>NC_083098.1:102962949-104162949 GCF_949774975.1 Lagenorhynchus albirostris | reverse complement strand
GCTCACCCTGCATCACCCACAGGACACTTGGCAATGTCTGGAAATGTTTTTGGTAGTCACAACTCTGGGGGGAAGGGAGCTGCTATCCTCATCTAGTAAGTAGAGACCAGGGATGCTGCTAAACATCTTACAACGCACAGAACTGCCCCTCACAACAAAGAATTTTTTGTCCCAAAATGTCAGTAGTGCTGAGATTGCACAATCCTGCTCTAACTACCTGGTTATATCTAAAAACTTCAAAAGAAGCAGAACCGAGAAACAGAGAAAAATTGACTCCTGGTGGTACTGTTTGACCCTGGATCTAATCACAGCTTTCTTGACCTTCTGTCACAATTAAGATCTTTTAATTTTACCTGATAAGATTGTTAAGCATGGAACATAGTGCCTGACATACAGTAGGCACTCAGTACGTGGTTGCTGTTTTCATAAAGGTTATCACTCACATGAGAACCAGAACAGGGAATCCAGAATAACAACTTGTTTGTAATCAAATGCTCATGGATCAGATGCCATCTACATAAGAATTACATAACAGTTAGCTCCTTATAGCACACACCTATGCCCTCCGCTGTGCTCTCAATTCATTCCATATTTCTGATTTGTCCTTGAAGAAAAAGGTTGATCCAAAAGATAACGCCATTTTTGTCCAGAATCTGCAGTTTTCTCTGGTTCACTTCTCATATTATTATGAAGTTCAGCATCTGACAGGATACTGAATAATTAAAAGGGAAGAAAAAGTTGCAAGTTTTGTACAGAATCACTATCTTTCTTTTAAAAAATGACTACCAGTCTGTCCATATGAGCCAAGATAGCAATTTAAAATTTTTTCTTAAAATGAGGTTGAGGGTTAAAGATGTATCTCATTTATACTCCATATTTTTCTTTTCCTTTCTTGTTCTTTTGGATAATTTCATGGAAGTGGACTAGGTGGTATTGATTACATCCTAAACTAATTGACAACAAAATTTGAAGATCTTTTTGTTTTTGATGTTGCCCCTTCCCCAAAGGTAGATTTAAAAAGCTACGTATATATATCTATATCTATATCTATCTATATTCTATCTAATCTATACCATTTGACCAACTCAAAATAATGATCACATTTCTTGATTTCACAATTCTATAGCTTTAAGGGCATAAGTTTCACAGTATTTTCACTCTCTTAACAGTTTGTGCATTTTCTTTCCTCTGTAAGTTATGAATATATTATACTAAGGGATATTATATAAATGAGACCATTATTCAAAATGAGAATCTTCCCTATTAACAGCATCACTATTTGTAGCATATAAGACTAAATAAATATCTCCCATGAGTGACTAAATGCAAAATAAAAAGTAACCACTCAACTTTAATAGTTTAAAAAACGCTATTAAACATAATGGCTTCTTGACATTCAAGTAGCACTATGTTTTAAGTGATCTTCATTTTTTAAGAACTACTTTATTTTCATTTAAAATATTGATGGCAAATCAAGTTCTCCAGAGTGGGGAACCAGAGGAGCAAGCTTTCCTAAGAAAATTAATTTCCATGGACTCTGGAGTTCCAAGGTGCTATTTTTTTTATTTTGTTTTTGTTTGGTTTTGTTTCTGTGTTTTCCTGAGGCTATGTAATAACACCATATAAATGAACAACCTGAAAAAACTGACGGAGCAATCTTATTTCTGGAGATTTTCTTCAATTCCTGCTGGTGTGTACTTTTGACCACATCCTGCCTTCCACCCTTTAACCTTAAGGGGGAGCTCTCATCTCTGTCGAGGACACCAGAAGAACAAAATGGCCCAGTGACACCACCATAGAATGAAATTCACTTGAAAGAGACGAGACAGGCAGAGGAGGGAGGAGGAGAAGTGGAGCCTTTCAAAGGAAGTAGTGATCTCTTTCCTTTCTTAACCCTCTGCAGAAGATTAGCACTAGAATTAAGCTCTGAGGGAAAAGAAAGCAACAAGAAGGTGCCAGGTATGCCCAGACCTGATTTTAGCCTAGAATTATTTTAAGGACACCTTCAAGGTCTGGCTCTTATCCCACCCCAGTTGATTAGGCTAAAAGGAGAAAACCCTGGCTAGGAATAGTGAGTGTGGAGCTGACATTCCCTGTGCTGTATTGCAAGAACATGGTGGTATGTGACCAGGCAAGGATTGGGGGTGGCAGAGCGGGGAGTGGGGAGACAGGGCATAGCTCCCAATTGAGTAATATGTTTAGTTGATTATAGAATGATGTCAGAGCAAAGATCCTAACCTCTGCCTGCTAGACCCTATGCTCTCTGAGGGCAGAACCTGTTGTCTCAGTCCTGACTGTGTTCCCAGTCTCTACCATAGTGCCTGGCACACAGCAGAAATACATCCCTCCAACCACTTACCAAGGAAAACGTAACAAAGCCAATACTTGCTTGAAGACTTTGAGCAACTCATCTAGGCTTCCTGGGTTTTAGTTTCCTTATTATCAAAGATGTAAGAGTTAGAGTAAATGATTCTTCTGGTACCTTATAGCCCTGTGAAGCTACAAAATATGCCCCTAAGATTTAAGCATAGCAATCACAAAACTTACAGACGTATGTCCAGAGATATAACAACCAGCCACCTGTTTCTTATACACATCACATGGAGTCACAGTTGGGAAAAATAAAACATGTGAAGGTATTTGTCAAATTAAGTTTCTGACCTATTCAAGGCAATACCAAGGTCCACCCCATACCACCATGAAAGAGATCTCTATTCTGGATGCAATCCACCTGGAGATAGTTTCATCTTGCTGTGGTAAGCAGCATTATTTATCTGGAACTCTCAATGATTTCATTCTTGGCTCACTGAACAGCCATATTTGATATTATACAGCAGGAAAAAATTGCCAAACCATAAAAGTCCCATGGAGAACAAATCCTTTTGAGTGGCATGGCAGCTCAGTCAGACGTGCACAGGTTTTGGAGTCAGATCTACCAGAGCATGAACTCCAAGAGGACACTTGACCTCTTTGAACTATATTCACCTCCTCTGTAGTCTGGTAATGGTTCCTGACCCATTGAGTTGAGAAGATAAAATGAAATGTTGTATGTGAAATATATGTCCGTAGTTAATACTCAATGAATAGTAGCAATTGTTATTGTTTAAGGCCCCTTCAGTTGCTTGGACATATTGAGAAAGAAATGATTTAAAGGATAAAAAAAGTGGATGATGAGCTCTCTTTGGAAGATGGGAAATTGAAAGAACTGAGAAGGACTCCAAATTCAGAGTCAGACAATCTGGAATACCTCCCCTACTTATAGGGTATATGATCTTGGACAAGTCACTTTATCTCTTGAACCCAGCTTCCTCTTCTGTAAAACAAGATTAATCATGTGCCCCTAGAAAGCACTCTGTAAATTCTAAGGTGCTATTCAAATGTTTAGCACTAATATTATTATAATGGACAGAATGGTTGAAGGACATACTAATAACACAGGCTTACAGAGCTGTGACATATCCGTGGACAGATGGGAAGCAGTAGCTAAGGATTTGCCACACCGACATTCTGGAACTGTAGAGAGAGTGATTTGTTTAAGTCTCCCTTGGCAATCAGGAAGCCAAGAAAGCAGAATAGAATTGCAACCAGTTGTAGGTTCTTCCAAAGTAGTGACAGCCTGACCAAGATGGGGTAGAGGAAATTAAAACATGCTTGCATTGTACTCTATTCAGAATTATTTCCTTAGATGTAACCATCACCATCTTTGATTTCAGAAGAAGCTCTTTCTATGATTCCGATGCATTTTGTGTCCATATGCAGATTTAAGAAAGTCACAGAACAGAGGACAAGAGAACGAAACTGGAACAGCAAAGAAATTGATTGTAAGCCCCTTTAACCACTTTGCACTGAAATGTGGAATGGCAGAAAGCAAGCTCCTAGGTATACACTGAGTGTATCAAAGTTCACCTCGGAGGTTACTTACAAACCTGTCTTCCTTAGAGATGTCATAAAGTGTTCAAGAATCCACAAATCACTAGTCACAAACCAGTCCTCACCAGCTTTGACTAATCCTGACATTCCCTAGCAAACCGGAGATTGAGACTTGGGGTACTTTTCAGGGGATGAATGACAAGCTGGGAGGAGTTGATGGTCCACTGGAGGGGCAGCTGAGAGCCATTAGGCCTAGCCAGTCATTAATCTCCAGGAAATGCCTGGAGCCAAGGTCGTTATTGCTATTATAAACTAAAAATGAAAAGAAAAAAAGAGGCACGTAGCTCTTTTTTATGGGTGATACAGTTTCAATTGGCACATATTGAACATTTCTAGAGATTTAATTAAGCAATCAGATTGCTTGAGTGGTCTCAATATTCAGTGCCTTTTATAGAGTTCTTTAATGACTATGCATAGAATTATTCTGGATACTTTATGGACCATAGCAAGTGAAGTTTTATGTCTTCCCGGGAAGACAGTGAACCTTTCCACCAATGCTCTAGCTTAAACAAAGGTTTTTGTTGTGGCTGTTGTTTTGGGTTAGGGGGATCTTAGACTTGTGTCTAGAAAAGTGTAGCCAAAAGAATTAGCATGAAGATCATTTACTTACCCCCAAAACCATTTGACTTTGCCTCTATGATTCATTCCAGTGAAAAGTAGCACCACTATCTAGTGAGGCAAGGAGAGGCAGCACACTTAATACTGTAGCCATCGTTCATTCATTTTCAAGGGCATAGTGAGATAAACAATATTTTCAGCGTGAAACATATAGCAATGAATAAAATCTGCGAGATCCACACCAACACATAGGGCAGCATAGCACAGGGACTAAGGGAACTGCCTTTGGAGCTGACTACCTGGGTTCAAATCTTCACATGTCCACTCACAAGCTGTGAGACATCAGGCACATTCCTCAAACTCTCTGTGCCTCAGTCTCTTCAACTTTAAAACAGGGCTAAAATAATTCTTTCCTCATTGGCTCTTGTAAAGATTTCATGTAAATATACACCAAAGCACTTAGCATCATGCAGAGCATGTAACATGAACTACATAGGTAATAGCTATGATTATTACATCCTTGTGCACAGAAACAAGACAAGGTGAAAGGGGACAAATCAATAAAAAAGATGTTTGTAAATAGTGATAAGAGGTATCAAAAAATACAACAATGCAATGTGATGGGAGTGGGGTTGAATTTGTTGGAACATTCTTCTCTGACAAGTGACATTTGTGATTAGCCCTGAATTAGTAGGGTCTCTCATGCTGAGATCTGGAGGAGGGCCATTCCCAATGGAGGAAACACCAAATTCAAAAGGCCATGAAATGGTATTGAGCTTGGAGTGAGTGATAGAAGAAGATCAGGGTGGCTGGAATGTGCTGGGGAGATCAGATGAAGTGGAAGAAGTGACAGGGACCAACTCACATAGGGCTATGTAGACAAAGCTAAGGAGAAGAATCTGGTTACATACAAATTATCGTCTGGAATCTCTCCAGTACCTTTATGAATATGTCTGGCCAAGGATGCACAGCTATGCCATTTCTGCCATGACTGGCAGAAACTTAGATACGAATAACTCTAACTTATAAGGAGTTTAGGGTTCATTTTAAATACATTGAAAACCATGGTAATAGGGGAAGGGAGTAGATGTCTGATAATCAAGTTTCGTGTATTTGAAAGCTACCTCTGGGGGCTCTGAGGAGAATGAACTGAGTGTGGGGAGAGGTGGAGAAGGAGGGGAGAAGAGTATTTCTGATGAGTCTTAATTTGTGGATTGTATGATACTGGGCAACTCAATCCACTTCAATGAATTTAGTTCATATTTACTGAATAGCTACTGTGTTCAAAGTCTGTGCTGAGCGGAAGAAATACAAAGTTAAGGTCCCTGCCCCAAAAGAGCCTAGATTCAGTGGGGAGACTGACAAAAAGAGTAGTAAATAATTTTACAAGTGCTGGTGATTCTCTGCAAAGGAAAAAAAAAGATCAAATCTACTTGAGGAGAGGAGGTCAAGAAAGGCTTCAGGAAGAAAGTAACACTAGAGGTGAACCTTGAAATGCAAATAGGTGTAAATGGAAAGCCTCACCAGAGGTTGGTTGGGAACTGCAGGTTGATGAGTGGAGTTGAGACATAGGCTACTCGGACAGAATAATAGAGTTCAGCTGCAGAGGTGGGCACAGGTCAGATCCCAAAGAGTTGTAGATACTCCACTAAGGAGTGTGTTCTCCATTCTATTACAGTTATCGTGTACATGGGGTGTTATTGAAAGGAATCAAGTGTAGAAAGATTACTCTTGGCAGTCTGCATGATGGAGTAGAATGGGGAAGACTGACAAAAGGGATAACGAAAATCATTAATGAACATCAAAACTAGGGTAAGTACAGTGATGAAAAAGAGATGGGAATGGAGCAAAGAGATTTTAAGGGAAGAGAATCAAATGGACTTAATCTGTAACTGGATCTGCAAAGAATCGCATTGGCTTTGCACGTCAACATTCTTTGGATGAATGAGAGAGTGAATAATTATCTCTAAATTTTATCATTTGGATGGCTGGATAGTTGATCTTGCCAGTTATCAAGACTTGTGAAAATCCTGGAAAACTGAATGATATGGAAATCCTGCCCTCAACTCTCCTTATCATCTTCTGAGATTCTAGAGGGATTCATATTTATAACAGGGGCGTTGATGTCAAAGCCTTAAGTAGGACAGCTAGCTCTGGAAGCTGGAACAGAGTGTGCAGACTCAAGAAGACTTCAACTTAGACAAGATAGAGAAAAGAGGCCTTCTTTCCCTAAACCTCTCTCTGATTTCCTTTTGTATTCCTATGATTTAGGGACGGGAAATGAGAGCATCTCTTCCCATGCAAGAAGAGGCTCTACCATATTGCCTCCCCAGATGCCTGGAGGATGTTGTGAACTGAATTGTGTCCCCCCACCAAAATGTACATGTTGAAGTCCTAACTCCCAGTTCCTTATTTGGAAATAGGGTCATTGCAGATACAATTAGTTAAGGCAAGGTCATACTGGAGCATGGTGAGCACCTAATCCAATACGGTTGGAGTCCTTATAAAAAGGGAAATTTTGGATACAGAGACAATATAGTGGGAAGGTAATGTGAAGAGACACAGAAAGAAAATGACCACCTACAAGCCAAAGAGAGAGGGCTGGAACAGATCCTTCCTTCTTCTCAGAAGGAACCAACCCTTCTGACATTTTGATTTTGGACTTCTAGCCTACAGAACTGTTTGAGATAATAAATTTCTTTTGGTTTAATCACCCAGTTTGTGTACTTTGTTATGGCAGCCCTAGCAAACTCATACAGAAGGGATCAGCTAAAAAGCCAGAAAGGTGGGTAGAGGAGGAGAGACAAGTCAAGAGAGATGGCCAGACCTTTCCCTAGGAAGGAATAGACCCAGTCCTTTCTTATTCTCTTGGTTCCAGGTAGGAAGAGCAATCAAATAAAGACCAGCCCAATGTGGAACCAGCGCTCATTAGAATGCCTTTGAACGTGATCTATCCATAATAATTACTACTAATATTATATAATAATATTACTCTAGGGCTTTTCATGGAGTTGGAGAGGGTGAGAAAGAGGGCTGCTCAAAACGACTGAGGGAGATCTGTGTTTCCTCTAGTTAACAGCAGATAACTTGGGAAAGTTTTGAAGAAAAAATACTCTCATTCTCAATTTCCTCATCTGTGAAATGAATGGGTTGTCTTGCATGATTTCTAAGTTTCTGGGACTCTAAATTTTCATGATTCCAAGAGACTTCATATTTTACTGGAAACACAAATTACAACATTCCCAAAGAAATCTGGTCATGTACAAAATTACATCTACCATTTCACTTCCATGAGCCTTTATGAAATATATCTGGCCATGTAAGTCCTAATTTATAAAGACTGCCACGGGCATGCAGAAAAACATAAATATATTTATAGGCCCACATGTAATTATAAAGTGCTCTAGTCTTCTGAGCAATCACAGTGAGGAATTAGATCATGAATGAACAATTCTTTGTTGGGTACTTCCTGTGTGAAGCACTTAGCTCAGTGTCCTGCACAAGTAGAGCTCAGCACGCACTTGTTAGTGGTAAAAGAATTAACTACTCTCTTCTTCCCTTCACAGAGCTTTGCTTGAACCTCTCTTCACGTGGTCTTCACACATCACGTAGAGTGTAAGATTGAGGAACAAGGGGTATCAGGAATGACCTTTGCTCCTTCACAGCACCCTGCAGTATAACCAACTGTTGAGAAAGTCCATCTTCTTTAATAAAATAGAAGCAGGCCCTCCAGGGTTATACCTGGAATGAGGGGGGAGCTGGTCCCTGTGAGAGACCCACGAACTTTATGACAATTGCATCCCTCCGGGTGGCCATTGCCATGTACCTGAGGGCACATGCTGTATAGGTCTGAAGTCTCAGTAGAGGACTAGAGTTTGGAATTACTGTTGAAAAGCCTCCATATTTGCTATTCTTGGGGAGAAGAGGGAAAATGACGGTGAGCATCATTGCCATTATTACTGGGTATCTTTTTCCAGATCAGAGACAGCTATTGTTTTATGAGAGGTTTCAGGTTTCTGCTTTATCATGAGGATATGGTAGAGTCCAGAGACAACAGGACACAATATTAGAAACCAAACGACTGTCTTTTAGTTTCAGCTATGTCATT
This sequence comes from Lagenorhynchus albirostris, assembly GCF_949774975.1. NCBI lineage: Eukaryota > Metazoa > Chordata > Mammalia > Artiodactyla > Delphinidae > Lagenorhynchus > Lagenorhynchus albirostris. The sequence continues at coordinate 104,154,353 of NC_083098.1, read as the reverse complement.
AAGTGACCTGGGGAAAGTCACTTCCCCTTCCTGAGCCTAGGCTTGTGCTTCTCTAAAATGAGGAGATTGAATTCAATCAGAGGTTTTCAGTTTCTCCTTGAGCAGCAGAATCCTCACTATATACCATTGACACAGAGGACTCTCTCAGGTTGAATGGGTGGCCCCCCGTTCAGGCTACCTCCTCACTCCCCAAACAATCAGGGCTCCAAGGAAGGGAGTTTGAGTCCCCAGAACCACAGGATCTCCAACATGCCTTCAGGCACATTGTTGATAATAAGCCCCTTGTTTGTATAGCTGTACCCAGTTTGCAAAGTGATTGCAAACCCCCTCTCACTTAATCTAGCGTCTAATCATTTTAAGTAAGAGATCAAAAGTGAGAAGTGGTTACATTTCCAGCTTTTAATACCACAGCGTGTGGACAGCCCAGAAGGTTCCTCAGCCAAAATATTCTGAACAGTGAGATGCATCTTAGAATCCTCAAGCCAGCCTAGATACCAGTGCTTTATAAATGTTTGAACAAACCTCTTGTCTGTTCTTGTTTCTTACTGATGCATGAGTAAATGCTATTTTTAACATTGTCATGCAAATTAAATCACAGATCAATATGCCTAGATAAATATAGTAGTAGCAGATAATACACATAATCTAAAAAAAGTTAACTCTAGGAGACCACATTTTTCATATTTTAGGATAACTTTCTTTCATCATGTAAAAAATATATGTTCATGATAAAAAGCACAAAGATAGACATAAGCAAAAAGAACTAATAATTGCCCCAAGTGGAGATAATTATTGTCCACCTATAAGTACACGCATCCCTGTCTTCTTGCAAAATATAAATACTTTAAAGTTGGATGATAGTGCACATGCACTTTTTTTTTTTTTCGGTACGTGGGCCTCTCACTGTTGTGGCCTCTCCCGCTGCGGAGCACAGGCTCCGGACGCGCAGGCCCAGCAGCCATGGCTCACGGGCCCAGCCGCTCTGCGGCATGTGGGATCTTCCCGGACCGGGGCACGAACCCGTGTCCCCTGCATCAGCAGGCGGACTCCCAACCACTGTGCCACCAGGGAAGCCCGCACATGCACTTTTTAATGTGCTTTTTTCATCCAAAAATATATGATCATCATTCCAGGTCAAGGAGTACATTTCAAAAACACCATTGCTTTTTCATTGGAATGAGGCTTTCTGTCATATAGTCACCATATATTCAAATAATCACCTATTATTGGAAATACTGTTTATTTCCAGTTGTTTTCCAATTGCAATGCACATGCTGTGGCTAAATCTTTGCCTTACTTGAGGAATTGTTGGATCAAAGGGTATGTACACTTTTTTTTTTAACTTTTGATACATGGAGCCCAAAATGTTGTACCAAATTCATTCTGACCATCTGTGATATGTCAACTTGACTGGCCAAGGAATGCCCAGATTAAACATTGTTTCTGGATGTGTCAGTGAGGGTGTCTCCAGAGGAGACTTGCACTTGAATCAATGACTCAGTAAATTACCCTCCCCAGTGTATGTGGGTGTCATCCAATCAATGGAGAGCCTGAATAGAACAGAAAGGAGAAGAAGGAAGAATTCCCTCCTTTTTTTCCCTTGCCTCACTGCATGAGCTGGGACATTTCATTTCATCTTCTCCAGGCCTTGCACTGAGATTTATATCATCATCTCCCCTGGTACATGTAGATATAGATATAATATGGACACAGATATATATATATATATATATATCATGAAATATATTTCCAGACCTGTGTAAGTTGAAGCATGGTCTCCCAAAAGATATATTCACACTGACCCTGTGAATGTGACCTTATTTGAAAGAGAGTCTTCGCAGAGGTAACTAACCTAAGGATTTGACAAGAGATCATCCTGGATTAGGGTGGGCCCTGAATCCAAAGACAAGTGTTCTTACAAGAGGAAAGAGAGAGAAGACACAGCAGAAGAGAACACACAGAGCAGAAGGCCATGTGAAGTCACAGGCAGAGATGAGAGTTTGGCAGCTACAAGCCGAAGGACACCTGGAGCCACCAGAAGCTGGAAGAGGATAAAGAAGATTAATTTAAGAAAATAAATTTCTATTGTTTTAAGCCATCAAATTTCCCGTAGTTACAGCAGCCATAGGAAACTATACACGACCATATGAAGGAGTCCTATTCTGAGTCCCTCTCTTAATCTCTGAGTAACACTCTTCATAGGCAAGTGTCACAGGAGCTGGCAGTCTACCTACTTAGACTCTATTGCAGTCATTAAACAAACATTTATTGAGCACCTACAGTATAGCAGGCCTTCTTTTGGGTGCTGTATGAAAACAAAAGTAAAGAAGACATAGTCTTTGCTTTTGAGAGGCAAACATTAAGTGAATACCTACTGGGCTATCCACAGGGCTACTGTGGGCAGAGACAGTAGGTTGTAGCTGTGTCATCGAGCACCTCATTAACCAAGTTAAAAGCTTGGGCTTTACACAGTAGATGATGGAGCTCTCAGAGAGTTTTAGGTAACTATTACCCACACCCCAAGCTCCTCGGGTACTGGACTTTCCTGACTTCTATCCTAGGGCCAGCCTGAACATCTTCCTGTGGCCTGCTGTGAGTGCCCCTGGCTCTACATTTGCTGGCCCTGGCTTTCTTTATGATCCATGTTTAAGTTCCTTCTATGGTTTATTCTGTATGTCTCCATGGTCATTGTCATTTGCTCCAGAGTAAACAGCTAGTTTTAGCTCCTGGACTCATCTGATCTTTCAGTTGGGCCCAGATGTGCTACATTAATTAACTTTTTCATTCATTCAAGAATCATTTACTCAGCACCTATTATTTCCCAGTCCCTGGTTGTACAAAAATGAATTAAATAACGTCTTCACCCTTAAGATTTTTACCATCTGCATTAGCTTGCTAGGGCTGCCATAACAAAATACCATGACAGGGTGGCTTAAACAACAGAAATTTTTCTCACAGCTCTGGAAGCTGGAAGTCCAAGACCGAGGTGTCAGCATGGTTGATATCTGATGAGGCTTCTCTCCTTAGGCTGTAGAAAGCAACCTTCTTGCTGTGTCTTCACATGGCCTTTCCTGAGTGTATGCATGCTCACGGTGCCTCTTCCTCTTCTTGTAAGGACATCAATCCTGTTGGACTAGGGCCCCGCCCTTATGACCTCATTTAACCTTAATTACTTCCTTAAAGGTGTTCTCTTCAAATATAGTCATACTAGGGATTAAGCCTTCAACATATGAATTTTGGGGAGGACACAATACTGTCTATAAGACCATCTAAGTGAAAAAGTCAAATACATAAGATAGTTGCCGTATGGTGGAACAAATAGCATAAATGTATTTTGTATTTCTGGGATTGGAGCTTCTAACCTGTCCAGGTGGATCTTAAAAGAATAGAGGAAATGATTCAAGTGGATGAGATGAAGCAGGGAAATCCAGGCAGAGATAATAGTCTTTTTAGAACATGAACATAAAACAGTACGGTTTGCCGGGCGGAGGGCTGAGATACAGAGAGACGGGTTGGGGTATCATGGACTTGGGAGTCATGCTGTGACTTCATGGGAACCCCCGTCCCTCCTCTCACCTCTGTCACAGTCTGTTTCCCATGCTGTAGTCATTGTACCCTCCCTTCTCACTCCAATCAAAACATTAAAGCCCTGGATCTCAGTCCTAGAAACATTTAAAATACAGTAATAGCCCCTTATCTTTTGTATAACACTTTATAGTACAAAGCACCTTACTACATCATTTGACCCTTAAAACTGCCCAGTGGAGGAGAAGAAATAGTATTATTTCTTATTATGAAACCGAGATTCTAATAATCATAATAATAGTAATAATAATTGACTTGGCCAAGGTCAGAGGGCTGTGTTGGGGTTAGTGTAGGTTTGGTATCCAGAGGGTCTGCACACCGATCTAGTTTCTCTCTTTTACACTACTTGCATTTTTCTCTGCTCTTTGTCTCACATGTCATATTTTTTCAGTAATGCATCTACATTTTGACAGAGCTTTCTGGAAATGATGTGTTAACCAACAGAAAAAACTCTCGGAGTGGGAATGCTGGGCCTGGATTTTTGGCTTGGCAGGCCTGTCAAAGTCCATCGACTCACACATCAGCCTCTCAAATGGCCAACTGAGAGCAAAGCCCATGGGGATACTTTGCCAAAAGGAGAGAATTAAAGCACTTCCAAGTCAGGAAATGCCAAGCTAGGCTTTTCTGTGGTGTTAACTTACTGGCCCAAAGTAGACCAAATAGTAATTTACCTACAACCTAGCCTATTACCCACAATCCTTCACTGGACCTTGTCAGTGTTGCCAAGGCAACGACTCTCACCACTTTGATAATTTTTAGTTTCAATCACAAATTTCATATGGACTTGCCTGAAAGTCTGATGCAGCAAAACTGTAAGACACTGGAATGCAGGAGGAATAAATTCTTTAATTTTCCAACAAATCTGACACATGAGCCCTTTGAAAAACATTACCATTTTGGATGGAAATGCTCCTAAATTCTTTTCTTGTCTCTGTCTTCCTCATGTAATCTGTGGAGCCTAATTTAACTGAAGCTTTTCCAGGTGACTCAGGTGCTAGTGGCCTTTCTGAAACACACATCCAACTCCAAGATAAAATCTAAGCTTGGGCTTCCCTGGTGGCACAGTGGTTGAGAATCTGCCTGCTAATGCAGGGGACACGGGTTCGAGCCCTGGTCTGGGAGGATCCCACATGCCGTGGAGCAAAGAGGCCCGTGAGCCACAACTACTGAGCCTGCGCATCTGGAGCCTGTGCTCCGCAACAAGAGAGGCCGCAATAGTGAGAGGCCCGCGCACCGCGATGAAGAGTGGCCCCCGCTTGCCACAACTAGAGAAAGCCCTCACACAGAAACAAAGACCCAACACAGCAAAAATAAATAAATTAATTAATAAACTCCTACCCCCAACATCTTCTTAAAAAAAAAAAATCTAAGGTCTTCTAGTTTGGGAAAGTGCCTTCACCGTTCCCCCTGATCTACCTTCTGATCTCATATTCTCTTTCTCTCCGCATACCCTATACTCCAGGAACATGGAAGTAATCATTATTTTTAGAACATTCATAGAACACACCATGTCCTTTCTTATCACTGAGTATTTATACACAGGGTGGCCATTCTCAGCCCTTCATTCTCTTCTCTGCTTAGTATTCAGCCTTGACTATGGAGCTAGTCTACAACTTCCTACATGAAACCTACCCCAAATCTTTCAAAACCTCCTTCTCACCATAATCCCAGAGTACTTTGCACAAACCCCTTTATTACAAGTATTTACGTGCCTGGCTCCCTCACTTCATCTTTGTGCTACAATGTCTAGTTAGCACTGCCTAATGTAAGGTCTAATGTAAGTGCTAAATACATAGTTATTACCAAATTATTATTATTACCAAATAAACAAGGACTAAACTCTTATTCATAAATACCATTTAATTGATGTTTACTATGTGCCAGGGACTTTCCATGTATTTCTCACTTAAGTCATATAACAACTCAGTAAGTTCAGAGCCTGAAATCAAATTCAGCTCTCCTGTCTCCAAAACCCAGGCATTTCTTTTATACTACATGGAACAGCACATTCTGAGCAAATCAACATTTTAAACTAAGAGCAGACTGGTTGTTAATAAATTGGAGAGTGTTTTGTGGCATTGATGCCACACTGCTGTTGGATAGCAAAGGGACAGGGTGAATTGAATGAGGCCAGGACCAAGGATTTGGGTAGATATGAGGGTTTGAGCAGGATTCAGAGGTCAGGAAGGCAATAATGGAGGGTCAAAGGTGGAAAAGGCAAACAAGTCTTAAAAATCTAGCACCTGGAATTCCTTGGCCGTCCAGTGGTTAAGACGGTGCTTTCAACCTGTGGGCCCAGGTTCAATCCCTGGTCAGGGAACTAAGATCCCACAAGCCGCGAGGCATGGCCAAAATAAATAAATAATTTTTTTAAAAAATCTAGCACCTAGAGAACAGACCTGTGGTTGCCATGGGGGAGGGTAGTGGGAGAGGGATGGATTGGGAGTTTGGAGTTAGAAGATGCAAACTATTATATATAGGATGGATAAACAACAAGGTCCTACTGTATAGCACAGGGAACTATATTCTATATCCTGTGATAAACCACAGTGGAAAAGAAAATGAAAAAGTATGTATATATACGTATAACTGAACCACTTTGCTAAACAGCAGAAATTAACATAACATTATAAATCAACTCTACTTCAATAAAATAATTTTTTTTTAAATCTAACATCTAGAGAAGGAATCCAATATTCAAGTGTTTATAGGGCTAGGAAAGCAACATGATGATTAAAGCAAAACTGACCACTGCCACTGAGAAATCTTTTTTGATTTCTACTGACTCACATGGCACTCTGGGTCTAACTTTGGTTTGACTACTTTTGATAGCAACATATGTGCAAGAAGTATCTTACATCCACCTTACCTCTACTCCAGGAATAACAATGATGCATGTGTGATGAAAACTGGCAGCTGATACTGGACCTCCACGAGGAGACTATCACAGCGCAGGACCAGTGGAAGCATTGGCAGGGTGGATTCCAGGAGGGAGGTGAAGCCCAGTATTTCCAAACAATATAAATTTTTTGGTTTTGTTTTTGTTTTTTTTTTGGCGGTACGCGGGCCTCTCACCGTTGTGGCCTCTCCCATTGCGGAGCACAGGCTCCGGACGCGCAGGCTCAGCAGCCATGGCTCACGGGCCCAGCCGCTCCGGGGCATGTGGGATCCTCCCGGACCAGGGCACGAACCCGTGTCCCCTGCATCGGCAGGTGGACTCTCAACCACTGCGCCACCAGGGAAGCCCCTAAACAATATAACTTTTTAAGGGAACCTGGAAAGTTGTATTATTATGTAAATCATCTAAGTTTTAAAAGTCAGAGCCTTATGCTAAAACGTTTAAAGGATTATGGGGGGCCCAGTTAAATCTCAAACTTTTTGGGCCTAAGCCTCAACTGCAGAGCTTGTCAAAACAGATTCTGGGGCCCCATTGCAAGAGTTTCTGATTCAGTGGGTGTCAGTGGGATCTGAAAATGCATTTTTTCACCAGTTGGCAGGTGAACTGATGCTGCTAGCCCAGGGATCATGTTTAGAACTGCATTGGGCTGGATATGAACGGTACCAACTCCAACATTAGGCAGCCTACTTGGCATCTCTGTTCTAGAGATTTAGAGGAGGGAGCTGGGAACAGGAGACAGCCAAGCAAACCTTGGTCCCAGGACAGAAGCTGTTGTCTTATACACATTTTAGTGCTTCTCTAGGGAAGGTGCTTCAAAATATGGCAGGGGTTAGACATCAGACCTCCAAGAGTTCTCACACAATGACCTTAGACTAGGAAGAATTCAAGAAGCCAAAAGATGCATGTAGAACTTATTGGAAATCAGAGAACCACAAATGGGATGGAAGTGGAGAAAGTTAAGGACATGACATACTTTGGCTTAGAGAAGTAAAGTCCAAAAGTATCTCACTAACAATTTTTCAGCATAAGATGGGGATTTGGGAGAAAATAGTGGATAGCAGTTCTCTGTTTCCACTGAAACTTGGCTAATATAACCTGAGCGTCCAGAACAGCAGGATGAGTTGAAGTAGAAAAAGAATTCCAGCACCTGACAGCTGTAAAGGACAGGCATGGGTTGCCATGGGGCCCCGCTGGATTCTTACTGTTCAGATCTTTAAAATCAGATAAATAACAGACCCTTTATTCTTTTGACATCTTTAATGGAGTATAATTGCTCTACAATGGTGTGTTAGTTTCTGCTGTATAACAAAGTGAATCAGCTATACATATACATATATCCCCATATCTCCTCCGTCTGGCATCTCCCTCCCACCCTCTCTATCCCATCCCTCTAGGTGGTCACAAAGCACCAAGCTGATCTCCCTGTGCTACGTGGCTGCTTCCCACTAGCTATCTATTTTACATTTGGTAGTGTATATATGTCCATGCTACTCTCTCACTTCGTCCCAGCTTACCCTTCCCCCTCTGCATGTCCTCAAGTCCATTCTCTACGTCTGCATCTTTATTCCGGTCCTGCCCCTAGGTTTTTCAGAACCACTTTTTTTTTTTTTTTAGATTCCATATATATCTGTTATATATGGTATATATATATATATACCATATATATTTGTTTTCCCTTTCTGACTTACTGTCGGTATTTGTTTTTCCCTTTCTGACTTACTTCACTCTGTATGACAGACTCTAGGTCCATCCACCTCACTGCAAATAACTCGGTTTCATTTCTTTTTATGGCTGAGTAATATTCCATTGTATATATGTGCCAAATCTTCTTTATCCATTCATCTGTTGATGGACACTTAGGTTGCTTCCATGTCCTGGCTATTGTAAATAGAGCTGCAATGAACACTGTGGAACATGACTCTTTTTGAATTATGGTTTTCTCAGGGTATATGCCCAGTAGTGGATTGCTGGGTCACATGGTAGTTCTATTTTTATTTTTTTAAGGAACCTCCATACTGTTCTCCATAGTGGCTGTATCAGTTTACATTCCCACCAACAGTGTAGGAGGGTACCCTTTTCTCCACTCCCTCTCCAGCATTTATTGTTTGTAGATGTTTTGATGATGGCCATTCTGACTGGTGTGAGGTGATACCTCATTGTAGTTTTGATTTGCATTTCTCTAATGATTAGTGATGTTGAGCACTCTTTCATGTCTTTGTCGGCAATCTGTATACCTTCTCTGTAGAAATGTCTATTTAGGTCTTCTGCCCATTTTTGGATTGGGTTGTTTGTTTTTTTGATATTGAGTTGCATGAGCTGCTTGTTTTGGAGGTTAATCCTTTGTCAGTTGCTTCATTTGCAAATATTTTCTCCCATTCTGAGGGCTGTCTTTTCATCTAGTTTATGGTTTCCTTTGCTGTGCAAAAGCTTTTAAGTTTCATTAGGTCCCATTTGTTTACTTTTGTTTTTATTTCCATTTCTCTAAGAGGTGGGTCAAAAGGATCTTGCTGTGATTTATGTCATAGAGTGTTCTGCCTATGTTCTCCTTTAAGAGTTTTAGAGTGTCTGGCCTTCCATTTAGGTCTTTAATCCATTTTGAGTTTATTGTTGTGTATGGTGTTAGGGAGTGTTCTAATTTCATTCTTTTACATATAGCTGTCCAGTTTTCCCAGCACCACTTATTGAAGGGGCTGTCTTTTCTGCATTGTATATTCTTGCCTCCTTTATCGAAAATAAGGTGACCATGTGTGCGTGGGTTTATCTCTGGGCTTTCTATCCTGTTCTATTGATCTATATTTCTGTTTTTGTGCCAGTAACATACTGTAAATGACAGATTCTTAACACTTTGAGAGACCCATCTCCCTGCCAGTTTTTCAAAGTACAGGAATCAGGCCGCTGCTGGTAAAGAAGAAGTTTGGGTGCTGCAGGGACACAGAATTAAGTGACTTTGGGTCACAAAGGGGAAAAGGTATTCCTTTTTCAATTCCCTTTCATTACTTGGTCACATCAAGGAGAAAGCCTCCCTGAGGTTCTGTCTTTCCCAACTCTCTAACACTTACCAATAACAGAGAGTAGTCTTCAGTGGCAGAGCACGCAATAGTATTTATGAGGGTTGATTGCCATTGTTTTGTTTCATGGTATTTTTTCTTTGTTTGTTTCCTCTATGGCAAGTAATGCTGGTTTTCCTTTTAAGGTAGCAATAGAAAGTTTCCCTTTTTTCGACTGCACTGCGCTGCTTGCAGGATTTTAGTTCCCTAACCAGGGATCGAACCCATGCTCTCGGCAGTTAAAGCAAGGGGTCCTAACCACTGGACCGGCAGGAAATTCCCAAAGGTTTCCCTTTAAATAATAAATTTAGGAAGGCAATCTCCAATGAACTAGTAATCTATCAAGCCAAGGATACTGATGTGTGATGACCGTACCCAAAATTCTGCAGGTAGTACATGGAAGGATGATGTTTGGGAAATACTGATCGAATCTAAGCTTCTCCTTTACGAATGAGAAAACTGAAGCTCAGAAAGGTAAAGGACAATGTCAGTTTCACATAGAATTTATAAGTGGAGCTGAGACTAGAGACAGCCTTGGTCAAGATGAGGAATGGGAGGCTGGGGATTGCATCACACGTGTCTAAACCATCCTTTTGTCTAGAAGAGTGCTTGGTCCACCCCAGCTTGTAGCACAGGTAGCTCTGGATAAAATGGGCCATTTTCACCCTAGCACTGTGGTCATCTCTCTGTGTGACTTGACAAATGAGAGCTTCTCTGTTCCATCTGTTAAGTAAACATCTAATTCAGGATGTTACTTAAGCACAGAATGAAGTCCTACAAATGCACATATCTCATTAAACTCTAAAAGGTCTCAAAATGTAAAGGAGATAGAAACCCATATCCTACTGCTACTTCTCACAATCCCCTAATATTAATAATTTAGTGACTAAAAAGCAATCATTGACGTCATCCTGTTTTGAATAAAAAGAAAATAATTAAACATAGCTTGCAAACATTTTATTTTTTCCTGAATGGACCCTCATGCATAAACTATTGTTTAGCAGTGATCCAAATTCTATAATATTTTTATCAAATGGTAGGCTTATTTCTTCCAAGGCTTTCCTCATTAAAAAAGCAAGAATGCTTCATAATTAGCACATCCAAACACCAACTTCAGGGGAGATGACATTTGATTATGTTGTTTGGAGGCAAATAGGTGTTTCTAAGGACTTAGAGCAGATTAAGTTCTTTAGGAGATATTCATTCTCCTAGAAGTTGGGTTCCAACCATTTTATGATTTATTAATCCCATCTTTCAGGGATCACTAAAGGATGAACTTCAACCCAGGCTTTGTCTAAATAATAATAGATTCCTAATGAATATGGCCACATTAACAGGTTTTTGCTATAAATATATTCAGTGAGATTTGGTCAACGTAAATGTAGTTTAAAAAATTGAGATTATTAACAAACCCTCAAATTCAGTTCAGTAAAAAGCCAAAAGAAAAAAATGCGTTTGCAATCAGCCTGCCAGAGATATTACAGAAATGAGTGATTTCTAACCTCTGGTAACTCAAACCTGTAACATCCATCGTATTACACAAATAGATCATTCAGAAAGGTAAAGGTTACCTCCAGAAATAATAGTTGTATAAGGGTGTTCCATTCCCCAGTAAATTAGACACAGCCTCATTCCCACTTTCCATGCTGAACAGAAGACTGGAAGAACCTATTAATAGCATCGTTAGTTTCAAGGAGGCAGCTTACATGGAATTCGGATCTTAATGTACAGAAATAGATACTCATTTACTCTCCCAGCAATGCAACAACCTTAATGGAATAATCTTTTCAAAATGAAAACTCTGCCCTAACGAAAGTCCCCTTTCTCACTGAAATAAGAAAGTAAGGCAACAAAGGCAAGTCTCTTCATTTACATAAATGATCTCACGGCCTCACCAGAAATGTATATTTAAGCCTGGGAATTATTTGTTGGAAATGTTCATCTTAAACTACTTGCAGAATACATTTCTCTGTAGATAATACAAACCAATAGACATTTTAAAAAATTTCTTTCTGAAAATGAAACATAAATATTTATTTTAAAGGATCAACAGGATAAGTTTTCTGTTGTCTAAGCAAATTTAATACCACCAGGTAAAATAGCTGAAGTTAAATAGAATCAGTATATTTAAACTTGTAGTGTGTTAGGATTGATAGCTGAATTTTAGAATAGCAGACTTTTCATGTTTCAGGACCCAATTTTATACTAAACTAATCTGCCCTTGGGAACAGTGTGTGTGTGTGTGTGTGTGTGTGTGTGTGTGTGTGTGGTGTGTATGTGGTGAAGGGATGGCTTTCATCAGGTATCTGAAGGACTTCTTAAGAAAGCATGATGGGATTTGTTCCTCGTGGAATAAATTTACAATGTGACTCCTGCACCCTGGAATTGTGTAATATGCAGCTGGTGCAACTAAATGTGGTAACCCTGGTCCCAGAAAGGGATGCTTAAGTCTTGATGCTTCAAAGATGGAAACTGACCAACCCAATCTGCATCCATGCACCTGTGCAACAAGACTGTGTAGAATTTCCTACCAAGAGGAGGGGTCTATTTCTTCAATCTTTCAACCTGGGCTGACCTCTTGACTTGCTTTTACCCATAGAATGTCTCATGGTGATGTTATGTCAATTCCAAGCCTAAGTCTCAAAAATGCTTGCACACTTCCCTCTTGCTCCTGGAACCCTGTCACCATGACATGAACAAGCTCAAACAGCCTGCTGGAGGATGAGGGTCCATAAAAAGGACAGCCAAGCCATTCCATCAGGGGCCATCCCAGAGCAGCCAGACCTTAGCTGACCTTCAGATGACCACGGTTACAGGAGCGAGCCCTGCCAAGATCAGCCTATCTTGGCCTGCTTCAACAGAACCATCCAGCTCATTGATTCAGGGGCAATAACTACTGTTGTTTTAAGCCAATATGATTTGGGGTGGTTGTTTATGCAGCAAAATATGTTACTGTCATGATGAATGCTAAGCTATAAAGAGTGTTGCTGCTTGAGTTTCATATCAGGCAGATGGATGGATTTTGGAGAATAGAACCTCAGAAGATACAGGTGTGTTTCTGAAAGGATAAAGTGTAGCACCGAGTAAATAGAGATGCTTTCTCTGAAAAGACCACATGGCTTTGTGGCTTGTGCTGGTACCTGGGCCAGTGAGATATAGCAGCAACCTACATGAAAGCAACTTTACTCCAGTGTGATCCAGAAGTGCTGGTAGGACAGGGAGGTCCTGTGCTTATTGTACAGTAAGGAGACATAACTGCAGAGAAGAGGTATAGACAGCAGGCTCTCCTTTCTTTGGAGTCAAAGTGGGATGGATATCCTCTGTAGGTTGTTCAGTCTCCCAACATTCTCAGGAGGGAAGGGTAATGAGGGCACCCAACTCCCCAAGGGAGCCCTCTGGACTTCTTTTCAATCAGGCAAATGGGACTAAAGCAAGTGTTAAAGTAATTTGGATTAATAAAAATGCCCATACTCCAAATATTGTAGAAGTTCTTACCTGTTACATCAAAATAAAGGATCCCTCTGTGTCTTATTTAACACTGTTGGTCTTGAATCTATTTTGAGTGGTATTAATATTGTTACTCTGCCTTTCTTTTATTAGCATTGGCCTGATATAAATTCGTTAATCTTGTTCTTAAAAGCATGTAATGTAATGTATATTTAAAAGTACATGATAACCAGGCATCACAGACAGAGATTTCCTTCATCTAGAGTGGGGCTGACATGTCAGCTCTAAATGTTCCATGAGATGTTAATGTACATCCAGGGCTGAAAACTGCTGAGCAAGAGCTCTCCTGTAACCTACCTATAGGGCACCATCTTTAGCGTAGATTTATTTCTCCTCTGTACCACCATTTCCCCCAGGTTTTGTTAAAAACACCTGGAATTTTACTTTTTTCAGATTTGTTCTTTTTTTATATATATATATACTATGCTTCTTATGTTCTGGGAATCCTTTCCATTTAATTTCAGTCTCATTAACAACAATCATTTAGGCATAATTATGAGCTCAGCTACTTCCTTTGCTCATCAGTATGTCTTGTATCCAACTTACCTTCTATGGAATTTATATGCCAACTGAGATGCTTGCAGTCACAAAAGCAGACCCCTACCCACTCCCTGACCCCGACAGTGGTTTGCAGAATGGGAGCATTTTGTATCTCATAACTAGAAGCCTGGACATTGGCCCTTCTAGGTTTTGTTAATTTAGCAGCTCTGCCATGTTATCAAGGTGCCAGATGTCTTTCATCTTTCTGCTCTGCCAGGCTCAGCATACAAATGAGTCCCTTTATGGTTTTAAAATGGTGATAGCATTTCCTAGTGTCACTTTCAGACAAACAGCATTTGGGACAGAAAAGATGCCTCCTCACACGGGGCTCAAGGAAAACCTTTTCCAGAAGCACCCTAGCATCATTCCCCTCTCCCATCACTGGCAAGGAGAATGAGACCATTATGGTTGGCTTAATGTAACCATGATTCATCTCTTGTGGCTGGAGAGAGGCTCACCTACTCTGTACATATACCTGTCTGGTACTTGGATAAAAGTCCAAATTCTTTTTTTTTCTTTTAATTTTTTAAATTTCAGAATAGTTGATTTACAATTTTGTGTTAATTACTGCTATACAGCAAAGTGACTCAGTTATACATATATATGCATTCTTTTTTTTAATGTTTTTTTCCATTACGGTTTATCATAGGATAGTAAATATAGTGCTCTGTGCTATACAGTAGAACCTTGTTGTTTATCCATTTTATATATATAAAAGTTTACATCTGCTAACCCCAAATTCTGTTAGCAAGAAAGAGGGTGAATGACTGTTAATGATGTTTCCCATCATACATTTAATTTTTTTTATTTGTTGTGTTGTATTTCCTTAAAAAAGATGCACAGGTGACAAACTTACTAGGAATTTTTATTTTAGAAAATATCTTTATCCTAAAAATTGAATGATAAGTATGCAATTCTCAGTTATAAATACTTTCTCACAGAATTTTAAAATCATTGATCGAATTTAGTCAGTGTCTTTAAAATGAGAGGTGTACATGAAAGCAAAAATATGTATGGAAGAAAAAACATCACAAGCAATGTAACAGATAAATGACTAAGTGAAGAAGAAAGTTGCAAATATCAGACAAGAGAACTTTTAAAAATAGAGAGGAATAATAACAGTGTATATTGTGGCGTATCAGTACCATTTCCCACTACCAAGAACCAAGGATGGCTGGAGAAATAGCTCACTCCTGGTCTAGGACAGAAATATAAAAGATAAGCCTGAAACATTTTGTCAAATGAGAAAGTAAATAGGACATTAAAGACTACAAAGGTCATATTGTAAGGCTCCTACTGTCCAAATATAGAATAATTTGAACGTGAGTAAGAGTACTAAATGCAATGGATTGAAACAATCCATATATTAAAATCTATCAGTTCACAATGATGCTTAAAAATAAACAAAAATAAATAAACCAAAAACACTTTGGTTAATCATTGGAAGTAGCTAGGGCACAGACAATTTACTCTTAAAATTAATAGTAAAAAAGAAAGTTTAAACATTTATTTTGTCTTTTTAGTACTAACTACACTTCAGGGTAACCCAAAGGTTGATGTGGGGAAGCTTCTAGTTATAGAAATATTTCAGCTAGTAAATGAAGAAAGAATGATTGAGTAGGAGCATCACCATTTTACAATCCTAAGGAAGTAATGCGTCTTGACATTGACCATCAACAGCTGACTCACGTCACAAAATGAGAATCAGACTATCAATTCCTTTGACTGAAGAAATTCCTTTTAGCAATTCTTTTACAGTAAATTCCTTACATATGAAACTTCAAGTTGCGAACTTTCAAAGATGTGAACGTGTATTCACATCTAACTAACACACACACATCACATCTAACATCTAACACAACTAACTACTAACACGTAGTTAGTTCACGTGTCTGGCGTACATTGTCACGTGCATGCATCCTCTACAAGTGGTTGTGCTTTTGTGTACTTTACTGTACCATACTGTATAGAGTACAGTAGTACAGTATCTTTATTTCTGAGGCACAGGACCAGACCAGAACGTAGAACGGTATACAAAGGTTGCAGCAGCCGTTCAGAATGCAATCCAGTTCTACCGCGTCATCTATGATGAGAAAAAAAGAGCTACTACCCAGACACTGGATCGTTTTTTCAAGCGGGTAGAAAGAATTGAATCCAGCAAGGAACCAGAACTTGTGCCGTGAACATCAGCATGAGTGAAATTGCAGCTTGCACTCCATCTCCTATTGCTGATGATCCGTCAGCTCTACCATCTCCCACCTCCTCTCCCTCCTCCAGTCAGTAACTCTTCTTGCCTGTTCACTCGATGCCAACCCCTGTATGCCAGCTGTTGTACTGTACTACTGTACTTTTCAAGGTACTGTACTGTGAGATTAAAAATGTTTATTTTTTGTGTTTGTTTTTTATGTATTATTTGTGTGAAAAGTATTATAAATCTATTACAGTACAGTACTATAGAGCCTATTGCATTCGTTGGGTGTCTAGGCTAACTTTGTTGGACTTACAAACAAATTGGACTTACAAACCCTCTCTTGGAATGGAACTCACTCATATGTAGGGGACTTAGTGTACAGCAGGTCTTCTGGGAGTAATTCTCTTAGATATCCTTCATCTGAGCATGTCTTTACTTCATCTTAATTACTGAACAATATTTTCACTAGATATAGAGTTTCTTTTTTTCTTCAGCAGTTTAAAATGTGTCACCGCCTTCTGGACTCTTTAGTTGACAATGAGATATCTGCTGCCATTTGAACCATTGTTCCCTTCTAAGTAATGCATCAGTTTTCTTTTTTTTTTGTTGTTTTTAATTTTCAAATTTTTTATTTTTACAAAATTTTTAAAGTTACACTCCATTTACAGTTATAACAAAATATTGGCTATATTCCCCATGTTGTACAATACATCCTTGAGCTTATCTTACACCCATTAGTTTGTACCTCCCACTCTCCCACCTTTATTTTGCCCCTCCCTCACCCCCACTGGTAATCACTAGCTTGTTCTCTACCTCTGTATCTGCTTCTTTTTTGCTATATTCACTAGTTTGTTGTATTTTTTAGATTTCACATATAAGTGTTATCATACAGTATTTGTCTTTCTCTGTCTTACTTATTTCACTTAGCATAATGCCCTCCAAATCTATCCATGTTGCTGCAGATGGCAAAATTTTGTTCTTTTTTATGGCTGAGTAGTATTCCATATATATATATCTCATACCTTCTTATCCATTCATCTGTTGATGGACACTTAGGTTGCTTCCATATCTTAGCAGTTGTACATAATGCTGCTATGAACATTGGGGTGAGTAACGCATCAATTTTCTTCAGTTACTTTCAATTTTTTTTCTGTTTCTATTTTTCATCAATTTTATTATGATGTGTTTTGGCATAGATTTCTTTGGATTTATCCTGTTTGGGACTTGCCATACTTTTTAAACTGATAGGTGTGATGTTTTGGTCAACTTTAGGAAGTTTCAATCACTTCTCTTCAATTATTTTATCAGCATTGCACTTTTCTTCTCTCCTCAAACCCTCAAGACACGAATGCTAGACCTTTTGGTACTGTCCACCTACACTTTTCAGATTGGATATGTTCTATTGATCTATCTTCAAGTTCATTGACTTTTTCCTCTATCATATTTATTCTTCTATTGAGCCCAACCAGTTAATTTTTTATTTTAATTTTTATATTTCTTATTTATAAAATTTTCACTTATTTCTTCTTTTTACCTTACATTTTTTGCTGAGATCGTCTATCTTTCTTTTCATTTTAGCAGTACTTGCAATGATTCTTGAGGCATATTTACAATAGTTCCATTAAAATTTTGTTAGATAATTTCAACTTCTATATTACCATGGTTTAAGGGTCTTTTGATTGTTCTTTCCTGTGCAAGTTAAGATTATCCTGGTTGTTTGTTTTGTTTTGTGTGTGTGTGTGCGTTTGTTTTCTATGCTGGAAAATTTTGGATTGGGTAGGTACTCAGGAATGATATATACATTAAAAGCACAATTTTGGGGGAGTTTCCTGGTGTTCTAGTGGTTAGGATTCACCATGATCTGGGTTCAATCTCTGTTCGGGGAACTGATCCTGAAAGCTGCGAGGCATGGCCAAAGTTTAAAATACAAAAACAAGAGCAAAAAAGCCCCACAATTTTGAGAACAAACTTTTTTCTTCTAAATTAATACATATTCATTATAGAAGAAATATTTTTAAAAACTAACAAAAGAAAAAATAAAATCACCTAACCAAATAGAGGTGATCATTTTCCTTCATTTATATATTCTCTCTCTCAGTGCATCCAAAGTTTAATTTCCACATAACTAACTTGACTTTCTAAGGTCAATCTACTCTTTGCATCCTCAAATACAGAATTTAATTTTCGGATTGCAATATTTGCTTCCTTTTAATGATCCTTTCCTTGCCCAGCTCCCTCCTCATTTTTTATTGTTGCCTTTACATCTTTTCTTTTCAACTTTTGAATTTATACTGTGACATTTCTCATCCTATTAGCTTCCATATTAGTTTCTGTTCTCCCATAGAGTCCATGTTCTCCTGACATTATTGAGGTTTCCAAGAAAATTCCTAAAATGTTATTTTGGATCCAGTAGTAAGTCATTTTTCAACAACAGTTCTTCTTCTGAGTTTTGATGTATTGTTTAGCTTACAAAATAATTTTCATAGGCCCTATGTTGTTTTCAATTGTACTTCTTTCCCACTCAAATTATAATTGATTTTCTAGAATTGCTGTTCATGATTTTCCCAATAGAGCACAGTTGATATAATAAAGCCTCTAAACCATTTCCAGAATCTGCTAGAACTTCATATACACAGGTACATAAATCTATTGTACTTAGAAGGTGAGAGTTATAGAGGTTGAGGGGTGAGGGTTATATCAGTTAGGGTGCTTTGATTGCAAGTAACATAGAGCCTAACTTAAATTAATTTAAACAATAATTGGAAATTTCAAAGATGGCTCAGGTTTCAGGTATAATAGGATCAGGGCTCTAGATCCATTTTCTGCCTTTCTCTCAGCATCTCCTGCCTCTCTGTAACCACTTTTATCTTCAGCTGGGTTTTATTTGTGGCTGTGAAAGTTCTATACACTTCACTATCCAAAGAAGTTCTGAGTTTCTTTTCTCAATATCATAAAATCAAAGTCTCAGGCTGCACTTATATTGGATCAACTTAAGTAATGTACTCATGCCCTAGGCTATTAGGGGTTGTCATGAGAATCTTTCAGATTTCATCTTTCACACAGCGTTAAGTGGGGTGTGCATCCCACCAAATCTGCACATATAATGTGTAATATCCCTAAAGAGAAAGAGAAGTTGTATATTGAATATCATGTCCCCTTCCTCTCCCAAAGTTCACTACAAGGAAGTTATTGACACCTGAACCTCTGAGACTCTGAGCCAATGGAATACATGTTCTTCCAGCCACTTCTCACCCGTTCAGCACCTTATTTTGGGAACAAGTCTCTAAGAATGTGATACACATAATTTATCAGGCAGACAGAGTCCCCTGGTTTCATGTAATGAATCATGGGTATATCTCTTGTTGTTTTGCTTAATTCAACTCAATAATCTTAGAACTAGCTGGAAATTCTCTTAGATTCTAACAATAAATTGTCTGGTAGGTTCCATATCAAGTTTGTTCTGAATTTTTCAGAAGCTGAGCCAGGTTCTAGCCATTTCAATCAACTTAAAGAAGTTTAAATTTCACAAAATGGGGCTTCCCTGGTGGCGCAGTGGTTGAGGGTCCACCTGTCGATGCAGGGGACACAGGTTCGTGCCCCAGTCCGGGAAGATCCCACATGCCGCGGAGCGGCTAGGCCCGTGAGCCATGGCCACTGAGCCTGTGCGTCCAGAGCCTGTGCTCCACAACGGGAGAGGCCACAACAGTGAGAGGCCCGCGTACCGCAAAAAAAAAAAAAAAAAAAATTTCACAAAATGTTATTTTATATCTAGGTATTTTATTTATCTTTCTAGTTAATTATTCCATAAGTAATCGGAGAAACACATTCAAAAAAACAATATTAAAATATCTCCCATGAATGTGAATCATCTCTTGGATAAATAAAAGTATAGGTCAAAACATAAATCAAGACAGTGTAATACAAACAAACAAAAATGACCAGATCAGTTGCCCTTATTGTTATTGATGGTTATGAAATTTCCTCTAATTGAGCCTCAAATTTTGCTCCAAGCTTCCCAGCAGTCAAAGGAAAAATGGAAACCTAGTCAGTTACATCATTCTCAAATATCAAAGTATACTAGTCCTTGGAAAGAATGAATATTTTTCATGGCACTAAATGTTAAATGAATATAAACCCTATATATGAGTTCTGAGCATTGTAGTAAAATATCTTCCTTGTCAACATTCCTGCAGGAAATACAATTGTAAGATCCTCATAACTGTTTCTTATAGTGTATTGCAATGTACAATGAAATAATTGAAAATTCTAGTTAAACATTATTCAATGAAAGACATTCTGTGAGGGACCAAATAATATGTTGCAAGTATGTGGCTGTCTCATAATTTAATTTGATATTAAGACAAAGCTTTAAATACCTTGAAAAATGTTTAGATTCTAAATCCTTTGAATAATCTGTTTATTTCTTCCCTCAAGCTTTTGATGTGTTTTTATGGTCTTGGATTCAACTCTTTCAACAGCCTGAAATAATATTCTCATTCCTCTAAATTACATTTCAGGAAGTAGAAGCTCAGAGGAGTGAAATGCTTTGTTGAAGGTCAAACAGACAGTAAAGGACTTGGAATAGACTCAAACACAGGTGTTCTGATTCCATATTAACACATTTCATTTGTTAAGTATCTGTTGTGCATTAGTCAGCACAGGGGCTGGGGATAGATAGTTGAATAAAATGTAATCCCTGCTCTTGGCTGGTAGAAAAAAAAACAAAAAACAGATACATAAAAACATGATACTCTAGCAAGAGCACCGGAATCACAACTAACTCTGAACAAGCATGGACAGGAAGACACTGAAACTCACACAAAATGATACCCCACATCCAAAGACAAAGGAGAAACCGCAATGAGATGGTAGGAGTGGCGCAATCACAATAAAATCAAATCCCATAACTGCTGGGTGGGTGAATCACAAACTGGAGAACAATTATACCACAGAAGTCCACCCACTGGAGTGAAGGTTCTGAGTCCCACGTCAGGCTCCCCAAACTGGGGGGTCCGGCAATGGAACCTAGTGCGTCCAGAGCCTGTGCTCCACAATGGGAGAGGCCACAACAGTGAGAGGCCCACGTATCGCAAAAAAAAAAAAAAAAAAAAAAAAATCACAAAATGTTATTTTATATCCAGCTATTTTATTTATCTTTCTAGTTAATTATTCCATAAGTAATCTGAGAAACACATTCAATAAAACAATATTAAAATATCTCCCATGAGAATCAAACTCTCCCAGAGAATCAAACTTTGAAGGCTAGCAGGATTTGATTGCAAGACTTCAACAGGACTGAGGGAAACAGAGACTCCACTCTTGGAGGGCACACACAAAGTTGTGTGTGCATCGGGACCCAGAGGAAGGAGCAGGGACCCCATAGGAGACTGAACCAGACCTACCTGCTAGTGTTGAAGGGTCTCCTGCAGAGGTTGGGGGGTGGCTGTGGCTCACTGTGGGGACAAGGACACTGGCAGCAGAAGTTCTGGGAAGTACTCCTTGGTGTGAGCCCTCTTGGAGTCTGTGATTAGCCCCACCAAAGAGCCAGGTAGGCTCCAGTGCTGGGTCACCTCAGGCCAAACAACCAACAGGGAGGGAACCCAACCCCACACATCAGCAGACAAGCAGATTAAAGTTTTACTGAGCTCTGCCCACCAGAGCAACACCCAGCTCTACTCACCACCAGTCCCTCCCATCAGGAAGCTTGCACAAACCTCTTAGATAGCCTCATCCACCAGAGGACAGACAGCAGAAGCAAGAAGAATTACAATTTTGCAGCCTGTGGAAGGGAAACCACATTCACAGAAAGATAGACAAAATGAAAAGGCAGAGGACTTTGTACCAGATGAAGGAACAACATAAAACCCCCAAAAACTAAATGAAGTGGAGATAGGTAACCTTCCAGAAAAAGAATTCAGAATAATGATAGTGAAGATGGTGCAGGACCTTGGAGAAGAATGGAGGCAAACGTCAAGAAGATGTAAGAAATGTTTAAGAAAGACCTAGAAGAATTCAAGAACAAGCAAACAGAGATGAACAATACAATAACTGAAATGAAAAACACACTAGAAGGAATCAATAGCAGAATAACTAAGGCAGAAAATGCATAAATGACCTGGAAGATGGAATGATGGAATTCACTGCAGTGGAACAGAATAAAGAAAAAAGAATGAAAAAAAATGGTAATAGGAACATACATATTAATACTTACCTTAAATGTGAATGGATTAAATGCACCAACCAAAAGACACAGGCTTGCTGAATGCATACAAAAACAAGACCAATATATATGCTGTCTGCAAGAGACCCCCTTCAGACCTAAGGACATGTACAGACTGAAAGTGAGGGGATGGAAAATATATTCCATGCAAATGGAAATCAAAAGAAAGCTGGAGTAGCAATACCCATATCAGATAAAATAGACTTTAAAATAAAGAAGTTTACAAAAGACAAGGAAGGACACTACATAATGATCAAGGGACCAATCCAAGAAGAAGATATAACAATTATAAATATGTATGCACCCAACTTAGGAGGACCTTAATACATACAGCAAATGCTAAGAGCTATAAGAGGGGAAATTGACGGTAACACAATAATAGTGGGGGACTTTAACACCTCACTTACACCAATGGACAGATCATCCAGACAGAAAATTAATAAGGAAAAACAAGCTTTAAATGACACAATAGACCAGATAGATTTAATTGATATTTATAGGCCATTCCATCTGAAAACAGTAGATTACACTTTCTTCTCAAGTGCACAAGGAATATTCTCCAGGATAGACCACATCTTGGGTCACAGATCAAGCCTTGGTAAATTTAAGAAAATTGAAATCATATCAAGCATCTTTTCCAGCCACAACGCTATGAGACTAGATATCAATTACAGGAAAAACATCTGTAAAAATTACAAACACATGGAGGCTAAACAATACACTACTAAATAACCAAGAGATCACTGAAGAAATCAAAGAGGAAATCAAAAAATACCTAGAGACAAATGGAAACAGTACAATCCCAAAACCTATGGGATGCAGCAAAAACAGTTCTAATAGTGAAATGTATAGCAGCAATACAATCCTACTTCAAGAAACAAGAAACATCTCAAATAAACAATCTAACCTTATGCCTAAAGGAACCAGAGAAAGAAGCAAAAACAAAACCCAAAGTTAGTAGAAGGAAAGAAATCATAAAGATCAGAGCAGAAATAAATGAAATAGAAACAAAGAATAAAATAGCAAAGATCAATGAAACTAAAAAGCTGGTTCTTTGAGAAGATAAACAAAATTGATAAACCTTTAGCCAGGCTCATCAAGAAAAAGAGGGAGAGGACTCAAATCAATAAAATTAGAAATGAAAAAGGAGAAGTTACAACAGACACCGCAACAATGGAAAGCATCATAAGAGACTATTACAAGCAACTCTATGCCAATAAAATGGAAAACCTGGAAGAAATGGACAAATTCTTAGAAAGGTATAACTTTCCCAGAGTGAACCAGGAAGAAATAGAAATTATGAACAGACAAATCACAAGTAATGAAATTGAAACTGTGATTAAAGATCTTCCAAGAAACAAAAGTCCAGGATCAGATGGCTTCACAGATGAATTCTATCAAACATTTAAAGAAGAGCTAAAACCTATCCTTCTCAAACATCACCCTGATGCCAAACCAGACAGAGATACTACAAAAAAAGAAAATTACAGACCAATATCACTGATGAATATGGATGCAAAAATCCTCAACAAAATACTAGCAAACAGAATCCCACAACACATTAAAAGGCTCATACACCACGATCAAGTGGGATTTATCCCAGGGATGCAAGGACTCTTCAAAATACGCAAATCAATCAATGTGATACACCATATTAACAAACTGAAGAATAAAAACCATATGATCATCTCAATAGATGCAGAAAGAGCTTTTGACAATTTTCAACACCAATTTATAATAAAAATTCTCCAGAAAGTGGACATAGAAAGAACCTACCTCAACATAATAAAGGCCATATATGACAAACCCACAACAAACATCATTCTCAATGGTGAAAAACTGAAACCATTTCCTCTAAGATCAGGAACAAGAAAAGGATGTCCACTCTCACCACTATTATTCAACATAGTTTTGGAAGTCCTAGCCACAGCAATCAGAGAAGAAAAAGAAATAAAATGAATACAAATTGGAAACAAAGAAGTAAAACTGTCACTGTTTGCAGATGACATGGTACTATACATAGATAATCTTAAAGATGCCACCAGAAAACTACTAGAGCTAATCAATGAATTCGGTAAATTTGCAGGATACAAAATTAATGCACAGAAATCTCTTGCATTCCTATACACTAACAATGAAAGATCCCATTCACTACTGCAACAAAAAGAATAAATTACCTAGGAATAAACCTACCTAAGGAGGTGAAAGATCTGTACTCAGAAAACTATAAGACACTGATGAAAGAAATCAAAGATGACACAAGCAGATGGAGAGATATACCATGCTCTTGGATTGGAAGAATTAATATTTTGAAAATGACCATACTACCCAAAACATTCTACAGATTCAGTTCAATCCCTATCGAATTACCAACGGCATTTTTAACAGAACTAGAACAAAAAAATCTTAAAATTTGTATGGAGACATAAAAGACCCTGAATAGCCAAAGCAATCTTGAGGGAAAAAAACAGAGCTGGAGGAATCAGACTCCCTGACTTCAGGCTATACTACAAAGCTACAGTAATCAAGACAGTATGGTACTGGCACAAAAACAGAAATATAGATCAATGGAACAGGATAGAAAGCCCCGAGATAAACCCACACACCTATGGTCCACTAAACAAAGGAGGCAAGGATATACAATGCAGAAAAGACAGTCTCTTCAATAAGTGGTGCTGGGAAAACTGGACAGCTACATGTAAAAGAATGAAATTAGAACACTCCCTAACACCATACACAAAAATAAACTCAAAATGGATTAAAGATCTAAATGTAAGACCAGACATTATAAAACTCTTAGAGGAAAACATAGGCAGAACACTCTATGACATAAATCACATCATGATCTTTTTTGACCCACCTCTTAGAGTAATGGAAATAAAAACAAAAATAAACAAATGGGACCTAATGAAACTTAAAAGCTTTGGCACAGCAAAGGAAACTATAAACAAGATGAAAAGACAACCCTCAGAATGGGAGAAAATATTTGCAAGCGAATCAATAGACAAAAGATTCATCTCCAAAATATATAAACAGCTCATGCAACTTAATATTAAAAAAACAAACAACCCAATCAAAAGATGGGCAGAAGACCTAAATAGACATTTCTCCAAAGAAGACATACAGATAGCCAAGAGGCACATGAAAAGCTGCTCGACATCACCAATTATTAGAGAAATGCAAATCAAAACTACAATGAGGTATCACCTCACACTGGTTAGAATGGGCATCATCAGAAAATCTACAAACAAATGCTGGAGAGGGTGTGGAGAAAAGGGAACCCTCTTGCACTGTTGGTGGGAACGTAAATTGATACAGCCACTATGAAGAATAGTATGGAAGTTCCTTAAAAAGCTAAAAATAGGGCTTCCCTGGTGGCACAGTGGTTGATGCAGGGGACACGGGTTCGTGCCCTGGTCAGGGAAGATCCCACATGCCGCAGAGCGGCTGGGCCCGTGAGCCATGGCTGCTGAGTCTGTGCGTCCGGAGCCTGTGCTCCGCAATGGGAGAGGCCACAAGAGTGAGAGGCCTGCATACTGCCAAAAAAAAAAAAAAAAAAAAACTGAAAATAGAACTACCATATGACCCAGCAATCCCACTACTGGGCATATACCCTGAGAAAACCATAATTGAAAAAGAGTCATGTACCACAATGTTCATTGCGGCTCTGTTTACAATAGCCAGGACATGGAAGCAACCTAAGTGTCCATTGACAGATGAATGGATACAGAAGATGTGGCACTTATATACAATGGAATATTACTCAACCATTAAAACAAAAGAAATTGGGTCATTTGTAGAGACGTGGATGGACCTAGAGACTGTCATACTGATTGAAGTAAGTCAGAAAGAGAAAAACAAATATCGTATATTAATGAATATATGTGGAATCTAGAAAAATGGTGCAGGTGAACTGGTTTGCAAGGCAGAAATACACACACAAATGTAGAAAAAACGTATGGACACCAAGGGGGGAAACGGGGGTGGGTGGTGGTGGTGGTGGTATGAATTGGGAGATTGGGATTGATATATATACACAATATGTATAAAATAGATAACTGATAAGAACCTGCTGTATAAAAAATAAAATAAAATAAAGTTCCAAAAAAATTTTTTAATTAAACAAACAAACAAAAAGAGATGGTATTCTATAACTTAGTCAAAACCCTTTGCTTTCACTATACTAGTACAATACCGGTACTAGTTGAGTAGATGGTTTGGGAATATAAGATTGTTGGATAAGAATAAATATTTCTGGACATCTC
The DNA here is from genome assembly GCF_949774975.1 of Lagenorhynchus albirostris. Taxonomy (NCBI): domain Eukaryota; kingdom Metazoa; phylum Chordata; class Mammalia; order Artiodactyla; family Delphinidae; genus Lagenorhynchus; species Lagenorhynchus albirostris. Next base: position 104,128,099 of record NC_083098.1, on the reverse strand, counting down.
TTCCAGATCATGCTCTATATTATATGATACACATGTTAGATTAAAAGGCTGCAAGCATTGAGAGAAACACAGATCAAAGGGACTGGGGGAATTATCATTTTATGGAGTTGCTGAGCCTCTTTTGGAAAAATCAGAAGGAAGAGGGAAAGACATTCCATTTATTCCCAGGATTATAAAAAATAACTATTCTTGGTCATACTGTGAAATAGTGTGTGCTGACAAAATGTGGTTCTGATGAGGAAAGATTTTCAAAGCTAGATGTAAATATCTTGGCCCAAATATTTCAAACCCCTAGAAACCATTTCGGTGATGGTGAGACTGGTGGTGATTTCACATAGAATGATCAAATCATGAGTGTTCTAACTTGGAAATGGTTCAGTAGAAACTGGATAGCTGTCTGTGAGGAAGCCCAGGGAAGTTGACCGTAGCATCAGTCATTTTCACTCATGGTTAATAAAATCATTTTTCAAATCAAATTTCATGTGAAACTCAATATATAGAACTGATCAAACGGGAACTACCCTGGTTGACTGAATCCAATGTAGGGTACAAGGGTCCGACCCACACTGTGTCCCCATCACCTCACTGACCAAGGCTCCAGGTGACCACTGAAGCACTATTTGAAAACTCGTTCTGCAAACTCAAAGGGTCACTGTTCCTAGGAATCTACAAAATAAGAGATAATGGTTGCTTTCTCTCCAATGGCTACTAAAAAGCATGCTGTTAGCAGTCTTTAGGGAAGTACTAATCATTTACATTTTTTGTTCTTTTCTAGTTGGTCACTTCAATGGTTCAAATGCAGATGAAGCAGACAGATTCTGGGAGCTCTGATTAAAAAGAAAATAAAAAACAGCTCACAGTAATGACCCCTCCCAAGAACACACCCAGCAATCTTCCAGCTACAGTAACAGTAATCCCCAACCCACTACAGCATCTACTTGAAATATTGATTCTTCAGTTAGTTCTCCAACTTAAAATTCCAGAGCTGAGAGCTCCCCACCACACAGACACCCCTTTCACAGAATCACATCACAGAGCACAGAGTGTTTCCTTAACATTAAGCTTCCCCAGGCTTTCATTTCAATTAGTCATAAAAAAAGATCAAGAAGGAAAGTATTGTCGGAAAGATTCCAGTCAGCGTTTTATTGCCTGAAACAGTTCTCAGGATTAACCATTGCACAGCAGACAGGAAATTCTGCAGAAAGAGCAATGCTTTTTCCTTACAGATAGGAAGTAAAGAAATCAAAACGTTTTTGCATTAAAAAATCTCATTTGTGGCATTAAAAATTTTTTTAAAGGCACCCAGTTGATGCCAAGAAGTTATCACAAATCCAACTTTTGCTATCCTTATATTTTCATTTAGGTTCTAAGGGCAACAAAATCCCTTGACATTATTATCTCCTCTGAATACTAATTATGTCACCACAACTCTGTGTCTGTTAATCTTCCAGAAATAATGTGAGAGTTACTGGGATGTGATAGGAGCAGAATGAAATTAGAAACATATTTTGTGAATTTGTCAAAACTACCAGCTTTCTAAGAGTGGTAAAAGCACACTTTCCAGAATTTTTTCATAAAAGAACAAATTACCACAATGAAGATAAACAATGATTCTTAATACCACACTTCGAGCACAGACAAAGTAGCTAGTGCAAGGCCAGCATCCTGTGGCTTCTTTTATCCTTACCGAAAATTTAGTTCACAGTACCCAGGATTTTCGTCTCAGAGCACCAGGTCCAACTCCAGATAAGACCTGTTTTTAATCATGCTTAATGGACTTGGTTCCTAGGAGAATAAGAATGAAGGTGAAAATCTCCTCTCCAGCAGGGAGGAGAATAAACTTGTTCTGGGGACCAGGACCTAATCCTCCCCTCTGAGGGAAGGAAAATGTTACTGCACACTGTCTGCCACCTCGTCAGTCCCAAATATGTCTTGAATGTATGAATGACAATATTGTTACTCTCTGCTCATCCTGGGCTGAAAACAAGAGAATCATGAGCTGTCGTGCTTGGAGGAAACTTTGCCATCATCTCCTTCTGCTGCCCATTTTGCAGACATGGAAACTAAGGCCCGCCAAGTTGCCAAAGGTATACACATGGCCAATAGGGCAGAGGAAGAATGATATTCATATTTATTTCCCAAATTTCTGATCAAGGCTCTTTCCTCTACTGCAGTGGACAAAATCTCACATCATCTTTAAAACAAAGTTTAGGGATGCTTCAAAGATATCTCCTCCCCCACCTTGGGCCCACTGCAATGGTGCAGAGTCATGTTACTTCTTTCTGGATGCCAGCTGCATGCTCTGGGGGTGTCCCTGTGTTCCAGTCTGGCCCACTCTGACATCTCCACACTGCTCTCAACTTTTTCAGCCATGCCCTAGAGGCCTTTTTCTCTATCCCACCCCTGGCACCCCATTTCATTTCTTTCCTCTATAGCACTGAACTGCTCACACTGTGAGAATATGCATGCACACACACACACGCACACACCCCATGGCAGTTCACCCATGTGCGACTTTATTTTGGAGTCTGCCTTGGCTGACTCTCCTTCCCACCTCTCTGGCTGGTTCCATTCCATGCCACTGTTACCTCCTGTGACTTCTACCCTTCCCTTCACATCCCACACCCTACACCCTGGATTAGGAATCTCTACTCTGTTTTCCTGTTCCCAGGATTCCATCATTATCCCTGCACTAAACTCTGATACATTATATAAAACACTTATATGGGTTTCCCAGAGTCAGTTGGGCTCAGTTTCTCCCAATCATTTAACTGATGAATATGCAGGCATCATGTCAAAACCGTGTCTGCTAACTTACAAATATTGACACAAATAGATGACAGGTAGTTAGGGAATGTTTAGACAACCTTTGTGCATCAATTACTCTTCTTTTTTAACTTCATGGATTATTTTGAATACACTGCACCTGTGCTCTTTCTGGTCCTCTCAGAGGAGATGGAACTCAAGAATCCAATACTGAGATAAAGGTGTTGGGTAACAGGAAAAATAGCTTTATTGAGGAAGCTGGCAATCATTGGGAGGAGGTAGACTCGAGTCCCAAAGAACCAACTTCCCATTGCCAGTCAGGGGACAAGAGCTTTTAAAGGGGAATTTCAGGGGTGCACCGGTGGATGGAGGGGGCTACGTGCAGAATAGCACGGTTAGATCTGTCAGTCATCTTGAAATTAATTGGTCATGTCGTGGTCTGATCAGTGTCATCTTGATCATTTTAAGTACAGATAGTCTTCAATGCCAGGGTCGGTTTGTTCCCATTTCCTTGAAGACAGTCCTCAGAATTGTGGCATTTAATGTCATGGCTACAGTCTGGTCATCATGTAGTTAACTTCTTCCACCTGGTGAGGGTTTCAGTATCTATAAAACACCTCCAAGGATATGCCTGAAAATATTACCTACAGCCCATGAGGAGGAACTGAAGGTCCTTGATTTTGCTTAATGGCCAAACTATTATTGTCTTGCTTGACTACTTTCCTTTGTTTCTGTATTTTTTTAATTTCTCTGATTAAATTTACAGTAAGTCCCCTGCATACAAACGAGTTCTGTTCTGAGAGCACGTTCATAAGTCTAATTTGTTCTTAAGTCCAACAAAGTTAGCTTAGGCACCCAACCAACACAATCAGCTATATAGTACTGTACTGTAATAGGTTTATAATACTTTTCACACAAGTAATACATAAAAAACAAACAAACACAAAAAATAAAGAAAACATTTTTAATCTCACAGTACAGTACCTTGAAAAGCACAGTAGTACAGTCCAACAGCTGGCATACAGGGGCTGGCATCGAGTGAACAGGCAAGAAGAGTTACTGACTGGAGGAGGGAGAGGACATGGGAGATGGTAGAGCTGAAGGATCTTCAGCAATAGGAGACGGAGGGCAAGCTGCTGTTTCACTCATGCCTGATGTTCATGGCACAGGTTCTGGTTCCTTGCTGGTTTCAAGTCTATCTACCCACTTGGAAAAATGATTCAGAGATGTCTATGTAGTAGTTCTTTTTTTCTCATCATAGATGACACAGTAGCCCTGGATTGTATTCTGAACGGCTGCTGCAACCTTCGTGTACCGTTCTACGTTCAGGTCCTGTGCCTAAAAAACGAACAATGCCTCCTCAAATAAAGAAAATCTCCTTGCCATTTCCGGCATTGTGAATCTCTTTGGTTCTTCAGTTACTTCTTCCTTTTGTCTCTCTTCGTCCTTTCTCTGGGCTTCCAATTCCATCACGTCTTCATTAGTCAGCTCCTCGGGTTGCACAGCAAGGAGTTCAATGAAGATGTCTTCTTGCAGATGTAGCTTGAAATAAAGATACTGTATTACTGTACTCTATACAGTACTGTACAGTAAAGTACATAGAATCACAAACACTTGTAGAGGATGCACGCATGTGACAATGTACACCAGTCATGTGAACTAACTTATGTGGCTGGACATGTGAACGCACGTTCACATCTTTGAAAGTTCGCAACTTGAGAGTTTGTATATAGGGGACTTATTGTATTCTTTGACTGGTTTTTCTACAGATGAGAGGCAGGTAGAGGATATGGTGGAGGCAGGTCTGTCCTAGGAAGGCCCCATAGGGTCCTGCTCTGCTACAGCAAAACAGAAACTTTTGACGTACTTCTGCTTCTACCTTTTAAAACGTGGTATTAGGTATGGACAGCCATGTTTTTCTTTAAAGAGTTCTATCACTGGTCTCATAAAACGTTCTATCTGAGAAGAATGAGATTCTTAATTTTGCTTGCAATGAAATATATGAATAAATAAATAGAACACATTAATATTGTATTAATAGCTATGACTATCTTCTAGAATGGTGAGTTCTATGCCAAGTGCAGCTGGTTGTATTGTAAGTATCTTTTTATATGTCTGTTTCCCACTCTTGATTCCAGGCTAATTGCCTGATTCAGATTGTGTGGCCAGAGCCCAGCATAGTATCTGGCACATGATAAAAATTCAATACTTTTTGAATGAAACATTTATGTAGTCCTAAACTCTCTGGAAAACCTTGGCTAGGCAGATCTTTCCCCATGAACCACTTTTCCTAATTTTTCTTAACAAAAGTCAGTACACATTCAAATTCAAGTCATATTATATTACCAAAACATATTTGTTTCCCATAACTTCCTCTAGATGCCTGTGTCTGCCCTCTAATACCAAAACAGAATAACCCTATTCTGCTTTGCTCTTCCAGATATTTAGAAACTGTGGTAACTTCTCTGTCAAATCTGTATTTCTCCAGCCTAAGATTTCCCTATTCTTCAGTCATCTTCAGACACCATCATCAGGCTTTAACTCCTCTAAGCATGCTCTCCAGGTAGTCAATCTCTCACTTAAGATGTGCCACCCAGGACTGCCCATGGCATTGACCTCGAACATCTGACCAGATCACAATTCAGAAGGGTTGTCACTACCTTTGATATTAATGCTATACCTCTGTTAATAAAGCCCAAGTGCATCAGCTTTTCTAGTAGTCCCTAAATTATTATTATGTATCATGATCACACCCACTCTTTCCCCATTTCCTCTTTTAAAAAGAGATATTCTCCCCACTGTTTAATATCAATCCCTCCTTTCAACTCCTAATTCCATCTCATTCTACCTTTCCAAGGATTTCACACCATCAGCTACCACCCCCCCTTACTTTCTATATAATCTCTTCCTGTCTATAGTCCCTTCCCAGTAGCTTTAACCATGCTCAAGTCTCTCATCTTAAAAAAGAATATGTATCTTCAATATTATGTTTCCACCCTCACTACTTATCTAAAATTCTCTTACGAAGGTCACAAATGACATTCATTTTACTAAATCCAGTAGACAATTCTAGCCAAAGAAATCTAGTTTTGATTTCTTTGCTCCTTTTGACACTATTGACAATCTCTCCTTCTGAAAATACTGTCCTCAGCTTCCATGACATTTGTCTTTCCAGTTTTCCTTCTATCTCTGGCCATGCCTTCCCATTTTCATTTGTGGACTCCTCTTTCTCAACTCATCCTCCAAATGTTTGTGTCCCTGACGGCTGTACCTTTGGCCTCTTCTCTTCTCTTCTTGCTTCTCCTTGGAAATCGTTATCACCTTCTTATTTCAATTACCATCTGAAATCTAATACCTCAAATTCTGTCTCTATTCCAGATCTTTCTCCTAAGCTTCAGACTTAAAAAAAATCAGAATGTACTTCCTACTCATCAGCTATGTGTGAATATTCCATGAGTCCCTCCAACTCAACATCAGCAAACTGAACTCAGCTCTCTCTACTACTCTCCCCTCCTCTCGTCCTTCTCACCTCCCTGAAAGCCAGGATCAACCACCCAGTCTCCAAGAGGCAGGGGTGAGATGGGTTGTAGACAGATATAACTTGTTGAACTGGCTTCACTCATTGAGGTAGAATTAGGTGATGGTTTTATTTCTGCATCATCACTGAAATCAACCATTCCTGGTCAAACGTCCCATCTTTGCTCTTTCTCAGACGGCACTTCAAGCACATTACGTGTCTATGGACCACTTTCAGTTACAAGAATGACCACCTTGAGTTCTCTGGGCCTGTCTTTTTAAAATCGCAGCTTCAATCTCTCACCCAGTTTCAGTCTTATTCCCCTCCCCTCACCCCATCCCCTCTCACCAACCCTTCCTAAGATGGGTCCTGACCCATGGACCAAGGATCTACAGCAAAGGAGGGAGACAAGCGTGGTCTTCTCCTCTTTCTTTACTTTGTTCTCCTCTTTCTGTGGCTTCTCCCTTCATGTGTTTCACTCCCTTCATCTGAGATATCTTTAAGTCACATGGTGACTCTGGGCCATTAGCAACCTTCACAGGGTCTCACTTTTCTCCCCAAAGTGATACAGTTGCAGGAAAATGACCCATAAGGGCCCTTCCAAATCTAATATAGCGAGATTCCCAGCCTCTCTGACACAAATACCAACTCATTTGTCCACAATTGCCTTGATAATTTTTGAACTCTTAAATGTCCTGTTCATCTATAAGCTCATAAAAAACTGTGGACCCATATTGTTCAATAAAAACAAAACACGAGGAGACTCTGTCACTAGCCCTGGGAATTCCAAACAGTAACATTAGTGAACTGTTTTGTTAGCATTCTCGTCTCTGACACCATTGCTGAGGTTAGTGCAACATTTTTCATTCCACGTCACGAGTGGATCACATATATTTTTCTTAAATCACAATCATGATTCAGGAAGGTAGGTTTATAGCTTTACAATGTCCTTGGCAGTAATTGCTTCATTTACCCCTGAAATGGTGGTCCATGGTCTCATCAAAACTCTTTTTTTTTCCTTTTAAATTCCTTGACTGTCATGTAATAGTTTGGCTGTTTTGAAACCATCCTCCAGTCTTATAACATATTTATGCTATGGGGTTACAAACATGAGAGTGATGTCATTGCTCAAACTTTTGTCAGCGGTTGTGTGGTTTCAAATAAGACTCAGTATCTAAGAGTTTTCTCTAATACCTTAAATCACAACCTCCTGCATGAAAACATATTTTACTCAAGGTGACAGCAATCACAAATTATAAACTTGTGTGTGCGTGTGCATGAGAAAGACTTACTTTAGTGTAATTTTAACAGGATTAACGATGTACACAATTTAAAAGACCAAACAGTGGTCTCTTACTCCACCATCCTCTATAAATTCAAGATTCCCAGTGACAACATCTTTTAAGTCTTTTAGCAATTTCTTCTGGTATTTGATTTAATATTTCTAAATAACATCTTTATAGCACTCATTCTTGATTGTTCAACTTCAGACATTATCTTTTGGTTTCTGAGTTAAGATATAGGTTTGAATGCTGTGACAGAGACTAAAATGGCAGTGCATTAAAATAGAAGCTTATTTTTTTCTTATAAATGCAGAGCATCAAGTTAGAAAGACTTTTATTCACCTGATCCAAGATAGCTTGTCACCATGACCGTATTTCATCCAGTGGGACAGGGTAGAAGGGAATGGGAAGCATATGTTTCTACCCCTTAAAGGAACAACCCAGAAAATGTACATATCAATTTCATTTATATCCATTGTCCAGAACTTGGTGTCATGGCTTCCACAAGGAAGGCTGGAAACCCGGGTCTTTATTCTAGGTAACCACACTGTTTGCTAAAATCCTCTTACTATGTAAGAAAAGAACATATGTTGATGGGCAACAATCAGTTTCTTCCACATTTTCCTATTTTGGAAGAAGGGTATTTACCCTTGTAAACAACAACAACAACACACACACACCAACATGCATGTTTCATCCCCATCCTATCACAATTTTGTGTGTTATATCACAATTTGGGTTAAATCAATATTTGATGTTTACATTATAAAATATTATTTACAACTTAATCATTTAATGTACTTCCTTTCTTGCACATCAGAAAACATATAGTATCTTAGCAATACCTTTACTTATATTGGTTTGCTATTCCCTCAATAAAGCTTAATTTCTTTAAAAGATAATCATGAATTCCATGGATCTACAGGCTCAACTCTTGGCAGCATTGTTCAAAATGAAAAAGACTGGGATAATTTCATCAGCAAGGTAATGGATAAACGACTATGGTACTCAATTGAATATTAGATAGCATGGAACAGGGATGAAATGCAGCTGCATACAACAATGTGTTTTCCTGGAAATAGAAGATCGAGTTTAAAAAAAAGTAAGTCTCAGAAGAATATCCATGTGGTGTATGACACCTATTGATTTGCACGTGTGTAACCATATTTGCATAGGATGCAAAGGATAAATTGCACTGATCATGGTGTATTGGCCTTTTAATGTGCTATTGAATTCAGTTTGCTAGTATTGTGTTGAAATTTTTGCAACTATATTTATCAGGAGTATTGGCCTGTAGCTTTCTCTTCTTGTAGTATCCTTATATGACTTTGGTATCAGGGTAGACTGGCCTTGTAAAAAGAGTTTGGAAATGTAACCTCCTCTTCAATTTTTTTGGAAAAGTTTGAGAAGGATTGGCATTAGTTCTTCTTTCAGTGCTTGGTGGAGTTCATCAGTGAAAACATCTGGACCTGGGCTTTTCTTTGTTGGGAGGGTTTTGATTACTGCTCTAATCTCCTTAGTCATTATTGGTCTGATCAGGTTTTCTATTTCTTCATGATTCAGTCTTTAAGTGGTATATTTCTAGGAATTTATCCATTTCTTATAGGCTGTCCAATTTATTGACATATAATTGTTCATAGTAACCTCTAATGATTATTTGTATTTCTGTGATATCAGTCGTAAAGTTTCCTTTTTAATTTATAATTTTGAGTCCTCTTTTTTTCTTGGTTAGTCTAGTTAAAAGTTCTGAATTTGACTATATATTTACCTTTGCCCAGTGAGTTTCATACTTTTATATGTTTTCATGTTGTCCTTTAGCTTCCATTCATTTCAACTTGAAGAACTCCCTATAGTATTTCTTGTAAGGCAGGTCTAATAGCGATGAATATTCTTAACTTTTGTTTGTCTGGAAATATCTTTATTCTCCTTCATTTCTGAAGAACAGTTTTTCTGGGCATAATATTCTTGGTTTGCAGGGTTTTTTTGCTTTTTTTTTCCCCAGCACTTTGAGTATATCATCCCACTCCCTCCTGGTCTCTAAGATTTCTCCAGAGAAATCTACTGATAACCCTAAGGGGGTTTTTCTTTAAGCATCTTTTTCTTGATGCTTTCTTTTAATATTTTGATTATAATGTGTCTTGGCACAATCTTCTTTGGGTTGATGTTGCTTGAATCCTTTGAATTTCCTGTACCTGGATGTCTGTATGTCTCCCAAGATTTGGGATGTTGTCAGCTATTATTTCTTTAAATAAATTTTCTTCCCCTTTTCTTTTTCTTCTCCTTCTGGGTCTCCCATGATGCAAATGTTTGTTTACTTAGTGGTGTCCCATAATTCACACAGGTTTTTTCATCCTTTTTTCTTTTTGTTCCTCTAACTGCCTAATTTCAAATGATCTGTCCTTGAGTTGTCCAAGTTTGGTGACACTCAGGTTATTGGCAGAATTTAGTTCCATGCAGTAGTAGAACCAAGGTTCTCATTTCCTTGCTGGCTGTTATCTGGGGACTGCTCTCAACTTCTAGAGGCTGCCTACATTCCTTGACTCATGGCCACTTCTTTCATCTTTAAACCAGCAACAGTGGGACTAGGCCTTATGATGTTGCATCTTTTCTATCTCTTCTGCCTCCTCTTCTTTTGCCATATCTCTCTCACTGACTCTTTGGTCTTCCTCCTCTGATTGCAAAGGTCCATGGAATTATATTTGGCCTATCCAAATAATCCAGAACAATATCTCAATTTTAAGGTCAGTTGATTAGCAACTTTACTTCCAACTTCAAAGTCCCCTTTGCTATGTGATTATAACATATTCACAGCTTTAATACCAGGGAGTAAAGATCATGGCTTCCATCTTGTTAAGACTAGCTTCCCTCCTAAGAGGTGATTCCCAACTGGACCTGGTGTGAAAGGGAAAATTATGCTGAAGTAGTTCAGGCCTTGCAGTGTTCTTCCAGCCCTCTGGAAGCCCCAGGACATTGGTTTAACCCCTGCCCTACCCCCCAAATCAGTACAGAAGTTAATCTGAGTATTTAGGACTTCATGTCACCTTCCTTTTTTCCTCTGTATTTTACAGGTGGAAAGTAAAGGCTCAGGGAGATCGAGTCATTTCTCAAGGTCACAAACACAATTAATGGCAGAGTAATGAAAATATACTTATTCATTCACTTATCCATTCAATAACACTTGCTAAGCCCTACCATGCTAAGTGGTCTAGGGAGACAAACATGAAATAAACCTTGTTCATCCACCTCTCAGGGAGTCTTGTTTGTTTATCTGGGATACAAATGGAATAAACTTGTTTGCATGCTTGATACTGGTTCAGTAAAATTTCCACACATTTTTACATAGAAATTTGATATTTCCTAAGAACATCTGCTTCAGCTCCAAGGCAGGGGTTGTAGGACCTGATTCAAACCACGCCTGTGTGCCCTTAGGGAATTAACTTAGTAATAGTATCTACCTGATAGAGTTAGTGGGAGAAGAATTGAGTTGAAACATGCAAATAACTAGGAACTGGGATGTAACAAGAGCTTAGTAAGTGATGACTGTCATCACTTTCATTACTATTTAATCCCCTTGAGCCTTAGTGTTACTGTTTATTAAGTGGATACAATAATAAACATCTCATGGAATGATTAAATGATCACCCTATATAGTATAGCTATAAGACATGTGACCCACAATTTGTACAAACTCACAATTCATCCCCTCACTCCTTCCCTAGAGACCTCACTTACAGACCTACTAATTTCATAGCTTATACCTTCAATAAAACATTCATGGAGGGTCTTTGGTTGAGAAGAAATGTCACAGGGGTCAGGATTTCAGAGTTCTTTAGTGGATTTGAAACTACCCTCCTATGTGACGTTAGGCAAAGGGCTTGGCCTTTCTGATCCTCAGTTTCTTCATCCATGAAGAACAGATTGCTCTAGAAAATAGTCTTTATCCCCTGTTTTGTTTTTAAATTAACCAGAGAGTTAAACCATTCTCTGGGAATGTAGTCTTCTAAAATGCACTAGATTTGCAAACCTCCTTCAACATGCTGTTTTGGAAGTCAATCTCACTGCTCACTCCATTTTCCTTTTGCGTATGTGTCTGGTTCCCCCTGGGGAGATCTTGGAAAAACCAAAGGATGCCACAAAAAAACCTGAAGCCAGCTGAGACCCAGAGAAGCACTAAACAAACAAGAGGGAGCCAGACCCAAGAGACACAGGTCGCTTCTTGTCCAGAGCTGCCACCTCAGGAGGAAGCAGCAAGCTCAGGCTGTCAGAAGAAGCAGTGTGAAGACAAAACCGTAAGACAGATGGTGATGGGAGTAGGAGGTGCCTCTTACTATTCCCTACTATCCAATGATGCAGCACCCACCCTTGGAGCTTGGGGTCCCTATGTTAGGACCTGGCAGGCCCCAGTGTTGAGGAAGGCCACAGAGCTACCTATCACATAGAAAGAGGCCAAGAACAGCACTGAGGGATCCAGAAAGAAAAGATTCCAACTGGATCCAGAACCAAGCACAGAGCCAGGCCAGGCATGGGCAGGAGGGGTGTGTTGTCTATCAGTAAGAAGTCAGCACTCCCAAAGCAGGGCCAGGTCCTTACTTCTTTTCATTTTGCTAGAAACAGAGACTCTGTTAAGCTATCTCAGATACTAAGCATTTATTGTCAGGATGCATAGCCAGCACAAGAGACTGGGTCACAAAGGAAGCCAGTTTGTTGTCTAAAGTTCAAAGCATCACCAATCCTGGGACTTTGCCATTGGTTCTCTCCTTCTATTTATGTCTTCTTGTTCCTCATATCTGACAAACTGGTTTATTTTCTGTGTATTCCGAGTGATGTTTCAAAGGGAGAAAGTCTAGGTGGTCTTGTTAATTACTATCACCCTTACTTTTCAGGTTCATTTTTATTGTGACCTAATGGCCAGCCTACGAATTGGCAGCCCTCAGATCAAATATTTACTACAAATCCCATAAGAAACAACTCCTTATTCAAGGAAATATTTAGGGGTCACTTGTGGGTGGGACTGACGCCTTTTGAAGGTGGTGGTGAATGGCAGGTGCTGCGATGAGCATGTGTAGTGAACATCCATACAATGAACATCAACTAAGAGACTATACTGGGCCAGTGCCTACTAAGCCCTGGACTCTCAGGAAGTTCTCATTCTGACCCTCGTGGTCCAATCAATGGTGACACCTAGAAGAATGACGATACCACCTAGCATATCACCAGGACTTGAAATCTTGGTTTTATGAGTGACAGGAGGGGAAGGGAAAGAGGAAGTAAATGTCAGGACCTAAAGAGACCTAAAGAGACATTCTGAGAGGATGCATCTCCATCAGTTGCTCTGGATGGATTTTTCCTGGGGCCTTCTGGGTTAGCCTTGATGTGGTCTCTGGTATCACAGTCTGTGCACTCAGATTCATTCCTTCCTGTCCTTGTTTCAGCGGATGATGATGCCCAAAATAATGCTCAAACCTACAGGGTCATTGTTTGGGAATCAGACAGACCCAGGGTCTATCTCTGGTTCAGCTGTGTGTCCTTGAGCAAGTTAACGTTTCTAGGTCTCCGTGTCCTCTACTATAAAATTACACTAAGAAAACCTACCTCATACATTCCTTATGCATGGACCACTATGTTTGGGATCATTCTTTTCATTGCTATTGGTATGTGATTGAACAGTGTTTAACTCTTAAAAGCAGTATTATTCATTCTGTGGCAGGAAATGAATGGGGACTTGAAACAGAGAGGACAAAGGACTTCTAAGACATTGCTTCCAGGGCAGAAATGTGAAGGTAGAAAGGGAATAGTTTCAGGGTCCCTGAGGTCATGGGCTCTAGAACCTGATTATTACACAGCATCCTGGGGACAAGGTGGTGCTCTCATGTGAGAGGACCAAGGGTTATAATGTCAGAGTCTACGTCAGTGTTGACTCAGAGAGTCCTTGGCTGATGTAACTCTGAGGAGGCAGAAAGGTCCTTCCACAAACACTAGAAAGGGCTTTGTCCAGTATCCTGTTAAATTACTTGGAACGCAGGAACCCAGAGGTGACACTCAGGAAAGAGTTTCCCTTTCCCCTTCCATATGTCCTATCACCAGATGGAATGGCCTGATGCCCAGAGCAGCACAGGGCATTCAGGAAGAAAGGTGTGGTGCCTGGAGGACACACGATGATCTTCTGTTTCAAACTGAAAGCCATGTGATAGCTACAAAAGTCATGATAGAAGAAAACAGGGGCTGAGAATGGGTTTGTAGGTTGCCACATTTTCTCTCCAGAGTAAACCTCAAGGTTCTGGGATAATTCAAGATAGGATAAGAAGGGATATTGGCTGTTCTACTAATTTGCATATTGTGAGTGCTGCAGACAGCTTTCATAAAATGATATGAACCTTATTCATGTCTCCCAGTAGGGGAAGAGGCTATTGCATTATTATTCTGGGGGGAGTACAAGATGTGGGCCTGGGAGGGATGGTCCTATGGGCTTTGCACACAGCTCTCCAATGGTTGGAAGCCCATTCACGGATTTGTGGAAGTTTTGCTGTATCAAGTCCACTTAAGAGAGTGAATGATTATCTTGCTTCATTTGGGCTGGGCTGTGGTCATTCTAACATGGACTAGCCCAGATGTCTTAGGACTATTAAGGAATCTAGAGTAGAGACTGCAGAGCCAGCTGCATGGCTGTATCTGGGAGTTTGAAGTTAACATGCAGCTTTACCAATAACAAGATGTGGCAGAGCATGCTCAGAGCATTGGGGCTGAGTGAGCTGTGAAGGAAAGGTGGTTTCTATGCCACCTAGAAGCTGATAACTTGCCCCCATCCGTTCTAATCTTACCTTGGTACCTAATCCATGACTTGCTCTATGTCTGAAGGTTCATCCTTCTCAAATCCTTTGCCCAAACTTAAGATATGTGTGACAATATTCAGTCTGTAAAAAGGAAAATCATAATGGAGTTAAAGCTCAAATTTTGCTCTGTGCACAGCTGTGCTATTATTAATTTTGGCATTTTGGCTTTATTCATGGACCACTTAACACCCCATACAGCAGGATGTTTGGGGTGACTATAATAAAATTCGTACAAAGAAAACAATTTAAATGTCAGTCTAATTCATACAGATTAATTTAGTTCAAGTGTAATTTAGTTTTTTTCAATTTGCATTGCTGAGAGCACTGTTATTTTCTTGGTAAAGTAAATTTCTTTCTCACCCTTTCTTAGCTTCACAAGGAAATGGAAAAGATATGATCACCTGGAGCTTCTATTGCCATCGATGGAAAATTCTAGAAGCTGTCAGTTAATGAAATAGTTTTTAGTGAATAGGTATTGAATAAAGGAGAAATCGCCTTTTGACGATAATTTGGAATGTAGAGTTAACATCTGAATTGGGAACATAAGTGAGGAAAAACATGATCCTCATATGTTGACCATGCTGGTGTTAGGTTGAATTCAGCATGTTGTTTGTGACTCTACTGAACAAAGGATATAAGGGGAAATAAACCTAACATTCACTCTTATCTATTATGTTCCAGGCACTGTGCATGGTATTTTGAGTGTATTATTTTTCTGAGGTTATATTTAAAGTTAACCTCTATGTTTCCTTACTTAAACAATTTCAGCATAAATAGCATTTGCATCATAGAATGGTAAGATAACGTATGTAGTCAAGCCTTGGTCAGATGTTCATCCTTGATCTAATCAACCATAGATAGGAATGGTTATATAAGGCAGAAACCCACTGCTAGCGACCCCATCGTGTGCATGGGGGAGGGAAGGGAAGGCGTTCATAAAAGAAAGAGAGTTGTCATGAGCTGTACAAAAACTTCACAAGGGACCTTCTAGAGTCAATCTGGACATGGCTCTCTAATCGTTAGTTTCCTCATCTATAAAATTGGGGTAATAATAAAACCATCTTCTTAGGATCATCATTAGGATTAAGCGAGAAATATAAAGCATTGTAGATAATGCTTTTGCATAACAAACTCTTTCCAGTCACACTTCAACCAGCCAACTCATGAATTTTTTTCAGGTTCCATCTGAGCAATCACTTCTTTTAAAAATCTCTCTGTAACTCCCCAATTCTGGATTGGGTTCCCTAATGGTTGTTCACACTTGAGCCTTGTCATGACCCATATGGTACTTATCACACTCTAATATAACTGTTTGTTCAATTATCCATCTCCAGAATTAGGATCTGAGCGCATAAGGGCAAGAAATAAGTCTCATGTACTATTCTATCCCCAGTGCTCAGAACAGTGCTAGTTGACAATAGGAACTTAATAAATCTGTTTAATAATAATGTTGAACCTTTAGCATCATTATCTCATCAACTTGTTATCATGATTTTGTAGATGAAGAAACTGAGTCTTGGAAAAGTTAAGGAACTTAACTCTAATTTACCCCTTGGGTAAATGGGGGAGCAGGCTTTGCACCCAGGGCCCATGAGTCCAAAAACCATACTTTTCTCACTATGTCACGAGGCCTTATTAGACCAACATCTGTTGAGCATCTTCTCTGTGCTGAGTGCAACACTATATATTTCCATATTATCTTCTTTAGACTCTGCAACAGTCTTTTGAGGCAGGTGTATCAGTTTGCCATATGATGAAACTGTGGCTAGAAGAAAAAGTTACATGCCCAAGTTCACAAGGCTACCAAGTGGCAGAACTAAGATCAAGCTCTTCCCTTGAGTTCTTGATAGAGGAACTATCTGCGATCATCCGTCAGGCACCCAACAAGCTCCAACAACCAGACCAGAAAACCCCCAACAATCAGACCCAAAATGAGATTACCAGGCCTAAACGGGTGAAACTTCTTCTGAAATATTCTGACAGGCTTAGCTGATATCAGGCTTTTGCCTTGCTTTTCTGACTCCCAAGAAGAGCACAGTGCTGTTCTGGTGAGCTCTTTATAGATAACCTGAAATATGTTTAAGGATAGTTCATATGTGCCTATCGCAAAGTACTGTGGGAGTAATTCCTTTTCCAATGGCTAGGGAAAATTCAAGAGGCAAAGGAAAATAAAATAGCTGAAAAAAATACATTGCTTAGGGCATTTGAAATCTGCTTATAGATTAACATTTTTCTCTTTCCTCTTCTCTTTTTAACATTTCTATCTAGTAACTGAATGTTCATTAAATTATGTGCCAAAAGGCAATATTTTATTTACATAATAGTCTTTAAGTGATGTGTTATTTTAGAAGTATTCCACAAGCTTCCTTCCTACCCTCTCCTTTTCATCGTTAAAGGAAAGGAAGATTCAGCATCATAATGAAGATCTCTATAGCATTTCTTCTGTGGTCAGTTCTTATCATGCCAAACTGTCTTCTCTTTAGCTAGTAAAATGCAACTAAAAGTTGTAAAATAATCATTCAGAAACAATAACTATACTGTTGTATATCAAAACATCATTGGTTAAGAATGAAATAGTGACTCCAGCTCATAAATGCTAGAAAGATCAAGTATAAAAGGTTAACTTAGAATCTAAACCACAATTTCTTTGGCATCTTGTCAAGCATCATGAAGAATAAAATAAAAAAGAAACCACCAAACACTGCCTTCAAATTGTCCCTCAAAAATAAAAGTCAGCTCAGGTACACGCTAAAGTCTTAGAATGCTACAACTCACCGACAGCACAGTGAAGAGGAAAGGACTCTGGAATAGGGTCAAGGACACCTGGTGCGTTAGTGAGTTCAGGCTGCTATAACAAATACCATAGAATGGGTGGCTTAAACAGCAGACATTATTTCTCATGGTGGTGGAAGCTGGAAGTCTGAGATCAGGGTGCCAGCATGGTTGGTTCTCATGAGATCCCTCTTCCTGATTTGTAGATGGCTGTCTTCCTCACAAGGGAGACAGAGTAATCATCTCTCTCACATCTCTTCTTATAAGGACACTAACCCCATTCATGAGAGTTCCACCCCCATGACCTAATTACTGTCCAAAGACCCCACCTCCAAATCCCATCACATTGGAGACTAGGCTTCAACGTATGGATTTTGAAGGGACACAACATTCAGTCCATAGCAGTTGGGCTCTAGAACCACCTTGAAATGCCATTTTGCTCTGTTCCATCCCGCTCTGGGCCCCTATTTCCTTACCTACAAATGCCCTCTTAGATCCCTTAGGGAATGCCAAAGTTCTGAATGCTAAGGGAAGATGATCGGCAAATGAAAGACAAGTGGACTCTGAGGAAGAAAGGACAGGGGCTTCCAATACAAGCAGGGGAAGACCCTGGGGCAGATGGGGTTTAAGATGAATGGAAACTCACTCTCCCCAGGAAGGAGGACTAACATGTGAGGAGTCGACATACAGAGTGTGAGACACGGATCTGGAGGGAGAGCACCAGGAAGTGATCAAAGGAAGTGTCGAAACGAGGTTCGAAGAAAGCAACAGGGTCAGGAGAAGAGAGCAGGGGAAAAATCACAGATTCCCTTGGGCTTCTCCTCCAATTCACCCTCTACAAAGGCTGCACATACATTTTTCTATCACCCAATTAAGAGTATAACACTTCCCTGTGCAGAGTCTTTTTTTTTTTTTTTAACATCTTTATTGGAGTATAATTGCTTTACAATGGTATGTTAGTTTCAGCTTCACAACAAAATGAATCAGTTATATATATACATATATTCCCATATCTCTTCCCGCTTGCGTCTCCCTCCCTCCCACCCTCCCTATCCCACCCCTCCAGGCGGTCACAAAGCACCGAGCTGATCTCCCTGTGCTATGCGGCTGCTTCCCACTAGCTAACTACCTTACTTTTGGTAGTGTATATATGTCCATGCTGTGCAGAGTCTTTTAATGACCACCTATTGCCCTCAGTTTTTTTAAAAAAGAAAAACCTACTAAGCTCCTTACCCTTGATTTCAAAATTCAATAATCTCTGAAATTCAAAGTTTATTCATACATATTTGGTAGCGAAACTTGATCTAAACTAAGGTAAGGCTCTTTATTTTCTTTCTTTCTTGGGTGTGACTATTCAGTGTCAGAATAACTAATAGGATTATTACAGGGTGCTGCCCCAGGCCCCACTGGGGATATGTATGATATATACATATAATTACCATATTACATTCTAAATTCGGAAAAATTCTAACTCCAAAAGCACATCTGACCCCAAGGATTTTGGATAACAGATTGTGGATTTATAGTTTCTTTTCAAGATAAACATTGTCCCCAGTGGTGCGCCCTTGCCAACCTCACCCTCTGCCACCTTACACCCATCTGTCCCACCCCGCTGTATTCCAGACACACTGAGTCCTCACCATCACCTTATGCTACAGTTTTGCACCCTACTATGGCTCTGCATGAACTTTCCCCACTGAATGGAATATCTGTCTAACTCACCTCTTTATCTAGAAAAATACTCTGCACCTTTCAAAGCTCCTTCTGAGGGCTTTTTCCTCTGTAAAGCCATCCCTAGCCTGTCCTTGTCTCTGCCCTCTCCGGCACCCTGGGCAGACTTGGCAGCCAGCTCTTCTGTGCACTTGACCACACGTGCAGCAAGAGCCACATTGATGGTAACCATCGGTTAATACAGGTCAATGTTCCTCCCTTGGTCTATAGGTTCCTGAAGGGCAGTCCTGCCTTCCTGGTCTCTGACCTCTGACCTGGCACTAGGGGTGCCCAGTGAATCATGGCAGGCACTCAGTCAAGGGCAATCCACCAATCTATCACTCCATGAGAAGATGAACTGACCCTCTGCAGCAAGGTCATTCTGACCCAGGACAAATAAAGAGACGAAGAAGCAAAGGCAAAACTCTCCAACCTTCTGCCCTAAGGCCCAAGAATCATCACTCCCCTCTAAATGTGCTCCAGTCCTGCACCATCTTCTTCTATCTGCAACAACTCCTTCCATCTGCACCAACAGGAGCGACTCCAGGGCATGGAACATTCTACCACGCTCTCCCCAAAACTGCAGAGGTGAAACATCCTTCTCTCCAGGCTTTCCCAAATGAAGACAAAAGCCAAGTTGTCCTTCTACCAGTGGTGCTGGGTGTGCAAATGAAACAGTTCATCAGGACCCCGTAGAGAAAATACTCAGCTACATTTGGGGCCACTGAGATTCAAATACAGACGGGGTAAACGATAGTATTCAGAACAGCAGTGAAATTGGCGTACAGCACAAGGTTTGCAAAGGACGTTTACTTATGTTTTCTCATTTTTGTAAATTCTCACGATTACCCTGAATGGTAGATATGGTTATTGTGCACAGTGAGTAGATGAGGAAACTGAGGTTCAGAGAAAGTAAGCATTCGGCGTAAAGGTGCAAAAGTTAATAAAAAAGAAGCTGGGGTTAAAAGTAGATTTATGGGGAAAACACTCAAATTTGAAGGAGAAAGTAGAGCCATAGGCCAAAAAAAAGGACTTAAACTTGTCAGAAAAGACTCACATACTAATGGCAGGAAAGGGGGTTATAAGACTATGGGTAGAAGCTTCAGGACTTGGATTCCAAGAAAGAGAAAACTGTATCTGCATGAGAACTGACATTAGCAAAAAAAAAAAAAAAAGAGAAAAGAAATAAAGGTGACTGAGGACTCCGTGGCACCATACAGCTGAAGTTGCTGAGACTTGGATTTACCTCAGGTTAAAAGTAATACATGATTATTATAGAGAATTTAGAAAAACTAGAAAAAAATTAGAAGAAAAAAATTTTACTTAAGAACATTTTTTAAACCATTCTAAAGTTCCGTGATATAAAATTGTTTTCAATTCATTTTTATTTTAAAGGAAATTTTTTAAAGTGGATGTTATCTGTTAACTTTCTCCTAATCAATGAATGAGAGTGATCATTTCACTATACCCTCATCAACACCAGATATTATTATTTCATTTTAAATATCAGACAATTTGATAGGGAAAGTTTGGAAGGGGAAAATAACCCCTCACTCTTGTTCCATCTACATTTATTTGGTTACCTAGGAAATTTTTTTTTTAATTTCCACAGTTATTTATCAACATATTTCACATTTGTCTTTTACCTATTTATGTCCTTTTCCACGTATCTGCTGGAGTCCTGGTATTTGTATTCCCAAATTTATATTTATTAAAAAGTTACGCTTTGTTAAACTTCCTGCAACATTATCTCAGTTTTGTTGATTCCTTTTTAATCTTGGTGATTTTTTTTGATGTATATAAGTTTAAAATTTTTATGAAGTCAGATCTATCAATCATATACTTAGTGATTTATTCCATCAATTCTAAGCTTAGAAAATTCTCCCCCTCAGGAGGTTTGATAAATATTCACGTCTATTTTCTTCCAGATTTTCTAATAGTTAAGGTTTTTATATGTTTAACTCTTTAATCCATCTGGAATTTATTTTGATGTTTCTAGTGAGGTAAGAAGTGTTCAAAATTCTTCTAAAATATAATAAAACACTTAACATCTCACATGTTTAGCTGATATTAGCATAAACCTTGAAGGCCAAGTGGTACCAGCTTCAAAGGCTGCAAATTTCTTAATGGAGTTTAGGATTTCCCCCGTAATAGCACAGCATACAAAATATACATACGTGCCAGTCATTACTGCAAGTGAGTTATCAGCAAGCAGCACACCCAACATATGGTCTCTTTTTCATTATTAAGAAAAGTAAGTAATAAATAAGAACAGGGGCTCCCACCAATCATTAGCAAATCCTCCAAAGAAAATTAAGCACATATTGGAATCTTTTCCCTAATGGACTTGGGCAATCTCTCCGACTAAATCATTTCACCAAAGAAAACTTCCCTTCCTTCCAATCATGGCCTCTCGTTAAAAGTGAGGCAATGACTCATTTCAAAGAGCACATGCGGAAGAAACCTGAGGATCCGCGTGTGATTTCTCTCCACACTGGGGAAACATTTCTGCCTCTCCCTGCCTTCCAGCACAAAGGCGGCCCCGTCTGGAGCTGCACTGAAAAAGATTCGTGGCTTATTGTCCTGATGGACGCCAGAGTAATGGAATAGCTCTGCACTTCGTCCTGCAAAGGCAGACCAACAAGACATTGTGCTCATGACGGCTCGCATTATAATGGAGAAATATTAGGGGGATATTTCAACAGGCACCCAGAGGAGAAACAGTAGTTATAAGAATGCCACAGACTGCTTCCAAGGAGAGTAAAAGGAACATAAAAAAGGGGGTTGGGGGGGTGGAGGTGGGAAATGCCTCAGGGAGAAAAAAAAAGTCCACTCAGAGAATATATGTTAATGCAAAGCCTGTTTGCTAGCCTGGCTCTCTAGAGAAGGGCTGTAACGATCCCTGGTATGTGAACTCTGCAATTACAGCATTATTAATTCATGCAGCTCTGCAGACCACACATGGGACTCCATGGTAATTAAGTTACAGATAAAGTCAGGTTAGTTTCCCTCTGAATATAAACAGTTGTGTTCTGTTTAACACACGCTCAGGGAAAAACTGGTGTATTTTAACAAAAGAATACTCTCTGGTAAACATATATTTGATGCAGAACCTGTCAGCAATATAATGTTAAAAAAAAAAAAAAAAGTACTGCCTAGCAGTAGATTTAGCAGAGAAGCAGAATGATGCAGACTTAGCCAGCCAACCACTCCATTAGAAAAGAGGGTAG
This sequence comes from Lagenorhynchus albirostris, assembly GCF_949774975.1. Taxonomy (NCBI): domain Eukaryota; kingdom Metazoa; phylum Chordata; class Mammalia; order Artiodactyla; family Delphinidae; genus Lagenorhynchus; species Lagenorhynchus albirostris. Next base: position 104,105,991 of record NC_083098.1, on the reverse strand, counting down.
AGAGGCTGGAGGCAAGAGGTTTGATGAAACCCTCCTATGAGGCCTGCGTTAGTGATTTGCAAAGGTTCAAGCAGACACTGAGACAAGGATAAAATTCATTATCGTGGTCACCTGGAATGGTCAGAAATGGATTAAACCAAGACATAACCCTTGAAAAGTGGCATACACTGGACCCTGCAATTTTACTTCCAAGAATTCATTCTAAGTAAATAACCACCTGATGGCTCTTTTTTTGTGTTGACCTGACTGAACCCCAGGGTGCGCAGATATTTGGTTAAACATTATTTCTGGGTGTGTCTGCGAGTGTGTTTCTGGATGAGATTAACATTTGAATTCGTAGACTAAGTAAAGCAGATTGCCCTCCCCAATGTGGGTAAACTTTATCTGATCCACTGAAAGCCTGAATAGAATAAAAGGCTGAGTAGGAAAGAATTCTTTCTCTGTACCTGACAGTCTTTGAGCTGGGACATCAGTCTTCTGCCTTCGGACTCAGAGTTGGACTGGGGCACTCTTGGCTCTCCTGGTTCTGAGACCTTTGGACTCATACTGGATGATGTCATTCACTCTCCTGGGTCTTCAGCTTGCCACTGGCAGACCATGGACTTCTCAGCCTCTGTAAATCATGTGAGCAAATTCCTTACAATAAGTATCTCTCATGTTGGTTCTGTTTCTCTGGAAAACCAAGACTAATAAAATCATGGATGTGTGCAAAAATTTTGCTACAAAGATGTTCATCACAGTAGTGTTTATGATAGCAAAACTTTGCAATCAACCTGCCTTTTTAACCTAGCACTTTACTGTGAACAGATCTCTGCATCTGTAGATATATTTGTGGACCTCATCTTTCTATTTATTTATTTATTTATTTATTTATTTAAATTGAAGCATAGTTGATTTACAATGTTGTGTTAATTTCTGCTGTATAGCCAAGTGATTCAGTTATACCTATATACATTACTTTTTTATATTCTTTTCCATTATTGTTTATCATAGGATATTGAATATAGTTCCCTGTGCTATACAGTAGGACCTTGTTGTTTATCCATTCTATATACAATAGCTCACATCTGCTAACCCCAACTTCCCACTCCCTCCTTCCCCCAACCCTCTCCCCCTTGGCAACCACAAGTCTGTTCTCTATGTGTGGACCTCATCTTGAATGACTGTGGAGTCTTTGATTGATTACTACATCATAATTAGTGTAATCAATATATACAAGGATTTAAAAATTATGTTACATTGTTCTTTATTATGTTCACTAAGTTGAAAAAAGCACATTTTAAACACCATAAATATTGTATGATTCATTTTTATTTTCTGCTGCTGAATCTCTCAGAAGTAAGTTCTCCAGCAGTTCCAAGAAAATTCTTATAAATGTATTTCTTTTATTACCAATAAAATGCCTAATCACAAGGCATTCTTTATCTATACTGTCATTTAAATAACCTAATTTTATGCCAGATTCTCTAATTCATGTCCCTAAGTAACCCACATATCAAATATATGCTCAAGGGACATTTCTCACGATTGTGAAAAATATGTACAGAAGTAAAAGCCATGTAAAGTGTACTAGTACACACAAAGAAAATGTTAAGACACAGTGTCAGTTAGTTACCTATTGACTCATAACAAATTACCCCAAAATTTAGTGGCTTAAAGCAACAAACATGTATTATCTCAGTTTCTGTGAGTCAGGAATCCAACCATGGCTCAGCAGCATCCTTTGGCTCTGATCTCTCATAGAACTTCAACCAAGATGTGGACCAGGCCTGCATTCATCTTAAAACTCAACCAGAAGTTGATCCACTTTAAAGTTCCTTCAAGCAGTTTTTCACAAGAGTCAGTTCCTCATTAAGTGTTGGGCTAAGACCTCTGTTTTTTTGACCTTTAGAGAGCAGCTCACAGCATGGCAGCTGGTTTCACCAGAGTAAGAAAGTGAGAAGGCACAAGAGAAGATATAAGTCAAAAGTCACAAACGTTTATAGGTAGGGTTGCCACATTTAGCAAATAAAAATTCATGTCACCCAAAGCAGTGCTAAGAGCAAAAATTTATAGCTGTAAATGTGTACGTTAAAATAAAGATCTCAGAACTAGAAAAGAAAGAAATAACTAAACCCAAAGCTAGCAGAAGGAAAGAAATAATAAAGATTAGAGCAGAAATCAATGGAATAGAAAATAGAAAAACAATAAAGAAAATCAACAAAAAACAGTAGTTGATTCTTTCAGAAGATTAACAAAAGTGACAAAGCTTTAGCTAGATTAACTAATACAAAAAGAGAAAAGCCTCAAATCAGAAATGAAAGAGGGGACGTCTCAACCAATTTTACTAAAATAAAAAGGATTATAAGAGAATGCCATGAACAATTATACCCCAATAATTCCGATAACTAAATGAAACAAAGGCCTAAAAACACACAACCTACTAGACTGAATCATGAAGAAATACAAAATATGAACAGATGTATAACTAGTAAGGAGATTAAACTAGTAATCAAATACTCCAAAGAAAGCCTAGGACCAGATGGTTTCACTGGTGAATTCTACCAAAAGTTTAAAGAAGATTTAACATCCTCCTCAAACTCTTCCAAAAAATTGAAGGGGAGCAAATGCTTCCAAACTCACTCTTTGAGGCCAGCATTACCCTGATACTAAAGTCAAAAATACTACAAGAGAAAAAAAACAAACTATAGACCAATATCCCTGATGAATGTTAATGCCAAATTACTCAACAAAATACTGGTAAATCATATTCAATAGCACAGTACAAGGATTTTACACCATGATTAAATGGGATTTATTATTGGAATGCAAAGATGGTTCAATGTATAAAAATTAATCAGTGTGTGGGCTTCCCTGGTGGCACAGTGGTTGAGAGTCCGCCTGCCGATGCAGGGGACACGGTTTCGTGCCCCGGTCCAGGAAGATCCCACATGCCGCGGAGCGGCTGGGCCCATGAGCCATGGCCGCTGAGCCTGCGCCTCCGGAGCCTGTGCTCCACAACAAGAGAGGCCACAGCAGTGAGCGGCCCGCGTACCGCAAAAAAAAAAAGAAAAAAAAATTAATCAGTGTAATATACTACATTAACAGAATAAAGAGTGGGGGGTGACAAGTGATCATATCAATTGATACAGAAAAAGTATTTTACAAAATTCAACACCTTTCCATGATTAAAAAAAAAAACACTCAACAAACTAGTAATAGAAGGAAACTACCCTAACATTATAAAGATCGTATATGAAAAATTCACAGCTAACATCATACTCAAAATAAAATCTTTCTCTCTAAGATCAGGAACAAAACATGGAAGCCCCTTTTGCTCCTTCTATTCAACATACTATTGGAAGTCATAGCCAGAGCTGTTAGGCAAGAAAAGGTAATAAAAAGCATCCAAATTAAAAAGGAAGAAGTAGGGCTTCCCTGGTGGCGCAGTGGTTGAGAGTCCACCTGCCGATGCAGGGGACACGGGTTCGTGCCCCGGTCTGGGAGAATCACACATGCCGCAGAGCGGCTGGGCCCGTGAGCCATGGTCGCTGAGCCTGCACGTCCGGAGGCTGTGCTCCGCAATGGGAGACACCACAACAGTGAGAGGCCCACATACCACAAAAAGAACCCAAAAACAAAAACAAACAAAACAAAAAGGAAGAAGTAAAACAATCTCTGTAGATGGCATAATCTTATGTGTAGAAAACCCTAAAGATTCCACGAAAATCTGGATACATAATCAACAACAACAAAAAATCAGTTATGTTTCTATCCACTGACAATGAACAATTTGGAAATTAAATTAAGAAAACAATTTCATTTACAATAGCACCAAAAAGAATAAAATTCCTGTGAATAAAATTAACCAAGGTGAAAGACTTGTTCACTAAAAACTGTGGAACATTGCTGAAAGAATTTTAAAAGACACAAATAAATAGTAAGACATCCACATTCCTGAACTGGAAGATTTAATATTGTTAAATGTCTCCACTACACAAAGCTATCTACATACTTAATGGAATGCCTATTGCTTCCCAGTGGTATTTTTTGCAGAAATAGATAAATTTCATCAAAAATAAAAAATTTTATGCTAAAATTTACATTGAGTCTCAAGAGACTAGCCAAACAATCTTGTAAGAGAAGAACAAAGTTAGAGGTATCACACTTCCTAACTTCAAATCTTATTACAAAGCTACAGTAATCAAAACAGTGTGGTACTGGCATAAAGACAGACTGGCATAAAAACAGTGTGGTACTGGCATAAAGCCAAACAATTTTGTAAGAGAAGAACAAAGTTAGAGGTATCACACTTCCTAAATTCAAATCTTATTACAAAGCTACAGTAATCAAAACAGTGTGGTACTGGCATAAAGACAGACTGGCATAAAAACAGTGTGGTACTGGCATAAAGCCAAACAATCTTGTAAGAGAAGAACAAAGTTAGAGGTATCACACTTCCTAAATTCAAATCTTATTACAAAGCTACAGTAATCAAAACAGTGTGGTACTGGCATAAAGACAGATATATAGACCAATGGGATAGAATAGAGAGCCAAGAAATAAATCTTCATGTATATAATCAAATAATCTTTAGCAAGGATGCCAAGACCACTCAATGGGAAAAGGACAGTCTTTTCAACAAGTGATGTTGAGAAAACTGGATATCCACATGCAAAAGAGTTAAGTTGGACTCTTACCTTATGCCATGTACAAAAAAATTAACTCAAAGTGGATCAAGGACCTAAATGTATGAGCTAAATAACAAAACTCTTAGAAGAAAACATAGGGGAAAGGCTTCATGACATTAGAATTTCCAAAGATTTCTTGGAAATGACACCAAAGCACATGCAATAAAAGTAAAAATAGATCAACCGGACTACATCAAAACTCAAAACTTCTGTGAATCAAAGGACACAATCAACAGGGGGAAAAAGCAATCTACAGAATCAGAGAAAACATTTATAAATCACATCTTATCTGGAGTTAATACCCAGGATATATAAAGAACTCCTAAAACAACAACCAAAAAATGCAAATGACCCAATTCATGAAAGGGCAAAGGACTTTAGACATTTCTCCAAAGAGGATATACAAATGGCCAAAAAGCACATGAAAAGATGCTCAACATCACTAATCATTAGGGAAATGCAAAAGCAAAACTACCATATCACCTCACACTTATTAGGATGACTACCAGAAAAAAAAGGTGTTGGTGAGGATGTAGAGAAATAGGAACCCTTGTGGATTGTTGGTAGACATGTAAAATCATAAAGCCACTATGGAAAATGATATAGAGGCTCCTCAAAAAAATAAAAATAGAATCACTATATGATCCAGCAATCCCACTTCTGGGTGTAAAAATATATGGATCTTGAAATGATATTTGCACACCCATGTTCATAGCAGCTATTTACAATAGCTAAGAAGTGGAAGCAACTCAAGTGTCCATCAGTGGATAACTGGATAAACGAAATGTGCTGTATACATACAATGAAATGTTTTTCAGCCTTAAAAAGGAAAGAAATTATGACACATGCTACAACATAGAGTGAAATGAAACAGTCACAGAAAAACAAATATAACTTTATGATTCCACTTATATGAGATAATCTAGTGTAGTCAAATTCATAGAAACAGAAAGACTGGTGGTTTCCAGAGGCTAGGAGGAGGAGGGAATGGAAGTTTTCTGTTTAATGAGTATAGACTTTCAGTTTTGTGGTATGAAAAAGTTTGCAGATTGGTTGCATAACAATGTGAATATACTTAACACTATTGAATTATACACTTAAAAATGGTAAAGATGGTAAACTTTATGCTATGCATCTTTTACTAAAATTAAAACTAAAAATTAAAAAATAGGTCACCCAGGTAAAATTAAATTTCAGATAAATACTGACTGAATAATTTTTAGCATAAGTACATCCCAAATCTTGTATGGGACATACTTATACTAAAAAATTATTCATTGTTTATCTGAAATTCAAATTTAATTCTTCTATAAGATGCAAAATTGCATAAAATTATATTTTCACATATGATGAGGAACTAATTATTTGTAAATAGAGTTATTTAAGGGTTACAAAAATCTTTTTTTAATAAACTAGAGACGGCAACATTTTTAATTTACTGAAAACTTGAATTTATTATTCTACCATGCCATCTGGATAGAAAATTTATAAGTCCTTTCAGAGAAAGAACATATATATCAGAGGAAGAACTTAAGTAAATAATTGAAATTCCTGTAACTTGTAAGGACCAATTGTCTTCACCCATGAGGTATCAGTATTGTTTCAAATTGGTTAAGATTTTCAGCTGCTGCTATCATTAACTGTTAAAATGTAAATTACTATAAGTTTAAGAATTATAATATCGTATGTTGAGGACTCTTTTGTAAACCCCAGATTGTGTAGCAATACACATTCTACCAAAAATATTCTAGGACATGTTGGGGGTGGGGAACTAGATAAACGTGGTCAAAAGGTACAAACTTCCAGTTATAATAAGTACTAGGGATGTAATGTACAACATGATGACTATAGTGTTAACTATAGTTAACACTGCTATATGGCATATTTGAAGGTTATTAGAGATGAAATCCTAAAAGTTCTCATCACAAGGAAAAAATGTTTTATATATTTTCTTTTTTTTTTGGTTTCTATATGAAGTGGTGGATGTTAACCGAACATTATGGTAATCATTTCACAATATATGCAAGTCAAGTCATTATGCTGTATACCTTAAACTTATACAGTGCTGTATGTCAACTGTATCTCAATAAAACTGAAATTTAAAAAAAAAAGAATATTCCAGGACTCTAGTTTCCAGGAGCTATGTGTTGGCACATAGTAAATGCTCAAATATTTGTTGATGTGTTGAATAAATGTACTGTTTTGTGAATACTGTCACATTCAATTAAATGACATTTCTAAACAAGCAATCTAAGGTTTAGAAGGGTCAGGTTATTTGCCCAAACTAACATGCCTACTAAATTTCAGAATTAGGATTAGAGCCCAGGATTTCTCCCATGCCAGAAACCCAGCTAGCTCTTCATCATACACCACATGGCCTTGTGTTTATGAGATCAAATGCCAAAGCCAATGACTATGTAATTCAACACACTCTTCTGTTGGAATTTATTCCTAAAGTGAAATCTCTGTGTTGTCATAGATTTACCTTCTTACTGAAAAGTAGGATTAAATGTGGTAGTTGGGTTTCTTAGCCTCCCTAGTTAGACTATGATGGATGAAAAATGCTTGAGAACCAAACATTTAGAGGCCCAAGTACCTCTGTGTATCTTAGAATCATTTTGCTGTTCCATGTGTAGGTATATATTAAATATTTGCTATATGTTGGCATTGTGCTAGTGGCTGAGAAAGACATCCAGAAATATGACCTTTGACTGGGGTGACCATACATCTGGGTTTCCAGGGGCAGTCTGTTTTATACTTGTTGCCCCCTTTGTACTTATTTATAGCACCCCCCATTTCATTATCTCAAAAGAGTTCTGGCTTGGATGATAAACTATATGGTCACCTTACCTTTGGTAGAATTTCAAGAGGCTTTCAAAAACAATGGTAAAAGTAGAAATATAAAAATTAGAAAAAACTTCACGAATTCCTTTCTGTCTATGGTAAGCAGCTTCCATAATGTCTCCCAATGATCCCTGTCTTCTGGTACCCATGTCCTTGTGGAATCTCCCCACTTAGAGTGTGGGCTGGATCTAGTGACTTGCTTCTAAAGAATGGAATTCAGCAAAAGTTATAAAAATAGAAGAAAACATGGTTTTCAGGGGTCAGTTTGCAAACATTTAGGAGAATCATTCCACCTCACCATAGAGACATGAATACAAATAATATAATCATGATTATTGATAATTCCCAGGCTTATGGGGGAGCACAGTAAACATGCACCTTGTGACACTAGAACTTTTTATTAATTGTCTTTTGCTAGTATAACAAATTACCACAAACTTAGTAGCTTAAAACAATATAAATTTATTATATTATAGTTCTGGAGGTCAGAAGTCTGACACAGTTATCACTGGGCTCTAATCAGGACATGGGCATGGCTACATTTCCTTTCTCAAGACTCTAGGAAATAATCCATTTCCATGCCCTTTCCAGCTTCTAAAGGCCACCTGCATTCCTTGGTTTGTGGCCCCTTCCTTCTTCAAAGCCCACAGTAGTGGGTTGAGTTCTTCCCACATTGCATCACTCTAACTCCTCTTCTGCCTCCTTCTTCCACTTTCAAGGACCTGATTACATTGGGCCCACTCACATAATCCAGGATAATCTTCATATTTTAATGTCATCTGATTATCGAATTTAATTCCATCCAACATGTTAATTCCCCCTTTGTCCTGTAACATAACATATTTACAGGTTCTGGGGACTGTAACTTGAACATTTGAGAGGGGGTCATTATTCTGTCTACCACAACTATGTTTTCCAAAGTGTGTTTTGGGGAACACCAGTTCAATGAGATGATACGAGGAAAGGGTTCCATGGGGAAATATGTTTGGGACATGCTGCATATCATAACTCAGTTTTGCAACTTCACAAGAAAGTTTTGCAATGAAGAAACCTGGCCAACTAACTGGAAGATACAACCCATTCTTTTCTCAAAGCAACTGATAACATTCAACAGTTATTCTGGCCTCTGCTTGCCGTTAGCTCACTTTGCGATCCTGACCCAGCCTTGCAACCCTCTCTACTAAATGAGGGGAGGTGGGGCTCAGATGTTATCTACTCCACTATTTTATGTTTCCTAGAATGATGAAAAAGTTTCCTTCCAAACCTGAGATTCTATGAGGTCACTTCAGCAAATATTTAACACAGAGTACTCTGCAGGTAAAAACAGAGTTCAGTTTTGGGAATAAAATAATAGTAAAATGAAGCCTTCCTATCAGGGAGGTAAGTCTCCAGTGAGGGACCCAGACATGAAAACAAAAATCTATAATATGCATGACAGGTGCCCTAACAGAGGTACTTACAGCATGCAGAAGCATCATGGAAGATGGATGGTCAGCTCCATGGAGATGGTGGGAGAGGATTGAATTTGCACTTAAAGGGAAGCAGGAGTTCACCTGAGAGGGAAAGAAAGCACAAGAGAGAGTCTTAATGAGAGAGTTCTTACTATAATTTAGAAAATGTACTTGCAGCGTGCTTTCAGTGGACTCAGTTGGATTCTTCAAGCCAAATGACCAGACCTGGATTCAGAATCAAAAGAAATTATCCTTTCCCATCATTAATATTCACTGGACAATTTCTGCCTGACCTTATCAGAGAGCACTACTTCCTAACATCATCAAAGCCCTTTGGGAAACAGGTAGAAAGAGTCATCCTATTCCAGGAAGAGCCTAGCCTTTCTTTGGCACTAAGAAAATTAACAGGCATGATATATTCAGGCTAAAAAATTTGTACTAAATTATAGACCTTGCTTTGCATGTCTTAGGGCTTTTTCATGTTTATTGTCAACGAAGGTGTATTAGGTTTTTTCTCTGGGCCTTTGTCAACAGCGTGACAAAGACAGCGAGAGTGTTTCTAAATTACCTTTGCCTCTTGCACGACTGGAAGAGAAAGTCATGAAGGTTGGGTATCTGTCCATTAACAAGAATATGGGAGTACATTTATTGCTTTAATCGGGACAAATTTTTTTTACCTAGTTCCATTTACCGTCGTCGGATTTTAATGGAAGGCCACCCATATTTAGTTGTTATTACCATTGTTTCTAAGAATGGAAAGGGCTCAAAAGGGCAATAAGAAAATGTGTTCTTGTACAGAAAACTCAGCAAAATAAATAAATATGAACATAACAATGGTAACGCTTAACCAAAGCATTAGACCTCAAAAGAAGACCTCATATATCTCCATGGAGATGGGGATAAAAATAAAACACGAGGGAGCTAATGATCGTTAAACTGCTGCTTTGTGCAAAGTATTGGGTTAGACTTTTCCTTGCTTTATTTAATCCCAAGGCAATTCTTTGCATTTGGCCAAACTCCTGTATATCTATCCCTAGCAAGAGCATCACACAAGTCTGTAAATGCAAATAGGCTCAAACCAATATTAATACTTACAATGTAAACCATGCATGCCCTTCTGTGCCCTTTCTACCGGATCTCTAGGATGCTGGAGTGTTTCTTCTCATCTCACAGCATCCTTCTCAAGCTCTGGGCACTCCAGGAGGCCTGTTGCCCATGAAAACATTTGAAGTCAGCACCTCACCTCAGGTCCCCTCTACTGGCTGCCCTTGGGAGAAAACTGGTGTTTCTGCCAAGCATCTCACCCTATGAAACTCCAAAAATGATCAGCTCTTAAGTGGCTAAAGTAGGCCTTGTTTGCTGCTGTACTCACTATACCACAGCCATGCTAAGCTCCACACAGGGGTATGGGGAATGTCCACCCACTATGCATCTCATTCTGACTCCTGAGCCCCAAAGGTTCATCTTCAGGGCCATATGAAAGCATCCCCTCAAATTCTGGTCACCATTACCTGCAGTTTAGATATAGCCTTGAGACTGAGACCTGACGCTTAAAAGCCATCGTCCAACACAGACTCCATATAAGCCTCACCTTTCCCTCCCCACACGCAGGCACCTGCAAAAACCTCTGCTCTCATTCTCCTTGGACCAAAATCCCTCATGCCAAGTGATTCCTAGCAGGATAGGTCCATGGATTCATCAGATCACAAAGACATCGATGAATGCCAACTTCTGCTCACGTGGGACTCCAGCTATATACGAATAAGACACCTGAGCTTCAGAAAGGTTAATAAATTGACCCGGCTGGTAAAGGTTGTGGATGAAATTGGAGTCTACCTAACTCCCAGTTACACCATCTCAGAGAACTCATTAAGCACAGCCCATGTGGTACCCCTGCAAAGAACCTTTAGTTTTATCAAAGTACAAGCCCTCTTATTTTATTTCTGATGGTCAGGGTACATCTCAGGGTTTAATCTAGGTTCTCCATTTAAGATTTGGAGGCCTGAAGCCCAGATACTTCAGGACATGTTCTTTATTATTATTGAAGTATAGTTGATTTACAATGTTGTGTTAGTTTCAGGTGTATAGCAAAGTGATTCAGATACATATATATTCTTTTCCTTTATAGGTTATTACAAAATATTTAGTATAGTTCTCTGTGCTATACAGTGGGTTCTTGTTGGTTATCTATTTTATAAATAGTATTGTGTATATATTAATCCCAAATTCCTAATTTATCCCTCCCCACCCTTTCCCCTTTGGTAACCATAATTTTGTTTGCTATGTCTGTGGGTCTATTTCTGTTTTGTATATAAGTTCATTTGTATCATTTTCTTAGATTCCACATATAAGCAATATCATATGATATTTGTCTTTCTTTATCTGGCTTACTTCACTTGGTATGATAATCTCTGGGTCCATCCATGTTGCTGCAAATGGTATTATTTCATTATTTTTATGGCTGAATAATATTCCATTTATATATATATACCACAGCTTCTTATCCATTCATCTGTCAGTGCACATTTAGGTTGCTTCCATGTCTTGGCTATTCTAAATAGTGCTGCAATGGACATTAGGGTACATGTATCTTTTTGAATTATGATTTTCTCCAGATATATACCCAGGAGTGGGATTGCTGGATTATATGGTATCTATCTCTATTTTAGAGGATAAATGTTCTTAGTGATTTCTTGCTTACACATCATCAATTAAGAGGAGTCACCTCATGATGATATCCTGCCTGTGCATTATTTTACAGGGCTCTTCACTTTCTCCCCTAGTGGTTACGTGGAAGCTCTAAACTGTTGGAATTCACATCATCATTGACCAGAGACTCAAACTGTAGTCATCTGTAAATGTTCACATCTTTTGGACCTTTTGAGAAGAGTGTAGCAAGATGCCTATAACCCACAAGGAGAAAACAAGAAGACATCTCCCAGGTAACAGCAAAGGCAGCAGCAACAAGCTGACCTAGCCTATGTCTACTAGGAATCTTGCTAGCATGCCTGCAATTGATACGTCAGAAGTTAAATGTTTAATCTGTGAAAAGGAAGTTGTTCTGGGGGAAGATAATGCTTTATCTTCTGTGTAAGCCTTGTGGAAAAATGTATACTTTCAAGATATCCTAGAGGCATTGCATTGCTTGTTTCCTAGTGAGATTCTTTGGCATTTAAGACAAAAAGGAAATCTTTCCAATTTTATGAGTGAGGCTTGCCTTTGTTTTCCTCAGAAGCCATGGCTAATTGAAAAGGGAATCCTGAATCCGGCAATGCTGAGAAAAACACTCTTCTCAAATCCAAATTCAAGTCAATTAAGGAAAAACCTGGTACGAGATTAAATGCAAGAAGTCAAGGAGTCCAACCTTGGGGACGTAGACCCTGCCTTTGTCAAGATGAGCCCTTGATAAGTTCTTCTCTATACAAGAATGTCAGCTAGTAAATAGAGAAGGAAATATCAAATTACAAATTCATTTCTCAGCTACTAATGAAATAATTGATTTAGGCAGAGATTATCACTGATACTAAGACCCTTAGGTGAAAGGTTGATGGTGAACTGGATGTTGACCTGATGGTGATATATCACCCACAGCCTACATGCTGGTCACAAGGGGACAGTCACTTCACAGGGGCGGGATCAAGTGCCACTACCTAATTGCCTCCCAAAGTGATTAAATACGAAGGACACAGTGTCATCCATGAAGTGTTCTTGAGAAAACATTTACCTTGGATCTATTCAAATGTGTAGATCTAATTTTCAGTTTATGTAGGACTTAGGAACAAAAAAACTAACACCATGAAGAAGCAATCAGAAAATTCAGAAAGAGAGACTTTGGACAGAACAATAAGCCCCAGTTTCTCTGAAATCTTCAACAAGTCAATGCCATTTAAAAAAAATAGAGAGAGACTGTATGAGATTTAAAAAGATTTAAGAGACATAACCACATGTGATGTATGGACAGTGATTGGATCCTGCTTTAGACAACCCAACTGTAATATTAGGGGGGCGGCTGGAGAAATTTGAGCATGAACTGGTTATTTGACTATTTGTTTGGTTTTTTTTTTTTTTTTTTTTTTTGCGGTACGCGGGCCTCTCACTGTTGTGGCCTCTCCCGTTGCGGAGCACAGGCTCCGGCGCAGGCTCAGCGGCCATGGCTCACGGGCCCAGCCGCTCCGCAGCACGTGGGATCCTCCCGGACCGGGGCACGAACCTGTGTTCCCTGCATCCGCAGGCAGACTCTCAACCACTGCGCCACCAGGGAAGCCCTTATTTGACTATTTGAAGAAACTATTATTTGGATTAGCTGTGAAAATTATGTGATTTTATATAGGAAAATGGCCTTTACTTTTTAGATATGTATGCTGAAGTTTTCATGGCTGATATGACATCGTGTCTGTAATTTGCTTTAAATTTCAGGACAAAGATAGACATACAATCAATGTGGAAAATGTAAACAATTGTTAAATCTACATGATGAGTATATGAGAGTTCATTATATTCTTCTCGCTACTGTTTGACATTTGTTCTAATTATTTTTTTTAAATGTATGCTCAGCATGGCTTTGGGCTCTGGAGAAGAGGAAGCCCAAGGGTTCCAGGGAGACTGCCCTTCCTTGGTTGCTTTGAAAATACAATGAGAGCCTCAGGGCATCCTGGAACATTTCTGCTGTGAGAACCTCTCCCATCATCAAGCCCACCTCCTGCTCCTCAGACAGAGGAGAAATGTAACTCCAGAGAGGCAAAACGATTTTCCCCAAATCCCACAGCTCATAGGTCTGTGATCTGGGAGCAGAAATCAGGTTTCCCGACTACACATCCAGCCCCTTTCCACTAGCGCAGCACCCAACAGCTCCGCAGCTTCTGAGCTTTTGACCATAGGCGGAAATGGAGCCAGATCTGTAGAGACTTTGCCCTCAGCTGCACTTAGACTGGCTGGTTTGAGGCAGGGTTGGGTAGGGTGCAAGCCTTCGCCAAAAGAGTGTGTGACAGCACAAAAGGAAGCACATAGTGTGAGAGCATACACTTGAATGAGTAAGAGCAACCTTGAAAGTCCCTGTTGGATTTCTTCTTCCTAATGATAAGAGTGAAAAGAGGCAGGCTTTGGGGTCACACCGAGCATTTAGCCCCCTTTTTATGAGAGTCATTTAACTTCCCTGATTACCAGTTTCTTCATCTATAAAATGGAAGTAGTGATACAAAGGGAGACCTGGAAAAAAGAAACTGCTTATCACAAGCGATTGCACATAGTAGATGTTAAATAAATGCCATTTCACTCCCTTTGCCTTTATCCAAATAAAGGGATCCACTGAAATGAAAGAAACATGCTGAGCTGGGCATTGTGTATCTTATCTTCTGGGTGGCCATTTAATAACTTCTGCTCTCCTGCTGTGCACATTTTCTCACATTTTCCTTGCCTAGAGAAACATTTGGTTATCAAAATATGCACCTCATATTAGCTCAGGAAACCAAAAAAGGGGAAAAAAGATTTTCATTCTGTTGCTGCAATAAAGGTTTCCTTCTCTAGCGATAATCAACTCTGCATAATTAAAATCGCTCGGACTGCTGAACTAATTTTCAGACTGGAGGTTTCTTCCTGTAGCAACACTTACAAGCAAAGTTTCTACTGTGAATGAATTTAGTCGTGAGTCTAATTACAATTTTAATGAATATCTCCAGCCCTGCATGTAAACTTGCTCTCTAAGGCTTTGCTATCTGTTAGGGTATTTTAAGGTCTTTTCATTTTTAATATAAAGGAATGTGTTGGCACACTGAATGTGCAGTAAAGAAATGTTCTTTCTGATTTAGTTTGGTTTTGTTTTGATGGTCAAGTGAGAAAATGTAAAATGTCTGATATTTTAAAGAGCATTTTCAGTTTGGGTAGTTCACCTTTAGTTTTTGTATGAACTGTCCGCTTAAGGATGGAGAGAGCTTGCAACACCACCTGCAATCCATTTGCAATTTGGCCTGATTATCTCATTTCATGAATGTCCAGAAAATCAGAATTCCAATTTGCCTTAGAGCTCAATCTATTCTGGAAATACAAGGACACTTTATAAAGAGGTAGAAAAGAGGGAATGTGAACATTCCTTCCTTTAAAATACATTGAAAAGGAAAGACAAACACAAAATTAAAAACGACCACACTGAGTCACTCAAATAATCAAAGATGCCTTTCTAAGAAAAAACCAAATAAACAAAACTCCACCTGATTAAATGCAGCATTTTTATAATAGGAAAAAACTGGAAACCACCTAATTAGTGAAATAAATTGTCATGTGTTAGAAGACTATGTGTTAGTGACACAATGTTTTTTCTTTTTTAATCTTTATTTTTATTACAAAAATAATACATGTTCATTTGAAAAAATCAAATACAGGTAATTAAAAAGATTTTTAAAAATACATTACCCATTGTCTCACAACCTAGAATTAGGTATTGTTAAAACTGATGTATCAGGAGACCTACAAGATGGCGGAGGAGTAAGACGTGGAGATCACCTTCCTCCCCACAAATACATGAGAAATACATCTACATGTGGAACAACTCCTGCAGAACACCTACTGTATGCTGGCAGAAGACCTCAGACTTCCCACAAGGCAAGAAACTCCCCATGTACCTGGGTAGGGCAAAAGTAAAAAGAAAAAACAGAGACAAAAAAATAGGGACAGGACCTGCACCTCTGGGAGGGAGCTGTGAAGGAGGAAATGTTTCCACACACTAGGAAGCCCCTTCACTGGTGGAGATAGGAGGTGGGCGGAGGGGCTTGTAGTACTACTTGGAGGAGTAGTACTACTAGTATTACTGGGCATACACTGTGAGAAAGCCATAATTCAAAAAGAGTCATGTACCACAGTGTTCATTGCAGCTCTATTTACAATAGCTAGGACATGGAAGCAACTTAAGTGTCCATTGACACATGAATGGATAAAGAAGATGTGGCACATATATACAATGGAATATTACTCAGCCATAAAAAGAAATGAAATTGAGTTATTTGTAGTGAGGTGGATGGACCTAGAGTCTGTCATACAGAGTGAAGTAAGTCAGAAAGAGAAAAACAAATACCATATGCTAACATATAAATATGGAATCTAAAAAAAAACTTTGTTCTGAAGAACCTAGGGGCAGGACAGGAATAAAGACACAGACGTAGAGAATGGACTTGAGGACAAAGAGAGTGGGAAGGGTAAGCTGGGACGAAGTGAGAGAGTGGCCTGGACATATCTACACTACCAAATGTAAAATAGCTAGCTAGTGGGAAGCAGCTGCATAGCACAGGGAGATCAGCTCGGTGCTTTGTGACCACCTAGAGGGGTGGGATAGGGAGAGTGGGAGGGAGACGCAAGAGGGTGGAGATATGGGTATGTATATTTATAGCTGATTCACTTTGTTATACAGCAGAAAGTAACACACCATTGTAAAGCAATTATACTCCAATCAAGATGTTTAAAAAAAAGAAAAACTGATGTATCCTCTTCTAGATTTTTATGTGTGTCTATATATTACATATATACATACATTCATATACACATATATACCATACAAAAATGGCTTCATATTGCATTTACTACTCTCTAATCTGCTTTTATCACTTAATAGCATAGTGTAAACAACTTTCCGTGTCAATAATTATGTTTATGTGACATCAAAACTGACTGCAGAAATGCAAGCTCACCCTGCATTCTCCAGGCAAACTGACTATTCCTGTTTCTCGCAGCCAAATGGTTTGGAGCCCAGTCCTCTGCTCTTGTAGCTTCCTCTGCCTAGAAGTCCCTTCCCCTGCCCTTTCCCCTCATCTCTTAGGCTTGCTGTACCGCCCCTCTTTGGCGTTGCCCTGGACCTGGGGACTTAACACCCTAGAATCATGATCAGTCAGCTCAGCTCCCTTGGATTTGTGAGACAATTAACTCATGACCCTGGAGAGAGAAATGAAACAGAAACTGTAGGGAAAGGAAGGAAAGAAACTGACATTCATAGTCATTGGTGAGACCAAGTGCTAGGTGTTCGCATGTCCCTTACCATTATCATCCTAGCAGTGATGCCATGAGGTCGGTGGTAGCGGCTCCATTTATATGGATGTGGGAACCAAGTGCAAGGATGACACCCCCATGAACAATCCCAAATCGCCTGTAAGCTCGCAGCAATTGTAAAGCCATGGAGAAAGCACTGGAGTTTACAATGCTGACTCCCAGCCCCTGACACCACCAGGACCTCTGCCCCTTCAGCTCCTGGAT
This sequence comes from Lagenorhynchus albirostris, assembly GCF_949774975.1. Lineage (NCBI taxonomy): Eukaryota > Metazoa > Chordata > Mammalia > Artiodactyla > Delphinidae > Lagenorhynchus > Lagenorhynchus albirostris. Next base: position 104,088,794 of record NC_083098.1, on the reverse strand, counting down.
CCTGGGATGTCTGTGCCATCCTTACAGCATGGATTCTTGCGGACCCCACAATTTTCGTGTCACTAGCTTCTAACTGCTAAGCTGTCTCTAGATAAACTCCTCTCACGTGAATGTACCAAAGCTGTAAGGGTGACTGGGCAAAAGACTTCTGGTTTCTATCTTAGGAGGAATGGACTTTACAGAGTGGAATTGTCCAAGTAGATGAAGGATGTTCAAAGGCACTGTATGTAAAAAAGAGCACTCCATGTCTACCGTACAAGGAAAAGTCCTAAAGAGCTCATTTTCCAGGAAAGACTGCTTTCTGTGTTTGCAGGACAGGTGTTAATTCGTAAGTTACAGCTGAAGATAAGTGAATCCGGCATGGTTTAGGGTCTCTAAACTTCCTAAGTCTCTAAGATATGGGGTGTTTTTTTTTTTTTAGAAAATAAAAGCATTAGCTTTTTTTTAAAAACATCTTTATTGGAGTATAATTGCTTCACAATGGTGTGTTAGTTTCTGCTTTATAACAAAGTGAATCAGCTATACATATACATATGTCCCCATATCTCCTCCCTCTTGCGTCTCCCTCCCACCCTCCCTATCCCACCCCTCTAGGTGGTCACAAACCACCCAGCTGATCTCCCTGTGCTATGCAGCTGCTTCCCACTAGCTATCTATTTTACATTTGGTAGTGTGTATGTCAATGCTATTCCTTCACTTTGTCCCAGCTTACCCTTCTCCCTCCCCGTGTCCTCAAGTCCATTCTCTACCTCTGCGTCTTTCTCTGCTTCTAGGCTTCAGGCAACTGCAAATCCCGCTCGTTAGCTTTTGTGTATAACATGATTATGTGCTGTTGAGAGAAATAATCTTTTCCAAATCCTCCCACTCCTTCCTCCTCAGGTTTATCTTGACCCTGACTTTCCCTCACCACTCCCCAGAATAGTCATATGTGAAGGATTATTCTAGAATATGAGGAAGGAATGCAGGCTACCCTAAGCAATGGGGAGGACATGGATAACTTCTTCTTAGAAGTATCTGTCTTTCTAGGACCCTAAAAATGCACAAGATGAAAAAGGACCTGGGGTTCAAACCCAGGTCTACCTGGGTTCATGCTATGGTTTGAGGAAAAATAAAAATTAAAAAAAATTTTCAAATTAAATATATATACATATATGGAAAATGGGAACAGAAATGGACAAAACAACAAATTTCAAAAAGGAATTTCTATTTTATTAAATCAGTTTGCTGCTCTCCCTAAAACCATAAATTCTAGGAAGAAGTCAGCCAGTTGTTTCTGGATGAGATTTTGATTCTTTTAAGGGTGACTGTGAGCCTAATAAAATGGAGAAAGGAATAAAACTAAGCTTTCTAAATCTAGGAAGTCTGGAGAAAGCAAATAACACAGCAAAAATGCAGAATGATTTGACCCCAGCCAACAGTGTAGATGTAATTTAAAAATACAATCAAGACAAAAAGTACCAAACATTACAACCATTGCAAATTTCCAAGCTACTGAAATACTTTTTTTATGTATATTTTTTTAAAGTCTGGAATTGTCATGTATATGAACAGTAAGAGAAGCCCAATAATTTATTTCAGCTGTGACAAAAAAAGAGGCTTCATGGAGAAACCGAACAGAGACCAACCAAGAGATCCAGATGGCATGAATCCTTGGGTCTTGAAGGAATTAGATAATGAACTTCGTGAATCATTGCCATTATTTTTATAAGTCAAATAGCAGGAGACTCTCTGGATGCCTTTTATTTGAAGGGTTTTTGTTTTTCCTTTTTCTCTAGTCTTTTAATACAGTTTGAATCATGTTATGGGGAAAATTCCACCCAAATGAGATATAGTACTTGCCAATAACCAGCATCCATTCGAGATACAGATCCAGAAAAATTATACAACTTAAAATGCAGTCAGGGTAAAGCTTTGAAAAGTGCTAATGAGATTCCTCCAAGTTGGACCAGTTTCCAAGTTCTCAGGGAAGGCTGCTTGGCCATGCGGTATGATCCACGTTGGCTCACACAGAGGACTGTGCATGTGACAACAGGGGTTGGAAAGAACTGGGCTCAGTGTCAGGAGAGCATGGGTCAGTCTTCTCTTCCCATCCATGAGCTGGGTGACCTAGAGTGGGTAAATTAATGTTTCTGAGTACTGTAATCCTGAACTATGAAACCTGGTAAATGAGCCCTATTAGGCCACTCACATCAAATTTAAACATTATAAAATGCCATCAGTATATAAGCTAATGTTATCATTTTAACTGTTATTATTCTGAGAAAACTCCTAAAGATTTGGGGAGCACCGAAAATGGTTGAAATGCCAGGCAATCTGAAATATATGCTGAAAAATGTTTTGAAATGAGAAAAGACAATGCAAATTATATTTATGGTAAATTTAAGACATCAGAGTGGGGAAAACTATCACTGTTGAATATTTATTGTGTATCTGACCCTATGCTTAGGGCTTTACATATGTTATCTGAGTTTTAATCTAATGAAATCAAGTGATATCCCAGCTCCATCCTTCCAGTGGGAGAACTCAGGCCCAGAGAGACTGAATTGTAAATCCAGGGTCTCATTAGTGGGTGACAGAAGAGCTACAGTCCATCCCAAGAGGTCTGAATCCAGAAACTGTATACTTGACTAACACCAGATCCTGGCATGAAAGACAGAAAGAAAAACGCTGGCAATAGAAGGCAATAACAACAGTCTTATGAAAACCATCAAGACCAGTATTGATTTTATAAATAGAAAGTCAGTTAAAGCAGAGAATCATGAAAATGATACATGTAAAGTTTAAATATTTTGCTTTAATTTAAAATATATAAATATTCATTTATTTAATATTTGGAAGTTGTTTAGAAAAAGAAACATAGTTCTTGAGACATATTTTTGAAGCATGTGCATTTTTCATGTGTCATAACACAGTTGACTACCAATTCAGTAGAATAAAATTCCACCTGGGATAACTTTAGCTTCTGCATGATGAGAAGATTTGGGCTCTAGACTTGATATTATACTTCCTTTTCCCTGTCTTCTTCATTTTTTGAGTTGTTTATTTCTGTCATGCCCTGAAGGATTTCATCCCTGATGCTAAGTATATATTGCAACAAATAGGAATCATTAGTTCATTGTTATATATCATCTTTCTGTAAATCATTGGCACCTCCAATTTGTCTGGGGTCAGTTACTAAACGATGTTCTTAATTATCCTCTTGTAGTTCAGAATTTTTCCAATGTTGTCAACCTCAGGCAACATTTTTCTCTTCTCTGAGATTTAGTAAATATCGAACTGGGAATTTCACTCCCCACTAAACTGAAAGGAAAATCTCCTTTAATGTCAATGATTTTTAATGATTGTTTGTATCATATATATACACGTGTGTGTGTGTGTGTGTGTGTGTGTGTGTATATATATATATATATATATATATTCATGTCCTCTATTTCTGAAATTAAACTCCAAACTTATCTTTGAAATACTTTATAACCCCATGATCCATAACTTGGAACAAAGAAGTTACATTATGTTATAAAAACCTGACATTTATTTAAATCACTTTCTTTACATTATTCAAAACTAAAACATGAAGAAGCATATGTTAGATCAAAGGCTTTCAAAGTTTTGGCCAGAAATACAAGGTAAGAGAAATTTTACATCACAGAAATTTTATATCACATATACACATACCACACACACATAATAAGACAAATTTTCATGAAATACCATTATAACATATAATTCACACTGATATTTTCTATTCTATTTTTTTCTACTCCATTTTATTTTTTAAAATCCTTTTCCCCAACTTAGTACATTTATTTCATGACCCACCGAGAGTCAAAACCCATAATTTAAAAAACATTAATAAAGAAAGTGTAGGCTTTTTAGGTGTCTATTTTCTTCAAGTGTTTCTTCACAGAATGTGTACATTCACAGGAAAAAATCAATTTATAGAATAATTCAGAGTCTGTCTATGATGATTTTTGTGAAGACTACTTATCTTGTAAAAACAAACAATTTATATCTCTTAAATCTTGGAGACTGTTTCTTTTGCCAATAATAAAAAGTCAGAATTTGGAATTCCGTCTGCACTGCTATTGGCGGCTGCTGAGAATCCTTGTTTGAATTTTGTGTATACATGTAGTACTTGCTTTACCTTTTGCACCACAGTTTTCTGGAAAACATCTTAAAATTTAGAACTATATCAACCTTATTGGAGAGTTATTCTCTAATAAAATGTTTCCTATTGATAAGTGATTTTAACCCTCTGTAAATTTTTAAGCAGCAGATTGATCTGTAGGTAATTTGTGCCCTCCAGGGCCTGCTGCCTGGGTACCCTGCTTTTTTCCTATGCTTAAATCATCCATTAGTTGCTGTAAAGCTTTCATTGCTGCCAATCTTCTGGTGTAGAGCCAAGACCTTTTCTGTAACTGTTGGTCCACCATTGGCATTCTGTGTAGTCTTTCTTGCATAAACCACACCAATAATATATCAACTCTGATAACTTTAGTTTATTTAAAGTAGTAGAACAAGAATTTAAATGTCCTTGGAAAGCCATATGATTACAGAACCCTTCTAGGTGTTACAATTTTTCCCCAAAGTTTTACAATTATCTTACCATACCTAATTTGACTCTAGTTCCTTTTAAAGCAGCATTTCCTTAAATCTAAATTATTCAACTAGATTTTCATAGAAACAACTCTATTATTTTCACATCCATAATGTATTGGCTTAGGTAACGTTTAATTACATTATATGGTTATAGTAATAAGGGAACATTGTGTACACAAAATTGGAGGAAACATAAGTCACTCTGGATAAACATACAATTCAGGTGGACGCATAAGGGCACATGAGACTACAGCAAGGAGTCTACTGGTGATGAGCATTCGTAGTGGTTTACAGAAGGAATGGGAAGCATTGGACTATCTAGGAGTCAGTAAGAGGAGATGGGTTAAGAGAGCTTCTGCTGTCCCACAGAGGAGGTATGAACAAAGCCCAGTGGGAAGGAGTCAGGAAGGTCACAAGACAAGAATTATTATTTTACGATGTGCAAGCTCAGGGGCATAAGGGTAGGGAGAAAGGGGGAAATGTAGTAAGGAAAGATACTAAACAATACAATGCAATGCAGCAGCTACCGCTTCACAGTATGCAACAAAGAGATATAGCCAGCGATTCGAGGTATGTTTACTCAGCCTCTGGAAAGATTTCTCTGGAAAGTTTGCAAAGAGAAACTACATTTCTGAGCAACCCAAAAGAGGGCAAAAAGAGTTGGAATTTATCAGCCTGGCTCCCTGCTCTCATCTGCTGACTTCCATTGGTACAAGGCCACCCACAGCAAGTTGATTCCTCCACACTTTACATCTTCCAGCCCCTCAGCATCCAATCAAGGACCCAGATCCCAGATCCCAAAGCAGAACTTTTAAGTCTCAGTCTCAAAAGCCTGAGGGGCTCGGCATGTGAGGCATGAAGGAAATGCAGATTCAGGGCTTCGTTCCGGATCCCAGTCGCCTCACGGAGTTCATAAGGATATCGGCAAAGCAGGGGATGGCATTATCCAGAAGGTGGTGTGCAGCAGCATGAAAAAAAGGGGAATGGCCAAGGGAATTTGAGAAGGCACACAGAGTTTATACCCAACACAGAAAGCTTAACAGAGAAAGCTTTGGGTTTTAAAGAACAGAGAAGTGGAGAAAGGACATTCCGGGAAGAGGGCATGGTGTTTTCAAAAGACCCAACGGGAGGAAATTGTGTGGACCCTTCAAGAGAGTACAAATAGTAGCAAGTGGCTAGCATACGGGGCATGCTAGAGTATGAGAGAGGGGAAAGCGCCACCGCACTACTGATCCACAGAGAACATGCAGTCTACTAAAACCCCCTATATTATTATCTTTTACACACATCCAGACCCACTAGCACCCAGGTATCCTGATTTCCAGTTCTCATCCACTATACTACACGCCCACCAGAGAATATCCTCCCCATGAGAGCAGGGCTTAGGGAAAAGATGGAATACACATAAGGCTTAGAGAAAATAAAATGTTTCATTTCTCCCAAAGAATGCAGCCTACATATTTCACAGAATTAATGTTGACAGAATTCACAGTTTAGGGAAAAGCAAGAGCCGGAGATCACATGATTTCTTCCAGCCATTTCAAAGCTTGCAATTTCTTTGCCATTGGTAACCTATTGTGGAGAATTCATTTCATGCCTGTCTACTCTGGTAAGACCTTGGAATGAACTGAATTGTTACAAAAAGGTGAAAATTAGGAATGCCAAGAGTCATTTGATGCAGCTAATTAAGAGTCGTCATCTCCGCAGTTTTGCATGTGTTTCTGACTTTCTTTACCTGTAAACTTAGTTTCTGAAGTTGTGTCTGATAAAAAGAATTGTGAGAAACCCCTTTGCCTGTTGTCAAGGAGAAGTTTACCTCTTTACGTTGGAGCATTAGAGAAAAATATTCTCTTTCAAATGATCTTTCTAATATTGGAATTATTTTGATCAAACTGAAAACCTGTAAACTACAATTTAGTTCAACTGTGTGTTGGGTTTAGGGAATGAAAAAAATGAAAGAGATGGACCTACTTCTCCAATGATTTCCACTGTATTTAGATTAAAATCCAAACTCCTCTATTGTGCTACAATAAAAAAGAATCCCAGCTCCTTACGTAGGTTGTAATGTCTGACCTCCTCTCCATTTATGTTCCCGTCACTCGCCACACCACCTTAGTGGCCCGCTGTTTTTTCCTCAAACGCTTCACGCTTGCTCCCCCACTGGGCATCTCTATTTGCTGATCCCACTGCCTGGAATGCGCTCTTCCCCCATTTCTTTACATAACTTGGCTCCTTCATGACATTCATCTGTCAGCTTGAAAGTCACCATGTTGACATGTCCTCCCCCAACCCACACATACCAGTTAAGATGGCTTCAGCAACAAGTAACAAAGAAGACCCAACTAGAAACAGCTAAAACAAAGCTTTGGTAACTCACACAACACATAGCATAGAGGAAGGATAATTCTGATGTTGGATAATTCAACAGCATTAGGACTTCAGCAAAGACCCAGGTCCTTTCCAAGTTTTTACCCTGTCATCTTCAGCAGGTCAGCAATGCTCCCTTCAGGGTCACAGGGGGATTGCAACTGCTCCAGACATCACAGGAGGACACAATGATGTCTTGTAAAGAAGACAGGCATTTCCTTCCAAGCAGCTTTTTTTAGTAGAAAAACCTTTACCAGAAAGAAGTTCCCCAACTGGTAACTCATAGATCCCTTTGGCCAGGACCTGCTTTACTGAAACTAATCACTGGTAAGAAGGAAGAAATAACCATGATTGATATTAAGGAGGGGTCTGGAAAAGGGTCACGTTCCCTAAGATAACCAGAGGGCAAGCACCCCAGGAAAACTGAAATTGTGTCAGCAAGTACACGGAGGGAGGCCAGGACTGGGAAAGGAATGGCTATGAAAACGTGAGCAGAAACAATCACCACAATGTCCAACTCAAACTAGCCCCTGGTTACTCTCTAGCACAGTGGACCTTCTCATCTCTGCCTAGAATGGACTTTAGCCTCATATTTCTCTTGTTCATTTATTTGTTTATTTTCTGATGTCTCCATGCACATGTAAGCTCCACGAGGGCAAGGACCTTGTGCATTGCTTCACCAGACTATTCCTCAGTACCAGAACAGTGCCTGACACAGAGTAGGCACACAGTGAATATTTTTGAATGAATGTGCCCACACCCATGCCCATTTTGCCTTGGCACACTTTGTGGTAGTTTGATATTCAGCTTGATAAACAGAAAAACCCACCAAGACTAAACCATCCCCACTTCAGTGACCATAACCTTGGGAGACAGCCACTGAGCTCATAGAACAAGTCTTTCATGATTTTAGCAAACCTTGACAGGGAGTTTAAAACAGGATGCAACACTTTCTTCCTAAATTTTGCTCCTTCTCCAGTATTTCCTGATTCCATGATTATACCCAGATGCCCAAGGTAGAATTTCAGTATCTACCCCATTCTCCCTTCTCCTTTACTGACCCCCACATCTAACCGTCAAGTCCTGAAGAAATCAAAAATCCATCCCCTCCTCTCAATTTTCGCTTTCACTGCCTTAGTTAGGTTATGTTAAATAAATTCTAATATCCTTGTCAACTCAATTTTCTATCTTACTTTGATGCATATTTGCTTGTTTTCCAGGACCCAGCATTCAAACACAGCTATAGAGAAGGATCAAGTTCATTATTATCGTGAATTACTGTAATAGCCAGAACATACTACATTTCTGCTTTTTCCATCCTCAATAAGGGAGAGGACAAGGAGAGAGAAAAGACGGTTTAAGCTGTTACTTTAAATGGCTATTTCTTAACAGTGGAAGAAAAGCTAGAGCATAACTCAGGAGTTTCAGCTTGATACTCAGCCAATTGTGCAGAGTCCAATCCTGTAAAAATCCATCAATGTAGAAAATAAATGAAACAAAGATAGTCCAACATCTTTCATAATTCTGGGATGTTAGCCATGGAGAACTTTTTGCTTTCAAACACATATCATCATTGTTGAGATGACATCAAAGAATATTTATGGACAACATGTGATGCCTTCCTTTGTCTCCCAGTGAGAAAAGTCCATCTATCCTCTAAATTCCCAGAACACTTGATGTGGTACATTCATCTCATCCTATCTAGTATTTGTTATTTCTGACTTTATTATATCTCCCCTGGTCACCTGTGAACTCACTGAAGGCAAACCTAAGTGTATTAAGGAGTCTTAACTCATTGGGGTCACATACATGAGACAATCATTCTCTTTCCCAAGCCCTGCTTTCAGGCATACTCTTTTAATTCTGTCTCTCCCATCCCTTGATGACAACTGGGCAGAATACATAACTTCATGGTTACCTTCAGTATTTAAAGTCCTTCTATTTTAAAACTTCAGTTTCATCTCTGCTACTAAGTTAACCCCCCACCCCCGCCATTCTCATGGGCTGGACATGTGGTTTGAGAGGATTTGAGTGGAAAGGGGTTTGTTTGGTCTAATTTTTCACTTCCTCCCATCTTCTCCCTCAAGACAGCTTCTTTGTTCCTCAACAGTTGGGAATAGAGAAGAGATAGGAGGCATGGGAAAGGCTTAAAGGTCTCCTTATTCAATTCGATGTGTTTGAATCCTCGCTTTATATTCACTGCTTTGGACCACAGATGCCCTTTCTATGGTGAGCATCTGCATGCTGACTCTCCTGTGTGGCTTCCTCCAGGGACCTGTGAAGGCTCCCCAAAGTACAGATCCCTTCCTTGGGAAATCTAGACTGGCCTCTTCACTCTCCCACTCAGCTCCCACTGGTGTTGCAGCCTCCCTACCTAGCGAACAGCCCGAGTTGATCAAATCCAGGATGTTCTTCAGCGCCCTCTTAACCTCCAGGACACTCACAATTCTGGGCTTACCAAGCGATGACCGTGCTGATTGCCAAAGTGCCCGCCTTTCCTAAGTTTACCAACTCACTTTCATTCCTTTTTCTTCTATTCAAGAGGCAGATCCACCACCTAAGTACAGGTGTGACTAAGGACTAAGATGATCATCACAGCTTCCTGTAGCTGATCCCTACCTTACAAGGGATGCTCTGGTAGCTCTTAGCACTTGACTTGAAGTGGAGAGGGATGAGGCAGTCAATTCCTACCTGAACAATTCCATCAGCACAATAACCACAAAGACTCTCTTCCTTTTTCCTCCAAGTTTTCCCTTATATAGATTGGGTGAAGAACCAAGGAGTGGTTATGGTGAGGGTCTCTCTTGCTCAAATTTAGGGAATGTTGGAAGCTCTCTTTAGATGGAGGAAAACACTGCCTCTTTGCCCCCTATCCTGGACTCTGGTGGCCTATTCTGCAGCACAGGAAAATGTCCTGCTGAACATCCTCTCCCAGGGTATATGTTTTCTATTCCTGCCTAACAGATGATACAAATTTACCAGCTTAAAAAAATGTCCCTTCATTATATTACAGTTTCTACCAGGAGTCCAGGCATAGTCTATCTTTGTCCTCCACTCAGGGTCTCATAAATCTCCAATCAAGACATCTGTTGAGGGGCTTCCCTGGTGGCGCAGTGGTTGAGAGTCCGCCTGCCGATGCAGGGGACACGGGTTCGTGCCCCGGTCTGGGAAGATCCCACGTGCCGTGGAGCGGCTGGGCCCGTGAGCCGTGGCCGCTGAGCCTGTGCGTCCGCAGCCTGTGCTCCGCAACGGGAGAGGCCACAACAGTGAGAGGCCCGCGTACCGCAAAAAAAAAAAAAAAAAAAAAGACATCTGTTGAGCTACATTCTTATCTGGAGGCTTGACTGGGGAAGAATCTACTTCCACTTGGGTTATTGTCAGATTTCATTTCGTTTCAGGTTTGAGACTTGGGCCCATGATTTCTTACTTGCTATTAGCCAGCGGCCACTCTTAGCTCCAAAAGGGCACCCTCAGTTCCTTGCCACATGGACCCATCCATACGTCCTCCTACAAATTGCAAATTACTTCTTCAAAGCTAGCAGAAGTATCTCTCACTCCCATCTACTTAGAGCCTTATATAATACAAGGCAATGACAGAAATAGCTATCACCACTTTTACCATTTTCTGTTGTCTAGAAGCAAGTCACAGATTCTGCCTCCACTCTAAGGGGGGGGATAGACACACCTTAGGGTGTGTCCAACCCAAACAGGTTCCCTTCTTTCCATATGTAGATGGCCTGATATGTCCAAATCACACTGTGCTAAGTGAGACAAAAATGATTAAGGCAAGCACCTGTCCTCAAGAAGGTCATATTCAACCAGGAGAGATAGTCCTGTGAACAGCTAGATTGTAGTTTGTAATTAATACCCACATATAGTTATGTACAAAGTACCAGCTCAGAGCCAGAAGCCCTAATTTTACATGATGAAGGTAGAAAACGTTCACAGAGGAGGTATTGTTTGTGCAGGCATTTGAAAGAGGAGGAGGAGGGCCCACAACATTTAGCACAGTGCTTTACCTGTGTCAGGAATTCAGTAAATGTGTGTTGAATAAAATATGAATGGATGTGAACAGAGAACTCATTTTCCAAATGAGCAAAGACTCAGGGAAATGACTGACATCACAGCAATTCCAACGTAACAACTGGTGCGAGGTTGGTGTTGAAGGTCTAAATTGTCACATACTACACAGGCCTTAAGGACTTGAAATTCTTCCAAAAATCTGTCTCTTCATTCCATACCTACAAAGTTGCTTAGGTGCCAGACAGAACAGGGCAGAGGAATGCTATCTCAGAGCCAAGAACAGGTGAGTGGAAGGATGGGAAATCAGGGCAAGGGGTTGGTGGAACACCTGTCAGAGAAAGGAAGAGGACAGAGCTGTCCCAGCACTGCACCTGAACAAGTGGTTCCAGACCAGTGAAATGCTTCAGTCATCCACTTCCAAAACTTCTACTTTCAGAAGACCTGCATTTTCATACAACACATATTGACACCATGAACTGCCTTAGATATACCCAAGAAAGACTTTCCTCTATGAGCTGACAAATGAACACTTTGAACTATTTAATAGTAGTACTTGCCAAGTTCCTTTCTGACAATGTCACCATCTTGGGCGTACAATAGGTTTTAATGCATAAATATGAACATAATGTTGCAGAGATCACCAAACAGGGTTCCAGGGAGCCCATAGAGGTGCCTCTGAGATCCCTGTGTCACTCTCCCAATTCTCAACAAGGTTGTTTCACTTCTATATGCTTTACAGACTAGGATCTGGGGAAGATTCTATTCAAAAAGAGTTCCATTGCTTGTTTGTTTCAAAAACCCACTGTTTTATTATATTTTGTCCCTATTTTTTAAATAAAAATCAGGATAAATTGGAAGAATAAAATTCTTGACACAAGCAATAGGAAACATAAGCCTCATACATGTTTCATTGAAAACTAAGATGGAAGTCTTCAAGCAGCACACCCAAAGCAACAAAGCTTCGCTTCAATTCAATGCTTAATGAACTTAGCTTGGGTCAACCAGACATGCGATTAATTGTGAAGGAAAAGAAATGAAAGATTAACATGCAAAATATCATTAATAACATATTATTGAAGATTGTGACTAAAAGTGAAGATGTAATTAGGGATTTTATAGTGTTTTAAGCTCTCTGGAATGGAGCTCCTACCCTAACCTGAATGTCTGTATCTTTGACACATCTGAGGTTAGCACATGCATGTTTTTAGGAATGAGTATGTACAAAAAACAGGAGAATATCTGCAAAAACAAAACTGCTTTTATTAAATAAAATCACGAGTTAATGACTGCCCCCAAGTAATGCATCTTGAATCTATTATTCTTAATATAAATATACACACCGCAGCACATAGCCTCTCTTTGGGTTTTACTTTCACTTTCAATATTCATCTCATCTAGGTTTAGTTTCAGTCCAAATCTGCTTTCTTTTATTCTTAATTCTGGCCTTTGCTTTCACTAAGAATTCTAATCATTTTACTCGTACTATAACAAACGCAAAAGAAAAAAAATCCTTAAGAGAATCATGTCAAATATTTCTTAGGCAGGTCCTGCTCTCCTTTCCTGCCTGCTTCATTTCAAATTATTCAAAGTATAAGGAGTTTCTGATCACCACAGTAAGAAACCAATAACAAAGCAGGGCCTTGTTATTAGGAAATAAATATAATGGAGATCCACTTGGCCTTGGCAGTGAAAAAAAGTATTAAAGCAAATACAATCACCATGTAGAAGCATGATCTCGCCCTTCAAACATCACAAGAATGAGTAATCTAAGAAGCCTTAATAATCAAATGCTTTGAGGGGCAGCATCTTAAACCTACTTTTCAGATCTTCACTGTCTTCCTATCCACTGTGTGGCATTTTTTTGCTACCTGAATCCTTTCAACAAATAGCCTTTCTCTTTGCAAACATTCAGCAATCCAGCAAATAAGCATAAAACACCTATCATGAGAATTATACCACCGTAAGTGCTATGGAAACACAGAGGTGAGCTTACATAGGAGTTTATAGTTTAGCAGGAGAGCTAATTTGTGTAATCTAGCAAAAAATAAAAACAAACAAGTGCTTAAAGAGAGAAAAAAGATGAGGCTTTTTGGACAAGGTAGCATTTGAGCTGGTTTTGAAAGATTGGTAAGATTTAGACATGCAAAGATGAAGGCATCCCCAGTAAAGAAACTCATGAATAAACATGCCAAAATGATAAGGCATAAATTAGTTCAGAAAATAAAACCTAGGACTTCAGCTTTGGAGCCTGAAAAACTCAGTTTCAAATCCTAGCTGATTAAGCCAGTTCAAACATCTTGGAAGGCACAAAGGACTCTTTTTTTCTGTGGGATGCTGAAACATGATGGTAAAATGTAGACATGACTTTGGTCCTTTGAGGCAGCATGTTTCCTCCAATACTGCCCCGTTCTTTCCTCCCATCCACCACTCACCTCATGCCGTGTTTAAGATCAGTTGCTCAGATACATAAAGCCACCTGCCCAAGGACACACACTTTTCAGAGCCTGGATTCAACCTGAAATCTCTCTCATTTCAGAGCTCCCACTCAGCCCAGATCAGCTGCCTACATCCCCTCACCTCCCGCACTAGAATCTGTCTCTTCTAGTTTTAACCATCCTGGGAGCTCAGCATACATGCATCCCACCCACAACTTGCTAGGCAACCAGCGGCACTGGATAAAAGAAGAAGCACAAGCTTAATGCCACCAATTGACCTTTGTTCTTTTCTGCACCATTTTAGGTAACAAATTAGCAGCCACAAAATGCATTCCCTGGGTCTAAGCTTGTCACATGTTTCAATTTATAATAATACACAGAAAATACCAACTTAACACCCACCGTCTTGGGCACAATAAACTAAGGAAAAATATATTTAATATCACAATGATCTACTTTACTATGATAGATCAAGATATTTTCAAGCGTCATTTCAAGCTTCCATCTGGGAAAGAAATATCTTCCCAGACACAGTGGGGAAGAGAAAACGAAGATCCCAATCAAATCAAACCCCCTTGTAAATAAACAGTAAGCCACTCCATGGTGAGAGAAGTCATTTTCTATGACTATGTGTGAACCCATGAAGGCTGACCCTTCCTAGGCATTAACATGGTACTTTAGTTCAGGCTGCTATAAGAAATTACCACAGACTGGGTGGCTTAAACAACAAACATTTATTTCTCACAGTCCTGGAGGTTGGGGACTCCAAGATCAAGGTGCTGGCCAATCTAATATCTGATGAGTGTCCTCTTCCTGGTTTGCAAATGTCATCTTCTTGATATATCTTCACATGGTGGAGAGCAGAGAGAGCAAAAGAGAGGGGGAGAGAGAAATAGAGAGAGAGAGAAAGAGATCTCCTGTCTCTTATAATCCCATTCTTGGGGAGGCCATACTCATGATCTAATTACCACCCAAAGACCCCCATCTCCTAATACTATTACATTAGGGGTTAGGATCTTAACATATCAGTTTTGAGGGGACACAAACATTCAGTCCATAATTCATGGTCTTTACAATCACTCTACAGGAAGGAATTGTGTTTTTTTGTTTTTAATCTTGTTCACATTTGAGGACTCCAGCTCAAAGAGGTTGAGTAATATGTCTAAGGTCACTTCACAGATTAGTTGCCAAGCAGGAAGCAGAAATTTAAGCCTGGATCTGTTGGACCCTAAATCCTAACTTCTTATCCTTATATGGAGCTGTATCTCAAATGTCAGGCCCTTTAGAATCTACCCCACGTCGTCTCTTCCATCTGATCTCTCCTTTTTAAACTCTATTCTTGTTCTACCCTAAACTCTCTGATTTGCCAAGATTTATTGAGTGCTTCCAATATGCTAAGCACAGTTCTAAATGCTTTATAAGCACAATTTCACTTGGTTTCCACAACAGCCTAATGAAGTGGGCAGAGGTGATCCTCAGAATGGCCATCCTGATTGTTTAGAGATGGCATCCATCTTGACTGGTCAGTGCCATGCCAACCAGTTGTTAAATCCTTTTAATACCACTCCTGGAATATACACGATGAGTATGCCTGTCTAAGACATGAGAGAACTGAAGCTTAGAGAGGTGAGGTGACACATTCAAGATCACGTTGTTGGGAGGTAGTATCAGCAAGATTCTAACCCAAGTCACTTTGGTGACAAAGGCCATTCCCACACCTCACTCCATATTTCCCTGAGGCCTCTGCCTACTGCAAAGAGGTCTGGAATTGAATAGCTCATCTGCCTGTCATTTACCATCCCAGTGAACTTAGATGAACAGGTAACCCCTGTGAGCCTAGAGTTCCTCATCTGCAAAATGAAACTATAACATCCAACTCAAATATTTATCACGAGTTCTAAATCTAAACAACTATAATGGCCAACATGGCTAGTAGAGGGCACTGAAGTAATAGTATTTGTATTGATATTCATATTAGTATTAGTAGCATTGCAGTTGTTTTGGTGTTAGTTATTGGTATTAAAGAAATACCCCTTCCAAAAGGCATCTCAGACCCTCTACAACCTATTTACCTCATTGTTCCTCAAACCTCATGTATCTGCCTGCCTGCCCCCCAACACACACCAATAACCACATAAATAGGAAATGTGTTTTCATTCTCCGTGCTTTCATCCATGCTGGTCTTGATCTGCCTTTCCATTTCTCCACCTATGGAAAAGTTTCTAGTAAGTGTCTTGGCTCAGTTTCAATGTCACCTTCCAAAAGTAGTCATCTCCAATCCCTCCACCAGAATTAATCACCTTAAACTACCAATGCACATCGCTTTTACTGCTAGTGAACAATTTCTTCTTTCTGCTTTTTTTCATTTGTTATTTATTTATCCATCTTCCTTAAGTGCTAGGAGCTCTTTGACTCATGTCGGCATCCCCCATGGTATCCAACCAAAGGCATGGAAGAGAGGAACGTGTAGAGGAGAGGAATGTAGAGGAGAAGGGATGGTCCAGAGCTCCCAATGGAGGACGAGATGGGGAGTTGCTGGGCAGGGCCCAGGAAGGATGTATGGTTGGCCAAAGCTGTTGTGTCATCAGTATCCTGGGTGTCCTGCATCAGGATAAAATTTGGGGCTCTAGTCTCCCATGTGAACCCTAATTCACTGGGTAACTTTGATCAAGTAGGTTTGCCTCTCTGGGGCTCAGTATCCTTGCTTATAAAATGAAGGGAATGCAACCTCAAGGGTGTCTTCCAACACTGAATTCCAAGCATCTATGTCCCACCTCCAGACACACTGCCATCACCCCTAAGGTTGCAGTGATCACAGTGTGATGTCACTGCCTGGCTCTTCCATCAAACTTTGAACTCCTCCAGGAGAAGTACCATGAACTGGGTCTTGTTAGCTGTTGCCTCCATTGTACTTAGCGCCAGACCTGGCATTATTTTGCTGAATGAACGAATGAATGAACAACCTGAAGGAATGAAGAGTTCTGACAGCCCCAGAGCAGAAATCTGGGCCCAGGCAGAATTGGGGTAGCAGCGACTGGAGTGGCTTCTGGTGAGAGTGGGTGTGAACAGTTCCAGTTTTCACCTGTTGTCCTACTGTAATTATTACAACATCTCCTTTCACTCTCACAAGTGTCCCATTGGATGACAAATTAAATGGTCACCTTGGAAATGAGGAAACCCATTGCCCTCAGTATTGATCATGTACCAGTTGTCTTGACCAGCTCTTTCCATACATGTTCTGTGTCGATCTACCTCAAAACTCTTAATATGGGTACTATTATCCCCATTTTACAGATGAAGACATTGAGGTTCT
The DNA here is from genome assembly GCF_949774975.1 of Lagenorhynchus albirostris. NCBI lineage: Eukaryota > Metazoa > Chordata > Mammalia > Artiodactyla > Delphinidae > Lagenorhynchus > Lagenorhynchus albirostris. The sequence goes on along the minus strand of NC_083098.1, from coordinate 104,072,057 downwards.
GAAAGTTTATATAAAAGGCTGAAAACCTCAGAGCCACTAATAGGTAGAGACTAGATACACATCCTAGACCACTGGGATTCAAAATCCTACTCTTTCTAAGCAACCTAAATGCCCATCAACAGACAAATGGGTAAAGAAGATGTGGTACATATATACAATGGAATATTACTCAGCCATAAAAAGGAACAAAATTGGGTCATTTGTTGAGATGTGGATGGATCTAGAGACTGTCATACAGAGTGAAGTTAGTCAGAGAAAAACAAATATCGTATATTAACGCATAGAGAAAAATGGTATAGATTAACTGGTTTGCAGGGCAGAAACTGAGACACAGATGTAGAGAACAGACGTATGGACACCAAGGGGGGAAAGCAGAGGGGGAGTGGTGGGGTGGGGGTGGTGGTGTGATGAATTGGGCGATTGGGATTGACATGTATACACTGATGATAAATAAATAAATAAATAAATACTTAAAAATAAAATAAATAAACAAAATCCCGCTCTTTCTATTCTTCCATGTGGTCGGATCATGGGGGGCAGTGGGGAAAAGGAAGGGTCATGGTACTCTAAACTCAGGGTGAGATTTATCCCCTCATCTCTCTTGTTACATTCCCCCAATTCCTAATTTTTCTTTGTTGGGTCCTGTCCACTATCCAAACCCCAGGATGGGCACAGTTTCCATTTTGGTGGTGTGGGCACATTTTCCCTTTTCCATCACTATTTTCCCTTTTCCATCACTCTTCCTCTGCTACCTCCAGAAACTAAATCTGTAAGAGAAGAACTGTGCTTGTAACTCAAAGAAGGAACCACAAACTCCTTAAGCATAACACATTAGGAGTCAGTCTTCACGGTGCAAGGAAGGATGCGTCCATGGCAGACTCAGAGGCAGCATAGACCCAGGGCTTCTCCCCAGACATTGCTGTGATGGAGAAGGACGTGGGCTTTTTGTGCCCTCCTGTCTTGGTTTGAGCTCCGATCGGCCATCTCCAACAATCTGACGATGAGCTAATTATTTAACCCCTCACAGAGTCAGTTTCTTTATCTGTAACAACCCATTGCAGTTGTCACAAGAAGACCTGTCCTCACAAGATGCTGGTCGAGAGGGAGAGTGCAAGCTAGAGGTTGGGGTCTTCAGAACGCACTTCCCCATAAGTAGATCTGCTGGGAAAACCCCTCTTTCATCTCCTTAGCCTCCGAGGCATCCTCTGGATGGAAACTGGGGACCCTAGGACCTCCCCCCATTCTCTCCACCCACACCACTCTTGCTCTGAGTTCACAGCAATGGCCTCTGCTTTGTCCTTTTCCCTTCCGTCTACCAATTTATTCTCCACACTGATTCCAGATGGATTTCTTTTAAAGTGCAAATCTATTCATGTCACTTGACTACTTAAAATTCTTCAATCGTTTCCTCTAGCCCTCAGAATCATTTCAAACTCCTCAGAGAGAATTACATGGCCAGGGCACCATTCTTCCCTCACCCTATCATTTCCTGCTCTCCAGCCACAGTGACCATCTCTTGGTCCCATTAGGGGGCCACACTCTGGCCGCAAGATTCTCGAGATTCTTTTCTGTGGTCCTAGAATGGTCTTCTCCCCTGTGCATCCTCCACGCCACCCACCCACTCACCCCTCATCCAGTTAATTCTGTCATGTCAGTGAAATCATAGGCTGAACCTTTACTTTAAAAGATGAGCCTATTCTCACCTCACATGCCAACCTAGGCCACCCCTTACAGGTGTCAAAGCCCCTTGTACTTCTACCCTTGTAAATTCAGTCCATTCGGAACGATTGATCAGGGGCTCTCTTTAGCACCAGGCTGGAAGCCCCACGGGAGAAGGGACCACATCTGACTTACATCCCGCTATCTCCCTGCACAATGGGGAACAAGAGGCAAAAAAATTCCATTTATTCATCCACTCCCTCATTCATTCATTAATCAGTTCTTTCCATTGTGGTGGAGTGGACATTTCTCCCCTTTCTCCATCACCTTTTCTCTGCTATCCCCAGTGACTAAGTCTGCAAGAGAGGACTGTGCCTTATAGCTCAGAGAGAAGAAAGACACACAAAGTCTTTAAGTGTACTGCACAGCAGGAATTGACCCTCACAGTGCAAGAGGTGAAATGTTTCAGAGGCCCTCTGCCTGAAGCCAGGCCTTGGTGAGGACCTCTTCCCTCTCCCTACCTCTCATGGTAGGATGTGAAGTCCCTCACCCTGGCCCCCCTTCCCAGCACTGAGACCAGATGGAGCAGGGGATGCCTAACAACACAAATTAAAGGCAAGACACTGGGAGAAGGAAACTTAAAGAAAGAAGCAACAGGATGAAAATGGCCAAGGGGTGTGTGGGAGAAGAGGGGAGAAAAAGGAGGAAGCTCCAGATGGGTCCTGAGAGACCAAGACTAAAACTTCCCACATATAATTGGACTAGTGAAGCCATCAGAACTTCTACCACCCTGTGGATTCTGGACAATTTGGACCGTATGTATTTCTTTAGCCTGCAGTAAAAGACTGATTCGTTGTTTGCCAGAATTCCCTGGATATGCTTGTAAATAGCTGATCGTTTTGTGTACAGTCATCCCTCAGTAGACACTGATGGCTATCCACCAGCATCCATTTCTTCCTTCTTCTGTAGGAATAGAATAGAAGCCAGGGTATTGCCAGTGTATGACCATACTTCCAGGCTCCCATAGAGCTAGCTATGTCTACTAAGTGTATGATTAAGTTTAGACCAATGGGATGTCAATGGCAATAACACGTGGAACTTCTGCACTGTCTCTGAGCCACTTGCCCTGCAGATCCTCTATTTCCTGTCCCATGAACTGCATCACAGAGGGACCATGCAGATGAGGATGAAGCCCTAAGGAAAGCAGAGCACTATCATGAAAGAAAGGAACCTGGGTCCACGAATGGCCACATGAAACAGAGGAGCAGCCCAGCCTTGATTGCTCACCTTGGGAAGGTTCATTGAGAGTAGAGTAAACTTATCTCCCTTATGTCATTGTATTTGGGGGTATCTTTGTGACAGCAGGTTAGCCTTTATCCTAATTAATAGAGTTTTGGTGGGGTTTTTCCCATGTCAAGTGTATAGAGCTGGGTTTTCAATGATTGGATTTGTGAAATAAAGAGCTTCCAGAATGTGCATTGTCTCTTAATACCATATAACAATCCTAACAGTGCTCCTTTGGGACTCATTTAACCAGGCACAGTCATGCACATTGAATATCATGCACATTGGATTGAGAGACATTTTGAGGCTCCTGTGAAAATATATGCAAAGCTTGTATCTATATATGTTATAGCACAGTTGATATGCAAATAACATTCAAGGTTCAGCTCAAATTCTGTTTCCTCCAGGAAGTCTTCCCTGAACTCTCCCTACAGCTCTAGTCAGTCTCTCCTTGCTTAGACCTCCCATGCCATCAGCCTTTCCAAGTATCTTCAACCTTCCTGGAGTAGTATCTGGGTACAATTTCTCTCCTCTGCCAGGTTGTAAACGGCTGCATCTTTACTTTGCCTCATTACTCTTCCATTTATTGAGGACCTATTATGTGCCAGGTACTGTGCTGGATGCTAGAGTTAGAGAAGTGAATGAGACACACACCTATCTCAGAGTCTCATAGAGGGAGAGAGATACACAGACCAGAAATGACAACACAGTGTGGCAAGTGCTACTACAGTGACATGAACAAAGTACTCTGAGGACATAGAAGACAAAGAGCAACCAATCCCTTGGGGGGGGGGGGTTAGAAGTCTTCACAGAAGAGGGGGTTATTTGATTAGTTTATAACATCTTATCCAAACATCCATCACATTTACCCATATACCAACCAATCAATTAATAGTTTTAATAAAATAACATCAACACAATGCTTGCATGTATATGATCCCATTTGATCCACATAACCAACTCTGAAAGATGGGTGCTCACATGACTGTATTTTTATGGATGAGAAAACTGAGCTTCATATAATTTGGCCCTCTCAGTGTCACTAAATGAGTGAATGGATTTAAGTGAAATCTTTGGATTCAAAAGTATATGATTTTTCCACCCCTTTTCCCTCTTGGTCTAGCTTCTTGGGGATTGAACGAAGCCACTTGTTCATGCCAGTGGCTTGTCTGGTTTTGATTTGTCATCTCTCTGAAATGCTGTCTTTCACCTCTATCTCTAAGGTCCATGCAGGACAGTTTCAGGAGCGAGATGCCTTATATCCACCCCTCACACCAATGACTGACCTAAATTCCCATAATATCAGAGTCCTGGAGCCTGGTTATCTGAGAGAGGGGATCAAACAATGTATCCAAAAAACTAATGACGCCTCCAATTAAGCTGTGATTGATTCAAATTTCCCATAACAATTCTTGGCAGAGTTTATCCTATTAGACTGATAAAAACATTATTGAAAGTGATGTTAAATATGCAAGAACCAAAACTACATATAAACCAAGAATAGACAAACCTAAAGGAGGCCAAATGTTGATATGTTCCAAGGACAGTGTCCTTAACTAATTCCAAAAGGCGAAGAAGAGTCAGCTGTAATTCAGAACAAATAAGCAACAATATAATCATCTACTATAATAAGGGGAGAGGGTGTCTCAGCTAAGATGGTACACGATATTTCACTAGTTTAAAAAAAGTGAAACGCATTGCAAAATTGGAATTTGATTACAAATATGTTAAGAAAAAAAAATGTACACATAAAAGTAAATATTTCTCAGATTTCACCAAGATGTTGACATCTTAAATAATGGGCATTTTTCTCTATTCCCTGAAACTTTTTATGTGCGTGTTTTATTTTTACCGAGAGAGAGGGTGGAAGGAGACGGAGAGAGAAAGAAAAGGAGGTATTTAAGTATCCTACGCAACATTAAAGAGGAAGGGATAGAACAAGGAACGTATAAGCCATATAAACAGCAGAAGAATGTCTTCAGAAAAGAAATCCGTAATCTTTGCGCCAAGATTAAGGCTGTCTGGTGACTCCTAAGGAGCACTTCTCAAAATAAAGTTCTTAAATACATAAAGTAAAATGCATAAGCTTACAAAAGAAACCAATTATATTAAAATGCAGTTACCAAAACCACAAATTTAAGATCAAGTAATGTAAATTTCAGTTAGAAATAGTGGAAATAATGGCACAGTTCTCCTCCTTCCACGCTCATGGACTAAGGTTAGAACCTCTGCTTCAGAAACTCTATAGAGAGACCATACTTTAAGACGATATCTAGGAGAACTCACATGTATTAAGTGCCTACAGTGTTCTGGGCACTGGTACTTACAAAACACCATATTCATTGTAAGCTCCTTTTTCCCTTTACCCTAGCAAGAAGGCATTGAGAGTGGTAATAGAGAAAGTTTTGGAAAATAGCCTCCTCTGCTGAATTGGGGCAATATTTAATTGGCAAGGAATAAGTAGCCCAAAGACCTATCCTTTATTAAAGTTAAATTCAACTGAATAACTCACTCCTGAATTCCTGTAGTCGACTCCCATTGGAATCCAAAAGTTGCAAACAATAATTCCAAGTTTATGGACTTTCCTCAAACCCTAAGTGTCTATGATTTAAAAAGTAGAGACATCAAACAGATGCCTGGAACATAGAGTCATGGCAGATAGCACAGGGCGGCTGCCATCACCAAACCCATGGTGGGAGGGACCAGCCAGGCTGCTGTATAGAATAGGGAAGAAGGAAGGAAATCAGCCCCTTAGATTCTGAGAAGTGGCTGGGGACCAGGGCAGGTGATGGAAGGTTTAGGGAGAGTATTGTGTCTGGCCTTTTGTTTTGGGTTTTTTGTTTGTTTCATTTACATTTGCAGCTGATTGCTTCGCTGTTATATTCTCCAGGAGATGCTCTGAGTGGAGAAGAAAGACCCCCAAAGTGAAGAGGACTTTATTGAGCATTGTCCTTCTGCCTAACAATGAGCCACCAGAGTGTGGGGTCTCGTTCGTATCCCTGGAGAGCTCTACTCCTGCAGCAGAAATTCATACATGCAGCTGGCTTCACAACAGCCAGAGTTGAGCCTCTGTGGGTAGATTCTAGATTCTCTGTTATTTGGGCCTCTTCCCTGAGTCGTATTAAGATATTTAAATAAGAGATCATCTAGTGAAATGTCTTCAATCTAAAAGCAAATGCTTAAATTGTATGGTCAGAGAAAACCAAAGACCCAAGAAAACTAAATCAAAAATGCAAATTCCATTAAAATATAACAAAGAAAGCAACAGGTTAGGGAGGGTCATGAAGACAAATGGAATCTTGTTATCTCATTTTTTTAAAAAATTTACTTATTTACATGTCCATCTTGGTGCAAGGCAGGATTTGAGGAAGAACCTGTGTATCTGTAGGTGAATCTAGCACAGGAAGTGGGCATAGAGTAGGGGGCTCAACAAATACTTGCTGAATCCAAACGGATTTTCCTAAGAGAGAACGCCTCACCCTCTTACCCAGCTCTAATGCGTCATGGAGCTTTTGAGCTCAAGGCACAGGCTTAGCCTGAGGCTACAGGGAGAACAAGGTCAGGGTTAATTAGGAACTGGCAAAATTCCCACAGTGACAGGAGTCAGGACTTTTAAGGACAAGTCCTTAGTGTTCATTACTCCAAAGTTCTTATTCCATGGAAGAGGGAACAGGAGCCTCTGGGGAAATGCTAGGACTTGCCCAATGGCTTGGAGGGAGGGTGGAGGAATTTAATCACTGGAGCCATCCCGGTGTCTTTGGGAATTTTAGATCCATTCCAAAGTGTAGAATGTTTACCTGGATCCTAAGATAAGAGCAAATCAGGAACCAACACATTAACTGCAGTTTCTTCAAAAGCACCATGAGTCTTCTCCCAGTTCAGCATTTCCTTCTTCCACTGGTTTGGCAGCAAAAGAGCACATGAGAGAGTGACAATAATAATCTCTTGGGAAATTAGTAGGGAGCTCCCCCTGGAAGGGGCTGGGACACAGGCTGCAGAGACACAGATCCTATCCAGCCAAGATTGCTTGCTGGATCAATAGTATCATTAGCAGAAGTCCCAGGAAAGAAGCTGCCCACCACAGAGCTGGCACGTCATCCATCTCAGATGGCCCCATGTGCACTTGTAAAGTCAGATCCAAAGAGCAAAGGGCCAGGGAGAAAGAGGGGGCTAGCCCAGCCTGGGCAAGGGGGAGGGGGAAACCAAGGAGCAAACTCTGCCTGTGGGAGTAATAGCAGCAGCCAGGCCATGCGAGGGGACAGTCAGGGCTGGAACCTAAAGGAAGATTCAGACACTGCCAGCAATAGCGCCTCTGCAGACATCAGTTCTGACCCTACAAGAACAGTAGCTGTCATGTATTGTGTTCCCAGTGCTGTGGGAAATGGGGTTGGGGGCACTGGGGAACAGCACAGTCTTGGGGGTGTGGGCGCAGTGTCAGGAGCAGCTTTTCACTGAAGCAGCCTAATAACCCACCAGGCAGGGTGAGGCTGCAGAGGTAAGGAGTCTGTTGCCTGCACTAGGCAGTTTGGACCTTCTCCTGGAAGCAAAGGGGAACCATGGCAGCTTCAAAGCATGGGCATTCCCTGGTTTGAGGTGATTTCTCTGGAGGCTGTATAGAGAACAGGTTAGCATGATGGTTCTCCAAGAGCAGTCAGCCTCCAACCAGCAGTACCATAGATACCTGAGAACCTGTTGGGAATGCAAATTCTCAGGCCCGGTGAACCAGAGTTGGGGCAGGGCCCCAGCAGTCTCTGCTTTAACAAGTGTGGGAAGCAGTGGGTTAGACACTGGTCTAGTTGGCAGGGACATCCATCAGGATGCTGCTGCAGGGGCCCTAGAGAGTGATGGGTGGGCCCAAAGGTGGGTGGTGGTGTCAGGGGAGGGTGTGAGTAGCATTAGGAGGCCAGAGGAGCAAGTGATGGTGATACAGGGAGGGCAGAGGAGGCACAAAGAAATTCACAGGCTCCTTGGTTCCTAGGTTGGTTGCAAGGAGGTACCATTTGCTGGACGTAGGGGAGGAAGAGAAGAAGGTTTGACTAAGGGGCTCCCCATTCCTTCCTTCCTTCCCCCATCTTCCCAGGCCCTCATTCTCTTTCATCCCTGAGCAGTTCTAGATGACCTCAGAGGAGCGCAAATATAGGACCTCAGTGTCCTAGCAGGTAGTCATCCCAGAGAGGCTGCAGTCAGTAGACCCTCAGGAAACAAGCCCGTCTTGGAGATCAACCTTTTCTCTGATGATCGCCACAATCATCAGAGAGTGTGGTGGTTTCGAGACCAAGCCCTGGAGCCACGTACCTGGACTCACAATTTCTGGTCCACCACTTACTAGCAATGTGACCTTGGGCAAGTTTCTCAGCCTCCATTTCCTCATCTTAAACGAGGGCAGCAAGAATAGGACACATCTTAGGATTATTGTGAGGACAAAATGAGTTAGTAAAGCATTTAGAACAAGACGGTATCAGTATCAATTATTCACCACTGTTATCATCTTCGTTATCAATTTTATTATCCCTGAAAATGGGGAGATTTGAAGGAAACAGTCAGGTCCTCTGAGATGGGAGGACTAAAGGGATCCTTCCCTCTGGTTCTATTTCAGCAGCATTCACTCCAGTCCTGACTTCTGGGGCCATGCTCTGCTGCCCTCCTCCTTCTCTCCTACATCTTCCTTCTCTGCTTGCCTCCCCCTCAGCAAGGCTCTTCTCAGCTGGAATCCTTTGAAACCACCCAGGATCTCAAGACATATTCAGTGGGTGGCTCAGCTTGAAGACAAATCTTCAGGAGGAGAAAAAGATCTTTAATCCATATACATGTTGATCACCTATGGGGCTGGCAGCCTGAGAGACAGAGTCCCTGTCCTCCAAGCCCTCTGACTGGAGGGTGAAACAGGGTCATGTAAATAGACCGTATCAGTACAGAGTGAGAAAATCTAGGAGGGGGGTGCAGGGAACAGCAAGAGACCTCAAAGGAGAGAAGCTTTATCTCCAACTAGAATCCTCCCTCACAATCCACTTAACAATTTGTGTTCTCACTCTGGAATTATCAAAGCATGAGAACTCTGCTATTGGAAATGGAAATGCTGAGATAGTATAAATTCATTTTTTTTTAATGTCCCATCTTTATAATCTGGGTTTTGAAAGCATGGCTCCTTGGCAGGAGGAGAAAAAGCACAATCTGAGCTCTGAACAGGCAGTTCTCCTGGAGCATTATGGGAAACAGAAAATATCAGCCCACAATGAGGCGATGATGCGGGGCAGAACCAAAGCCTACGCCTCCAGCAGCTGGGACTGATTACGCTCCCTGGTTTCAACCATGGTCAGTTGGAGAGATAGATGGACTAAAATAGAATCCCAGAATGGGTTCTGAAAACTAAATAGAAAGAGAGAGGCCCAGAGGCACAGACAGAACTCTCCAGAGATAAAAAGGTTGTGGAGAGAGGAGAAGAAACATGGAAAGGAAAAAAGACCCCAAATAAGAAGATTTCAAAGGAGGAAAGGCCTAGGAGTTTGGCAAATGATGGAGAGAGCTCATAACTTCTTTTCAGCTGGTCCAAGGAAGCAGAGAAATTTGTTGATGAAAACTGGTACAGGAAGCTCAGAGAAGGGTCCAGAGAAGACAGTGTATCTGATGACCCAGCCTTAGGCTTAGAATTAGATGATGTCTCCCCCAACATAGCACAGAGGTGGTGACCCACTGATTAGGAAAGAAAGTGTTCTGTCATCCCTGCAGGGCAAATGGCTTTATTTTTTCTTTTTCCAAACTCTGCAAAAGGATCTCCTTTTCCCACAGGTCCATTCATCCTCAGAAGTCTCATTCTCTTCACAGAAAGGCTGTTTTCACTGACATGCATCTGGGTAAACCAGAGTCTTCAACAGCATCTCATAACAGCATGGGCTCTTTATGTGGGAGAAATAATGAAACACCTTATTAGTGAAAGAAATATCAAAGTGCAAAAGGATAGCTCAGGCAGAAAATGGAGGGAAATTACTTCCTTCTGCACCCAACCCACAAGCGCAAGTCCTTTCCAAATTGGGTGGGATTCTTTTCGTTGTCCTTTTTGTTTCTGTTTAGAGTTTAATATATAAGACCCTTGTTGCATTTCAAGAGGAACATATGGGTCTGATATTAATATAGAGTAACTAGTGAATATGTCCTCAGACCATCAGAAGGGACACTTCTCCCGCATTTCATTCATCTTAAAATATAAAGCTTATTTTTTAGTTAAAAAAATCATAAATGCACACTATAGGAAAAAAAACAGAAGAAAAATGGAACCAACCATTGTCCCACAACTCAAAGAAAATTATTTATATCTTATATATTTCCCAGTCTTTTCATCCCTATATATACACTCTTCCATTGTTAAATTTCTTTCCTAAAAAATCAGTAATCATAGTAGAGCTACTTGGAATTTTTTTCAAAGAACATATTGGATTTTATATATATATATATTATATATTATATATATATATATTATATATATGGGTTATTCTTGGCTGCCCAGCATCTGTTTCACCTTCCTGTGATAATTGTGCCTATATTATATTTGAGGTATTACTTTTCATTGACTATACCTGGTGAAAATTCCACTTAGAATGTCCTATGCTCCCCCAACCACTGGGGAGGGAATGTGAGCAAGTTAGGCCGCTTGGATGCACCTTTGCTGAAATCTGAGCGTAGAATAAAGTGACAGAAAAGAGAGGAAGGAAGGAAGGAAGGAAGGAAGGGAGGGAGGAAGGGAGGAAGGAAGGGAGGGAGGAAGGAAGGAAGGAAGGGAGGGAGGGAGGGAGAGAGGAAGGGAGGGAGGAAGGAAGGAAGGAAGGAAGGAAGGAAGGAAGGAAGGAAGGAAGGAAGGAAGGAAGGAAGGAAGGAAGCTCATACATCCCAGTGCAATTTCCAAATAAGACTGTTACACTGTTCTTGCCACCTCTATACCCCCAACCTCCTCCATAAATACCTTGACTCCTGAGACTACTTGAATTCTTCCATGCCCTTTCAGCAAATTTCCTTTTTGCTTAAGGTAAGAAGAGTTCATTTCTGCTGCCTACAACCAAAGAATCCTGAGTGAAAATGTAGCTAAAAAGGATAAATCTGCCAGCTGCTTTGGTACCACTTACCAAGCACTGTCTTCCTCCCAGGATAGCACATTGCCTTTAATCAAGTTCTTCTGACTTACAGAATCAAGTCTCTTCTGCCAAGATTTTGGTGTGATAGGTTGATTGCTCTAAAGACACGATTTTTGACCCCTTCATCAACAGTCTCCTGTCAATGTGAAATTTTAGCATCTCTTATAAAAAGGTAGAGTCTATTTCCCCACCCTTGAGACTGGGCTGGCCTTGTGACTTGCTCTGGCCAACAAAATGCAGCAGAAGTGAGGATGTGCCCATTCTGAACCTGGACCCCAAGAGGCCTTGGGTGCATCCACTTGCTTTCTTAGATCCCAGCCTGCTCCAGGAGAATGAGGCAGGGCTAGTCTGCTTAATCGAAGAATCAGACAAGAGATATACTACCTGAGGCCACACTAGACTGGCACTGCCGGCTGACCTTCCTGATGACTGAGGATCCACCAGTGAGTCCAGCCAAGATCAGCTAAGCTCATCCCAGAGCAGCAGGACTACCCAGGTGGTCTGTAGACTTCTGAGTGAAATAAATCCTATTGTTGTTGTTGTTGTTTTTTAAAGTATAGGGACAGTGAAAGGTATTATATATTATCTGAACAAAATAATAAGGGAACATGTTCTGAAAAATATCATTTAATTCTTTGCAGGAAAAAATACCATCAGTTGAGACTCTCCTAGAAATGCTACAAAACACAGAATGGTCCTAATATCTCAGTTGCTTTAGCAGTTTGATAAGAACATGAGTCCTGGGGTCAGAGGGCCTCACCCTGTCATGTACTAGCCATGTGACCTTAAGCAAGTGTGCCACAGTTGCCTCATCTACAAGAAGATGAAAATAATAGGATCAACCTCAAGGGTTAAATGACAAAACAGATATAAAGGGCTTAAAGAGAAATTACTCATTGTAATGTTAGCCATTATAAATAGTATTCTTCTGTGACAGTTTCCTATTCAGAATCAGGAAGTTTGAAAAGAATCAGTCTTTTGTTTCTTTTACTCAGTTTGATCATCTTTGCCTTCTAATGGGAATAGTAAATTTCATTTAATGTATTACCTATATATAGTTGGGATTAATTGTACCATACTGTTATTTTTTCTATTTCTTTTGAATTCCTGCTTCCTTTTGGATATATTAAGTGTTTAATTTCCTCCTCTGTTAAATATATATATTTATATATGTACAGTATATAATATATATTCTAAATGCATGTAATTTACATATATAATTTATTATATATATTTTATATGTAGCATCATTCTTTCAGTGGTTACTCTAAAGATTACCATATGCATCCTTATTTGATTAAAGGCTAACATAAATGAGCATTTTACCAGTGGACAATGCAAGAAATTTAGAATCCTTGACTTCAATACATTTCCCCCCCTCCCACATTATGTGTGGTGTTTGGTATATATTTGAGGTTCTGGGTTATGTTATCCTGCTCCAGGAAGGGTTCAGATTTGCTTCTGTCAGGAACTTAGGCTGAAAATCCAACCAGAGATTTTCAGAGATTTGGGCGATTTGAAGCTGGGCTTCAGTCTTTGTGAGAGCTGGTTTATTTCTGGCTCTCCTTCACTCCTGGTAAAAATTTCTTACTGGGGTGTCTCAGCCTCAGCACTGACATTTTAGACCAGATTATTCTTTGTCATGGGGGAGCTATCTGTGCGTTGTAGGATGTTAAGCAGCGTGCCTGGCCCTACCCACTAGAGGGTACCAGTCTACTAGTTGCCTACCCAGTTATGACAACCAAAAATGTCTCCAGACATTGTCCAAGGTCCCCTGAAGGGGCAAAAGCACCCACACTGAGAACTACTGTCCTAGGCTGTAGCCCTACAGGATCCCCAAAAGTCTCCAGCCCCTGAGACTGTCAAAGCCCCACTCACTTCTCAGCCTCTTTGTTGCCACATTGGGTTGAAGGGACAGCCTCTCCTGATAGAGAGCTCACCTCTTCTGGGCCTCTCCTCTCGAAGGATTGGGACCCACAGATCCTCCCTGCCTTGGGAGCCCCTACAGTACCTTCTTACAGTTATTTGTTCACTTTTCTAGTTCTCAGCAAAAACATTGATCTTGAAATGACCTAGTTCAGCATTGCAGAACTCAACAGTTACAGTCACCTGGGAGTAAAATCTTAAATAATTTTAGTTCACTGTAGATACAGAAGACTGAATGTTTTCTGCAGAGGCCTTTGGTGCAGGGTACAGAGAGGAACTCTGTTACAAATGATAATAGACCTGTTCTTAGAGGAGTTTGGGATCGAATAATCCTTTGTGGTGGGGCAGAGTCGTGTGCGCTGTAGGACGTTTAGCAGCATCCCTGGCCTCTGGTCCAGATAATTAAAGTGTACCGGTTCTTAAAGAAGTCTACCCTCTAGTTGGTATGAGTATAAGCACATTTTAAAAGCTAAAATAAAAAAGACTTCATTTGAGCTACAAAGTACATACACATTCCCTCCAACCCCCACCAACAAGCATGTAGTAGAAAACCGGGGAAGGAGATGTTTATTACAAGCTAAATTCAATCCCCTGCTTTTTAGCAGCCAGTGACCTTGGCCAAGCTGAGGCTCAGGGTCTTCTGAGAAATGAGGCTGTGGGATTAGATGATCCATCACCAAAGTCGTTTCCAGCCCTGACAGACGAGGAGAAGTCTATTAGGAAACAGGTTGGTGAAAATTTAGCACACCAAATACAGCCAGAGGGAAGCAGCATGTTTATGAAAAATCAGTCACATCTGACTCATCTATTCCCATTTCAAATGATGTTCCTAGTTGAGAAAGCAAAGGAAAGCCATCAGACGTGGGATATCTGGTTTCCAGATCCATCTGACAAAACACATCAAAGTGTCCTTTTGGGGAAGTTGGAGAGGCCGGGGCCTGATGAATGTACAGCTTGGACAGTTTGTAACTAGTTGATTGCTGAGACACAAGAATCCTGACTGGCACCGAGCTGTGGACCTCTAAAGGCAGCCTCTGGTGTTACAGCCCTGTGGACCAGCAGCCTCTTCCAGATCTGTTACTGCTCTGCATCGATGATTTGAATGACAAGCAAGAAAGCATTTCACAGATGTATGCGTTTTTCAAAGATGGAATTCATAGATAAGGTGAACTCAGAATCACGTTCTTCCAGCTCCCCTTCAAGGGCCACCTTTCTCTTATGAATGAAATGGTACCGCAGCTTCCTTCTTCCTTCAAATCTGCCTTCGTGCCTGTTCGCCCTCTTGCTTGCATCCTCACCTGCGCCATGTGGACCCTCTGGCTTCCAGAACTCCACTCCTTGTTTACTCCCCAGAATGTCACGAAAACAAGACAATCGTGTGAGGCAGGTTTTACTGAAGTAGGGGTAGCAAAGGGGATTTAGAACATAGAATAGAAAGCAACCTCAAATTAAAAATCAGGTGTCAACCCCCTAGAAAGATATGTTCCATTCCCTGCCACAAAGAATGACTTCTGGCTCCGTGGCTCCCCGCTTTGCCTCGGCGTCCTGCAGAGTCACTCAGCTTCCTCCTCCGGCCCCCCCATCACACGCCAGGGCCCCTGATAAATTCTTGTCTTGACTGCAGCTGGATATTCAAAAGTCTGCCTTCTTTTACTGCACGAGTATATTCCGGTTTCCGTTGTCCTCATCTTTACCCATCCAATGTACGCCTACAAGATGGGGTGGGAAAGCAGGAAGAGAGGCTTGCCTTTTTCAGTGAAAAGGCCTATCAAGGAATTTCCCTAAACTCTAGACTCATCTACCCAAGAGATAAATTTTGCCTTTACTATATGGTGGAATTTAAAAGGCCTTCTCTTACGGAGGACAAACTTGTGGTTACCCAAGGAGAGGGGAACGGGGGTGGCGGAGGGATAAATTAGGAGTTTGGGATTGGCAGATACGAACACTGTGTAGAAGCTGAGTCACTTTGCTACACACCAGAAACTCGCACAACATTGTAAATCAACTATATGTCAATAAAATAAATACATACGTGCTTGCATACATATATACATACAAGGTCTTCTCAGTCTCTGGGACTCCATGAGTCTGCGGTTTTGCTCAAATGACTAAAAGCTTAAGAAGCAAGGAACACAAACCCCATCACCACCCCTCAGAGTCATGTACGGGAGGGTTAAGGTTCACAGATTGTGTGGATCAAGGGTTTCTGGGATACAGTGATGACTGTCGTACATTTGTAAATCTCCTTTCTTTGTGCACTTGTACAAACCTGAATATACGCTCATCCCTATTCAATGAACGGAAGCTTCAAATCCAGTAGAAGCATGAAGCAGTGACAGGGGATGAAAGAGAGTAAAAAATGATTTGCAGGAAAAAGTTATAAGCAATGATGTACAGTCCAAGGGAGTAAAATGTCCACGCCAGGAAAAGAAGGGGACTAACGAGATTCAGGACGTGGGTCTCCAAATCCCACCCTCCCCTTTTCCTCCCAGTTTGGTGCCGGTGGGGAGCCATCAACAGGCACCAGCAGATCTTTTCAGCTCTGAGTGTTCCCACTGGGAAAGGGGGAGGTATCAAGGCAGACGCTCTGGTAAGTGTGGGTGAGTTCGACGTCAAGTTTACGAGCCAAATGGCATTTGCTGAGTTCCACCTCTCCAGAAGCCAAACAGAACAGACCCACAAACTAAAGCCACGCCCACCTTTGAAGTCTCTCTTGGGCCCTCGATCATGGTAATCTTGCTTTCCTCTAAAAAGAATAAATGACTCTTGGAGGCTAAGACTGGGCTGCCCTGTAGACATTATGACTTGGCTTCATCGTTGACAGACGTGGCTCCTCAAAGGCCGCAAGAGGTTCTTCTTTCTGTGTCCAGCTGCCCAGTCCCAGCACCCCAGGCTCGGTGCAGCCAGCGCATTGCAGGCTCTGGAGAAGTTGTGGTCAAGGACTGAACCCCTCCACCGACTGGTCACGCTCTTCCCATGTGGGCATTCCTAGCCGGCATCTTCATTCCTAAGCCTCTTTATCTGAGGCCTTGGGCAGAGATCTTCAGGCATCTCTGCCAAAGCCCCCTTATGGAGGAAAAAGGAAACCCTGAAGGCAGGTTTTTCCACTCTGAGTACCCATTATTTTTCCACTTTCAGCCATTCTCCGCTCCCCTCTCCCTCCACCCCAGGTCCATAAAACTGCTGGAGCCTTTCATTCAAAGCTCCCTCAACTACCAGACAACCCTCAAGTCTGTGCTGATCTATCCAACCCTCCATGAGGACACTACTCCACAGTGGCGGGAGGGGGAGAGGACCATTTCTTTCTCTGGTTCAGCGTCTCCCTTACGCCATCATGGCAGGCTCCCCTGTTAACTTTCGTGTTGGCTCCCTGAGGCTTTCATTGGCAGCTCCTATACCTGGCAGCTCAGCACTCTCCCCAGCTCTGCTAAAAGCCCCTGAAATAAATAAATAATTACACAGAATGAAATAAAATATCAAATGGAATTTCTAGTGTTGTCTTAGAATTTGGGCCAAAGCCCAAAGCTGAGAACAATAGGTGATAAAGAAAACCCACTCCACTCCCCTGCAAACTCTAACAAAAGGTACGGGGGGTAGACCACCCCGTCACCATGTCCTAAGAGGCAGGCAAAGCGGTCTGTGGATCTGTGACCCACAGTCCACCTGTGTCCCCAGCCTGGAGAGTCGGAGTGGAGTTACAGGTGGGTGGTGAAGGGCTCTCTTGTCCCCAGCGATGCCGTAGCGCCAGAGCAGAGCGTGACAACAGACCTCCTGGTGGAGATTTCCAGTACCCTGGTGCAGAGACCAGAGAAAGAGTCCAAAGGTGAGAGGCTGGCTGGAGCTGCTGTTGATGTCAGAGAACAGGGAGGGGCCTGTCCTTCTGGAGTGTCACAGGGCAAGATGCCTGACGCTCCCAGTGGGCAGAGTGTACGCTGCACAGAGCCGCCTGGCCTTTGTCATCTTGAAAGGCCTGCCCAGTGGAGTGAGACCACGCTAGCAGACAGAGGTGACGTGTGGTAAAGCATCAGAGAAGGAACTGTGGGACCAGGCTTCTCAGAAGCGCACCTGGGGCAGAGGATGGCAGTAGGGAAGCCTTCAGCAGGAGGTCTGGTCTGGATGAAGAATGAGCAATTGTTTATCTGCGCTGACAGAGGACGCTGGGCAGTCAAGAGAGAACTGCTAACAGCACCAGCTGCCCAAAAAGGTCTTCTTATGCCTCTCATTCCTTCCTCATCCCTCCTCTTCAGCCTGACTCTGAACATGCCGTAGAGGTCCAGTGGGGAGTAGAGGAAGAAGGTGAAAAGTGGGATATCAGACCACAGTGCTCCTTCCTGCTTCTGGTCAATAGGACCTTAAGTTAACTTTGAGCCCAGAAGAACAGAAAACTCCTTAAATTGGACGAGGAACTAAGGTTTTGACATTAAATTAGACTGAACTATTCCATATCTAAAAACAAGATGATTTTAAGACTCAAAAATTATCAAAAAAGCCACAGAATCTGCTTGCAATATCATCCTTGGCAAAACCTTGCCAAGCAGGTTTGAATCTGTGGTAGGTGAAAAATAAAGTTATTTTCTGATCTTATCTTACCAAATATAGCTTGTTCCAAAGCCAGCTAGAGAAGCAAAAAAGAAGCTGAGAGGGAGACAAACAGGGATGAAATCTGCTTTAGAAACTGCCACCAGGGAAGGCTGAAGAGGCAACAGAAATGGGGAGAAGGAGCCATCTCTGTAAAGAGAGGAAAGATCGTTTCCCTTCCTTCCATGCTGAGCGAAGGTTATGTGCAAAGGCCCTGAGGCAGAAAAGAGGAAGCTGTGGAACTATGAGGTCAGGAGCAGGACGGAGCACAGGCATGATGTTGGAGTCAGATTGTACAAGGTGACATGGTCTACAGTAAAGAGTTTGGTTCAATTCCCAGGGCATTCAGGGTTTAAGCTGCAAATGCCACAGTCCAACTTATATATTTAAGATCACTCTTTACATTGTTTGAAGAATAGATTGGGGGCAGGAGTAACAGCTGAGGCCTATTAGAAGGACACATTGTACTTTGTAGAAAAGGCACAATAAATTCTCAGTGGTTGCTTTTCTCAAGTTTACAAACTCTGAAAATCAGAAAGACTGGTGGCCCTGGTACTTCAGGCTCCCAATGACTAAAGCAATCTAATGAAATTTAAAGACAACAAAAACAAAAAGCAAACAAAGAAAAAGAAAAGACTCTCTCGCATGAAGCACTGCTGTGCGTAATGAGAGCTATATAATGCATTACATGCCTGTACATAGATACTGTCTCTCTCAACCACCAGGAAGCTCCAAACTAGATTTTAGGTTCTAGTGCAGTAATTTTCTCACCTCATCTTCTTCTCTATATACACAGTTTCTAACCTCTCTTTAAACATGATTTCAACATGAGAATGCACTCTTTTGTTTTTCATGAACCACTTCAAATCCATTTTAAAGGTTTTTTGCACAATCTGCCACAAAAGGAAGAATGAGAATTTTTTTGAAAAAAATGTTGCCAATTATCAAAAAATATATATTTTGATGCTTTTTCTCACCAACAGTTACACTGAACAATCCACCTCTGGCTTGACATTTTTTGGACAGCTGACCCACACAGACCTACCACCAGTCCTTGAAGGTGAGCTGCAAAAACCTCCTGGTGTTTGAGACAATTTTTCAGGAAGCCCCTCCCATTCTTATGCCCTCCAGCCTAATTTTAATGGCTTCTATACATTGAGCACTTGTTCTGTGCCAGGCACCATGCTAAGTACTTTACATATATCATAACAATCCATCATCACAAAAACTCTTTAAGGTAAGAGCTATTATTATATATCCCTACTTTAGAGCTAAAGAAACTGAAGCATGGAGATTTTCAGTAACATGTTCAAGTCAACTAGATGGTCAATGGTGTCACCAGTGTTTCCACTCTAAATCCATCTGCCTCTGGTGCTAAACTTTTGGGTTTGAGACCCCTACCTTGACTCCCAATGCACTGCCCACCCTGATCCACCAGATGGGATGTTTACCTACAACCTCCCTAGCTCATGGGCCTTGTTTGTCTGCCACAGGCACTAGCCTGGCTCTTGGGAAACTTCAGGACTGGCTCAGGACCTAAGCCACCACTCTGTGTCCATGTAGGGGCTAATGGGATCAAGAGAGCCTGTGGTGTGCTAGGTCAGCTTGTCGTGGTTTAGCAGGGCCAGTCATGTGCGTCACCTCTCTGTTATACATTCAACGACATCATGTTGTTAGCTTGAAATTAGCCACCATGGGAGTATTTACACCACAGAAATGGGCAAACACAACAAACCAGGGTTTTGTTGGAGGGAAAACCACATTTACCAGTACACCACTTGGGACAGACAATAGGAATCATAACAAAACCATCTCTTAGACAGTCTTTTTTTCATAGCCTTTGATAAACAAATCATTCTTAATTCCCAGGACCCCATCAAAAGAAGTTCAGGTGAAACTGTACATGTGGGAGCCGGGTCTTCTTGCCCAGAGGCAAATATCCTTCTTGAACCTGTGATGCTCTCCTTGCTGCATTAAGAGAAACGGGCTAGGAAACTTTTTTATGCTTTCCTACATTCTGTCGAGCTTGCAGTCTTGCTGGAAGGAGGGAGCCATTCTCAGGTGCTGAATTGGAAATTGCTTATTGGAACAGCTGCTGCTTTCAGCTGAGTAAGCAGGACATTCAAGGGTGGTGCTTTCCAGCTATGGTGCTACAGCCAGTTAAATATTAGTGTTAGGGGTAGAAAATAAGAAACAAAAGGAAAATCATCTGATGGTTTGATAGGAGCCACAGCGACGCTTCCCTTACACTTTTAAACATAGTATAGGGTGAAGAAAAGGATGGGAACACCAAAATAAGGAAGGCTCGCATCTGAGCCTTGGCTCTTCCACTTGCTACATGTTCTGATAGGACAAAACGGTAGGAGAGAAAGCAAAGGTATAATGGGTACAAGGGAGCCATTTCAAGTCAGACGAAAAGACTCTTCTCTAGGACAGGAACTCAGTGATGATTTTAGTACAACACTCATTCACTTGCTTATTCAGTTTGCTGGGCACCTACTATGTGCCGTGAGATAAACTAAATATAGTTGTGACCAACAGAGGCACAGCTCCTGTCCTCATGGAGCTTACAATCTAGTGTGAATAGAAACATTCAATGTGTAGCACTAGTTAGGTGTGATGTTTGTTATGATAAAGAAAATAAATGAGCCATGGGAACAAAACAGGGAGGAATTGTGGCTGACCTGATGGAGGGACCACAGAATAAAGTCCTGCTCATAGAATGAGAGGGCAAATGGCTGGAAAGCCAGAACAGATGGGTTGACAGCATGACCAAGATTCATCAATCACTCTTGCAAGGGTCCTGTAAGAGCACTAGAATGGACCAGACACCATGGGTTTGGAAATCAGAGACCTGGGTTCAAATCCTTACTCTACCTCTGATAAGTTAAGTTATTTAACCGCTATGAGCTTGGTACCTTTGTCACGTAGAGGGACGGTGATACTTACCTTCCGGGCTTACTGTTTGGATTAAGTTAGTGTCTAGTATAGGACTCAGCATGGTGCATGGCCTATCACACGTGCTCAGTTAGTTATAGCTAGACATAAAGATTAATCAATGAGTATTTTTTAAATTAAGGATCTCTTAAACTGCACACACAAGCCACTTGGTGAGTAAGCGCCAAAATCTCTATCAGCAGAAGGATTTAATAAGGTTTAGTGGTCCTGTCCTGTAAGGTAACTTGAGAGTTTGCACAGCAAGAGGCTTCGAAAGTGCTTGCATTAAACACACCCAGAGTTGTCAGCATTTGTTTGCAGCAGCAGGACCATGCACTGTCTTTTCCAAGCTACCTTGTCTTGCTTTACCCAAAATGTAGTTCCCACCTACAGTGATTCTATTCCCAGATTTCCCCACGTGAATTTCCATTTCATTCTTTTCAATAAATAGCAATTGGATAAATATGTTTCCCTTTGCTTACAAAACCTTTCTTTTAAACAAATTCATGAACTGGGGGGGAAAATCCATTGTCAGATGTGCCAACTTCCTATTAGGGAAAACAGGGTCATGACAGAGACTTAAATCCTCCTAAAAGTTTGTGTTGGAATAGATCAATTCAATCGCTTCCCTGAAATGTGCCACCTCGTTTTTCATCTCTCTGGAGATGTATGTAAATGGCAAAAGTCTACAATAGTTTTATACAATGGAGTTGCAGCAGGGGTGATAGGCTGAAATGCATTGTTTCCTTTATTCCTTTGCTCACCTTTAGTGTCAATTATCAAAGAAGATAACAAAACGCAAGTTGATCAATCTCCCCACTTTAATTTAGCAAGACAGGTCAAAATGGCTTTGTTCCTTGGCCGACATGCCAGGGAGCTGTTTTCACATATTAATGTGACATGACTTGGAGGATCATAATAACTATGACAAGATAAAGGGAATTAGTTAAAACTTAATTAAAACCACATGGATAACAAGTAGAACACTGTATGTTTAGTAACCTGAATTTTTTGTTGCTGGATTGGCAAAAAAAAGGAAGATGTTTTGCAGCAAGCACAAGGGCCCCAATTAATAGAGCGTTGCATCGCGGTCTGAAATAATCCAATCCAAATCAGAATCAAAAGGAAATGAAATTGGTGATTCTGATACCATCAGCCGCCTCCCGGCCCACCCAGGACAGAGTATGAGAACAAGGGTGGAGTTCTCATCAACCCAAAGATTAGAAGCACTAAGTCCGTGGTTACGACATTGTATTATGCTTATTAAAAGGTTTGTTATAAAGCAGAAACGAACACACCGTTGTAAAGCAATTATACTCCAATAAAGATGTTAAAAAAAAAAAGAGAGCTCTAAAAAAAAAACAAAAAAGGTTGATTCTTGGGATCCATTCCAGACATTCTGATTCGATGAGCCTGGCATGGCAGATCCAAAATCTTCATTTTCAGCTAGCCCATTTCAGTGTTAAATTATTTCTAACAAAAATATATTTGGTTACAGTAGACAACGTGGTGAGCTACTATGAAGTTATGTAAATATCCTGCTCCTCCTTCAAGTTTCACTGCCTAGTTTTAGCATCCACGGATGAGCCTTACCTGAACCAATTATTACTATCATGGTTGCAAAATGGTGATTTTTCAAACTCCTATATTTACTAGTTGGCATTTATTATTTTTTTCTCTATATCAATTAGGATATATTATTTCTTCCTCGTTCTTTTCTACATTTATTAGTTGGGATTTTACTATAGGGAAGAACTCTGCCATTGATTGAGGATGGATACTCACTTTATTCAGTGGGTGACTGATCCATTACTATAATTTAATTTTAATGCTCATCTTGTCCCATATTTGAGCAGAGGTAGCCCCTTCAAACTGGCTCCTGGAGACTTTTAAGCATGTCTTTACTTTATGGGCAACAAAATATTCCAGGCTTATCTGTACTTCCCTGCCCAGCCCTGGAATCAGACATTTCTCTGAGGAGCCTTCATTCCTCTTAGTGGGTATGGGACAGTATTTGAAAACTGAGAAGGATCCAGCATCATTTTTGTGGTATTCCAACCAAGCACGCATATGGTAAATCTAATTGTGAGGAAACATCAGACAAACTAAAATTGAGGGTCTTCCATGAAACAAGAGGGCTGCCTTCTACAAAAATGTCAATGCTCAGAAAGGCAGAGAAAAGGAGACTAAAGGGACACGCAAAGCAAATATAATATGTGATACTGGTTTCGATCTCGATAAGAATCTTCAAAATGCTATCTGAAGAATATTTGGAGGACAATTTGAATTGGGGTAGAATCTGAATGACTGTAGATTAAACAGTAATACTGTACTAATACTAAATTTTCTGATTTCATGAGAATGATAAATGTTATAATATGTGGTGGAGGGTATATAGAAGTTCATGTACTATTCTTGCAAATTTTCTATCAGTTTAAATCTATTTCCAAATATAAAGTTTTTTTTAAATGGACAATATGGCATGAAGGCAAGATTTCTAAAGTGTGCTACTGGTCCAGATATAAATGATGATTTACTCGAGCAGACAAATTTTCAGATATAACAAACACATCTAAGCCATAATTTCACCAATATTGGTACTTAGAGGGGGCTACTCTTAAAGAACGACTATCAGTAAATAATTGCACAGGTGCTAGAAAATCCCTTGAAATTCTTGTTAAAATGCAGATTCTAGTTCAGTAGGTCAGGGGTGGGGCCTGGGATGCAGCATTTCTGAAAAGTTTGCAGATGCTGCTGGTGCTTCTGGTCTGTGGACCACTCTCATAGTAGCAAGGACTCAAGGCACTGAGGAGAATGGTCAGCCGTAGCACATTCCATCGAATTTTGTTTCTCTCTCTCCTATGCCTTACCACTTGTTCATTTTCTAAAGGCGGCAGTTTACTGAAAGAATTTACTAAGAAAAGCCAACCAAAAGATGACAAAAAAAAAAAGTCTAAGAAATTCACAGCTCTACACTAGAGGTTGATTAGGGTCAAAAGAAGTTATCTTTAAACCTAATTAAGATAAAGGATTCCTCCGTAGGCTGAGAGAAACTCCAAGAGCAAAAGCTCCGAGGACACGTCAACTCCTGTCAGATTTCTGTCAGAAAAATGTTCCATCCAGGAAGCACACTGACAGCCTTGAAGGGTGACAGTCCTGACTGTAATTCTGCAGGCATTTTTAATATTATAAAACTCAGGAAGTAATAATAATACCTTAATACTGATCGGTTGTTTTAAACTTTATAAAACCCTTTTGCATGCACTAGTGCATCCCAGTCTTGACTTCTTAAACCTGTTATTGCTCCTGTCAAATTAGCGGCTCTGGACTCCTTCAGAGTAGGGATCATGCCTTGCTGATGTCTGTCTCCCCAACATTTGGCAAAGGTCTGGCTTCCGGCAGGATTTCGACAAATATAAGTGTGAAAAGAAACTTTTCCTCTAGTCCTCAAATACGTAATAGCACATTTCATTGAAATTATCATAAATTATTATGATTCACTATTATTTTATGTATCTCTAAGAAAGAAAAGATGTTGCCATGTAAACATTGTGCACCACTGATTGTAAGACACACCCCAACTTCAGAGCTGTTGAAATGTGCGGGAGAAACGTGCATCTTAGAATTGAGAGATGGCAGCAGTTGTTCTCCACTATGGTGTCACCCACCCAGCGCAGACTGGAAACGGATAATGACCAAATGTGGGAGGGAGGGAGACAAATAGAATCAGGGAGATGTTTCTTTTTTTTATATACTGTTTGATTCTATTTAAGTCACATTCTAGAAAGGACAAAACTATAGTGATGAGCAAACAGAAGAATGCATGAAGTTATATACATTTTTCAAAAGAAATCAAATTGTACTCAAAATTAGTGAATTTCACTGTATAAAAATTATACCTCAATAAAGCTGATTTGTAAAAAACAGGGTTTTTTTTTTTTTTTTCAATGACTTTGGGGCAGACAGGAATCCTTCTCAGACTGTAGTCAAGTTGGCTGCCATCTTTTTTCCGGAAAAGCATTGCTGAACTCACACCTTTACAGGAAAAAGCACAGACCAGGTGAAAGAATCCATGAGACAGTGTTCCAAGTCCAATGGCCCTTTAACAGAAAGCATAATGGAGAAGGAGGAGGAAAAGAAGGCAGAGGAGGGATGGGAAGGAGAGAAGGAGGAAAGGGAAAGATGCCATTACGGTCTTGTTACACAAACCTGTGTAGTAGCTATCAGGGGAACCCAGCCCTACAGAAATCCAGTGAGCAAGGATGCTTGGAGGAATTGCAGAGAAAAAGACCAAGAATTCTCAGCCTCTGGTATAAAAGCCTTGATGCAGGGTAGACACCTTTCTGCTAGGGGTCAAGGAACCGTTTTTGTGTGTTGTCAAAGGAGGCTATCTCAACAGGTATTCATATTAAATGCCAGACTCTAGGGCCCAGTGGGACAAATGAAGAAATCTGAATGGCCCCCGAATGAGGTCATCCCTACCTAAGTGAGCCACATGTCACCATAACTCAGAGTGACAGCCACACCGCATGCTGCTCTGCAGCTGCTTTTCTTTGGGTTGAAAGGGCATTTGTTGAGATTCTCCCCTTAAGTAATGACCTTGGACAGATTACTCTGTGTTTGTTTCCTTGTCTATAATATGATGAAAGTAATAGTACTCACCTCATCTTGATGTGAGGATGAAATCAGTTTATCCATGAAAACCTTTGGAGCAGTGCCTGGTGTAAGGCAATCACTTCAATGAATGTTAAGTTATTTTTTACTACTATTATCTGATATATAATTGTGCATAATTGAAACAACGACATGATTCAGTGCTGGACTAGGGACCGTGCAACAGTTTGCATAGGCTGGCAGGGTTC
The DNA here is from genome assembly GCF_949774975.1 of Lagenorhynchus albirostris. Classification (NCBI taxonomy): domain Eukaryota; kingdom Metazoa; phylum Chordata; class Mammalia; order Artiodactyla; family Delphinidae; genus Lagenorhynchus; species Lagenorhynchus albirostris. Next base: position 104,046,688 of record NC_083098.1, on the reverse strand, counting down.
CCAAATTAAAAAAAAAAAAAAAAAGTCTTCCATAGGCAACAGGGAAATGAAAACAGACAGACAAACCACAACGGCTAGAAAGAGTCCAGTTCTAGAAAGCCAGGAGCATGAACTTGCGGGAAACACGACCATGCCGCTTCCCGAGAAGTCACCTCACCACAGCAGAAGTTCAGAGACCAAGCTGCCGGTGGCCCGACCCACCGCCCGGCAGCCCCGCGTCCGCTTCCGGGATGCAGCTTGTGTGCTGCGTAATATTCTTAACCTCCAGAATCAAATGTGTCTGTTAATCAACCAACACACCACTCACAGGGCCACCCTCTGCAGCGTTCCCCCTCCGGGGTGGCGCTGCGGGCACATCTCATTTGTCAGCTGGTTCAACTGCTTCAGCGTGACATAATTTGGAAATGTGAAAGATCCCAAATTATCTTATCCTGAGGTGACAAATCAAGTACAGTGCCCACAAGCTCAGACAGTTCACCTGCCAAATAAACAACACGCAACAGGAGTAAGGGTATCAATCTTGTAACAGTTTAGGGAAAACAAGTTTATTTCTTATCTGAAAGATTAATGAACCGGGCTGTAACCTCACCTCTAATTGTGGCTGAACAGAAATTAGGTGCTGTTTTTAGTCTATTCTGCAGTAACATCATAATGTCACGTGACAAAAGTTCATAAAGAAAGGGTCTGCACTTCTCTGTGGAGTTATTTAAAATATCCAGCGACCAGTCATGAATGCCAAATTATTAAATTTTTCTCAGATACACTGCTGTTTTTTAAATATATATATTAGGTGGAGTCAAACTAATAAAAATATCTTCTTACTAAATAAAACTTTGTTTTCCTATTATAGACAGCTATAAAAAATGTATATTTACTTAGCTTATTACTGGTATATTTTTAAATGCTGTATATCTTTCTGACATTTTGCTGAACTTACTTGCACCAATGGCCCCTCAGTTTATTTCTTCCACTTGATTCCCCTAGCTTCCACATCTGAGTTGGGACCAAACCCTTGAAAATCTGGGGTGAAGAGGAAAAGGTGGCAGCAGAGGAACGAGGAAAGAGAACTTGGCTGCCTTTAGGACAGATAACCACCAGACTGAATGCTTTTGGAGGCCCAGTCACAAAGTACAACACCTGCTCTATCTCAGAATTCTGTTCAAAATAGTCGTATATTTCATGAAACTCCACATGGTTAAAAATAATCATACCCAGGGAGCTATTTTCCAAGTGAAATGTATAATGTGTTTTTCCATCCACAAGACTCTGAATAAGTACAGGGGAGAGGTTGATCCTGAGGAAAATCAATTTTATTAGAGAAGCAAGGGATGGTGATGCCTAGAGAAGCAAAGGCAACATTTCCCAAGAACTCCCAACTGGGGAGGGAGGCTGGAACCCTGGGCCATGTTTACACTGCTGATTTGGGCAGTAGAATTTGGATACAAATTCAAGCTGGATCTTCTATATTATATTCATGTATAAACTAATTTGAAAGGAAAATGATAATGAACCAACACTGAAGTTTAGCCATCAGTCTAGGCGATGAACTGTGCTCACCTGATAACCTAGGAAATTCTAGGCACATCCAGGTGAAATGATCCTTTGGCGTGTGTGTGTGTGTGTGTGTGTGTGTCTGTGTGTGTGTGTGTGTGTATTTTTCAACTGAGATACTGTTCCATGTCTAAATTATCCAAGCCACGCATAGTCAACACACAGCAAACATTCAAGATACGTTACATGTATGTAAAATGGGCCTTTTTACTAAGGGGTGAATGATCAGCTGACTGCAGGATACCTTCATTTAAGAGGAAACTAAGAAGAAAAAAAATCTGAAAACATATATATATATATATATATATATATATATATATATATCCGAAACACTTTGCTGTACACCTAAAACTAACACAACACTGTAAGTCAACTATACTTCCAAATTTTTTTTTTTAAAGAGGAAACTAAAAAGCAAGGGGAGGAGGCTAGAACCCACTATTTTCTCCTTGTGAACACCTCACTTCTTGTACCAAAGAAGGCTTCAACAAGTGGAAGGAAAGTACACACCAAGGATTTCTGACTGCCCCCGCCGAAACTTCGATCTGGGAACCTCTGTAATTCTGGGGGTGTTCCTAGCTGGAACACTCTGGCTGAGACTTTCTTGGTCTCATGCTTGTTGGTGAAGGACACAAGGTCTGATTCTGCTGCTAAGAGCAGAGAAAAGCATTCAAGTACTGATTCCCTTTGTCCATGGCCATGAAATCTTCCCAGTGACTAGGAAGACTTAAAGAGAAATCCATAGAGTAGGCATCTTCCTTTCTTCTCACCAATAAGATCAAATCAAGACAATAGCTTCATCCCTCACAGTAACAACATAAGGACTTGTATTTAGGACCTACATAAAGGCACAGGGGTAAGTGCCTCCCTAAAAGAATAAGAAGACATCATGCAGCTTAATAAGGAAGGAAGATCTGGAAACAAATAATTAGATATACTGGTGTTACACTCAGATAAATGAAAAGTGCTACATGACATGAAAAAGGGATCCACAACCCCTATAAAGAAGCTATGGAAGCCTCCCTGGAAAAGTGTCATTGGTTTGGGTTATAAATGACAAGAAGGAATTGGTCAGCTGGAGAAGCAAAGGAAGGATATTCTGTCATAAGGAAACAGCATCGCAAAGGCATCAAGGTATCCAAGGGCAGAGTGCAGCCCAGGTCTCTGAATAGCAAGCAGTATGGGAGCACAAACACAAGATGAAGCCAGAAAGGTAGAGAAGGACAGGTTCTCAGGATCTTATTTACCATGTTAAGGAGGATGGCATTTTCCTAGGGATGAAGTGGAAAGCTAATGGAAATTTGAAGTCAGGGGAGCAATAAAGTAGATTGGATCACTGGGGGCTCTGTGGAGGATGAGAGAAAGGGCAGAAAAACATTTATGGAAGCTTTTGTAATTGTCTAGGTTGAAGAAGATGCTGGCCTAATTTGAAGTATTAGCAATAGGAATAAAGAGGAGTCAATCAGAAAGACATTTCTGATTTAGAATTATAGAACACATTGGCCAATTAAATAGGGAGAATAAAGGAGGAGAGGAGAAATGGATGACAAGATTTTTATCTTGAATGGTTAGGTGGAAATTGACATGATTAATCAAGAAGGATCAGGTTTGGACAGATTGGGTTTGAGATGCCAAGGGGAAGTCAAGCACTGATGTCCAGTGAACAATGGGGAATACTGATCTGGTTAGGAAATTTTATTTGTAATGGGTTCTTATGATTTATTTAGTTCCTCAAATGTTTAGAAATTTTGACAAGTATTCAGAGAGAGTAAAAACTATAGTCTACATCCTCTTAGAACTTATATTTCTAGAGAATCTCAACTAAAAATTTTGCCTATTCAATTCCTTTCCAAATTTCCACTTTCCTCCATGGCACAGATCAGTTCCCATCTGCAGGAAGTTTTCTTCTGTTCCCAAATCTCATAGTTATCTCTCCCTCCTCTGAACACTGCTGCCAAAGTGCATGTTAACAATACCTTTCCTTTGGTATTCATATGAAACTTGTGCCTAATTTTGTCAGTTAAGTTTTCACAAATATGTGCCTTGCTCTTCCCAAATAAATTGAGGATATCTTCAAAGGCAAGAGCTATACTCCATTCTTCTTTTATTATCTCTAAAGGCCTTGCACAATGTCCATTAGTAAGTGGCAGCTTAGTTGAGCCAGACTTCCTGGGCTTGAATCCCAGCTTTTTCACTAACTTGTTATCTGGGGCAAGTTACTTGCTCTGTGTCTCAGTTTCCTCATCTAAAATGAAGGCAATAACCATACCTACCTCATAAACTTTCCATAAAAATTAAGTAAGATGACAAATGCAAAGCACTTCCTAAGTTCCTAGGATACAGCAAGAGTTCAACAAATATTTGTGTCAGGATAAGTTAGGATGTGCTGTGTTAACAAACAACCTCAGTGTTTCAGTGATTTAAAACAATTAGGATTTATTTCTTCTTCATGCTACACATTGAATGGATCTATAAGGGACTTCTGTTCATCACACCACTCAAGGACCCAGGCTGACTGTCAACATTATCTTGAACATTGCTGGTTGCCATGTCAGAGGGAAAGGGAGGCTGAAAGGTCTTGCACCAGCAAGTAAATATTCCATAATGTAGGTGACATGTCACACTTACACTGAAAAGTCATTGGCCATTGTGGTCATATGGCCTCATCCAACCACATGGGGACAAGGAAGTACAATCCTACCATGTGCCCAGAGGAAAGGGGAAGTGAATCTCAGTTGAGTATCTCTAATGGCTACCCAAATATTTGTTGTGCTATCGTTGTTTTGTTGTTGCTTAAACAAGTACTTAGAATACAGTCAGATTCATACTAGAAACTCCATTTGTGTTAGCTACTAGCAGTATAAGTACCACTAAAGTTTTCATGTGAACAATGGAGAAGGAGGAAATTAGATGAGTTTGACATACATTTAGGAATTGGAATTGATAAGAGTTGGTGATAGATTGGATGCTGGAGAAGGAGGAGTGCATGTGACAAAGACGAATCCTAGGTGTCTGGCTTGACTAGTTGGCAAAACACCATCATCTCCTGCCAGAACACCTTCACTAACTTTTTAATGGGTTCCATTATATCTACTCTTGATCTCTAGCAGTCCATTCTACACTGCAGCCAGACTGATCTTCTAAAACCCAACTCTCATGTCACCCTGCTGTTTAAAACATTCAATGTTTTCCTCTTATTTTTAGGACAAAAGTCCAAATTTATTAATGCAGCCCCAAATGTTCTACATGTTCTCACCCCAGCATCTTCTCCAGATACATTTCACATCATCCCTGCTTTGCTCTCTATACTCCAGCCCAATTGACTCTTTTTCTGTTCTTCAACTCAGCCTGTTTCTTTCCACCCCAGGGCCTTTACACATGCTGTGCCCTCTGCCTGGAATTCTCCCACCACCACTCACTCCTCACTTGGCTAGATAACAGGGCTTCAGACACGACCTCCGAAGTTCACTTCCTCCAGATCAGTTCTGGAGCCCCCTTCAGCAATTTCCCAGCACTGGTACTGCTGGTTTATAGCACTTGTCACAACTGTACTTCATTAGTTAATAAAAAACTGTTTTATATCTATCCTCCTGATAGACTGTAACAGAGATTTTTGTCTCTTCTGTTCACGCTACTCTATTTCCAATGCCTAACACAGCTCTCAAGTCATAATAGACCCTCAGTAAATACTTGCTGAATGAATAAATGGATGAACAAACAAATATCTTTGTAAACAAAATTTTTAGGACAGTATAATAGTCAATATAGGTACAATTATAAATTATCCAACCATTCTCCTATTTCTGTCCATTTAGATTGTTTTCAAATGTTTACTGCTATGGTAAAAATAGAGACAGCAATGTAAAAACAAAATATTATTTAAACATCTGGTGCTAAAACTTCTTTTAGGAGAGAAACTTTATTAGGGGAAAACTCTCAGTAAGAGTTTGGAGGTACAGTGATATTCTAAGGGTTGTATGGCTACTGGCCCCCCAAACTTCAAAGAACAGGAATTAACTGGCCTCACTGAAACAGGAGATGGAATTTCTCATTGTTCTGACAGAAACAGAGCAAGGTGGAAGGGAAAGAATGGAGGAGCGAAGAGAGAGAGAGGGGGGCAGGATGTGATGGCGGGTGCTGGGTGGCCACGAGAGGGGCCCTGATCACAGGGTGACCCAACAAACCCTGGAGAACAGAACATGGTTTGTAGTGCAGCCGTCCCCATGAATCTTGGCTTTTAGGTAATATTTTTGGTGGTTTTTTCCTCCAGAACTGATGCAGGAGCTGGTTTTCATGTCTGGATTGACATGTGAAATGAGAAGCTGCATGAAAAGAAGGAATCAGGAGGCAGACAGTCAGAACATCTCCCACTTTTATCCTGATCTCCAAGGGGCAGGGCAAGGAGAAGCTAGCTCACATCTGGTTGCAAAAACAACCTGAAAACATACCTTTGGAGAGCAATCTCTATCTATCAGTTATCTATCTATCTATCTATCTATCTTCCTATCTCTCTTTCTCAACCTTTCTCCCATCTAAGATTGTCTCCTTTTAGGATAAATTTCGAAAACCAGAATTACTGGATCAAAGGTTAAACACACGTTTATAGTAAAATGATTTCTAGCAATTCATATTCCTCCTTTTTTCAGTGAGAAATTCTACAGAATAAAGCAGTGTTGTCCTCAGAAATGGTTGTCTTGGATTATAAATTCTAATTCTTTTGGTTAAAAGTCGTCCCTCTAATACCCTTTAAAACTACACACACAGTAAGTCCTTAATAAGTGACTATTGAATTAAATTCCTAGCACTCCTAGTGCTTAAAACTTGCCAGTTTTTATTTGGACTTTTTATTCCCCTATTTCTAAGAAGGCTGCAATGTCTTGATTTTTTAGATCATTAAGTCCCTCTTCTCCTGACTTAGAAGTATCTCAAGTCTTCAAAATCATGCTGTATATGTTACAAGAATCTTGGTTCTGTGAATTTTCTAATTCTGTAAAAGTTTTTTAAAGCATCTCAACACACATACTCCAGACTAGCATAATAAGTTCACAATGATTACCTAAATCTCTGAAATTCAAGTAAGATTTTGCTTGTGTTTAGTTTTTAAAAATGTAAAATTATTTTTGGCCATTACTTCCTTTTTTACCTAATTGATCCTTCTCTTTAATGTATTTCATTAAAAATCTAGCCAATATCATAATTAACCATATGGTTGACAAAAGCAAAAAGAAAGAGAGCAATAATTTCAGAATTTGTCAAGGTGCCATTTTATTTGGAATCTGTTAACCCAAGTTAGAAAAAAAAAATGAGTAGCTCTAAGACAAAAAAAAAATTTAATCTTTAATAATCCACTGAATAGCCATTTTGCCCTCTATTCATACTCTACCAATACTTTAAAGTTTTTTTTAAATCAAAATTACTCTCATGCTGCTGTTGATCACTTGGCCCAATACATTTGTGGTTGGGTTACTCTGACCATATAATGTTTTCCAGGGCATAACAATATCACCTTTAGAAACTTATTCTACAGTTGCACTCTCACAAAGATCCATGTACAAGAAGGTTTATTAGAGCATTGTTTGTAATATCAAAAGGCAGGAAGCCATGTAAATCTTCAACATTTGTGGGCTAAATAAAGTGCAGCCAATAAAAAAAGAATGAGATATAATTACACATGCCAACACTAAATGAACTCTAAGATATAATTTAAGTGACCAAAGCAAACTGCAGAACATTGTGTATAATATATATTTTACACACTTAAAATATTTCACTCGAAATAATTTATTATTTTTATCTAATAGTTATTATTATTAACTCATGATAATTGTTTCTTCTAGGGAAAGCAGTAGAAGACTTGGATTTGAGATGGAAAGAAAACTTACTTTTCACTGAAATGTTTTCATTTTTTACCATGAACATATATTAATTTTTAGTTAAAAGGAGACAATAAAATGGGAGGAAGGAGAAACTTTGCATCTATATGTCATGAAAACAATGAAAATCCCTATCAATTTCAATTCATGGTAATCAATTCAAGTTGCAATTAGCTACTGTTTTATCTCGGACCCCATCAGCAACATGCCAACATCTCACCAAATCTTACTAGAGTTTTAACCTCATACCAAACAGTCATTTATTCAGTCATTCATTTATTGAATCACTCAGGTCATACTGTGGGCCTGCACTATGCCAGGCCCTGTCCTGGGACGTAGGAACACAGCTGTAAGCAAGAACAAAAACAGTTCCTGACCTCCTCGAGCTCCTGGTCTAGCTGGGAACACAACCTTTGAAGTAAGTAACTGGATGTATGTTGACCAGCACTGAGGGAACATGTGGAGAGGCTTACACCAGCCTCCGTGTCAAGGAAGACCTCTAAGGAAGGGAGGCTTAAGCTGACACCTGTAAGATATGTAGGAGTTAATCAGGTGACCGGGCTTGTAAGCCTTGTTCCAAGAAGAGATGGGAAAACAGTCTTTAAGAGATGGCTCCAGCTAAGAGAGAGCTCTGCTTGGAGAGAATGAAAGACATTAAGTTCAGAGGAAAGGATGAGGAGTGATGAGGCTGGAGAGATCATCCAGGGGCAGATCTAATGTACCTGAACACAGTTAGGAATTCTAGACCTCACTCTAATGACAAGAACCACAGCAGGGCTGTAAGCATCTGTATTAGTTTCCTAGAGCTGCTGGAACAAATGATCACAAACTGGGTGGCTTAAAAAAAAACAGAAATTTATTTTCTCACAGTTCTGGAGACTAAAAGTCTGAAACCCAGGTGTCCACGGGACCATGCTCCCTCTGGATGCTCTAGGCGAGGTGCTTTCCCAACCTCTTCCTAACTTCCGGTGGTTGCCAGCCATCTTTGGTGTTCCTTGGCTTGTAGACACGTTACCCCAATCTCTACTTCTGTTACCACGTGGCTTTCTCCTCTCTGTGCATCTGTGTCTCTGTGCCCAAATGTCCCTCTTCATATATGGGGTCTGGTCATATTCGATTTAGGGCTCACCCTGATCCTGGATGACTTAAATCTTAATTTGATTACATTGGCAAAGACCCTATTTCCAAATAAGGTCATAGTCACAGATTCCACAGACATGAATTTGGGGAGGACACTATTCAACTGAGTACAGCAGGGACATGATATAATCTGATTTACATTTTAGGAAAACTTCTGATGATACTAAGGGTAAAGATAAGGGGGGAGAAAGATGGGAAGGAAAGAGATTAACTTCATAGACATCTTTATTATATGTTGAGGTTTATTTTGAGGTCCTACAGGTGTCAGACATTGAGCTAACAGCTGTTTCCGTGACATCTTGTTCAGTCCTCACCCAGTCCTGTGAAGAAAGTCAGAGAGGTGACTTCACCTGTCCAGGGTCACACAGCAACACTTCAAACGGGGATCAGACAGGCTCTGGAACCAGCACGATTTCCCTCACTGCAGGCTCAAATCGGAAACTTGATGAAGGCAACGGGAATCCTCTGATATGGATTACCAGGAAGTGGAAACATCGTCACACTAATAGAGTTCTGTTTGCGAGCATACTTCCTACTCCTTATGCAAAGCCAGGGCAAAAGGTGAGCAGCTAACATGTCCTAAAGGGCAATCATATTGTAATGTAAGGGAAGCTGACAGTTCCAATCGCTGTGTCCACTGATTCAACACTGGGTCAGAAATGTTCTTTTTTTTTTTTTCTTTTCTTTAAAAAAAAAAAAAAAAAGACCTAGGTAAAATCTGTGCTTCACAAACACAAGCTCATATTAAAATAAGCCTGCTTTTTTTTTTTCTTTTTAATAAGATGAAGAAAGTTGAAGCATTATCTGGAAACTCATACAACAGAAAAGAATTCAAAGGAAAAAGAGGTTAATTGGTGGGAATCGTTTGGACCCATAGCTGATACTGATCAAAAACACAGCCAGCTGGATCTTCTCCCCCTTGGCTGCTTTGCCTCCATAGTCCACAATTTTAAAGATGGACTGAAATTTTAAGAAAAGACAATGAAGACCAAGGTTATTCCCTCTTGAGCTCAATAATTTTCGGTGGGCGGGGGGAGGTGGTGGGAGGTGAGATTAGTATTCCTGGTGTAGGTTATAGTGTTTATCACCTATCACAATTTTATAATCTCAAAATCTGACCAGAGCACCCAACTTTCAATTTTCTCTTTTTGTTCCATTGTCTTTTCCTTTCAATATATAAAAGAGAAAGGAAGGGAGGGAGGGAGGGAGGAAGGAAGGGAAGAAAGAAATGAAAAAACTGGAAGAAAAGAAAGTAAACATGAAATCCCAAAAGGGAGAAGAAAACAATGATCTAATCGATGATTCTGATATTTATTACTGGTTAAAAAATAATAATAATAATAAAAATGTTAAATCAAGGTTTTATTTTAAAAACTGTTTCCTAAAAATAAAGAATAGATGTGTTTAAAAGCAATTAATAAGCAGTTTTTATCTAGGAAGTGAGTGATTTTTGTGCAAAGAGGGAAAAAAGGCTCCAGGCTTTGCCTCATCTCCTAGAAGCATCCCATATTCTTAGATGTGATGTTGCCTTGGTAACCACAACTTGGTGACCTCGTTATTTCAACCTAATCCTGCTTTGAAATTATAGTTGCTCCACCCTTTTGCCTGGCTAGCCTGATAACATAATCATTGTAAATGAGGATGGGAAAAAAAACAGCAGGATACAATCCCTCCGGTGACACAGGACCGGTCTCACCTTATCATGGAAATAGACGAACAATTAAACAGCATGAATCTAAAACCCTAAAATTAGATTTTCTTATTTTTTATATGGCTTGTTATGCTTATTTTCAAAACCTACCAGTTGATTCAATGTAGCAGAGTATCTTGATATTACTATATGAAAATGGAAATTTCCTATTTTTGTTAAAAGAAAAAAATAAAGGAGTGCTAAACTGTCAAAGGTGACATTCTTAATATGCTATTGTTTTGCCCAACAGCCTAATAGAAGCAGGAATCAGAATATAATTTTTTGACAAATAAAATGACAGTATCCGGGTTTGTTGGCCCAGATTAGCTTCCCCTAGCTAAAGCCCCACAAATCAGTTGTCATCTTGAATTCAGACTTCTTTCATAACAAAGGGGTCTTAGGAGACTGCATTGCTTGAATTCTGAATACAGCAAGTGTAAACAGAGTTTAAAGGAAAAGTAATGAACTCATTTGTTTCAATTTAGGTGCTTTGAGATCTCTGTTCTGCTGGGAAAGGGAAGTAAATTCCGTTCTCTTTCTCAACTCATTTCCTCATTTTGTGTTCTAAAGTGGCCAGGGTACAGGGGTGCTGGATTCAGATCTCAGTAAAATTTTCATACTGCACCCAATTCATACACTGAGGAGTCTGAGTAGCTGTGTGACTCTGTCTCTTAGGCCCCTGAGCTCCCCCCAGTTTCCCCTCCAGGAGACCTTTCCTATATCTGATGGTCACACCTCAGCTTGCCTGTTGTCTTTCCAAGAGATCCCCAATTGTGGCATTTGGAGATGGGGGTGGGAGGGAATCATATGACTTGGCTATACTCCCCCTCTCCCCCAATTCTATTGGCGGCAGTGGTTCCAATTCCTCTGCCTCTCCACTGTGTTTTTACCAAAGAATAACCTCTGGATACTGGTGGATGTGCTGTTGGCCTCACTGTTGACTGTCAACAATGGCTCACAGGTGAGAAGCAAGTTCCTGGTCAGGGTCATCATCCAGAGAGAAGCCTGGACCACATTGGATATGCCCAGGGCATAATACCACCCACGCTTGTACACCTTCTCCCTGCAAAAAAAGACAGCCACCACCACTAATTTCTTATAAATATCAACACTATTATGATATTGTTTTAATAATGTAGGGAAAGTTGTAGCTTCTTGAAAAAACTATGCCACAGATGCACGTAGTTACTTTGTTATTCTGTCCCCACTGGACCAACTGTAGAACCAGGACCAAGGGATGTACTCCACAGGTAGACACATCAAAACTCATTATGAGAAGAAATTTCTAAATAGTACAAGCTTTCCAAAGACATAATAGACAGTCTCAACAACAAAGGAAATACCAAAATATAAAAACCTAACAACACATACCCTTGACCTCCCAGAACAGATACGAGAATAAATATTATATCCTACTACCTTCTACGTATTCATCAGATAGTGTACTTTTGGCTTGGGAGGTTCTTAAATGATATACATCAAGCATCTGTGTAGGAACAAGCAAAGAAGAGTAATAAAATTATGAGAATCATGGTAGGATGAGGGTAAGGGACTGATAATAGACAAGTGTTAGATCTAGGCTGAGAATAACTCAGCTAGTTATTGTAGGATCAAATGATAACTCATGCAAAAATAGATAGAAAAGGATAAATCATGAGAAAACTATAAGGAATTATGATAAAATTGGTAGCTAGGAGCGCTTCAGCTTCCTGAAAAGTGGAGAGATGCAAACTCTGCCTGATGAAACCATTCTACTGAACCTAGTTGAACCAGAAAGAAACAAAGTTGAAAAGGATGACAAAGGTGGCTGGAGGCAGAGAAGGGAATCTATAAAGAGAAGGCATAATACCGCCAGGGTTTGGACAATGAAGTGTCCTGATTCATTTCTCACGGCTTCTACTCTTTGCACCCAATGGCGTTGTCAATAACCAAATTCCCATACCTTTCCCACATCTCCTTCACCCTACCTGGGATCACCTCCCATCTCCTCCATCATTCATCTCTTTCCTTCTTCTTCAGCTTGCCTATCTCCCATTTATGTTTTGGGTCTCTTCTCAGTTGTCACTTCCCGCAAAAACTCTTTCTGGACTCCCTCCCATGCTGAAAACAAGTCCTTTCCTGTCCTTTCTCTAACTCTATGTTGTTATTGCTTCTGGTCCCATCTTCCCCACCACCACCGTCACACCATAAACTTACAAACCCTGTGAAGGCAAGAACCATGACATTTACCCAGTGCCTGGTGCATAGAGTAGACACTCAATGAATTCATTCATGCATTTATACGCTCAACAAATATTTACTGAATATACATTCTGTTCCAGGCACTGGAGTAGAACCGTGAACGAAATGGATTAGTTGCCCATCTTCATTTTTGGGAGAAGGAAAGATTTTTTTTTAATCAAGTAAACAAAAACGCTCAAGATGGTTAAAGATTGCTGTAAGTGGAATGAAAAAAAATAACAGGATGATAACATGGAAGAGGAAGATCTTCTGTTAGGCCCACCTCTTTGAATCCTTGCAGAACGTGTCACCAGCAGCTTTAAGCCATGCTCTCTCTCCATGGGGCACTCACCAAGGGCTCGCGAGGCATCAGGTGCTGAGGTCCTTGGGGAGATGTCAAGCCAAGGAGGGGAACTGGCTTGTAAGCCAGGGATTCCAATCATGGGTGTAAGTGCTATGACAAACATGTGATGGTGAGGGCAAAAGAATAAGTACGTGGAAGATTGGGGAGAAGTGTTCCAGAAGGGCTCCTGGTGAAGGTGACACTGAGCCTGGAGACTCTGAGCCCCAAGGGTTCTGGGACCAAACTACCTGGGTTTGAATACCACCTCCACCACTTACTAGCTGTGTGACATGGATGAGTCACTTAACTTCTCAGTGCCTCAGTTTCCTCAAATGTAAAATGAGAGTCATGATAATACTCACCTTACAGGGTAGCTGTAAACTATTTAGAGGAGGGTGCGCACTTCGTGAGTGCTATGTGTACTGACCACTATTAACATTTTTCAGGATGCAAAAGAGTTAGCTCAATGAAGAAAGGGAGGTGGAAAAGCATCCTAGGAAGAACAAGTATCTGTGGAGTGAAGGGAAGAATGGCAATGGCTCTAAGAGGCCAAGTCACTTGGTCAACAGGCTCTGCCTTTGTGTATGAGTGACCATAGCGGGGAATTCACTGGGCCTAGCACTGCCCTATGGGTTAAGAACAGACCCAGGAGAAATAGATGATGTAGTCTCTGTCCTCTGATATATTATATTCAACAAGACTAAACACACAAGAAGAAACTGAAGAAGGATCTGAGACAGCATACAACCAGTGCTGAACTAGGTAGCCAGATGTCAATGATAATAACAAGAAAAATAGGATTACAATAGCTATGTGTTTATAATTTGCCAAGCACTGGGCTAAACACTTTACACGCTTTTCCTGCTTGAATTCAGCTTACAAACATCCACATTGTGACTTTCTCCAATGACAAAACCTCCAGGAGATTTCACTGAAGGAAGAGATTGGCCTTACTGCCTCATGAGGACAGGAAAGCTTGAGCTAGGCTTTAAAGGAAGGAAGGAATTTGAATAGAGGGACGGGTGAAGGAGGGACTAGAGCAGGGCTGTCTGACAGAAATATAATGTGGGCCCCAAATACAAGCCACGTGCATAAGTTAAAATTTTCTCATAGCCATGTTTTTAAAAAGTAAAAAGAAGCAGAGGAAATTAAGTTTAAAAATATATTGATTTAACCCATTATATGTAATTATTATTCTATCAACATGTAATCAGTATAAAACATTATTAGTGAAATATTTTAAATTCTTTTTTTCTGTATAAAGTCTTTGAAATCCAGTGTGTATGTTACACTTCCAATGCGTCTCAGTTTCAAGTAGCCATATTTCAAGTGCTCAAAAGCCACATGTGGTTGATGGCTACCATCTTGGACAGCACGGGTCAAAAAAGAAAAAAGAACTGGCATTTATACCCCAGTGTACATAGCAGCACTATTTACAAGAGCCAAGACATGGAAGCAACCTAAGTGCCCATTGACAAAGGAATGAATAAAGAAGATGTGGTACATATATACAATGGAATATTACTCAGCCATAATAAAGAATGAAATAATGCCATTTGTAGCAACATGGATGGACCTAGATATTATCATACTAAGTGAAGTAAATCAGACAGAGAAAGACAAACATCATATGATATTGCTTATATGTGGAATCTAAAAAAATAATACAAATGAACTTATTTACAAAACAGAAATAGACTCACAGACATAGAAAAGAAACTTATGGTTACCAAAGGGGAAAGGAGGGGGAGGGATAAATTAGGAGTTTGGGATTAACAGATCCACACTACTATATATAAAATAGATAAACAACAAGGACCTACTTTATAGCACAGGAACTATACTCAATATCTTGTAATAACCTATAGTGGAAAAAGAACCACTATTTTTAGAAAAAGTTCTAAAAAAGAAAAAATATATATATATATGTATAACTGAATCACTTTTCAGTGCATCTGAAACTAACACAACATTGTAAATCAACTGTATTTCAATAAAAAATTTTTAAAAAAGAACTGGCATAGGTACTTGCCTGGTGGCACAGTAGTTAAGAATCTGCCTGCCAATGCAGGGGACATGGGTTTGAGCCCTGGTCTGGGAAGATCCCACATGCTGGGGAGCAACTAAGCCCGTGAGCCACAACTACTGAGCCCACGTGCCACAACTACAGAAGCCCGTGCACCTAGAGCCCATGCTCCACAACAAAAGAAGCCACTGCAATGAGAAGCCCACGCACCGCAATGAAGAGTAACCCCCCGGCTCCCCGCAACTAGAGAAAGCCCACGCACAGCAACGAAGACCCAACGCAGCCAAAAATAAATAAATAAATTTATTTTTTTAAAAAAAAACTGGCATTTATCAAAGTCTCATAAGTCCTCAGCCGCTTTTGTTTTTTTAAACTTTATTCACAGATAATGTGTTAAAGAATGACATTCATTTTTAATTTTTAATTTTTGGCTGCGTTGGGTCCTCGTTGCTGCGCGTGGGCTTTCTTTTTAGTTGCGGTGAGCGGGGGCTACTCTTCATTGCCGTGCACGGGCCTCTCACTGTGGTGGCCTCGTCCTGGAGCACCGGCTCTAGGTGCGCGGGCTCTAGAGCGCAGGCTCAGCAGTTGTGGCGCACGGGCCCAGCTGCTCTGCAGCATGTGGAGTCTTCGCGAACCAGGGCTCAAACCCGTGTCCCCTGAATTGGCAGGCGGACTCCCAACCACTGTGCCACCAGGGAAGCCCCACTCAGCCACTTTTTTTTTTTTTTTTTTTTTGCGGTACGAGGGCCTCTCACTGTTGTGGCCTCTCCCGTTTCAGAGCACAGGCTCCGGACGCACAGGCTCAGCGGCCATGGCTCACGGGCCTAGCCACTCCGCGGCATGTGGGATCCTCCCAGACCGGGGCACGAACCCATGTCCCCTGCATCGGCAGGCGGACTCTCAACCACTGTGCCACCAGGGAAGCCCTCAGCCACTTTTTATACACTATTTAATCTTCTCAATCACCCTCTTAGGAAAGTATTATTACCTCCATTTTACAGATGAGGACACTGAGACTCTAAGAGATTAAGTCGACAGCTAAATAAGTGGATTGACCTAGAATTTAAACGCAGGCCCAACCAACTTCCAGCTTGGGCATACGCCTCAGGCGAAGATGGCTTAGTCAAACACCACAGGGGGCTTTATTCTACAAAGCAAGATGGTGCTTGAACAAGGAGAAACCACGCGGATCCTGGGGTCAACTTCTCAACAGCTTCTTCCCCAGGCCTCACAACCCACAGAGCTGGCTTCTGTAGCCTCCAGGATTTGGAGGAGGGAAAGAAAGTGAAAAAACAAACAAAGCTTTCCCTTTCCAGTTGAATAGAAATCGAAGCTTTTGCATTGCTCCCTAACAGCAAAACTACAAAAGGATATTGTAGGAGGCAAAGAAGGGCACCCGTGGTCTATAAATATTGAACTTTTGTTGCAGGGACGTGCAGGATGAGGAAACACTTGGCTACTTCTCCACTGGTGGAGCAGGGTTGCCATACACCCCTTGGGGCCTTCATTTTGTTGTCAGTGACTGTTTCTGTAACTATTAAGAGACGAAAGTGGGTATAAACAGAATTAACAGTAATTTATGATCTGAAAAGAGACAGCAGGAGTTTGAAATCTGTCTCCATTAGGATACTTTCCCTGCACTCCACTGGAACCCCAAGCCACGGATCCAGTAGGAAAAGGGTGTCTATCCAGCGGTCCTAGCAGGAGAGATGCTTTTCCTTGTGCCCAAAGGGCAAAGTTCAGCCAACTTTCCACAGAGGGATCTGGCCTGTGCTGAGCACGCTGCTGGGACCCTATCTCCAGTGTGGGGAGATACTGTGCTTTTTAGATTTTTGTTTTATTTATTTCTTGTTCAATGATCCCCCCCTGATTTCTACAGGGACCTCCAAGCCTGCCCCTCTTACACCTCAAACATCGGCAAAGCCCACCAGGAAAACTGACAAGAGAGATACTCATCAGCTCTTCAATGGGAAATTTTCCATGCGGCTACCTTTGATAAATCCTGATTCTCTGAGACAAAGGTTTATTCCACCATCTAAGGCAAGTTTTATGCCCTTCAGTTTCACTTTGCCAAACCTACTTTTCAAGTCAAGGAATTGCAAGGCCACAATATGTAGCAACTTCAGTTGGAGTGAAAAGGAAAGCCAACTGAGTCCCAGGATTATTGTTTCTTTTCTTTCTCCTTTCTTTTGGTATGGGCATTGGGATGCCCTGGCCCGGCTTAGGACACAGTCTCTGGCACGGGCTTACAGTCCACTCAACATTAATGTGATCACGCCTTCGGATGAATCTTGGGCCTAAAGGAAGAGACAAAAAGAAAATTTCATAAACCACCCCAAATCTGTTAGCTGAGTGCCACATGTTTCAGTCCTTCACCAGCCAGTCTCAGATCGCTAGCGACCCCAAGTGGCCAACTTCAAATGATGGTAATTTTTTTCTGCAGAAAAGAAACATAAGGTTTTTTTCCTCCCAAGTCCTCATAGAATTTAAAAACTGCGGAGCTGGAAGATCCATTAATGTCATCTGACCCAACCACCTCTTTTTATAGGAAAGAGAGGTCCAGGGAGGTAAAGAGGGGCTCCAAAAGTCACACAGCATGTTAAGGTCAAGTTGGGAAGCAGTATAAGGAAAGGTTGGAAGAGATTCTATGGGACCGGATTTTAGTTCCTTAATGGAAGGGAAAAAAGTTCTTTTCCCCCAGGCCACAAAAGAAATATTGCTATTACAAAAGAACTGCCACGGTGAGGGTGCATGTTCTAACAGATCCGAAGTTCCATTAGGTACACACCAAATGCACACATTTCTTTTTTCCTTTTCTATGTCTAAACTGACCAGGGCACCTTAAATTAATCATGGCAAGTGTGGTGCCAGCCTGGGAGAGAAGGAAGAAGTCAGAATTTGGCAAACGTGGATGAGATGCTTATTCCCAAAGCCTGAGCCTCAAGTAAAGAAAAAGTTGGCGTTTGGTTCCCATCCTTATGACAGCACAGCTGAATGAGCACTATCATTCCGCCCTTAGAAATGAGCTAATGGAAGCTCAGGGAAATTAACTAGCTTGCGCAAGGTCAGTCACTACTACAGTGCAAAGCCAACTGTCTGCATGACCTTCCTATGAATGCCTCGATTTATCCATCCATCAGATAGGATAATAAAGCCTGCCTATAGAACCAGAAAATGCTAATGTCAGAAACGCTCCTCAGAGGAGCCCCCTTCCAAACAAAGTGGACCCCTACAATATATATAAAACAGACAAAAATGATTAGTGTCTGTTTATGATAAAGTCCGTCGAAGACAACATGTGTGCTGTTTTAACGAACACCAGGATATCCAACATTCCCTAAAACAAAACTTGGAACCTCTAAGGTTTCGCTCCAGGTCAAATCTCCACTCTTCCCCGCTGTGTCATCTCTCCCTTGAGGGTCTCATGTGGTCTCCTCCTGCCATCAGAGGGCCGGACCCCTGGCATGACACCCCCTCCTCTTGGCAGCTCTGTCCCAAGTATGCACAGAAGTGCCTTTGCTGTCAGCCCTGAGCACCATGGAGACAGTCTGGAATTTTCCCAGCGTTGTTCCTACAATTACTGCAGGAGAATAGAAGGTGAATGAACACAGAGGGTGACAGAAACCTAAAATCAGTCTGATTTACAAAGCATGAAATTCTCATCCAAATTTTGCCAGAAGTGGTTCTCTCCAGACCTAGCAATTCCTGCTCTGTTCCAGGAAGGCTCTTAAGATAGAAACACTCCATGTAAATTGTTACAGTCCTGAAAAGTAATGTGACAACATGCTTCAAGGTCTGTGAAAGATATTCTACCCTTTGGCTCAGTAATTCCACTTCTAGCAATGCACCTTAATGAAACAAACAGTGCAGACAGTAATTTATACACGAAGATTACCATCACTAATT
This sequence comes from Lagenorhynchus albirostris, assembly GCF_949774975.1. NCBI lineage: Eukaryota > Metazoa > Chordata > Mammalia > Artiodactyla > Delphinidae > Lagenorhynchus > Lagenorhynchus albirostris. Next base: position 104,027,939 of record NC_083098.1, on the reverse strand, counting down.
TATTATAATTACTTAAAAAATGGAAGCAAATTATACAATAGAGCTTATGACGTAACCAGAAGATGAAAGATTATGTAACCATAAAAAATGACATTTTCAAGATAATTTTAATGACACTAAATGGAGAAAAAAGCAGTTTAAATGGCATTAAGTGAAAAAAAGCAGGGTGCAAAACTGGTACATGTCATGTCAAATATTTTAAACCAAAATAAGAGAAGTGCGAGTGTAGAAAAAAATAAGAAGAAACCTGCCAAAATGTTCATGACCAAATGGTAAGACTGACCAAATGGTAAGATTAACATTGATTTCTTTCCTACTTATTATTTTTATTTAGCTTTACTATGAGGTTGCATTAATTTACAATCTGAAAACAAAATAGTCTTTTTTAAAGATATTGACTCTGCAGCACCCAAAGCTGATGCCCTTTCTCAGGCCACGTCCTCCTTCCTTCTGCTCTGCCCTCACCTTGCTCCTCCAACTCGGTGCTTTGTCCTCTACCCGCCTCACTTCTGCCATCCTTTCTGCTTGTCTAGCTGAGAGATCACATTCATGACCCAGCCAATGATGTGACCCTTCAAGAGACCCCTCGGAGTCATATTTGTCAAGATTCATGTGCCCCTTCTCAATTCTTTACCATTCAATAGAGCAACCCAGTGAGACCTACATACTGAGCATTTTAGAATGCTCTTTTCCTTCCTCCTGGTTGAAAGGCAGGGTTTTTATAAATTTGGAATTCATTCGACTAATATTTATTGAGTGTCCAAGCCCTGTTCTAGCAGGTCCCTACCCTCAAGGCACTGGCATTCTGGTGGGGGTGACAGATAATAAATAATCATACAAATAAGAAGAGTATCAGCTGTGATCATGCCACACTAGGAGGGCCCAGGCGGCTGCTGAGATGACTACGCTTCAGATCTGTGATGGCAAAGACCAAAGGGAATATCCAGATGCACTCTGATGATGAGCTGGCTGGAAAAGTCCAACTTCTCCAGGGCTCGTGCACTGGTGGTAAATGTTAGAAGAGGCCAAGGATTCTCGAGAAGAAAGCTGTGGGAGACTTGGAAAGGCGGACATGCCCACACTGGGCAGGGCCAGCTGACTCCCACTTCCTGATAACCGCCCCCCCGCCTTCCCCCGTCAAGTGATGTGGGTTAGGAGAGAGACACCTGAAGAGGCTTGTAAGGGGATTTTTGAGACTCAAATATCCCTGCCCAAAAGAGACTCCTGTAAATGGGCTGTAGGTGACCTGTTGCTTACTTCTTGTGTGACTTACAGTTTTTTACCAGAAGAATAATAAAAGCCTTAAAATCACTAGTAGTCATAAAGGTTTTATCTTTATAAAGTTTCATCAGTGAATAACTTAGAGTCAGTTGAATGTACAATAGATTTAGGAAACTTGAGGCAGGGTGCAGTGAGAATCTAAACTATAAAGAAGAGAAAACCTCAGACTCACCTCTGCTTTCCCAACACAACATTGCGTGCGCGCGCACACACACACACACACACTCACACCTATCCTCCCTTCCTGGGTCACCTATGGGGTCACTTGAGCATGCATTCAGAAAAATCTCCTACTTTTCTATAACTTCCGTAACACTTCTTTCGAGACATAAGGGATTTCAACAGGGCAGAAAGCTGTCATTAAATCACCAGAAGACTCACTAAGCACCAAACAGAGCGGAAAATATTTGAAGCTGATTGTAACAGATTAAGGCAAAGGGGTCTGTCCTGAGGAATCACTCTTTGAACAGGAGATCAGGGGACCTAAGGGGGGTGTTGGGGGAAGGGAGAGAGCAGACATAAATCAAGGAAACAGCATACACCCCATTGCTCTTGGGCCCATGTAAAATTTTTAGAGAAAACTCTAGAAAATCAAAGTGTAGATCTAGCTCCAAATACATCCCCAATGTCCACTTCCAACTCCCAAGAAGCAGGAAGATGAAGTGCAATAAAGCATCTTCCAGCTTTCCTAAAACTCTTTTAAATGAAAATGAACCCCTTGGACTATGTTGCCCACTAATCTGGCCTCCAGCATTTCCTTTCTCTAATTATTTAAACCAAATAGCAAACTGGCACTTAAGCAGATGCTCCCTTGTTCCCTGAATGTTCAGTGTAGGCTTTGTTTCTCCAAGTGTATTAATGGGCCTCAGAGGCTGAAGCCATAGCTGGTGCTCTCACTGAGCCCAGGGCTACTAAGGTGTTCAATATGTGTTTATTGATGGACTCAAACCAAACCTCAAAAATGTGAGGGTCTATAGATACATATTCCCTGTTAACAAAATGCATATAAGCAGCCAGACTGTGGAGAGAAAGGGTTTATGAGCCATTGGTAATCATCATAACGGTAAATAAATACCTCTTTACGATTTACAAAGCACTTTCATAAACTTTATCTCTTAACTCCCATGACAGACATGTGAAATACGTATTGAGGTTAATTCTCCAGTCCCAGCACCTTTCTGAGACTATAACCAGATGGACTAATTACTCAGTTCATAAAAGAGTATGCCCACTCTAACCCCAGGAATCCCAGATCAAGCTGCGTTGGCAGAAGCATACAGCAGTGAGCTTTCCTTGCAAGCCCTCAAAAAGACAGAGTCTGTAAATAGAGCTGCAATGAACATTTTGGGACATGACTCTTTTGAATTATGGTTTTCTCAGGGTATATGCCCAGTAGTGGGATTGCTGGGTCATATGGTAATTCTATTTTTAGTTTTTTAAGGAACCTCCATACTGTTCTCCATAGTGTTCTCCATAATACCAATTTACATTCCCACCAACAGTGCAAGAGGGTTCCCTTTTCTCCACACCCTCTCCAGCATTTATTGTTTCTAGATTTTTTGATGATGTCCATTCTGACCGGTGTGAGATGATATCTCATTGTAGTTTTTGATTTGCATTTCTCTAATGATTAATGATGTTGAGCATTCTTTCATGTGTTTGTTGGCAATCTGTATATCTTCTTTGGAGAAATGTCTATTTAGGTCTTCTGCCCATTTTTGGATTGGGTTGTTTGTTTTTTTGTTATTGAGCTGCATGAGCTGCTTATAAATTTTGGAGATTAATCCTTTGTCAGTTGCTTCATTTGCAAATATTTCAGCTCTATTTACAATAGCCAGGACATGGAAGCAACCTAAGTGTCCATCAACAGATGAATGGATAAAGAAGATGTGGCACATATATACAATGGAATATTACTCAGCCATAAAAAGAAATGAAATTGAGTTATTTGTAGTGAGGTGGATGGACCTAGAGTCTGTCATACAGAGTGAAGTAAGTCAGAAAGAGAAAAACAAATACCGTATGCTAACACATATATATGGAATCTAAGAAAAGAAAAAAAGAAAAAAAAGGTCATGAAGAACCTAGGGGTAAGACGGGAATAAAGACACAGACCTACTAGAGAATAGACTTGAGGATATGGGGAAGGGGAAGGGGAAGCTGTGACAAAGCGAGAGAGTGGCATGGACATATATACACTACCAAACGTAAAATAGATAGCTAGTGGGAAGCAGCCGCATAGCACAGGGAGATCAGCTCGGTGCTTTCTGACCTCCTAGAGGGGTGGGATAGGAAGGGTGGGAGGGAGGGAGACGCAAGAGGGAAGAGATATGGGAACATATGTGTATGTATAACTGATTCACGTTGTTATAAAGCAGAAACTAACACACCATTGTAAAGCAATTATACTCTAATAAAGATGTTAAAAAAAAAAGAAAGAGTCTGGACAACAGCAGCTATAAACAGCAAAGTAAATTCACTGGAGAAGAGAAACTGTGGACTTATTTTTCATATTCCTGCCATTAATTGATTCATTTTGTGTTCATGGGAATTTTTATTTTGTGTTTCTAATATAAATTTTTGAATAGTTTAACCCCTGCCCCACAAATATCTGACACTAAAAAAAAAAAAAAAAAACCTACTAAAATGAGCTGGGGAAAGAAGAGCTAGAAAATGGTTTATGCATCAAATTATTTCAGCTTGGCTTACTTTATTTTGACAACAAAACCATAGTGTGAACCAAGAAACTCATTAATAAACCTGTTCTTACAATGTTTCTAGACCAATTTTTCAATTTTAAAGGCTCTGAAAAGTGAGTTCAGGATTGTACAGTTCTCCAAAATTTTCAGACTTTTCATGTTATAATGTCTATAATTTATTTTAAAGTGCATCAGTATAGGAAGTGTAGTGTGTGTGCACGCGCACAAGGGTGCGAGCATGTGCATGTGTCTAAATTAGTTTTAATCTACCCCATAGGGTAGGTTAGTTAACATTTGAAGAACGCTTATCAGAAATATACACCCCAGGAGTATTAATTAACATTTGAAAGATCCTAATTAGAAGTCCCAACTCCAGGAGCTCCATGACAATCACTTCAAATATCAAATTCCCAATCTAAAATATAGGGTTCATTCATTCAGCATAAGGAATATTTGAAATAATTTCAAATATTGTTGAAATGAATAGTGTTCAAACATGCAGATTGGTTCGAAATACCACACAGGTATCTCCACTACAGCATAAGTGGAGTATAAAAATCTAAGGAGCCCAACGGTCTGCTTCAGTGGGAAACCCTGGCTTGGTCTCATTTTAATACTATGTTATACTTGATAGAGAACTCTGTTCCCTCAGCCAACTGGAAAGCTGGCTAATCTTACCTCTAGATGGACTATTGCTACATCTGCCTGCAGTAAACCTTTCTTGCAAGGTGCTTTCAAGCGTTATCAAAGGGTAGAGAACTAGAACTTCACCAAGATGACAAGATCATAGCTATGACTGCTGTGGGCCCTGCTTGCTAATAAATGTCTGCACCGCAGCAGAATTCATTGTAACTTCATGGTAACATCACCTGATAACAAGGTCACGGGGGAAGGGACCATGGCTCTCACCTACCTACGATCCTTGGAAGCAACCAATATCCGCCAAAGCAACGTGACAATTACAAACTGACAGGACAGTTTGCAACAGCTCAGCTTGAACTAATACTACTGGAATATATCAGGCGTAGAATAATGTTTATGCCCCTGTACCTGCATTCAGCGCATAGGAAAAGGCACTTCATCCTCCCTTCTATGGGGAACTTTGGGGAAGGCATTTCACACACACACACACACACACACACACACACACACACACACACACACACACACACACACACACACACACACACACACACACACACACACACACACACACACACACACACACACACACACACACACACACACACACACACACACACACACACACACACACACACACCATGCAGGTCTCAGATTCGAGCCTAAATTATGGTATCCAATCCATCTTTCACCGGGTAACGAAAGGTGGATTCCTGGGAGCCTGCCTGAACATCACTTAATAAAACAGTCCTCCATTCATCATTGGCTATTGATCCCTAGGTGTATATTCCACTAGTTGGAAACAGAGAAGAGGAAAGATATGTGCTCCCTGAATCACTCTCAGAATACTCTGCGCCCATCAAAATTATTTTTTCTAACAATATTTAATAACAAATAACATGATAAAATATTTACAACATAATTGTTAGTGGGAAAAAAGCTTAGTTAGTGTTCAAGAGGATATGTAGTATGGTTTCACTTTTGTTTTACAAATGAAGGATAAAAAAAGAAAATATCCCCCAAACGTGTATCTGCTCATCTCAGAGAGATGACCCTGCTGAAGGTTTCTATTTTCAATCATTATACTTTCAAAATGCTTTGCAATGAACAAAAGCATTTATAACCAGTTAAAAAGTGTTACTGTAACAATTTAAATATTTACTCTTTCCAGGGTGGGCTCTATACCACTGATGTTCAACAGGAATATAATGCAAGCCACATATGTAATTTTTAATTTTAAAAGTACAAAGAAACAGGGCTTCCCTGGTGGTGCAGTGGTTGAGAGTCCGCCTGCCGATGCAGGGGACGCGGGTTCATGCCCTGGTCTGGGAAGATCCCACATGTCGCGGAGCGGCTGGGCCCGTGAGCCATGGCCGCTGAGCCTGCGTGTCCGGAGCCTGTGCTCCGCAACGGGAGAGGCCACAACAGTGAGAGGCCCGCGTACAGCAAAAAAAAAAAAAAAAAAGTACAAAGAAACAAGTAAAATTAATTTAAATAATATATTTTATATAACCCAATATACCAAAATACTATCATTTGAATGTGAACTCAATGTAAAATTATTAGTGAAATATTTTATATTCTCTCCTTTGTACTAAATCTTCAAATAATTTAGGGTATATTTTACACTTAGAGCACTAGCTGTATTTCAGACTGGCCACATTTTAAGGTCTCAATAGCCACATGTGGCCAGTGGCTGCTGAAATGGACAGCATAGCTCTGTACACTAGCAACAGAAGAATCAACATTGAGATCTCTCCTAATGTGCTTTAGACCTTGACATTCTCACATAGTCATATTTTAAAGTTGGGACTGCAAAGGCCCCTGTTTAGAAAGTAAATATTCATCCTTTACACCTCATTTGCTCACTGAGCCATCATCATTGGTCAGGCACTTGGCTGGTGGCTGAAGATGATGAGGTGAAAGAAAGGGATTCTTGCCCCTCTGGTAGCCCACTGTCCAGTGGGAGAGATGAACCCAGACAGATGATTACAACAGCACCTCGCAGATGTGATGATTATACGTCCCAGGTATAGATGAGTACAACGGCACATAGATGAGTACAATAGCACGGATAGAGCGCAGATTCCTGCAGGAGGGACAACTGAGCTGTCCCTGAAGATGAATGGAGTCTTGGCAGAGGCAACAGAATGAGCAGCAGACACAGATGCTGAAAGGGTCAGGCTTCTCTCTGGGAACAGGATGAGGTCAAGGGCGTGAGGGTCCAGGCTGCCCTGGGAATTGCTGTGGGAGCTGGGAGCAGAGAGGGGGCAGAGGCCACGGGGTGGAGAATAAACAGGAGACACGGGATTAGATTCATGTTCTAGAAAGACTATTTTGACAGCTATATGAAGGGTGAATTGGAGCCAAAGAGAGACTGGCAACGTGAGGACTGATTAGGAAAAGACAACCACACCCATGGGGAAGGCGGTGGTGCCTGGCCACACAGGTGGCCGCAGGGAATGGACACAGTGAACAGAGGTAAAATTAACAAAACTTAGCAAGCAACAGGGGGTGGGGTGTGAGGGAGATGGAAGAAGGTTCCAGGAAAGGTTGACTCCTACTGTCTGAGTTTGGCTGAGCAGGTGGACAGTCATGACCGTAAAGAGTGGAAGCCCAGCCTGCCACACCCACCAGCCCAAAGAAGAGGCTCGAGCTTGGATCTCTCTCTATAACCAGCTCAGATGCCCTGTCAGGGCGGGGGTCCCACCCTGACCCCTTGCCTTGACTTGGAAATCCCCTGGGGCCTAACCTGCCTCACCAGCCCCTGCCCTAGTGCCCCTGTCTGGACAGAGCCACAGCTGCCCACCTGCCCATCTGCCTTCTTGAATTTTCTCTCCTACTAGGAGGCAAGGGGAAGGGAATCATTTACAGTCATTCCTCTTAAATTTTTTTTCCTCTCAAATTTAATATGAGACTGATTAGAAAAAGTCACTCAGCAACACCAAAACACTCATATTTTCTTTCTAGTGCCAAAACCATATTTCCAGCCAATGTAATTTCTTATATTAACTACGAACATCCAGCATACACCAAAAAAACCTTAGAACTGTTATTCACATTTTTAGAACACTTTTAGTTTCTAGGGCACTTCACTGGTTTCCCATTTGCTTTTTTTTTTTTTTTATTTTAAAGCCTTAAAACAATACAAGTTTATTATCTTACAGTTCCAGAGGTCAGAAGCCTAAAGTGGGTCCCAACCCCTGCTCGTGACACGCCAGGCTCTTTCCGACCTGACTCGCTCGCTGTCCCTCCCTCACCGCTCCCGTCTTACACCCTGCTTTCCAATCAGACCCGCAGCTCCTGGATTGCATCACACCCTGTCTGTCACCTCTGTCTGCCCCTCTGCATGTGCTATACCTTCTGCCTGGAAAGCCTTCCCCCACCTCCTTCACCTTGTTCATCTCTTTTCTGCCTTAGCTTCCACCTGGAACACTTCCAAGCCCATGCCAGCCCCACCCCAGGCTGCGTTAGCCTCGTCCCTTGGGATCCTTAGCAAGTTGTCCACACCCTCCCCAGGCCTCCCCACACTGGATTAGAAGGGCCTGCCTGTGTCTCTGCCTGCCTCCTGCTCATGAGACTGAGTAGCTTGTGGGCACATCCTGTGTCTTATGCATCCTCTTTTCTGGGTTGAACAGTGGCCTCCAAAAGATATGTCCAAGTCCTAACCCCTGTATCTGTGAGTGGCCTTATTTGGAAATGGGGTCTTTGCAGATGTAATTAAGGCTCTCTAAAGGAGATCATCCTGGATTTGAGTGGGCCCTAAATTAAATGACTGGTGTCCTTATGAGAAGAGGAGAGTCCACACAGAGATGCACAGAGAGAAGGCCATGTAATGAGGGAGCAGAAATTGAAGTGACGTGTCTACAAGCCAAGGAACGCTGAAGATGGCTGGGAACTACCAAGGGGTAGGAAAAGACAAGGAAGGATTCTCCCTCAGAGTCTGCAGACGGAGCAGGCCCTGCCAACACCCTATTTTCAGAATTCTGGCCTCCAGAATAGTGAGAGGATAAATTTTTGCTGTGTTAAGCTACCACATGTGTGGCGATTAATTACAGCAGTTCTAGAAAACAAATACAAGGGATAAAGGTGACATAGGATACGAATGCACATATGATGCCTATATGCTAAGCAAAAAAAAAAAAAAAAAAAAAATTGCCTGCTTATACTACTGTTTGATTCGGGAAATCCCCATCAATGCCTAACCTGCTTCACTTTCTCTGCTGGGTGAATCATCCATGAGGGTAAAGTAAGCCTCTTACTAAAACAAGCAGGTTCATTTTCTTGACTTGACTGCTCTGTTTCTCCCACTGCCCCCCCACTAGGTTACAGTCCACTCCCCACGGTGGAGTCAGGTCAGGTACTGTGGCCCTGTATAGCCCCTGCACCTATGATAGCTCTCCCCCCAGCCCCAGTCTTCCACCACTGGCTCGCCTTCCAACACCAAGTACTGTAGGTTCCTCCTCTCGGCCACATGCTCTCCCAGGGCAAGTTCCAAGATCACCCCACCCCAGCCCTGAACTTCCCACTCTCCCAGGTACGTATTCCATGCATCATGGACTCCAGAAAACAGAATCTATGAGCGTGTAATGAGCAAACACGTTTTCCACAGCTATCAGTACACTGATAATGATGGTAATTGCTAATTTAGAGCAGCATTAATTAAAGAAGGAGGATCATTTCTTGTCTACCTACAACACATTTTCAGGTTCGAAATCTCAAAATCATACAAGGTATCCTTAAGAATGCCGTTGGTCCTCAAGATGTTTTCTTATTTACTTAAACTGAGATTTGGGAGTTACCTGAATAAGTATGAAGATATGCTGGCCTCCACAAATGGTATCTTTTGTGATACATGGTTTAAAAAGTCAATATCTAATCCCACCATAATTTATTTGCTAATTGCATGCCACAGATAATATTCCTACTCTTTAACTCAGCCAGCACTCCCACTCCCCCCAAAAAATAAATTCCAAGAATGCAGGGAAGGCAAACCAAGTGACGGGTCCATGTTCCTGGAATGCCACAGGAGCTTTTTATCACTAGGAATATGCCTATATGAAAATAAGATCCACACCCAGAAGCAAGATTAGCAGTTCTTTCCATGATGCAGGAAAGGCACTGTTGAGAACTCCAGGGTTTATTTTTGTAATTTTGACACAATTCAGTAATTTTCCAGAAGGTCAGAGGGCCGGCAGCAGTTGGTTGGTTTCCTCTGATACACAATAGTAACATCTTTCCTGGCGGGTCCTCCCACCCTGGTTCAGGGGCCGGTTATCCTCCCTCCTGCTATTGCCAATGCCTCCTGCCCACTCCCTTCCCACAGCCTCTCAATCCATCCCCCCAAGATGCTAGAGCATCTTTCCAAAATCCACATTTAAACAGGTCATGACCTCTTCAAAACCTGCTTCTCACTATTGCCTTCGGGACAAAATGTGAACTGCTTGGCAGGGCGTCCAAGGGTCCTGCTCACCCTCAGTCACCACAGCCTCGACTTTACTCTAGCAGCAGGTGCACCTGAGCTCAGACCACAACCACGTCACTTGAATTTCCGGATCATTTCTCTCATTGCCAGTTTATAGCATCTCCTACACTAAGAGATTGTTTTGCTGTTTGTCATGCATAGAGCACTCTATTTCATTTACATTTGAAAGCTGCAGTCTCCGTCCTTGCAAATTTGGTTATTATTTAAACTATTTATTTACTTTCATTTGTTTTATTTTTATTGGTTTTAAAATCCTGAAAAGACTAAAAAACATAACAAGCTCCTTAAAAGTAAGCAAAAGCATAAAAAAAAGATAGGTGTGCTAACGGTCTTGTAGTTGGTGGAGAATGTCCTTATTCTGAGAGACGCTTGCTGGAATATTAGGCTGTGACACAGCATCTGTAACTTTTTCTCGAATGATTCAGTTAAAGAAAAATGTGAATGTGAGAGGGTGAAATTTTTTCCATTGAATTTTAGGCAAACTTGTCACAGGACAAATGGACCCCAAATGAGCTGACTCTGGGAGAAGCTGCTGCACCCGTCAGCCTTCCGAGTCCTTATTCTGCTCCCTCTCGCTCAGTAAGTCTCTGAGATCCCTGGTCAGATAACCGCTTGACCTTCCACTGGCTCCTCCGTGCCCTCCCCTGCTGACTTGATCCCCCTCCTTTACAATAATATTCTGTCATCAATTGTCTTCATTCCTACAATTATTGCGTTTGGGGCTGCAGTCAGCTTCCCAGGAGGAATCTGAGAGCTCCTAGGGCGTAGCATCAGGCACACAAAAGGGATTCAAACACCTTTTCCTACAAAGAATCAGTGAAGAAACAAGGAAACGAGTGGAAAGATACCATCTATTTTGTACAGAACTATATTCTTTTACTCACTAGGGCACTTGGAATGAGGTAATAAGAAATGAACTGGGTCTAGAAGAGTTAACACTTAGGGAGCCTGAGGATTTGAGTTTATAAGTAAGAGAAATGGGCTCTGGCAGCAGAGTTTGCTGCTATGCTGGGTCAAGAACCATCCCAGCAGACAGCAGTGGGGACAAGCTCTCTGGATGCAGGGGGTATCGACACTGGGAGCTGAGGAAAGGCCCCTGGGAGCACCAGTCACAGTGCTGTTCTCAGACTTGTTGGAATGTGCTGGCTTCAGCCCAATCCATCCCCGGTGGTTGGTTAAGCATCCCTTGAGCTGACGGCTTCTAGTCTTTTTTAAGTACAGCTGATTTACAATATTGTGTTAGTTTCACAGTAAAGTGATTCAGTTACACGTATATTTTTTCAGATTCTTTTCCATTATAGGTTATTACAAGATATTGAATATAGTTCCCTGTGCTATACAGTAAATCCGTGCTGCTTATCTATTTCATGTATAGTAGTGTGTATCTGTTAGTCCCATACTCCTAATTTATCCCTTGCCCCTTCCCTTTCCTCTTTGGTAATATCTAAAAAATAATACAAATGAATCTATATACGAAACAGAAACAGACTCACAGGCATAGGAAACAAACTCTAGTCTTTTCCTTCTCTGTGGATTCACTGCTTTCCATGGGGCACTCCTCAGAGCGGTTCTCAAAGCCAAGTACGCATCCCCATGTTACAGCAGACCCACAAAAAAGAACAGGGCTTTCACAGCCAAGAATGCTCACAGCCCTGAAATGAGAGATGGTGCAGAAATGAAAATCTCCAGTGAAGCCTGAGTGAGGACATTTTACAGCTACCTCACCTCAGACTATCGCATCACCTAGTACCTTGTTTGACACCATCTTTACACCCATCACACCTTTTAATAAATCTTTTCTCAGTTGTTGAACTTCAACATAGTATAATTCAAACCACCTTCAGTCTTAAATGGGTCTTCAAAAAGCATTTCCAAATTCCACAATATCTTTCTTATTGGATAATCTATCAATGTATATATCACCTGCCATGTCTTCAGAATCGATATCTTCAAACTCTTCAAATATTTTTTTAAATGTAAGGTTTGGGTAATTGGATCATAATCTGGATTCCTACCGACCCCTTCTCACAACCACCTTCATGGAGGGAAGGCAGAGAGGAGTGGAAACACAACCCTTGCAGACACACCAGACTATGGGTAATAAGTACCCATCCTGTCTCTAAACTTGATTCCTCAACTCTAAGGAAGTAACAGCAATTGTGCCAACCTCAAAAGACTGCCCTGGGTAGTCAAATGGTATAACAAATGCTGGCTGCTGAGCCCAGAGCACGTAGCAATAGATAGTCAAAGATGCCAGTCTTCTTCCCCATTCTAACAATAGCAAAGTCTGGTATTTACTGAGCGCTTACTACATGTTTCATATATAGTAATTCATTAGTCTTCACAGCAATCCCATGAAATGGGTTTTATTTTTATAGATGAAACTTGAGATAAAAGGAGTTGAAAGTGTCAAACCAAACACTGAAAAGCTACAGGTTGGAGAAATAGTTGAGGTGACTCTATTGCAGCAGAAGAACTTTGAACAATTACACTAAAACTATCTTCAAAGTGTTCAAAAGAGTCATGTGAGGTCACGGAAACAGTAACAGATAAGAGATTCAAAGGCCTGTGCTCCTGTCCTGACCCCATCATTTACTAGTTTTGTGACTGTTGTGGGAAACTCTCCAAAGGCCCACAATACATTTTGAGACTGTTGCATTTTCCTTTCTCCTAGGCACGTATGCACTTGCTAGATGGGGACCACTGATCTTGAGAGCAGGGAATTCCAAAGTCCTGGTGTCCCTTCCTGAAAGATAGGCTACATATCTGCAGTGAGAGAGGAAAATAAATCCCATCTGCAAATCTCCTGCCTCAAAAGCCCTTTGGTTTAGAAATCTGGCTTGCTTACACATATGTCCTCCGAAAGGCAAAATGTAAGTTCCAATCAGATGGCAACACGGGCTCACAATTTATGATCCTAGGGAAAATTTTAAAGGCAGCTGTATGTCCCCTACCCTTGTAGAACCAGTTCCTCCAAGGCTTTGGCTGTAGACTTCAGGCAAGATTCCACTGATGTTCTTCTCCCCAGTCCCTCCTCACGCCACTGGGCAACACTGGGGCTCAGAAACATTTGACATGGGGATATCACAACCCACCCGCAGCAGGCAGTAATAACTGGATATGATAGCCTGACATTGTCTGCATAAAGCCCTTTGAATTGCCTCTGTCTCCTGACAATCAAAAGAATTAATCAAGGTCAAATGCAGAAAAGAGAGATTTGTACTAGGTTTGGCAGGATCTAGGCCACTGACTTTCATTGAATTTGGTCACTTAGGTTCCCTGAAACTTGAGTTTCTTATCCAAATATAAGACAGCAATAATATTTATCTTGACTATTTCAAGGGCCACCGGGAAGATTAAATTTAGGAGGCAGCTTGCCATTGAGGTTAAAAGCTCAGATTTACGATCCAGACTGACTGGTTTCAAACTCCACCTCTGCTACCTACAAGCTACGTGACTGTGGGCGAGTAATTTAACTTGTCCATACCGCAGATTCCTTACTTGAAACAGGAAAAAGCAAAGGTCCTATGCCAGAAGGTTGTGTGACAATTCAATTGGTTAATAGATGTAAAGCATTCAGAATGGTGCTTGCCATATAGTTAGTGCTTACGTAAGTGGTGGTTATTATTATGTGAAAGCACTAAAAAAGCCAAAACTGTCATCCAAAGATACTGGTACACTATGGAATAAGCCTTCTGTTCACTTTCTAACAGGAGCCTAGAAGTTTGCTTTTAGAGCACTTCAAAATATGCCCGGCCCAAATCACCAAGTAAAGGTCCCCATTCTGCTTTCTGTCACCCCGAACAGCAGAAAGGAGGACCACTTCCTGAGGACGGTGGTGAAAACTGGAACCATGTGTTATAAGTAAATAGCATTTTCCAGCAAATGAAGTACTGGCTGAGCATTAACCCTTCAGTGACCACCACCAATTCACAGGACATCTTTCTCTACCATCCCCTCTCAGAGGCAGACATGAAAAAGTCTAGGCCACAAAAATCCACATGCCAGTGATAAAAATCCTCACTATTTCTGAAAAATCACTGTGAAATTCATCCCCAAACCCTCACTGCATCAGTTCCTGGGATTCAATGACTGAACAATCTATAAACTATGACCTCAATGATTCCATGACTTAAATTCAAATGTAAAGAGAGAGAGAGAAAAAAAAAAAGTTTGAGTCAGTGGCTTAAACTGCAAAACACACAAATAGACCCAAGCCATATGATCTTATTGTGTAACACGGTGGGAGAGATACTGGGTATCAGCAGTGCCAGGCACCCAGAACACTCCGTATGGTCATCGCACCTGTCAGTCACTTCAGTTTTAGCAGGCAGCATGCTAGCTAACGTTACCTAACACATATAAGGTGCTCCATAAACATTCGTTAGAGTTGGGGTTTCCTAAACACTTTCACATACATTATATGGCTTTTAAACCTCAAACTACAAAATAGGCATTTTTACTTATACACTCTCATTTCGCCATTAGCGAAACAGAAGTTCTTATTGGTTCCAGGATTTGCCCAAAATTATAACAGAGCTAATAAATGATACAAATGCAACCCATATCTGCATCTCACGATTGAAGACTAGTGTGTGTGATGTTGTTACCTAAGTATAAGAAAATCACAAGTAACATGGATTTGTTCAGATTAGACTGTCACACAACACCCCACTCCCACCTTATGGGCCTTGCCATGGTAAATGCAGTTGTAGCAAAAATACATTCTTACACTTTGATCAAAATTGGACAATGTACGTGAGAAGGTCAACACTATGCTAGCAGCAGGCCAGCTGAGAACCTGTCTCAAGGGGGAGATTTGACAAGAAGAGGAGAAGGCAAATAGGGCTCTGGGAGGAATAAGCGCAGGAGGATGTAAGCTTGTCAGACCTCTCCTCCCCCACCTTCTCAAAGTCCTCCCTCGACCCATGGCTCCTAGGAGGGGCTGCAGCATTTCTTTTCAGCTCTTCACTTCTAGGAGGTTGTGCTGACTCCCCATTTCCTCACCTCCCACTCACTCCAATCTGCTTTCTTAGTACCGCTCATGAAATTGTTCTCTCTGGTACAAAAGAATTTTTCCCCTTCACTTATGAATAACATTAGTATGACAGAATCTAAGCACTCTCCTTTCCCTTCTGTCATTTCAATCAAGTCACTAATTCATATTCATTATAAAATGACTGGAAAAATTAGATAAGAAAAATAAAAATTGTTAAAGTTTTAAATCATCCAGAATTCCACAGTCAAGAGATAACTGCTATTAACACGCTGGTGTATTCTTTCCAGACTTCTCCCATCATACCAACACATATATACATATATATCTTTACAAAACAATACCAGAATATGACTATTTTAAGAACTGTTTGCTTTTAACTCAAAATATCATGCACAGCTTTCCATGTCAGTACATGAAAGCACGTAAACATCGTCATGAATTTGGCTTAAACTATTTAATTAATTCTCTATTACTGAACATTTAGGTGGTTTCCAACTGTTTGTGATTACGGGCAACACATATGCACATTCCTGAACATACATCTTCAGGCACCTGTTTTATCATTTCTTTCGGATAAATGCTAACAAGTATCTGATTATCTCATTTAGCGTTGAGAGTCCCTTGATTTTTAAGATAAATTTCAAACGCATTAGCTGAACTCATTTTTAATCTTATCTCCCTCTGCCCCATCATTGCCCCACATATACTGTTGACACCTTTTGCTGTTTTTACCCTCCTGTGCCTTTCCTCCACTTCACTTATCCCTTCCCTCTCCTTTCTCCAGTATTAAAATATCACCACCTTCTAGAAGTCTTCCATCATCCTGATCCTTCACCAGTACAATCAATATTATACTACTGTCCCTTATAATCATCATCATCACATACATATAGCAATTATTTTGTGCCAGGCAATAGTCTAAGAATGTTACATAGATATGTCATTTTATCCTTTCAACAAATCTCTGAGGCAGCGACTTAAACCCCAATTTTACAGATAAACAGACTTAGATGCTTAGGTTTGTTAGAATTTCTGAATCTATGAGTACTTACACAAAATTTTAAACTAAATAAATACATGTGAATATGTGCAGCTCTAACTCAAGGTACAACTTCAGCTGTTTCAATGAATAAATTATTTTTTAAAAAAGCTTAAAAGTGATGTCATTATCTATAAGGAAAGAACTATAAGACGCAATTAAAAGGAACTAAGCAATTTAAGGTAAAGCTATTTGGATTTAAAAAAACAGAAATGAAGGTGAATTATGAGTATTCTAGGTTAAAACTCAAGTTCCAGAATCTGGTAAGCACTTTAATTGCCTTTACACATCAGTAAGAATTGGGGAAAATCCAGCCTATCTACACCATTTTAGTTTAAGTAACATGCCTTTTCATCAGGTACTTAACATCCTATAATAAAAATCAATGTTATTACTTTATTTTACCCAGTTAGTCAAAAGGAAAATTGGAATCCCTACTCATAAGAAAACAAAACCAAAACAACACCCCATTATATAGCTGTTAAGCATTTATCTAAGCACATTACATTTTTAAAGCATTCAACAAGTAATGAGTTGAAATTGGAATTGAATTTGCTTTTATTGTCAGAATGTGGAAGTAAACCATCCACTGAATAAGTTATTCAACTATTAAACCTTGACCAAAAAAACCAAAAACCATTATTGTTAATTGTTTAAACTTCAATACAATTAAAACTTTGTTTTCCTTTCCAATTAGCTAACAAAGCCTGCATGACTTTCACTAAATTACTTAGTTTCCACCAAAGGTAAAATACTACACACTCAATGAAGAAGGTGGCTTCCTGAATGGTGAGGTCTGTGCCAGGTGGTGTGAGAGACAAGACACAATCGACCCCCCCCCCCCCCCCCCCCCCCCGCCGAGGACATCCACTTCCGAGGAGGAAATAGACATTATTACAGTTATTCTAAAACAAGCACAGTTACACCATGTATCAAACAACATTGCATAACTTTTTGAAATAAAAAACTATCATCTACTTAAATGCTTTCCTTTTCACTTTATAACTTGTATGCCTTTTGAATTTTGCACTATTTGAATGTGTTACCTCTTAGAAAAATAAGCCTTTTAACCTATAACATGGGGGAAATGATTAAGAAAAACTAAAATGTCAGTTTGGCACACCTGATTTGGTGGAGAATTCCTACCTGCTACGCTTGTGAACAGCTACAAAGATTATCCTTGTCCAAAATATGTGTATTAATCTATCTCTCAATATTTGTAGTACATCTAAAAGTTTCCCACAAAAGAAATCCTAAAAGCCAAAATAAGTAAAAACTTGTCCACCCTCTCTCCATTCCAAAGGCATGACCCAGAGAGGCCACTAGAAATACTAATGTTTTTTTACATCTTGGTGGGGTTTTCTTTTAAGCTTTACTTTAAATTAAATTTTAATTTATTTAGCAGTTCCTTGATAATTTAAATTCATTTGAATAGATTACGGTTCGAAATTCAAAGGGAACAAAACTTTCCCCTTCTACCTCAGTCTCCAGTCACCCAGTTTCCTTTCCTGAAGGCAACGATCAGTGTTACCAGGCTCCTACGCATCCCCCCAGAGCCCTTCTTAAATCTAACTCCACACCCAACACACTAGGCTGGAGAAAATTTAATATCATTTTAAAGAACAAACTTTTTCAGTATATAATCATGATTTTCATACAAATATAAAATGAATACATGTTAAAATTTTCATTATAACTTATTAAATAATGAACCAGTAAGGCAAGGCGTTAGAACCAGTTTAAAGAGGAGATCAAAGAACTACACCTATTTAGACAAGTAAGGAATGCCAAAGTGAATTTACAAATGGATACAAAATGAATCTTTCCACATAGCAATAATCAGTTGCATCCCACCAGGCATAACTGACTTGCATTTCTGTAAACAATAATCCTTTCACTAGCATCAGGTTTCTACAACTTACAGAGCTATAAAATAACTCAAAGTCAAGGAAAGACAGAGATAAGCAGGAAGGATGTATTCAGACAGAACACTGAGTCATCTTTGCCCATTTTGGTCTTCCACCATTCTTCCTGATGGTCACTTAGGTGGAATCCTTACCCCCTCCACTATACTCTATGGGAAGGTGCAGAGATCTATCTCACAACAGAAAATTCAGGAAGACTCCTCCCGTCTTTGGTCTACACACTGCTGACGTGTTCAATGTCCTTGTGGTAGTGCTATGAGGGAAAGGGGCCTTCCATTGTTTCCCAGATGTTTTATTTTGGGTTCTCCAGAAGCAGACCCAGAGATAAGGACTTGAGGGAAGGTACTTTATTTAGGAGGTACAGGTACCACTAGTATGGAAGGAAGGAAGGAAGGAAGGCAGGGAGGGAAAGACAGCAATTAAATTATGGGGCAACTGGAGCTTAATCCCATAGAAGAATTATGAGAAATGCTGCAAAATATCCCCCTCCTAACTAAGTGTCCTAACTAAGAGGTGAGGGAGCTGGGGTATTTATACTCCGGCTCCCTAGAGTCATTGGAAGAGGGCTGCTCCCAGAGGTGTTAATTCTCTGGCACTTTTGGCTGACTCTGATGGAGAGCAGAGCAGACCTCCATGAGCAGGAGAAGTACGTATGCCAAAAAGATGTACAGACTGGCAGATAGAAGCCTGCAGGAACACGGGGAAGCAATGGGGTCTGGAGATGTAGGCAAAGCATGAAAAGCATCTGCCTCACATGCCAGGCTTGGATGTGAGAGCCTTGGCTGGGCCTGGAAGGTCTGAAACTGGAGACCTAAACTTTGTGCCCCTCATGGCCTCCCTCCTCTGGGGTCCTGCCCCCTCCTGTCCCAGGTACTCTGAAGGCACAGAACATGGGTCCTAACTACTTACAAAAGCACCAATCCCCTGTCCCTTTCTAGTCCTGGGTCCACTTCTCCTCTCCTCTTAGAGATTTGGCCTCCCTGCTCCCAAAGGCACTCACCTCTCTAACTCCCGATGAGACCACCGAAAACCAAAGCCAAAATAGCATGTTGTCTTCAGTCAACTTTGAAGCACATTTCCCTGGAAGCAAAGGAAGCTGGAGTCTCAATCCCCTTCTTGAAACGGAGAGAGAAAACAAGGAGAACAAAACACAAGCTCATGTTTCAAACTTTATCCTGCCATGTAGGCACTCTGCTCCAAGCTGCTTGACAGAGAGTGAGTAGTAAAAATGCAGCATCCTCTTCAGTTGACTGTGATCTGGTGGTTTCTGCTAAAGAGCACTCTCCCCACTTGCTTCTGGAATGCCCCAGTGAATAACAGAACAAGAATTTGGCTAAGCTGAGGACCGCTCTGGTCTCAGCAGCGACCCAAAGGCAACCCCCCACTTCAGTGTTCGGAGGGTAGTATTCCTTAGGTTGCCCCTTCCTCCCCACCCCTAAGCCAGAGCTCTAGGGCATATTTCTCCTTAACCCAGGACTGGGAAGTGGTAGCTATAGTCCCTGCCTTCTCTCCACATTTCATTTTCTCATTATTTTAGTTAATTAACTCTTCTATAGTCTATGGTGAGAAAAGAAAGTAGCTACCATTTTTTTGAGAGCCTAGAAAACATCAGCAGCTTCAAACACATTATCTCTTAAAAACCACCACAACCCTGCCTTGTAGGAAGCATTATAAGAGAATATTGAGGTCCAGAGAGGTTAAGAGATGTCCCTAAGGTCACAGAGCTACAGTTGGAACTAGAGTTCAAACCTACTCCATGTGACATTTTCCACTGTACCATGATAGGTATTTTATTTATTAAATCCTGACTGGCTTTCATGTCTTCTAAGGCTAAAAGTTCATGCGAGGATGAAAACAATAGAATTTTCTCTCAATTTTTTTAATTTTTTTCAAATATTTGAGCTCTTTCCATTATAATTGATGACAAATAGAAAATAAAGTTGAAGAAAATTCATTACATCAATTAGTGGACATCAAAGTCAATTCTCCATTCTCCAGAAGCAACATTTTGCCAAGCAATTAACAATTTAACTTGACAATCTTGAGAAGAACAGTCTCCAGTGCCTTTCATCAGGCAGCACAATGGTTCCTTCCACGTAATATTTCATCTTTTTTTAATGCTCATAGGATGGAGTGACTGCACTGAAAAGATCAGAGGCTTTGCTGACAGACCGACCTGATAAGTAGCAGTGGATCCTGAGCAAGGCATTCATTCAATCAGTACATGCTTCCTGGGCACCTAAGTACCAGGCTCTTTTGGGCAACTGGTTCTGACTCACAGGAACTATGAGGTAGTAAACGTGTGCTGGTTGAAGCAAGTTTGTAGCAATTTGTTATACAGCAATAGAAAACCCATACGAAGCACAGGCTGCCCTGAGAAAGCCCAGGCTTGAAACTAAGTGGTGAGGATAGGCCCCCCTGAGGAATCACATTTAAGCAGAAGCTGAAAGGTGGGCAGGACCAGCCAGGAATGCTGGGCAAAGAGAATTCCAAGTCCCTTCACCTTGGCTGAGCCCCATTTTCCCCAGATGGAAAATGAGAATTTTCTCTAGGTACCCACCAACCCACCCACCTGCCTTGACAGCTGTTCTGAGGACTAAGTGAGACAGTGTGCGTGTTATGCTTTACAAGGTGCAAATAACAAGCCCAGTTACAGTGATGGTTGGTGGACATGTTATTACCACTGGTATTTTATGAATAAAGTTCTACTACGGAATGGCTCCCAATGGTCACAAAGCATATGAATGAGCATTTCCTGCCCATAGAGTCTACTCTTTTTAACCCTCCTCTGGCTGGTCCAGGCCTTCCCCTGGTCAGGCTTACCTAGGCCTTCTCATGCAGGCAGGGGGAAGAGGCTGGGTGAGCCCTCTTACCAATCATTTTGCAGATACATTTGTTTCTCTGGGGCAAACCACTGTGGCATTACTGGACGGTTTTCTTACCAGCAAATAGCAAATAATTCCATACTTAGCTCTGGCGGCCCTGCTTTCTGATTCAGTTCACCACCCTCTACCTAATTAAAATGCACTTCCCAAAGGCAGGGATTGTGACAGGTCTTTCTTTATGTTCCCAATACCACGAAAAGTACTAGAGGGGCTATCCCATCCCCCCAGCCCCTCACACACCAAAGTCTGATGGACCAGTTCCTAAACACCCTCCAGATCCCAGCTCAGAATCACAGCCCTTGAGAAATCATCCCCCACCCCAAGTGGTAGAATTAATAATCTCTTCTCTCTGCACCTTGAACCTGCTTCCTGATCAGACCGTATCATGATTTATTCATTGGTGTTGTCTCCTCAACTAGCTGTTTCTTGAGCTCTAACAGCATTTTGAAAGCCTCTGGTGTGCTAGAATCTGGGCATACAGTAATGAATCTAACACAGTCCCTGCCCTGGAGGGGATGCAGGATGTAAGCAAGGAGTTTGAACATAATATGGTAAATGCTTTGATCCATGTGTGTCCCAGGTGCTTTCAATCTGAAAGGACAATACCTGAGCCCTGAGAATCTAAAAAGTCTTCCTGGAGGAAGTAGCAGGGGATCTGAGCCCTGAAGCATGGGAGAGTTAGGCAGTACTATGGACTGAATTGTGTCTCCTGCGCCAAATCGTATGTTGAAGCCCTAACCATCAATGTGATGGTATTTGAAGGTGGGGTCTTCAGGAGGTAATAAGGATTAGATGAGGTCATGAGGGTAAATCCTTCACAATGGGATTAGTGTCTTTACAAGAAGAGATACAAGAAGTATTTGAAGGTGGGGTCTTCAGGAGGTAATAAGGATTAGATGAGGTCATGAGGGTAAATCCTTCACAATGGGATTAGTGTCTTTACAAGAAGAGATACCAGAGAACTTGCTCTCTCTCTTTCTCTCCCTATCATGTGAGGACACAATGAGAAGGTGTGTCTGCCTGCAAACCAGAGAGACTTCACCAGAAATCAACCACACTGGCACCCTGATCTTGAACTTTCCAGATTCAAGAACTGTGAAAAATAAATTTCTATAGTTTAAGCCATCCAGTCTATGGTATTTTGTTATGGCAGCCTAAGCAGATTGAGACAGATGGACAAAGAGTGATGGGCCTGGATTTTTTGTCAGAAGCAACCATTTAAGGAAAGGCATGGCGACATGAATCAGCACAAACTATGGAGGAAGCTATCAGAACTGCATGTGACTAGTGTGCAAAGTTGAGATAAGCAAGACTGTATGGCCCAGGTGATGATGGCAGTAATTGCCCAACTGACAGGAACCCACTTTCTCTGAGAAGCCCATCTTCATCCACAGGATTAAGCTCCCAGCAGCCATGCTTCTATCACATGACCCTCCTGGGCACAGCTTATTTGACTATGGTGCCCATGTGACCCAATCAGATCTTCTCTAGTAAATTCAGAATTGGTATGAGAATCTCCCAATAAGACCAGGACATTCTCTTGAATATAGAGATGAAAATGTAAAAGCTATGTGGTGGCCATGCACAGAGAGAAGCATACAAAGATCTTTTCACGATGAGAAGAATAAAACAAGTGGGCCTGGCAAAGAAGGAGCCAGAAAAAAAAAAGAAGGATATCTAGAGTCCATGAAACATCCTTTCTAGTTCTTGCCTCTGGTCACTTGAAATACCCCCAAATCCTTCTGATAAATTCCTTTTTTTTCCTTATATGCTTCAGCGGTTTGACTTGGTTTCTGTGACTTGCTAACCAAAAATGTTGATGTATCTCATGTCTCTGTCCAAGGCCCCCTTTCTCTTAATCATCTTCTCCTTCCTCTTAGATAATCATCACCTAGCCCCTGGATAAAAATACCACTTATATTCTCTCAAGTGCCAAATTTGCCTTCTTCCCTCGCATATCCAACTGCCTACTTCACATCTTCACTTGAATTAGCTAAAGATATCTCAAACATATCACATCCACCAGACTTCTTTGAGTCCACCTTCTGTCCTGAAACTGTTTCCCCCCCGTCTTTCCCATCTCAGTAAATGACACCAGTATTTACCATTCCTCAAGCCAAACACGTGGAATTATCCTTATCTTTCCCTTCCCTCAGTGCCCTCATTCAGTCTTTCAAGAAGTCCTACCACCTCTATCTATAAACTCTATATCAAACTGCCCCATGTCTCTCTATCTTCTAAATCCAAGCCACCAAAATCTCATACTCTTCTACCTCAGTCATCTCCTAACTTCTCTCCCTCTGCCACTCTTCCCAACCCCCTCCCTTTTCTCCACTACAACCAGCATGTACACACAATCATTATTCTCAGAGCTGCCAGAATAATCCTTTTAGAATACGTCAGGTCATGGCATTCACCCATTTAAAACCTTATAATGGCTTCCTGTTGCATTTAAGAAAAAGTATTTTAGTCTATAAGTCCTGATATGATCTGGTCCCTGTCTGACTTTTCTCATATTACTCACCTTCTTGCTTACCAAGCTTCAGAAACTGGTTTCTGTTGCTTTATTTTTTTTTCTTTTAAAAATATCTAGGTATTTTTTACCTCAGGCCCTTTACATCTAATGGTTCCACTGTACCCTGTCTCCTCCTTCTTATCATTCAAGGATCAGTTCAAATGGAACCTCCTCAGAGAAGATGCCCTGATCACATGTGTAAATTAGGACCAAGAGTAACTATCTCACATATGGTTCTATTTCTTTCAAGCACTTGTAGCAATCTGAAAAGATCTTGTTTATTTGTTGTTTACCTGTTTGTAACCTGAATTCTTCCACTAGAAAAGTCATCACCATGGAGGCAGGTACCTTGTCTGTCTCATTCACTCTGCAGACCAATGTCAAGCCCAATGTCTGGATTATAGTAAACACTCAATGAAAATCTATTGAGTAAACAGATGAAACCAAGGACAACACTGAAGAGTTTTTAAATGGGACAGTAACATGAAACATCTTTCCTGCATCATCTATGTCCAACAACAGTATGGAGGATGGATTTAAGGTGGGAAGAGTCTATGTTTTATTCATCTTTGATGAATTCATCCCAATGTCTAGTATGGGGTGGTCCAGTCTACTGTTATATAATAATGAGGTTCCCAAGCAACAGCATTTTATCAAAAATCTCATTAAAAACAGACTTGTTTTGGTGTGTTTGGATAGGAGATGGAGAGTTAGAGATATATAACACAAAGGTATTTTTCTTGTATGCATTTCATTAATAAAGGCATAATTTTAATTGAACATGCATTTTATTAAGACAAAAATAATAAATTAAGTTTTTCAAATAAACAAAAAAGTAAACATCATCTGAACACACCAAAATTTTTTTAATAAATTCTCATGATAACCCTTGAATTATAGAGTTTGAGTTTGAAGGAGACGTAAAGATGACGTAAAGATGACCTGGTTCAGTCATCTCAAAGAACAGATATGGTAATAGGCCTGGAGAAATTGAGGGTTCAAGACCAGAACACAAGCTATAACCCAAATTTCTGACCCTCCGTCCTGGACACCATCCATTCTACCACCTTGAGTTGGGAAGGTGACACTAAGGGCAGAGTTGGCAAGATGGTGACCCAAAGCAATTCATGTCAAAAAGCCATTGGGCTATTTGAGTCTAAAACTTCAGGCTCTGACTTTTGTGATTTATTCATTAAAAGAAAATTCTTCTTAATCTCAATAAAAGAGGATCTTTCCCCCAAAGAAAAGGAAAGCCAAGTCTTGCTTTACATTGGCAAGTCCACTTTGAGCCCTTTTATAGTCCACAACCAGATGTGCACTTAGAGAAACGATCTGTTCCATTTAGGATGCAAAACAAACCACATATAAGGGAACTCTCACCCCAGATCCTTCTCTGAATGTGAAAGGCAATAATAGGGTAAAGCATAAAACAGAAGTCGAAGAGATACATAGGTAATTAGATGGATAACGCAACAGAAATTGCAATCAATGGCAATAGATGTAGGTGTTTGATAAAAGTTGGCAGATGAGAAAGGTATTGAGACTGTGGCTCCATGTGTTTCAATTAGAAAATTCTCAGTAACTGAGGCTTTGGGGAAAGTCTGTCAGTTTGGAAACTTTTGCCTACAGTCATGTTCACTTCATAGACACCTACTTCAGTATCATTATTTTTTGGCCTTTTGACTTCATATTCTAGCTCTCTCTTACTTACTTCCTATTATTGCTTAAAAGTTTGTAGGCTTTATTTAAAATTCACTGTGTTTTTAGCTACACTCATTCAGGGAAATAAACACCAGAAAAGCTGCATTTGGCATGTCTTATAAAACTGCTTCTGGATATTTTTTGCCATACTTGCAACCTGCTTAGAGCTTTAAAATGGATTCCCCTATTTCAACGCTGTTTTCAGGCTGATTGGCTGGAGTGTGGCTGGAGTATTCACCACGTGGAAATTCCTCTTGGTACATGATGAACTCAACTGCGCTCTTAACCCAAATCCAAGAATGTGTGCCAAATTTAGCTTTCTGCTGAAAATCCTATTTACCACAGACATATCTTAGTGTTATCAGCAGCCTTGAATCAGGAAGGATTACAATAGCATGACTATTTTACTGGAGAGTTACATGAACTTTATTCTACTGTTTTCAGTGTGTGTAAGCAACCATCGAGGCATTCTTTCAATCAGTGATTACTGAGCACCCATTCTGTGCCAGACCCTGGGCTAAATGCTGAAAATACCAAATGATGCATAGTTACTTCCACAGCTCCTGTCCCCAGAACTCATCAACTAGTGCAGGGGGTTGGTGTAATAGCCAGACCCCTCAATTCCCACCTCCTGACATTCATGACCTCACAGAATCTCTTGCCCTTGAATGCGGGCAGGATCTGTGACTTGCTTCCAATCAGCACGATATGGCAAAGATGATGGGACATCACTCCCTATGATTAAGTTACATCATATAAGCTTCATTCTTGCTGGCTTGATAAAGTACGAGGCCATGTTGAGGAAGCCCACATAGCAAGGAACCACAGCTGACTGTGAACTGAAAGTCAGAGCCCTCAGTCACACAGCCACGGGGAATGAATTCTGCCGACAGCCTCAATGAGCTCAGAAGTGGATTCTTGCTGAGTCAAGCCCCCAGATTAAAACACAGCCTGGCTGACACCTTGATTGCAGCCTTTGAAGACTCTGAGTAGAGGACCCAGCTAAGCTGTACATAAACTCTTGACCCACAGAAACTGTGAAATAATCAATGTGTGTTGTTTTCAGCTGCTCAATTTGTGGTCATTTGTCACACAGCAATAGAAAACAAACACAGCAAACTATAGCCTATGAGCCAAATTTGTTCTGCTGCCTGTTTCTGCATGCCCTACAAGCTAAGGAGGATTTTAACATTTTTAAGTCATTGAAACAAATCAAAAGAAGACTATTTTGTGACACAGAAAAATTATATGAAATTCCAGTTTCAGTGTCTGTAAACAAAGTTTTATTAGAAAACAGCCACACCCATTCATTTGTGCATTTTCTAGGGCTGCTTATGCGCAACAGTGGCACAGTTGAGTAGGGGTGAAAGAGACCAGATAAACCAAAAAGCCTAAAATATTTACTATCTGGCCTTTTTCAGGAAAAAAAAAAAAAGTGTCAGCCCTTGATCTAGTGGAAGGGACAGACACTTAACTCGATAAATTACAAACTCAGAAGAGGCATGGGAGCTGGTCCTACTGTTGAGTAAGAGAGTTTTCCAGATGGAAAGTGGAGGAAGGATATCACAAGGAGGGATCAAAAGTAGACAGACAACAAGCTTTGGGGAAATTACTGCATATAATAAGATCTGCAATTTAATCCGTATCTCTAAACTGTTATTGTGGTTTGCCTAGGGCTCTTGGCCAAATCATGTCACACATGCTTCTGCCTAAATGAGTCTGGTGATACAGCTGCATCCCCGCTTCCAAATGCCATAAAATCCACAAATGATCACTTTCCAAATTGGAAAGCATTAATCTTGTACTGCCATTCTTGTTTGGGGGCTGCAGGGGGGGGATATTTGTCTACAGTTTAGTGGCTACAGATCATAGTCTGTTATTGGGTTACTTAAAGATTCAGTTTCACCTCATTTTCTTGAATGCTCTACTCCTATCTTTGACACTCACATCTGTTCGTTTGTAGGTGGAACTGAAGTTTGAAAAAAAGGCACACAGTCAGAGCTCCACCCAGGGATGATCAGTTCATTGGCCTTACAGGGTGAATTTGTCAGGGTCTGGTCTTCAGTTTCTAAGTCTAGAATCTCCTCATCAGTGCTATATGTCTGTCACTATTATTATGATACTCTCAGATTTTATCAGGGGTTATAGCATCGTGTGCCTCCAAACTAAATGACCCCCAAACCACTGCATATTCTGTGACTGCACATCACAATTTTTCTGTCTCCTTTGTGTTCTTGGGTGTGTGGGCACCTCTCCCTTCTGCTGGCCACCTTCCAGTAGCATCCACACTACTAAACTGCTGAGAGCTTAAAAAGGGATAACAAAGGTCTTTAAATTATAGGTAAAACAATAATCTACAGAGAAAGTGAGGGCCTAAAGTGTTCTTCAATCACTTAAATGATATGAATTTACTGTATTCAGTTGGTACTCTCTTTGGCTTTGAGGAATCCCTTTATGCTCTTGCCTAGTTATCAATTGCATTCCAGGGAGCTAAGTTCAATATAAGTTAGAAGTTACTACTCTGCTCTTGAAATGCTCAGGGACAGCAGAAAAGGGAAAACAAAACTCTATCATGCAAATGATTGATCTTCATTCAGTACATACCTGTTTACAGTCAATCGATCTACATTGTGTGTTATAAGAATTTCTAATCAATGTCCTTCAACTTAGATCTAAGTTTGAGGAATTCAGCAAATTGATTAAACCAATCAATGGCTCCATATCTTTAAGGCTTTATGACACTTTCAGAAGCTCAGCAGTTACTTACAGGCAGCAGCAAAAGACAGGACAGTATTGTGGCTGGCTGTCTGCCAGAGCGTCCTTGGATGGTAACTTTCCCCTTCTTACCCCTTCCTCCCTGGGCTCAGCAGGAACTAACAGGCTCTTAGTATTTACTTACTATTTTTAGTTTTAAAATATGGGAGGTGGGACAGAAAATGGGCAGGGAATTCTGTTCAAACAAATATGGAGATAGTGACCAACTGTCTCCATTTGCCAGGGGCTAGGGAGGTTCCCAGGATGTGGGAATTTCACTCCTAAGATGGGGAGAGATCCAGGCAAACCGGGATAAGTTAACCACACTGTATATGATACTAATTGTGCTGTGATTATTTCTTTTTAGAAATCCATAACTGAACTGAAAAGGAAAAAGGAAGACGGTTTTCTAGCAAAAGTAAAAAGAGAAAAACACATTAAGAGGCTCCTGGTGGTTCCACTGATTGGAAAAGTTTATCAGTGAATATCAGTTACCACTGCTTGTGGTAACTTGACCTTCCAAGTCTTCCTTACCTCTGAATGTCCCCGCTAAGCCCACATCTTTCTCTTCTAGAATATAAATCTCCCTTGCCAACGGCGCCCATAATTTAAAATACTTCAGCATAGAAAGTGCAGCACAAAGCACGTTTTCAGTAAGTTTCACTCCAGGATCCTTCTAAACGGAACTCACACTCTTGAGGGTGCTACTGTGTAAGCATTTCCATTATCCTCATCTGAGTTAACACCGGAAGCTTTGATAATTAACATCATGAGAGTCAGAAATGAGCCATCACTGGTGAAATCAGTGGTTTGTTAATTAGCATCGGGGATATCAGAAAGGGACTCTCACTGGTAAAATTCACAGTATTCAAGAAGATATACGAGTTGACAACTATTTTAGAGACACTCCAGCTATATTACTTTCTTAAGGCTGCCATAACAAAGTACCACAAAGTCCAGTCCTGGAGGCTAGAAGTCTGAAATCAAGGTGTGGGCAGAGCCATGCTCCCTCTAAAGTCTCTAGAGGAGAATTCTTCCTTACTTCTTTCCAGCTTCATCTAGTATTTCTCTGCAATCCTTGGTGTTCCTTGGTTTGTAGCTGCGTCATTCCAAATTCTGCTTCCATCTTTACATTTCCCGCCCCATGTGTCTCACTATCTTCACACAGCCTTCTTATAGGACACTAGTCATTGGACTTAGGGTCCACCCTAATCCACTGTGACCTCAGCTAACTACGTCTGCAAGGACCCATTTCCAAATAAGTTTCATTCTGAGGTTCCAGGTAGACATGAATTTGGAGGCACACTATTCAATCCATCACACTTCCCATGCCTAAAGAGGGTATAAGACCTTAACAAGCCTCTAACTGTAGAGATGGTGCTTGAGAGCTGATTTCTAACAGTGTCCAGCTACTGGGTTGAAGGACTTCTGGTTGCCCGATAATAACTAGATGGCATACCTCTGGCATACAGTTGTCAGCCTCACATGAACCTTTCATCAAAGTGAAGTTCATATCACTGAAAAGTTCAGAAAGGTCGGAGTTCATGAGATTTTCAGAAACTTTGAATGCATTGTCTTGCCTGCTAGACAATATATGCTTGATGAATACATATTTATACATGTGCAAGAATCTGGTCTAACACTTGCTTTCATTATAACCTGGCAATGAGATTGTAAGAGAATAGTGGTCACCCTCACACATGCCAACATTTTGGTGGCCTCTGTTATTAACCAAAAAGAACCAAGGAGTTGGGCATAACCAAACTGATGTAAGGTGTCTGCAATCCTCTTTAACCTCACTTCTTTCTCTCTCCTTCCCTTCTCAGTCAAACTTCTAGAAAAAATAATCTACTCTCTCTTATCTGCACTTCCATCATTTCCATTCACCCCTCAACCCATTGAAACTTGGCTTCTGCTGCCATCAAACCAATAGAATGCGTTCCCCAAGGTCACCCATGTTGTTTGAATTGCCAGACTCACCGGATGCTTTTCAATCCTTCTCTTAGGAACTGTGTCAGCAACACTGGTCTCTGCTGAACATTCGTTTCTTCATACAACCCTTTTTCCTCGGCTTCTATGACAGCCCTTTCTCCTAACCCTCCTACCCTCTTTCAAGGGTTCTTCTCCTTCTTTTTGCCCCTTTACGGTGTGTATTTATGAGAGTAATATTCTGGACCCACTATTGTTTTCATTCTACAACCTCCCCAGATGAGTAATTCAATTTTCACTGCTCTAAGTGATGACTCCAGAGGCATATTTCTCTAAGCTTCAGATTTGCATGCCCAATGCCTGCTCAATGTCCTGGGTGACCCATGGGGAGCTCCAACCTGCTTGCTTAAATCAATCTCATTGCTTCCCACCAACATCTAGACTTACTCTTGGGTTGACCTCAGGTAAAGCCTGCAGCAGACAAGGCAGAAACTTGACCACTCCCTGTCATTTTCCACTCTCATCCAATCACCAAGTCCTCAACCCATTTCTTCTCTCCCACTACAATGGCCCTGGTCCAGACACTCACGGGTTCTCTCTGTGCTGCTGCAGGAACCTATCCTCTTGCCTCAAGCCCCCTCAAATCTACCATCCATACATATTGCCTAACACAAGAGCATGCCATTCATTCATTTAAAGTCCTGCAATAACCCATCTCCCTTTCTGAAAGCAGGATTTCTCAACCTTGGCACTGTTGACATTCAGAGCCAGAAAATTCTTTGTTGTGGGTAGCTGTCCTTGCGTTATAGGATGTTTAACCATATCTTGGTGTTATCCCCCAAGTTGTGACAATCAAAATTGTCTCCAAACACCACCAAATGTCCCCTGGAGGGGTGCAAAATCACCCCCACTTGAGAAGCACTGACCTGGAGAACAAAGCCAAAAATCTCTAATGTATCAAAAATGGACCTTCCTCAGCTGGTCCCTGGCTACCTGCTGACCCTATCTCTTCCCTCTCCCTGTGGTGTACCTGACACCCTATGAAAAATCTTTGTAATTATACTTAACATATTGCATCATAACTAACTCTGCATATGTCTGCATTTCCCATGAACCATGAACTCCTTGCGCCTGGAGGACCATCACTTATTCCTCTATATATTCAAAGCTCATAACAAGTGCAGTGCATATAAGTGTTTAATGTTTGTTGGATAAGCGAACAGTGAATTGGAGAGGACTTGGAAAAATAAGGCAACTTTGGCTTTTGTGCCTACTATTGCTGCATCTCTGATGAGCTACAGCCACACACCCGCCTCTTCAACCTCTGAGCACTTAACCAAGCGTATTCTTATGTGGCTCTCTGTGTCACGGTGTACACTTTGTTTTCCCAGTTAGGATATAAGATCTTCCAAAGCAAAGATCTTTGAATTAAGCTTCCTTCCTAAATCTCACATCCCCTACTACAATGCTGGGCTCATAATGTAGCCTAACAATGACTTTGAGAAACACACTGACTCTCTGTAAAAACTTCACCTGTGGAACACAAGCCTGGGTAAGGGAGTAATTAAGTTGGATTCTACAGTTCAACAATCCAAATTCCAATCCAGGTTCTTTCCACATTTTCGTAGCTCCATAACCTTGGACAATTCATTTAATGTATCTAAGTTTGTATTTCTTTGTGGGGCAAAATGAAGATAGTAATAGTACTTACCTCATCCGTTCAAAAAATATTTATTGATTATTTATTACATGCCAGGCACTGGAGGTACAATTGAGTTCAAAACAAAGTTTCTTCCCACATTTGAGCTTACATTTTAACAGATAAAGACAAACAATAAATATGTAAGAGATAAATAATGTAATTCCAGGTAATGGTAAGCGCTGCAAAGAAAATATACTAGGGCTTTGGGATATCACAATGGGTAGGTGACATAACCTTAGATAAAATTATCAATAAAAGCCTCATTGAGGATGGATTTGGTCTCCTAAATTACAGAGGGTGTTGTGAAGATAAAATGAAATACATGCTTGCGAATTTCTGAATAATGAATATTCATAAATTGCAAATGTTCTACAAAAATTTACTATTGCTATTACAGGGAATCCCCACTAGAGGGAACTACCGCTCATTGAGTACTTGCTGCATGCCAGGCACATGGCTCATCATTTTACATGCAATTTCCATTGATCCTCCTAACAGAAACAACCCTGAAGAACAGATATTATTGGTTCCATATTCCAAGACTGAGGCTCAGAGAGCAACTTACCCAGGGGTCACGCAGTTGGTAAGTGGTGGAGCCATGCAGGTCTGTCTGACATCAAACCTGTGCTTTTTCAGTTAAACCATGCTGCCTCTTTCTTCATACTGACTTCCTTCAAAAACAAAGAGACAAGAGCACAGCAGTAGAAGATCAATAAGTAGGAGGGGGAAGGAGAAAGATCTATATGAAGTTCATGGTTCACAATTTGGAGTCAAAAGCCCTGGCAAGTCACAGAATGAACAAAGCCCTCACATTAAGGGAAAATTCTTCAGAACTGTTTTCAGAGATGGTCCAGCTTACTGCTCCATCCTGGGGCTTCAGACCTCCTAGATTCCCATGAAATCAAAGCTCAAAGCAGTGACACTTCGTAGCTGTGAAACAGAACTGACAGAAACACTTCCTCAAGGCCCCCCTCAGGACAGAAGTAGGTGGAAATTTTCACTCTGTGAGTCCAACAGAATTTATTTTCTGTAAACAATTTTCTGGGTTTTACCCCTAACTACCAAAGACTCTGCCCAGAAAAACAGGTAAAGTGACCCATAAACTTCCATTTCAGGAATCCGGAGTGTAGAGATGCACCTCGAATTCAATCAAAGTCATACTTTACAGAGTTCGCAGGGTGGAGAATCTGACTGCTCTGTGGATAAATTAACAACCTGCCGAGTGAACACAACCAGACAAGAAAAGTGGGAAATAAACTCCCAAATGGTTCATCCCATCATCCACCAAACATTCATTAAGCATTAATATTGTGTCTGGCTTAAAGAAACGATTGCCATTTGCAGCAACATGGATGGACCTAGAGATTATCATACTAACTGAAGTAAGTCAGAAAGAGAAAGACAAATACCATATATCACTTATATGTGGAATCCAAAATATGACACAAATGAACCTATCTGTGAAACAGAAACAGACTCAGACATAGAGAACAGACTTGTGGTTGCTAAGGGGGACGGGGGGTGGAAGAGAGAAAGATTGGGAGTTTGGGATTAGCAGATGCAAACTAGTATGTATAGAATGGATAAACAACAAGGTCCTACTGTATAGCACAGGGAACTAGATTCAATATCCTGTGATAAACCATAATGGAAAAGAATATATATGTGTGTAACTGAGTCACTTTGCTGTACAGCAGAAATTAACACAACATTGTAAATCAACAACAACAAAAATTAAAAAGTTTTAAAAGTTTTTAAAAAAGAATCAGAAAAAAAATATTGTGTCTGGCTCAGAAGGAAGACACATTCTGCATTACTGTTCATAGTGTTAATTTACTTAACTATATTTGCATTTTGTCCAAGAGTAAACACAACTGTATAATATTTATTGTACAACACGTTCTGCATTTTTTTTAAATTAAAATAACAGCGGTGTGCTGGTAAAGGTTTGCCAGCTGTCCAAGGAGGAGTCGGTGGTGAGAAGCCTAATGATAGAGTTTGCCAATTTCCATGGTGTAAATATTTCTACCATGACCAGTTTTGAGCTGCCACTGTGAAATAACTCAGATGAGGAGCTCAGAGAGATGCCAGGAGCCGGGGAGCCAGCTCCAGCACACCACTGAAAATCAGAAGTTTGCTAGTGAAGTTTTTCCCCAGCAGCTTGAGAAGAAGTAAAATGTAGTCCACAACTTCCAAGTTAAGAAGACAGCGTAACATAATAGAAAAAGCACAAAATGAAATTTCAGAACCTTGAGTTCTAGGCTTGCTTCTGACTCGGATATCCTGTGTAATTTGGGAGTAGACATTTTTCCCACTCTGAGTCCAAGTGTCTTGTGCCTAAAAGGCGGGATTGAGACACATCAGTAATTTTCAACCGTGGCTACACATTTGAATCACTGTGGATATTTTTTTAACTACAGCTGCCTGGATTCCACCTGTCAGAATGATTCTGAGGGTTTAGAGAGGTCTCTAGGGATCTTCCTTTTTTTGTTTTGTTTTGTTTTGCTTAACTCCATCTCTCTATATGTATATCTGAGACTGGGGAAGCACTGGACTGTTTTATGTTTTAGGCCCCTCCTAAGCGAAATATCCATATTGCTAGCCTAACTAGTGTTGCAGACAGATTAACGGTGACCCCCAATGATCGCTATCTCCCAGCATTCATGCCCTTGTATAGTCTCCTCCCCTGCAGGGTGGGCAGGGCTTGTGACTTGCTTCTAACCAGTAGAACATGGCAAAGGTAATGGGATGTCATTCCCATGGTTCCGTTACATTATGTAGGACCCCATCTTGCTGACAGACTTGTCCTAGAGATGCTCATTCTCCTGCAGGCCCTAAGGGAACAAGCGGCCATGTGGTGAGCTGCCTGTGGAGGACC
Source organism: Lagenorhynchus albirostris (assembly GCF_949774975.1). NCBI lineage: Eukaryota > Metazoa > Chordata > Mammalia > Artiodactyla > Delphinidae > Lagenorhynchus > Lagenorhynchus albirostris. The sequence continues at coordinate 103,993,505 of NC_083098.1, read as the reverse complement.
CACGTGGCAGAGAGCTGGGGGAGACACCAGCCAACAGCCAGCAAAAAGCTTCAGTTTTTAGTCCTACAACCACAAAGAAACTAATTCTGCCAACAATATGAGTGACCTTGGCAGCAGAGTCTCCTCTAGCTGAGCCTCCAGAAGTGAGGCAGCCCAGCTGACACCTCAATTACAGCTTCATGAGACCCTAAAACAGAGAACATGGTTAAACTGTGCCTGGGCTCTTGATTCAGAGACACTGAGATAATAATTATGTGTGGTTTTTAAGCTGCTATGTTCGAGGTAATTTATTATAAGGCATGAAAAGCATACATCCCAAAACACCAGAACCTCATTCAGCTAGAGGTGCTGAAACCAACAGATTCACGCTTCCCTTTTCAAGCCCCCTCCACGGCACAAGCTCACTGCATGCAGTGACTGGCAGGATTATGTCACACTTTTTAAAATATAATTTGATTCCCCTTTTTTTTTCAGTCTTTAGTTTGCTAAATTCTATTAAATTGAATGTGCAGATGATGTGACCTCACTATAAAATTATATTACACTTTCTGGTTTATAAACTTTATTTCTTAATCTTTACCATGTCCCTGTGTAGTACTTTTATTGTTGTACTAGTTTTCTTTTGCTGGGTAAAAAAATTACCACAAACTTAGAGGCTTAAAAACACATTCATTCACAATAGCCAAAAGGTGGAAGCAACCCAAGTGTCCATTGAAAGGTGAATGAATAAATAAAATGTGGATTGGAATACTATTCAGAATATACACATATACACTGAATAATGGAATATTATTCAGGCTTAGAAAGGAAGGAAATTCTGACGCATGCTACAACCTGGATGAACTGTGAAGATGTACACGACGTGAAACATCAGTCACACACACAAAAAATCCTGTATGATTCTGTTTTTATGAATTACCTAGATTAGTCAAATTCATGGAAACAGAAAGTAGAATAGTGGTTGACAGAGCTGGGGGTGAGGGAAAATGGGGAGTTGCTGTTTAACGGGTATCTAGTTTTCAGTTTTGCAAGATGAAAACATTCTGGAGGTCGGTTGCACAACAATGTGAATATACTTAACACTACTGAACTTAAAAATGGTTACGATGGTAAATTGTATATTGTGGGTACTTTACTACAAATAACAAACATTTTTAACTAATTACCAAAAAAACCCCACATTTATTATCTGACAGCTTTCATGGGTCAGGGGTCCAAGCTCAGCTTAGCTGTCTTCTGCTCAGGGTCTCACGGGGCTGCAATCAAGGTATCAGGGCTGCATTTTCATCTGGAGTTTCAACTGGGGAAGAATCCACTTCCAAGTTCATCCAGGTTGTTGACAGTTCCCACTTCCTTGAAGCTATATGACCGAAGGCCCTGTTTTCTCACTATCTGTCAGCTGGGGGCTGCTCTCAGCTCCCAGAGGCTGCCTGTAGTTTTTTGCCACAGGGGCCCACTGTCTCAGTCTGTCTGGGCTGCTATAACAAACTACCATAGTCTGGGTGGCTTAAACAGTAAACACTTATTTCTCACAGTTCTGCAGGCTAGGAAGTCCAACTTTCAGGCACCAGCAGAATCGATGTCCAGTGAGAGCCCACTTCCTGGTAATAGATGACCATTTTCTCATGTTCTCACTGGGTCCTCACATGACAGAAAGAGCAGGGAGCTCTCTAGTGTCTCTTCTATACAGTCAGTAAACCCATTCATGGTCCACCCTCATGACCCAGTCACCTCCCAGTGGCCCCACCTCCAAATACCAACACTTTGGGGGTTAAGTTTCAACATATGAATTTAGGCGGTAGGGGGACACAAACATCCAGTCTATAGCACCATCTCCATAGGACCTCTGCTAACATGGCAGTTTACTTCTTCAAAGCTGGCAAGGGTAGCTTCTCTCTTCAGCCTGCGAAGACAGAGCCTTATATAACATAACCTGGGCAAGGAAATGTCATCTCGTTACCTTTGCCATCTTCTATTGGCCAGAAGCAATTTACAGGCTCCTCCTACATTCAAACAGAGGGAGAGACAAAGTTGTGACTCACTAGGAGTCACCTTATGTGTGTCTGCCACAACTGCTGACCCCGTTAGTTATACATGAGAAAACTGAAGCTTAGCAAGTTTATGTGACAAACCCAAGGTCACCCATTCAGCAACAGGCTGACCAGAGACCTCTAGCTGTGGACTTCTGGATGCAACTTCCAGGCTCCATGCAGTCCCCACATGTAGGAGCCAACAGGCACTCACTGGGAAGACGGAGGCAGCCCATCTCCTTTTACTGGTGGCAGCAAAGACATCCACACATTAAGAAATAGGTCTCAAGTCTCAGCAGGAAATCAGCTGGATTGTGTGGCATCTGTGTTTCTTTTCATTACTCCCAAGTTCAATGTCAACCATCAAGATTTTAGGAGCCTATTCTGAAGTCCAATCAATAATCTTGTTTGTAAAAATACTTTGAAAAATGTAAATCACATTTTGTCCCCAAAGAAAAAGATTATCACTTTAAAAATGACTGCACGTTTAGCCAATTCTTTAAAAGGAAACTGTACCCTGACTTGTTAAAAATCACATCTCTTAGAAGTGAGATTTATATCATATCAGAGAATCTTAGAACACAACTAGAATACATAGTGCTAACTACTGGCTCAGCTTCAAGGAAAAAAGCTTCCAGCAAAGTAAATGGAGGTGAGGTCATACACAAAATAAAATTAACAAGGGAAGATGAAAACAAATTAGTGAGGTCAGCTTAGAATTTAGTTTTTATTTATACCCAACACTCATTTTGTAACCTTATGTAAAGGTTTCTACCTTCTGAACCTGCCTGAGATCACCTCCCGGGACTCTCCTCTGCTGGACAAGATTTAGGTGCCTTTCCTTGTCATTGTGATAATACGCAGTGATAGGAAAAGGAAATCTATTCCTCAAACTTGTGAAACTAAGAAATTACTTATATTGCAATTTTTCATATTTATCCCACCTAATAATGACTGTAGGTTATTGGAGAGTCATGATTACCAGCTAACTTAAAAGAGACTGGTATTCTTCCAAATGCATGCTTTCTGATAGAATGTCTAAAAAACAGGAATGAAGGAAGGAGTGGACTGATGGCCCCTTCCCTAGTAAAAATGAAGAGATCAAATAACATCATGGAGAAAAATGTCACCAAGGAAAACCATGTGCCTTTGTTTCTAAATTAATTACAAGATCCTTACCTTTCAAGTTCATTTCCTATTCATACTTATTGAAACATGCTACTGCGAATGAAAGTTCATTTTGAAATCAATGTTAATATATGTTTTCATCTTTCTTGGGAAAATATCAAGGAATGTGATTGCTGGGTTATATGGTAAGTATATATTTACCTTTTTAAGAAACTGCTAAAGGTGCTGTTTTCACCTTGTTTTCTAAAGGTGCTGTACCATTTCACATTTTACCAGCAATGGCTGAGACTTCCAGTTGTTCTGCATACTTACCAACACTTGGTATTGTCAGCCTTTTGAATTTTAGCCATTTTAGTCAGTGTGGTTTTAATTTGGACTTCCTGATTAGTAATGATTTGAGCATATTTTCACAGGCCATTTGTATATCTCTCTTTGTAAAGGGTCTGCTCAAATATTTTGCTTAGTTTTCTTAAGTGGGTTGTTTAGCTTTTATTGTTGGTTTGTAATATTTCTTTATATATTCTTGATATGGAGTTTTTGTTTTAATACATGAAAAAGATAACTAATAAAGGCTTAGATGGTACAAGGGAAAAAAATCAAACTCAAGTAGCAAATAGCCCCATGATACATATGATTTAAACCTTACAGTTTCTTCAGCTATAAAGACCAGTGGTGGGAGCAGGTCCTGGGCTGGTGTCCCTTCTTATGTGGGTATCTCCACCATCGATATTGGAAAGCAAGCTACCTTCTTTACTGTTTCCATTTAGATGCAACTTCAGCATGCCTTCATCTCCTGTTAGCCTTCATCTCCCGCCATGGTAAGAAGAGAGAATTCTAGCCCGCCCGCTCATCATCACCCCAACAAGCTACCGGAGGGGCACACCTGTGATGAGCACAGGAGCTGTCACTGATCATCAGAAGGAATTATGGACTGGTGTTAAGTGGGAGGATTTCAGGCAACTTACTTAACCACTCTGTTCCTCCGTTTTCCCATCTGAAAGATGGGATGATAGTAGTACTCGCCTTACGGTTTACTGTGAATATTAAATAGCTCAATTTTTTCAAAGCACTTGAAACAGTGTTTGGTGCTATGTAAGCATTTATTGTCACAATTCTTTCTTTTTGAACTACATGAAAGAGACTAAATGCATGTTGATTGACCCACTGACAATATAGGTGACAGACTAAATCATCAAAGAACTAAGATCTTCATGATCTGATACCATTTCCATTGTCCAACCTTACTTCCCATCTCCCCACCCCCTTCTCAAGCCTGTGCTCCATCCTTGCTAAGCCTCTTCCAGTTTCATAAACTCTCCATCTTCTCCGTACCTTTGACCTTTGCACCTGCTGTGCCCCTGCTTGGAACACTGACACCCACATTCCACCCCCCACCCCCCCACAGTATGGCTCTCCTCACTGCTTCCAAGAAGCCTTCCTTGGCCCAAGTCTCAAATAGATGACCCTCTCTGTGCTCCCATGCACCCCTGGACCACTACATGACATCACTTCACATTCTGTACTGTGATGATATATTTGTTTGCCTCTCCCACTGTCAAGTGAGATCCTTGAAAAGGATCATGTTCACTGGGCCGTGTTCACTGGCTTCCCTCTACTTGGCACAGGACTTGGCATACAGTAGGTGGGTGTTCAGTATACACAGGCTTTTGTTGAATGAATGAACAAATGAATAAATGAAATGCCTAACAACACATGCTATAAGAGTCACTACTATGGGCTACATTGGAAAACCTAATAAAAAAAATCTTACAATCCAATTAGGAAGATAAATCCTAAGTAGATGAAAAGTTAAATAATTTTAAAAGATTCAGATACATAGGTAATTACAAATAAAAATTAAACCCTCTTGTACATGTCACTGACCATGATATCAGGGTGGCAAGCTAACTCCAAATAGCACTGGAAATGCTACAAAGTCTTCTACGCAGGTCCAGAAATCAAGACTCATATTTCACTGATGATAAGATAACACATTTTCTCAAATTTTAACATCTCAAACTTATGATGCATCCTGTAAATAATGACACATCATAGTTTAAGCAGAAACCCTTCTCTTTCTTAGTGGTACATAAAACAGTGGTGCATCTTACAATCCTTGGTGTTTGATGACATCCATGATGAAATAAGGGGAAAGGGTCAAGGAAATCTAATTATTGTATATGCATTTTTTCCTTAGAGGAAACATCAGAGAATTTAAGAGCTGGATGGTGTGAGGACTTTGCTAATCTCTCCTGTAGCAAGTAATTAAAAATAAATGGTTGCAGGGATCCTGGAAGGTCACTCCTGCCCCTCAATGCCCAAGGTGAATATCTGATGCAGTTTGAGTGTAGAGAGCTTATCTCGGCAGCCGATGAGGATAAAAACCTAAGAGATGAAGGGGTGTGGGTTGCATTAACTACAGCTAAACAGTCAGTATAATATTTCACTATCATTTTTATGATCTTCTAAATGCAGATATTCTTGCACCTCTTCCACCCTGTTTTATGAATTTTATGAAAGATAAAAAATAATTCAGCTATCTTGCAAAGCCCTTTATAACTAACTCCTTCCTCTGCCCAATGATCATTCCTATGTGCAGAATATTTTGAAAGATGATACACGATTTATTTGTTCCATTAAAGACGCCTCCTTACTAAATGAGAGTGTTCCTTAAAATGACATGGTTCCAGCAAGAATCACACAATCACTTCTAGTGACCCAGAAGCTGAAGATGTGTAATACTCATCAGTATACTGCAACGTCCCACTTGGCAAGTATAATGTTTAATTTATTTGATTTCTTAACTGATTTCACACTTACTAGGATTTTCACAGGGTAGTCACACTAATTTTTTAAAATAATCTTCCTGTAATACCGTGGCAGATAGTGAAAAATAGATTTTTGCCAGAAACTGCTTTTTTAAAAATTGCAAAATAGGGATTTTGCAGTTAACTTATCCCATCTCTCTTCTCTCTCTCTGTCAGTCTCACACACACACACACACACACACAGAGCAAAGCAATGCTGTCCTGTCAAGCTAAATCCATCTTATTTTGATATTTAAACATATCACGTAATTTGTATCTTTAATCAACACAGCCAATTTGGCTAATGCACATGGGGTGATTGGGTGTCTGTGTGCTAATAACAGTGGCTGGGTGCTAATGCTAGGAAAGGCTAAATGCCCGGAGAACAGACTTGGATTAACTGTGAGCATTTGCCTCTTGGCTTTCCTAGAACTGTTTGGTTTCACCTCCATTTAACCTTGACAGTCATAAACAGAATCTAAAGGTTTGACAAATAGGGACCCAACTTAAACACAAAACAATGCCAAAAATCCTACACGCATTCCCCAAGAGGGGGGGAATGCAAAGCTGAATCAGACCATCTTCTTTTAACACCTTGCACTTTGACCTCATCCAGTAAAGATGGTTCAAGAATCAAGTAGTCTGTTATTAAAAAGACTTTTGTGTGGGTAAAAGAAAAAAAATGTGTATTTGAGGAGTACTTAATTGCCCATGAAAATATCCAAGGACCTCTGGCCTTGAAGAAATGATAGCGTCACTTTTACCAAGTGTCATAAGGAACATTATCTAGTGTAATTCTGAGTGAATACAGAATTCTCTTTTCAAATAAGCTGGGAATTCTTGAATATAGTGCAGGCCCACCCTCCTCTGAGTTTCACTTTACGGATCTCCATCTTAAGGGCTCAAAAAACTCTTGCAGCAAAGACACCTATTTAAATTTGGTTAACCCATTGTTACCTAAATGTATTTGACCACAGAACCTTTTCTTTGAGCAAGAACATTTTGGGAATGTTAGCTAAATGAAAAGAAATCCAGGAAAAAGATCAGGAGACCTAAAGCCCAAGGTTAGCTTTCCTTTTAGTTCACTGTACAGCTTGGAGCAAGTCCTTTTGTTTAATTCATGCTTTGAGAAAATAAAAGTGTTGGGCTCAATAAGTTCTGAAGTCTCTCCCAACTCATAAATGAAATGATCTGAGAAAATCTGATGGAAATGAAGGTGAGAGGCTGAAGAAAATATTAGACATCACCTAAAGGACTGGGATAAATGAGGTGAGAACAATGACCAAGTAGGTAAAAGGGCATGAAGACCTGGGCAATTCATTCCCAAGAAAGTCTTACTAAGCAACCCAGGAGCAGATCTGGGTCCTTGTCAAGAGAAATCCAGTTCAGACCCAGGAAGACAAGATGCTGAAAACGTAAACAGACAAAACAAAGACAGAAACAAAAACTGCGTCAGGAGGGTGGATGGAGAGTCAGCCATATGTGAGATGAAAGGAGGTCCACGAAATAGCTCGAGGTGAGGGGTTCATGAGTGAAATTGAGAACAGAAACTTGGCAAAACTACCCTTTTTATACGGTGGTCAACCTTCTGGGTTGCTGGACAGGAGTAGGCTGGACAGAAGAATCTGTGATAGACCAGTCAAAATTAAATTATAGGCCACCTTTTCAGCAATATTTGGTTGGCTCATTGAACCTTTTAATAAATTTTGAATGAAATTTGTCTGACACTCTGTAAACAAAAAGGAAAAGAATGTGGTTGAATAAGATCAAAGTTTTCCAACCTAGAATCCCTGGGCTGCTAAGGCTTGCGAAGGTCGTAAAGGGTCGCCAAGTAGCCTTTCTGCTAAAAGAAGTAGGACTGTTGTCACTGCTTTTTCAGGATGCTGAGCAAGAGGCCACTGCCTGGGGTTGGAGTCCTCAGGGACACAGCTAGGGCAGGGGGCCAGCATGGGTTAGGGGAAGGCAAAAATGCAAACGCATGACCAGAAAAACACTGGGAGAATAAGAGCTCAACCTGAACAGCCAAGACTAAGCAATGATCAGCAGAACGCTGACGCTCTTGGCTTGTGCACCATCGTTAAAAAGAATTTTGAGGGGACTTCCCTGGAGGTTCAGTGGTTAAGACTTCGCCTTCCAATGCTGGGGGTTCAATCCCTGGTCAAGGAACTAAATTCCCACATGCCTCTTGGCCAAAAAAACAAAACAAAACAGAAACAATATTGTAACAAATTCAATAAAAACTTTAAAAAAATGGTCCACATTAAAAAAAAAAGAATCTTGAGCACAATATATACCTGCACTGTATGCAAATTACATAGGTATAAAACTGTACTAATAAGTTATATGCATGACAAAATACACACAAAAAAGCAGAACATTTAAACCAGTGAGAAAAAATAAAGAAGTATAAAGCTTCTAATACCGCATAACTCCTAGAGTGAAAGCACTCCACTTTGGGAGACCATTGACAAAGACAAGATGAGAGCAAAAGAAGATGAAAAACAAGCGAGAGGGGAACCAGACAAAGAGATGGCTGCAGACATGTTGGGAGCTCACTGCTTGCAGCTGTACAGCATGGAGGCATCAGGCTGCTTCAAAGAATTAGGAGGAAAGATAACAGGAACCTGAAAGCCCTTTTTGGAAATTCACGACTATAATGTAAATATGGCAGTACCTGTGATAAGGCCACCAGAACTGAAAAACCACAATAATTTTTTAAATTTCAGCTAGAATTATATCAGCTCAATGTAGTCATATCTACCTCCTAACTGATGGTATTGCATTTGTTTATGCCTTGACTTTACAAGTGGGGTAAGATATTATCTTTCATCTAAAAAGAACCCTGCAAGACAGAACTTTTTTTTTTTTTTTTTTTTTTTTTTTGCAGTAGGCAGGCCTCTCACTGTCGTGGCCTCTCCCGTTGCGGAGCAAAGGCTCCGGACGCGCAGGCTTAGCGGCCATGGCTCACGGGCGCAGCCACTCCGCGGCATGTGGGATCTTCCCGGACCGGGGCACAAACCCGTGTCCCCTGCATCGGCAGGCGGACTCTCAACCGCTGCGCCACCAGGGAAGCCCAAGACAGAACTTTTTTAATGGAAAAATATATATGGAAGTTCTCAGATGTAAAAATATTAAGAATTACAGGACTAGAGTATCTCTAACTCTGTGATGTGAGGTCATCAACGTGGCCACTTTACTTCACCAAAACTATTCTTCAAACTGAAAAACCTTCTCGACCAGTGCCATCCAACAGAACTTTCTGCGATAAGGAAAAACCTGTATCTGTGCTGTCCGCTATGGTAGCCCCTAGCTCCATGTGACAATCAGGCATTTGAAATGTGGCTAGAGAAACTGAATTTTACGTTTTATTTCATCTTAATAATTTAATTTTAAACAGTCACATGTGGCTAATGGCTACTGTATGGGATAGTGCAGCCCTAGAAAATCTCAAACAAATGTATAACAATCAGTTATTAGAAGGAATAAACACAGTTTATGAAGATTTGGGCAGACTTGCTAAAATCCCACAGTCTAATTTGTCAAGTAGACTGAATTCAACAAACCACAAAATCAAAGGATGTTGTTTAATAGGCTTTAAGTATAAGATATTAGACTGTAACCAAAACAAAGAAAACCCACAGATACAAGAGGGTCAATGACCTGAAAAAAAAATAAAAAGAGAATAAATCCCCACAGGGACCACAATGGGCTGCAGATGGAATGAGCCTGAAGCACGTCTAGAGTGAAGATGATCAGGGCTGAGCTGAGAGATAAGGATATAAAAGTGCCAGCGAGGAATCCCTCCTCTAGACTTGGCTTTTGCATTTTTGGCCTCCACCTCTGAAGAGGGATGAGAAAGAACTGGAGAAGGTCCAAGGAAGAACAAAATGATTCAACTGTTGGCTCACAGATTCACAATGGGGAAATACCGGATGCACTGTGGCTTTTTAATCCAGAGAAATAGAATTTGAGGGTAACAATATCTGCCTTCAGGTACCAGAAAAGTCACAATAAGTGGCATCTGCCAGATGGTCCCCATGCACACAGAGGAGAAAATTACACTTAATATATAGCACGGATGATATTCCATTTAGCCAGAAGGAAGACTTATCTATTCATAGGTAATGGTTTAACAGGGAAGCAGTTTCATTTAATCCAAGAGATGTTGAGCAACAGAGCCTGCGGGGACTGAGCCTAAAATATAAATAAGACAGTCCCTGAGCTCAGGACCTTCACCTGGGAGAGCCGTAGGAGCACTATGCACTGCCTCACACCCAACCACCCAACACTGGGACACATTTGTAAGCAAGAGGAAGAGGGCTGTTGACGATTCCACACTCACACCTCCCTCCCCTCTCTACAAAGAGAGTTGTACAGGCACACCTTGCTTAATGCACTTGGCTTTATTGCACTTTGCAGATATACATTTATTTTACAGATTGACGGTTTGTGGCAACCCTGCATGGAGCAAGTCTATAGGCACCATTATTCCAACAGCATTTGCTCAATCCATGTCTCTGTGTCACATTTTGGTAATTCTCACAATATTTCAAAGTTTTTCAATTACTAACCTATTTGTTATGGTGATCTGCGATCAGTGATCTTTGTTGCTACTATTGCAATTGTTTTGGGGCACCATGAACCATGCCCATATAAGATGGTGAACTTAATTGAGAAATGTTTTATGTGTTCTGACTGCTCCACCAACTGGCTGTCCACCCCCCCTTGCCTCCCTCTCCTCAGGTCTCCCTATTCCCTGGGACACAACAATATTAAAATTAGGCCAATTAATAACCCTACAATGACCTCTAAGTGTTTAAGTGAAAAGAAGAGTCACACATCTCTCACTTTAAATAAAAAGCTAGAATGATTAAGCTGAGTGAGGAAGGTATGTAAAAAGCCAGGACAGGCCAAAAGCTAGACCTCTTGTGCCAAACAGTTAGCCAAGTTGTGAAAGCAAAGGAAAAGTTTTGGGTTTTTTTTTTTATTTGTGGCCATGCCCTGTGGCACGTGGGATCTTAGTTCCCAGACGAGGGATTAAACCCGTGCCCCCTGCAGTGGAAGTGCAGAGTCTTAACCACTGGACCTCCAGGGAAGTCCTGCAAAGGAAAAGTTCTTAAAGAAACTTAAAAGTGCTACTCCAGTGAACACACAAATGGTAAGAATGTGAAATGGCCTTATTGCTGATATGGAGAAAGTTTTAGCGGTCTGGATAGAAGATCAAACCAGCCACAACATTCCCTTTAGCCAAAGCCTAATCCAGATCAAGGCTTTAATTCTCTTCAGTTCTATGAGGGCAGAGAGAGGTGAGGGAGCTTCAGAAGAAAACTCTGAAGCTAGCAGAGGTTGGTTGATGAGGTTTAAGGAAAGAAGCCTTCTCCATAATATAAAAGTGCAAGGTGAAGCAGCAAGTGCAGATGTAGAAGCTGCAGCAAGTTATTCAAAAGCTCTAGTAAGATAATCTATGAAGGTGGCTACAATTAACAACAGATTTTCGATGTAGACAAACAGCCTCATATTGGAAGATGCCATCGAGGACTTCCATAACTAGAGAGAAGAAGTCAGTGCCTCGCTTCAAAACTTCAAAGGACAAGCTGACTCTTTTGTTAGGGGCTCATGCAGCTGGTGACTTTACATTAAAGCCAATACTCATTTACCATTCCAAAAATCCCAGGGCCTTTAAGAATTATGCTAAATTTACCCTGCCTGTGCTCTGTAAATGGAACAACAAAGCCTAGATGACAGCATATCTGTTTACAACGTGGTTTACTGAATATTTTAGCCCACCTTTGAGAACTACTGCCTAGAAAAAAAGATTCCTTTCAAAACATGACTGCTCATTGACAATGCACCTGGTCACCCAAGAGCTCTGATGGAGATGTATAATAAGATTCATGTTGTTTTCATGCCTGCCAACACAACATCCACTCTGCAACCTATGGATCAAGAAGTCATTTCGACTTTCAAGTCATTATTTAAGAAATACTTTTCGTAAGGTTATAGCTGTCATAAATAGTGATTCCTCTGATGGATCTGGGCAAAGTCAATTTAAAACATTGTGGAAAGGATTCACCATTCTAGATGCCATTAGGAATATTCATGATTCATAGGAAGAGGTCAAAATATCAACATTAACAGGGATTTGGAAGAAGTTGATTCCAACCCTTATGGATGACTTTGACGGTTTCAAGACTTCCGTGGAGGAAGTAACAGCAGATGTGGTAGAAACAGCAAGAGAACTAGAATTAGAAGGGACTGAATTACTTGAATCTCATGATAAAACTTTAACAGCGGAGAAGTTGCTTCTCACGGATGAGCAAAGAAAGTGGTTTCTTGAGATGAAATCTACACTTGGTGAAGACACTGTGAAGATCATTGAAGTGACAACAACAGGTTTACAACAAATATCACATAAACAGCTGATAAAGCAATGGCAGGTTTTGAGAGAATTGACTGCAATTTTTAAAGAAGTTCTCCTGTGGTTAAATGCTATCAAAAACTATTGCACGCTACAGAGAAATCATTCATGAAGGAAGAGTCAGTCAATGCAGCAAACTTCACTGTTGTCTTATATGACGGAACTGCCACGGCCACCCCAGCCTTCAACCACCACCCTCATCAGTCAGCAGCCGTCAACACTGAGGCAAGACGCTCCACCAGCTAAATAATTACAACTTGCTCAAGGCCCAGATGATGCAAAACATTTTTAGCAATAGAGTACTTTTTAATTAAAATATGTTCATTATTTTTAGATGTAATGCTATTGCACACTTTATAGACTGCAGTATAGTATAAACACAACTTTTCTATGCTCTAGGAAAGCAAAGAATTCATGTGACTTGCTTTATTGCCATATTTGCTTTATTGTAGTGACCTGGATCTGAACCCATAACATCTCTGAGGTATGTCTGTACTCCACTGGGAGGAAACAAAGCATTAATAAAAGAGAGAGAAACTGGAAACGCCTAACACCATGTGCTCAGGTAAATGCTGGACTGGTATATATGGAAAGGCTCAAAGTTCAAAGAAGCCAGTGGGTCTCTTGTCCTGAATGTAGGATGGCAGGGTCTGTGGGGCTGAGCATCCCTAACTTATCCTCTCATGCGCAGAGAGCAAGGCAGAACCAAAAGAGGAAGCAAGCTCTGTCTAGGTGAGCTTGGTACCTGGAAATGGGATGTATGAGGGATCCTGCTGTTGATGAGTCCTGACCAGGGGTGCACACATGGTGGCTAATGTAATTAATCAGGGCTAACCCAGGAAAACTAGATATAGGGTCACCTCCCTTTAAGGTACTGTACTCTTATTAGTTAAACATTCACTTTGCCTAATCAAGGCTCAGGCTTTACCCAATCACATAGCATCTTCTCTCTTGAGGAGAATGAGTGAAGGTTCCTGCCGCAACTATTGCAATTACATCACAGATATATTTAAGCACTAATGAGAAATCAGAGAAGGGAGTATAATGAAGGGCAACTGCATATTATGCAACATTGAATTAATCTGAAACTATGTGATATAAAAATATTAATAAAGTCCCAATTTATGCACAAAATTATGCAATTATCAAACCATTGTTTAACTCATCAGGAATTGTTTATTTTCAATGTTATTAGGCCAAGGGACTTGTAGAGTGTTTACACTACTAGTACTTGAGCTGGTGAACAGAAATGCCCACCATCAGAAATACTTTGTCAGATCTGTGAGAAAATTAATCTTAAATTATGTTTCTTTGATTTATGTAAAAATTTATATAAGTTATTCAAAAATCTATCCCTCATGTACATCATCACTTCTGTGTATGAGAGCAGAGGAAAGACATTTCAGGAAGAGATAAAAATTATTTGCAAATACATAGAGGCAAGAAAAAATTAAAGGAAGGAAAGCAGAAAGGAAGGAAGAGGGTTTGGAATATCCAAGAAACATTGGGAAGTGGGGGAGGGGAAAATGAGGCTGAAAAAAATTAGTTGTAAACCAGTGATTCCCAAAAGCCAGTCCTCATTTAAGTATCAGGCCATGGTGGAGTTTTCATCGATTCACAGTAACATAAGAAAAACAAGGACAGTATTTTCTATAAAGCTAAATATATAAAGCGTTCAATATTTTCAAATTATCCTTTATTATGAGATTATATCTTCCTTAATTTGTTGGCATTAAAATATCTTGTTATGAAATGTTGGCAACAGGAGATGACCGATGACAGGTAGGGTTAGGTATTTTTTTTAATCTCCTTATTTAACAAAATAAAATTTGACAACCCTGTATAGGTCCACAATTTATTTTTCAGAAATATTACTGCTCCATAAAATGCAAGAGACACGGAACCACAGTCATACAGTAAGAAATTTAGATAGTTGAACAAGGTATCAGATTAAGCACATTGAGAATAATTCTAGATATTGATTTTTCAATATGTTTAAATGTACATCAATAATTAAGAGGAACTACTAGAAGAATATATAGAGCATGCAAGTGTTCCAAAAAAAAGAAAAAATATGACAAAAAAGTATTATAAATTCAACAAAAGGAAGAAAGAAAAAGGAAACTAAAAAAACAAAATAAGATTGCAAGCATAAGTCCAAATGTATCATTAATCACAACAAATATATCTGGGTTATATTCACCACACGGAAATTCCCAGACTGGTCATGAAAACCAAACCAAACCAAACAAACAAATAAAAACTGTCTGTATGCTTTCTGTAGGAATCACATTAAAATAAGACCTTGGAAATTTAAATAAAGTGATGGAGAAAGATAAATCAGGCAAATGCTAGCTACTATTCTTCAATCTGAACACCTCAAAAGAAAATAGTGCCACAATATTAATTTCAGGTGAAATAAAATTCAAAGGGGTGAACATTAAATGAGACAAAAAAATTTTATGTTGATAAAAAATTAAAATCTACCAAATAACTACAACAGCACTTAACAAAATGGTTTCAATATATATAAGGCAAAAATTGTTAAAAAAGCAAGCACAAACAGACTAAACCATAATAGTGGGATGGAATAGACATTCCTTAGAAAATGATTGTTTTCTATACAGAAGTAGAGATTAGGATTTCACAATTAACAAGTTTAATCAAATAGCTATGTAAAGAAGTTTTACACAACAGAGAAAAAATACAGTTTTAAGCACTCGTGAAACATTTAGAAATAAAGGTGGCACAAAATAGCTCAGTAAGTTCCAAAAATAGAGATTATTCCACAATTCTTTTTCTTTTTATCAGTTATCTATTTTATACATATCAGTGTATATATGTCAATCCCAATCTCCCAGTTCATCCCACCACCACCACCCACCCCCGGCTTTCCCCCTTGGTGTCCATACATTTGTTCTCTACATCTATGTCTCTACTTCTGCCTTGCAAACTGGTTCATCTGTACCATTTTTCTAGATTACACATATATGTGTTAATATACGATATTTGTTTTTCTCTTTCTGACTTACTTCACTCTGTATGACAGTCTCTAGGTCCTTCCACGTCTCTACAAATGACCCAATTTCATTCCTTTTCATGGCTGAGTAATATTCCATTGTATATATGTACCACATCTTCTTTATCCAGTCGTCTGTCGATGGGCATTTAGGTTGCTTGCATGACCTGGCTATTGTAAATAGTGCTGCAATGAACATTGGGGTGCATGTGTCTTTTTGAATTACCGTTTCCCAGTAGTGGGATTGCTGGGTCATAAGGTAATTCCATTTTTAGTTTTTTAAGGACACAATTCATTTTCATTAGAAATTTACAACAAAAGATAATGAGCAGCATCCAATCCCCAAAATAACTACTTAGAAATTTTAAAGAGCTCTTTTAAATACTTCCAAGTAAAAACAAAAATCAAAACCAAAATTATAGATTCTTTCAACATTAACACCAATGACATACAGCAAAATCATTGAGATGCAGTCTCAGTGGTATTTAGAAGTCTTTGATGTGTTTCTTGGGTTAAATTATGTAAGTATTCAAGTCAAGAAATTAAAAAATGAAAAATAAATATAGAGAAAGGGGAAGAAAGGAATAATACATAAAATATAAATTAATCAAATGTAAAAGAAACTGTAAGTACAGAATGAATTTTAAAAATAGTCTTGATCAATAAAATGAAAATTGGTCCTTTGGATGGAGAAATAACAGCAACAATAATAAAACTCGCAATCCTTTGGCATGTTTCATTATGAAGAATAAAAGAAGGCAAAAACAAACTGTTAGGAAAGAGAAGACAGCCATAGCTACAGATACAGAAGGGATTAAAAAACATATAGTAGTTTCTGGAGCCAGACTACCTGGGTTTGAATCCCAGTTCCACCACTCGCTGGGCAAGTTAATAAATCTCTCTTCTGGGCCTCAATTTTCATACCTGTAAAATGGTTATAATAATAGTGCTAACCTCGGGGAAGATTAAATGCCATTTATAAAAATGCTTAACACTATTCCTGGCTCCAGAGTAGGCAATGTATAAAGGTTAGCTATTATTATAATAGTATAATTTCAACTTTCATCTAGATGAAATGTATGGTTCTCTAAAAATATATAAATGAGCAAATTTGACTCATGAACTTAGAAACTGAATAGGTTAATAATTAAGAAAGAAATGAGAAATACAAAGATTTAGGACTAATCAGGCATCAGGCCTGTTTAATAGGGAAAAGTTCTAAACCTTATATCGACTGTTTCAGAGCATGGAAAAATATGAGAAGTTTTTCAATTTTTTTCTATTGGGCTACCATAATCCTAGTACTAAAACCAGATAAAAAAAGAAAATACAGCACAGACATCATACAAACACAAACGTACCCCTCTGGCCAAAACTTAATTACCAACATAAACAGAAAGTTCCAAATACAGGCATACCTTGTTTTATTGCACTTCACTTTATTGCACTCCAAAGATATTGCATTTTTTTTTACAAATTGAAAGTCTGTGGCAAGCCTGCACCGAGCAGGTCCAGCAGCGCCATTTTTCCAACAGCATCTGCTCACTTTATGTCTCTGTATCAATCACATTTTGGTAATCCTCAAAATATTTCAAACTTTTTCATTATTATCATATTTGTTATGGTGATCTCTGATCAGTGAGTGATCTTTGATGTTACTATTGCAAAAAGATTATGATTTGCTGAAGGCTCTGATGGTGGATAGCATTCTTAGCAATAAAGTATTGCACACTTAATAGATTACAGTATAATGTAAACATAACTTTTATATGTACTGGGAAACCAAAAAAATCGGGTGACTCACTTTATTTCAATATATGCTTTTTGCGGTGGTCTGGAACTGAACCTACAATATCTCTGAGGTATGCCTGCAAAATGTGAGCAAACCAAATCTGGCACGTATTGTTTAGATATTAGGGGAAATGGTAGGAATGGGTCAACATTAGGAAAAACACGTTAATGAAATTCGCTGTCATAACAGATTAGGAAAAAATATATATATACATAATTAGATATTATAAAAAAGAAATATTGTATATAATTATATGTATGTAATTACATATATAGTATACATACATATATTTCTTTTTTCATAATCTGTATGTATACAATCAGTAATCCTCCCTTATCCATAGGGGATATGTTCTAAAACCCCCAGTGGTTGCCTGAAACTACATATGGTACCAAACACTATGTATAATACTATGTTTTTTTCCCATACATACTTACCAATGATAAAGTCCAATTTATTAATTAGGCACAATAAGAGATTAACAATAATAACTAATAATAAAATAGAACAATTATAGCAATATACTACAATAAAAGTTATGTGAATGTGGTCTCTCTCTACCTCAAAATACCTTATTGTACAAATTTAATGACTTTTCTATCTTAACTAGGCACTTATAACACACTGTGACTGTAACTTTTATAATTTGATGTGTGACAGAAGAATTAGCATGAAATTTTTTTCCTTCTTCACAATTTCATGGATAGAAGATTCGTTCTTACTCGATATCTCAACATAAAATATTTTTTCTTTTTTTTTTACTAAGTTGAGAACTTTCCCCTTTTCATTTAAGGGAAGCACTTTACAGCTTTTCTTTGGCATATCCAGATAG
The DNA here is from genome assembly GCF_949774975.1 of Lagenorhynchus albirostris. Classification (NCBI taxonomy): domain Eukaryota; kingdom Metazoa; phylum Chordata; class Mammalia; order Artiodactyla; family Delphinidae; genus Lagenorhynchus; species Lagenorhynchus albirostris. Next base: position 103,975,479 of record NC_083098.1, on the reverse strand, counting down.
CCAACATCACTACTCTTGAGATCAGGGGCCATTATTAAGGAAAATAAGAGTTACTCGAACACAAGCACTGTGATATCCAGTCAATCTGATAACCAGGACATCTACCAAGTGACTAACAGGCGGGATTGAGGAGGACAGTGTGAGATTTCATCACACTATTCAGAACGGCCTGCAATTCAAACTTTATGAATTGTTTATTTCTGGAATTTTCCACTTACTGTTATCAGACCGTGGCCGACCATTGATAACTGAACCTCAGGAAGAAAAACCGTGGATAAGGAGGGACTACTGTATTTCCTAACACATTAGATGTATAAATTCTGAAAAAGTATTTTATAAAATTCAATACTCAGCTTAATTAAAGACAAATAGACAAACAAAATCTTGCTAATAAAGGGTATCTACCAACAGAAAATATCACACTTAATGGTGAAACACTAGAATAATGCCCACTTATCAGGAACAATGCAGGGAAATCAACTATCTTCACTACTATTCAATATTATGCTAAAGGAACTGGTAATCTCAATAATAGAAGACAAAAAGAGAGATAAATTTTTTTAGAAAGAAAGGGACAAAGCATTTCACTTTGTAGATAATATAACCTACCTAGAAACTCCAAGAAAATCCATTTTCCAAACTACTAGAATAAGAGGATTTGGTAACATGACCAGACAAAAGATCAACATGTAAAATTTGACAGCTGTCTAAACACCAGCGCTAACTTACCAAGACTCACAAAGGATACCTTTTCACTTAGGGTCCAGTTGCAGACGATGAAAATTTCTCTAGCTGGTTCTTTAAAAGCAAGGAATTTATTTCCAGGTTTATAAAATTATTAGAAAGCCTGGAGAAACAGGCCTCACCTAGGCTGAACTTCCAGGAATCATAATCCTCTATTAGGACTGAGAAAACTGCCACAAAGGCAGGAAACCACCTGATTGGAAAGCTGCCGACCATGGATCAGTTGGCTTCTGTCACCATCAGAAAAGAGGTTTTCAGAGTCAGAAAGTTGCTGACACCAGAAACAGAGGGTAATGAATTAAAGGAAAAAATAACCAGTTGTAAAAGAATATATATAGTATAATTCTGTTTATCTTTTAAAGAATTAAATATCACATCTGAAGTGGCTGGATCATAGGGTAGAATACAATAAATGGTAGCTAGCTATTTTTGAACTTTGCAAAAATGTCTGGAATGGTATTTTGTAGGTTTTGGAAGCTACTGAAGGTTTTTCCACCAGGAAAGTAGTCTGATTGGATTTATGTTTTAGAAAGATTGCTCCAGCATCCAAGGGGAAGTTGAGTGATAACAACAGCTAGCATTTATTGAGTGCTTACTGTATCCTAGGCATTGTTCCAAGGGCATGATACATCTTATTTCATTTAATGTTCACAACCATCCGATAAAGTTATTACTACTATTTCCCTCATTTAGCAGATGAGGCACTTCAGGCAAGGGAGGCTAAATAGTTTGCTCAGAGAGTCAGTGTCAGTTACTGGTGAAACAGGATTCGAATCCAAGCAGTCGGACCTCAGACCCCACAAATTGACACTGATGCCTTTGAATTGAAAGGGAATGGAGACAGGGACCCCTAACTCTATACCAGTTAGGGGACTATCAAATTAATATTAGTCTGTGACAGATGATGATGATACAGACATAGTACAATGAGGTCTGATAAATATTTTGGTACAAGATAAAAAACGGAGTTTTAGATAGAGGGAGGAGGAACGAAGATGTGAATAGGAAGTGAAAGATTCAAGAATGTTTGGGGTTTCTGGAATAGATAATTGAGGGGAAAATTGTATCATAAGCCTGGACGAGGGATGGATGATGAACATCAGGTTTGGGTTCAGACATGCTGACAAATTCTAGACGGAGATGCCTTTGTCAAGCAGTGGCTATAGTAGTTAGGAGGTGGGAGACGGATGCAGTGAATTTCAAGTACAGGCTCTTCTCTCTCTAGCTGTGTGACCTGGGGCACTTTAATCCCTGTGAGTCCTAGTTTCCTCATCTGTAGAATAAGGATACAAAAACCTTCCTGCCAGATTTCTGTGTGACTCTCAAGTGAAAGAATGAACAGAGAAATACATTGTTGGCTATTAAATGCACACATACACACACACACACACAATGGGATTTAAGAAGCCCTCACTGCTTTAGTAAAAGAATTCAGCCTCGTGTAGATAAAGCATGTCAATAATATCAATCCTTCCCGTACTTTGTTAACTTTTGGTCTTCTTTGATGAGAGTCAGCAGTTAGAACACAATAATGAGAAATCAAAATGACTTTATAGACTCAAGTTTTTAACAAAGTCTATACTTTCATAGTTTTTTTTTAAAAAAATGGCTTGAATTGTCTTTCTGAAATCAATACGTTGCATTTACAGAGACACTTTAGGAAAAAAGAACGGTGACTTTTTTAGGATCAATAGTAAATGACTTGATTCTTACCTAGACAATGAGCACATCCAAGTTAACTCTTGGGAGCTGGGAAAAGTTTTCCTCAAAACCCAGGCTTGTCCAAGTCTTTCTTGTTCATCTTCAAGGCCCAGTGTCCTTGACACCTTCAAGATAGAGTAAGGTAGTCTTCAAGACCATGTGCTTTTTTAAGGGTATCAGGCAGTAATGGGTTCGGACTCCAGTTTTATCACTTTTTAGCTCTGTGATCTGCAGCAAATTACTCAGCCTCTTTAAGCCTTAATTTCCTAATTTGTAAAATGGGTAGAATAAAATGTCATAGCATCATAGGTTGTGGTTGGGATTTTTTGTTTTTAAGTACATGTGTCTTATGTCAGGTATCCCATCTAAGACTCTCAAATGGAAAGTGTGCACAGGAAGCTTTTCAGAGAGTGATACCCAAAGTCAACACCCATGAGGTAGTGAGGGATGCAGGATTGGACAGAGGGATGTGCTGCACCGGGATGCAGTCACGACAGAGGCCTCAGCTGATTCCCTGGGGAGCTCTGGAGCCGGGATAGCCCTCCAAAGTAGTCTGAAATTAAGGCAAAGTTGGTCCTTTGTACCCCTCATCCGCTAGTCACTGGATGCAGGCTGCCTCCAAGAGGGAGAATAACCCAAGGCAAGGCAGGACTCTTTAGCTGATGACAATTCCTGTGAACTACCAGCTGTCAACACTGGTTAAGAGCTGAAGGAACGATTCTAAAGGGGGATCTGAGTGGTGCAAGACAACATCCACTACAACATACAAAGGAAGTCAGCTCTCTAGATTGTAAATGCTGCAAAGGTAACCACCTTCTCTACTATTTGCTGCCCGTACCGATGCTAGTCCCAAGCATATACAGTATGTGCTTAATAAATGTTGAATGCAGAGAAGAAGCACAATGTGTTAGTTATAATTATGATTAATAAGCCTTCCCTGATACTTCCTAAAAGGAGGTATCTTGTACCCTCATTGCTTTGGTCCTGACTTTCCTATTCCCGTATTCTATTCTACCTTGCTACCCACCATTTTTATTCAATTATTAATATCTCACACCATTCCACAAAACATAATTTTATCTTGTCAGATATTATCTGTCACTCTTCAGCTGAAACATGGAAAGAATAAGAGTCTTCATGGTATTATGGGCAGGAAGAAACCAGAGTTACAAGCCCATCCCCTAGGAATGTGGGAGCAGATAACAGTGTCCATATAAAAGAACCTGGGGGGGCTTCCCTGGTGGCGCAGTGGTTGAGAGTCCGCCTGCCGATGCAGGGGACACGGGTTCGTGCCCCGGTCCGGGAAGATCCCATATGCCACGGAGCGGCTGGGCCCGTGAGCCATGGCCGCTAAGCCTGCACGTCCGGAGCCTTTGCTCTGCAACGGGAGAGGCCGCAACAGTGCGAGGTCCGCGTACCACAAAAAAAAAAAAAAAAAAGAACCTGGGGATGAAAACAGTGGCCAAGACTGGAAGTGTTTTCTCAGATAATGATCCCCTACCCTGCCCCTCACAAACACTCAGGAGGTTAAGTTCCCATTATACCTCCACAGCAGCCTGAACTAATCTTTCCAACACTCATCACCCTGAAAATTACTCTTTCATTGTTGGGTCTCCCACTGGACTACAAGTTGCATGAGACCTAGGACCATGCAACACCATATCTGGGGCCAAGACTTAAGCCAGGATGCACAAACATAGGTACACCAATCATTTACAACAGGCATCCCTTCTGAGCGGCCTGGTCAGTCCTGAATGCTCAGCATCCATGTCATAGCGGTTGTCAAGAACTTTGAAAATCACTTTCTTTTGGCTTCAGGGCTTAGCACAGGTCCTGACAAATGGTAGGTGCTTGTTATGGGCTGAATTGCATCCCCAAAATTCATACGTTGTAATCTTAACCCCCAGTACCTCAGAATGTGACTGTATTTGGAGACAGGGTCTTTAAAAAGATGATTAAGTAAAAATAAGGCTATTACCATGGGTCCTAATCCAATCTGGCTGGTGTCCTTAGAATAAGAGGAAATTTGGACCCAAAAGGAGACACCAGGAACTTCTGTGTGAGGACACAGCGAGAAGGCAGCCATTTGCTAGCCAGAAAGAGAGGCTTCAGAAGAAACCAAACCTTGCAAAACTTTGATCTTGGACTTCTAGCCTCTGGAACTGTGAGAAATTAATTTCTGTTGTTTAAGTCATCCAATCTGTGATATTTTGTTATGGCAGTCTGAGCAAACTAATACAGTGCTTAATAAATTTTATTGGTTGACATATTGGTTACTTAGGTCTCAGGAAGTAAAGGGAAAAATTGATTATTTTACACACAGTTCAGCAAATATTTACCAACTACTGCCATATGCCAGGTCCTGAGCTAGGTGCTGGATAACATAAAAATAAATAAATAAAATGTGGCCCCATGACGTTTGTGAACTAACAATTGCCTGAAAGTAGTAAATAAGAAATATAAAATTGCTGGGACCCAGGGGGAGAGGGAGCTGCCAGCCCAGGGGAAGATTTCAGTCATGTAAAGAATTCTGGGAGCCCAGCTGAATGATTCTGGCAGGGGCATAAAGATACACACAGCACGTTATCCCTAAGGCCAGGTGTGTAGACCCCAGACCATACATAAGGGACAAATAGAACTTGGCCTTGCTCATATCTGTCTTTTCGGATCCCTCTGTCCTTGGGCTCCCAGTAGCTGATCACCCTGGGGATAATGAGACGATTCATAGTGTTCTGGATCATTAAAGCTTCAAAAAGGTCATACAGTGTGGAACCAACCCTCCACCAATGATCCAGCAAATTGAGCAGAGCATCCAGGGGACACTGAAAAACACGGGCAATAAATATAGTTGCCTTAGCAACCAGGCCCCTCCCCAGTCTGTGATACTATCATTTTTAAAGCCACAGGCAAATGAAGGAAACTGGACATAAGGGCAACGTTTGGCTTAATTAGCTCCACCTTAGGAAAGGGTCTTGGAAGTAGACCTTGGAAGGGTAGACCTTGGAAGCAGACATGTGCAGGGGCAAAGGATAAGATCATGAAGAGATAACCTTGATTGTAAATAGCAAGAATTGTATCTAAGTGTCAGAATTTCTTAGGTTTTGCAATGCATCTTCTATTGACAAGGGTGCAGTGAGTGTAAATAATTTAAATGTCTGCAAGCCCAGCACACATCATCGGATTTATTCTACCACAACCACTGCAAGAAAGAAAACTCTGGAGCCAGGAGAGCTCCTGCCCGCATCAGGTATTTGCAAGTGGCTTGAGTTACCAGCTTGCTGCATTGATTAAACTCCCACTCCCTTGCACCCATCCAGAAGAACTGAGTCCACCAAAGGAATTCAAGGTGGATATAAGGAGAACCTAAGAGTTCTCTTAGCTTAGAAAACACATTTCCCAGATTTCTCTAGAACCTAGAGACCCTCACTATCTCATGTTTCAGTTCCAATTTTAAATAATTCTCTCCTCTCTTCTCTTAAACATGATTCTCATATTTAAGACTCAGTCCTTTGAGAGCAACATATTCCCTTGCAGTTTTTTTTAAAATAACTAAAACTAGAGCAAATGACAGTTTATGTGTTTCCCCAAACATTTTTTCTGGTAAAATCTCCTCTTCTCTTTTCAGCCTATAACCAAAATGACTTTTTGCTTATACTACCCTAATCCAACGTTTCTGTTATAAAGTAAATGAACGGGCACAGGCCAAGCTCCCAAACATTTCAAGAAACAATGATGGAGTTTAGCAGAAAATAGCTCATAGAAAAGTTTAATGAGCCACAAATGTTATATTTTATCCTACAATGTCACCGCCTCCCTCCATCACCACCCATCCTCCCCCAGACATCTCCACTTCCCAGACACTCTGTTGCTCATGAATCCAGGAGAAGAGGTGAATTTTTCAGATTTTTTTTTTTTTTACATTCCTGGTCATTGTTTCTTATGAAGACTTATGAACTGAAAAATCTCCCCAACCTCTCCCTTCCTTGAAATCAAGAAAACTAATAAAACAGTCAAGCATGGAATGAGCCGTTACAAAGAAGCAGCATATCATTCGAAGTGGCTTGTGGGTGGATCCACAAAGGGTCAAAGCCACACAAAACCAAACAGTAATGCCAAATTCCAAAACATTTGTATTCCACTGACTGCAGTGAAAGCTAGATGCGTCCTAATTAAACCACTAAACACTTAATACTTGTAATGAACTTAGGGAATGGATCTCATTGTTTCATCTCAGCATGCAGCTTTAAGAAAGTTTTTTGTTTAATTTGGCTTTACCAATCCCACTGATTTGGGGCATGACCAAACCTCTATTTAGAAAAACAGTTAGCTAGACCTCTAAGAGGGGCAGCACGGAATGGTAATGAGGATATAGGCTTTAAAGTCAAACAGACTGATGTTCAAGTCTCACTTGGTGACTTAGTTAAGACACTTAATCACTCTGAGGTACAGGTGCCTCATTGCCACGTGGGAGTAATCATATCCAATTTGCAGTGTTGTTTTAAGAGTTAAATAAGATTATATTGCTAAAGTGCCTAACACAGCACTGGACCGAGAAGGCTCAATAAATTTTAGGAATGATGGTCATAATAATGACAAAGAGGACCACTATGATGATGATGTTGGTGATGGAGATGATGGAAAGGATGAGGATAAAGATGGTGATGTTGAAAAAAGAGGACCAAGATCAGCTATTATTCATCTGCACAGTCCCACTGAATAGGTTCCTCAACTCGCAGAGTTTGAAGAAGAGTAAGCAAGTGCCACACAACCACCAGTTCTGAGCCAGAGTCAGGACAGGACAGGAGATCAGAGATGGAGGTTTGATGCACATGCAGATGAGAACTTCACCTCCAATAAATCAGTCTTCTCGGGGCAATGCCCCCAGCATGATGCATTCATAAATCAAAGCATCTATTACGTGGTATATCCACAGACCTGTCTACATCACAAAGCAGGCAATCACATGCCTGGGCTCCCATCTTGTTTCAGCCCAGATGCTCACAGGGATCTGAAACTGTAAGTGATTTCTCAGCTACCTGAGACAAGGAAATTTACCGCAATACAATACCGCAAAAATGAATCTTTGACACTTGATTCATATTTGCACTAACAATTGGAAACAGGAATAGCAGTTCTTTTTAAATATGAGATTCACTGGAGGCTGGGGGAGATGGAAGACTAAGGGTGAGCTTTGCTATGAGGGGTGGTGGTAATAAATGTCACCAAGTGGGAAATATTCGAGCCCTATTCCCAGAAACTGGGAGGCAGTAGCTCAAGGCAGAAAAATGACAATAATTATATTGCTCAGAAGTTGACAGCACGCATAAATCTGGTGCATTAAGCCCTGCCCGTGGATTCGCTTTCCAAATCACATTTTGGCAGCATCCTTTCTGGGAGCTAGAATCCCCTTTCTCTGCCTAGAGGTTTCAGGTAAATTCTGCTCCTGCAAAAGGTAATTATTATCAGACTTTCGCTTGCTTTGCTTGTTTTTTTTTGTTCAGGCAATACAAGTTCCACAGTTTGGTGAATTACCAGCCACAAGGAAGGAGTAGGGCAAACAGTCTTTGGGTTGGTGTTTCTCTGTCTTAAGGTGGCCATTGTGTGTGTGATTTTTCCCTGCTCCCTCCCAGACAAGTCCCAATTGAACCTGGGTTTACGTAATAAATCTCAGAAAACCACTGCTCAGGCAATTTCCAAGTTACTAAGCCGGCCTCCTCAGTCAACCTGGCTTTAAGACTCCATTGGGAGATTGTGCTGGTGTCTATGTGTATCTAGGAAAATGCATTCAAAATTTGTCATGCTGAAGGAAGGGATTGGGCTGTGTCTGGGGAAAGTTCTGTTTCACAGTGCAAATTCTGGAGAGATAGGAAGGAATCTTAGAGTCACACAGTTTTGAAATACAAATTATAAACATTCCTTTTAGTGGCAGATTTTACACTTTGGAGTGAATTTTAAACTTCTGGGTTTGGAAGCAATCAAAGCATTAGAATAGAAGATTCTGTGTTTGAAGGGCCTTGGTACTCCCAAGTTTTAAGTCTTAGCAATAAAAGAAAAATAAGTATTCAGGGAGAACTTCTCTGCTCAGAGGAACACTCTGAACATTGCCAACCTCTGAACTTCTGTGTTGAGACTCAAGACCAAGCAGGGGCTGGTGGTGGGAAAGCACTGCAGGGGGGTCAGATAGAGAAGAAGCCTGGGGGTTAGGGGGCAGGCCCATCCCTCCCCAACTTACGATCTGCCCCTGTCCAAGTCCCAGTGCCCCTCGCCATCATCCCACAAGAGTATAATAACACTTGGAAACCTAAGAGAACATGAAATAGAATGAGTGAATCCAGGAGGGTAAATTGTGGAATATGCCATGATTGCATTTATTCTGAGGTCATGTCAATATCACAATTTGTTCAAGATCAAGACCAAAATTAAACATAAACCAAGAGCACTATCTCACAGAGAGATCTATCTCCACCAGAGTGGCTCTTCCCCCAGCTGCTCCAAGGTATTTTTTTAAAGGACACCTTTGCCAAGCACAACCCCACAGCTTAAGGGACATGCAAGGTGAATGCATTCATTGCCTACTCCTTAAGCCTCTGCAGAAGGGAGAGAATGTCCACTGTCTCCCACTGTAGTAGTCCTGGTTCTCCAGAGAAACAGAACCAATAAGATAAATATATATGTATCTAGGAAGAGATTTATTTAAGGTATTGGCTCAGGTAATCATGGAGGCCGAGAAATTCCCAGATCTGCTGTCTGCAAGCCAGAGACCCGGGCAAGCTGGTGGTTCAGTTCTAAGGCCTAGAGCTGGAGAGCCAATCGTATAGATTCCAGTCTGGGTCTGAAGGCCTGAGAATGGAGAAACTGGAGTGCCAAGGGCAGGAGAAGATCAATGTCCCAGCCCGAACGGTCAGGCAGAGAGCAAATGCAACCTTCCTTTGCCTTTTTGTTCTATTCAGGCTCTCAACTGATGAGATGAGTCCCACCCACACAGGAGAGGGCCCTCTGCTTTACTCAGCCCACCAATTCTCACATGCTAATCTCTTCCAGAAGCACCCCACATTCACACTCGGAAATAATGTTTAAACAGATATCTGGGCATCCCATGGCTCTGTCAAGTTGACACATAAAATGAACCATGGCATCTGCCCAAAGTAGAAATTACAGGAGGAACACAGGGGAGGTTTCAGGCTTGCTCCACCCCTGAAGCAGAGGCCAGCTGTCGAGGAGGCCACGGGAGGGCCACCAGTTCAAAGACTGCTGGCAAGTCCTACGTGGCCACACATCCAAGTCTCATCATCCAACTCAATTTTCTCTAGAAATAAAGCAGAAGTGCTTATCATCTTTCTTTCTTTTTTTTTCCTTTTTTTCATTGTTGTAAACATCCATAAAATTTACAATTTTAAGTATACTATTCAATAGAATTAAGTACCTTTACTCTGTTGTACAAAGATCACTACCATCCATCTCCAGGACATGTTCATCTTCCCAAACTGAAACTTTGTACCCATTGAACAGTAACTCCACATCACCCCCTCCCCCAGTCCCTATCCACATTACAGTGTGCATCAGAATTTCCTTATTTTTTAACGCTGAAAACTATTCCTTTGTATGCATACATCACATTTTCTTTAAGCATTCATCTGTGGTTGCACAATTAGCCTGCTTCGGCCTTTTGGCTACTGTGAATAACACTGCTTTGAATACAGGTGTACAAATATCTAGTCTCATCCCTGCTTTCAGTTCTTTCGGGTATATACCCAAAAGTAGAATTGATATCTCCATTTTTCTGACTCCTGCATCCATCTCTGAAATGGTCTTGATCTCAGGCCTCGAGAAGAGTATCATCTATGACTCAGCCAGACCCCAACAGATCAGGCTGCCACATCCATTTCTGTACGTTGGGCCCTACCCAAGAGACCTCTGGGCAGGTGGGGGAAGCTGAAACCCGACCTATGCATCCACCTGGAGAAGGGTCTTTTCCTAAACCTCCCAAAGGTACCCTGGTTGCAACTCTGCCCGTAGGACTCGTGTCCTTCCATGTTCCTAATTGGGTCTCATCTGGGTCCCAACTGTGTCTGCTCCCCAAGGCCCTTGCCCCTTGCTCCAGGGCATCTTTGGAAGAGCTCGGTTTCTTCTTGCCTCTCTCAGTCCTGGTTCCTTCCAAGGGTCTCCATGGTCATTAATGCAGAGATAAATGAAAACCTACCTTCTCAGATAAGACCTTCTCCTCCTGACTAGTATTATGCATCCAGTCTAGGCAATCTGTGTTTGAGAAAAATGCTGAACTCTTCCAAACCATGTGAAAATCCAGTGCTAAAATCCCAACAGTCTGGAGTACAACCATTCCACAGCAATTATTGTCACTTAATACTTTTTTTTAAATATCCAAAGTACCATTCTTTATAGATGCTAGCCCAGATGCCTGACATCAAAGGTAGCAAGAACTCTTACTGATCAACATTTTCCAGTAGCAAAAAGTCAGGGAGCTTCTGTTGCTCTGTTCAGCTTAGTGTCTTTGCCGGGATTATGAAGCACCTCAAAAGAATTAGGTTCAAAACATAAAGATCAAGAACAGGCAAAAATAGTTTCATCCTACAGGAATATGGCAGTGCATTCATTTTTTTAATTGTTGCTATAGCAAGTTACCACAAACTTGATATCTTACTTAATAAAGACAATGTGGTTTTTTGTTTGTTTTTTTTTTTTGGCCATGCGCATGGCTTGTGGGATCTTGGTTCCTCAGCCAGGGTTCAAACCCATGACCCCTGCAGTGGAAGCGTGGTGTCCTAACCACTGGACTGCCACGGAATTCCCATAAACACAAATTTTGTATCTTATAGTTCTGGAGGTCAGGAGTCCAACATAAGCCTCACTGGGCTAAAACCAATGTGTCACATGGCTGTGTCCCTCTTCTGAGGCTCTAAGAAAAAAAAAATTTTTCTTGCTTTTTCCGGCTTCTAGAGGCCACATACATGCTTTGGCTCATGGCCTCTTCCTGCATCTTCAAAATCAACAGAGTTGCATCTCTCCAACCATTCTTCCATAACTACATTTCCCTCTGACTTTCCTCTTCTACGTCCCTCTCCCAATTATAAGGACCCTTGGGATTACATGGGACTCACTCAGACAATCCAGGTAATCTCCCTATTTTAAGGCCAGATGAACAGCAACCTTAATTTCACCTACAACCTGGATTTCCCATTGCCATGTAACCTAACACATTCACAGGTTCTAGGGATTAGGACACAATAATGGTCCTCTTTGGAGGACCGTTATTCCATCTTCCATAGCAGGTAATGTAAAAGAGTAAAACAGGCCAGACACAAGCCCAAAAGGAGATGCTAATTTTTATGTGGAACCTTTTGGTTCTTAAACGTTAGCAGCCAAATCAAGTTAAACCCAAAACAAACACTGTTCAAATCAAACTCCTCTGGAGGCCACGTGTGCCTGTGGGCTGTAGTCTGCAACTACTGCTTCATAGTACAGGGCAGTGATTCCTAACCTTTTTTTCACCACCAAAAGCCCCTTTTGATTTCTCCTACTTAGACCCCCAGGTTTTAAGAGATCCAAATAAATATTATTTATTAAGTAATTATTCATTTTCCAAAGTTTTATTAATCAAAGAAGCAGATTAACATCTATCATCTGTAAGAACAGCCTGAGATAAGACTTATTAATAATAAAAGCCAATGTAAATTGAGCACTTACTGACTGCCAGGCGCTATGCTAAGTGTTTTCTATGCATTAACTCCCTGAATACTCATAACAATTCTATGAGATCAGGACTATTATTTCTCCCATTTTTATCAATGTGAAAATCAAGGCTCAAAGAGCTGTGTCCTTAAAGTCACATAGTCAGTGAGTGGCCAAACCATAATTCAAACCCAGGTCTGACTGCGGGAGCCATAGTTTTAAGCATTATGTTATTTTGCCAGTATACATCTAACAAAAGAAAAAATGTTATGGTTTCATGTGTCTGTGCTACCTAATGGTAGGCAAATGGATGTGAGTCTCTTTGGGGTGTTGAGAACACTATGCTTTTGTGTCACTGTTGCTTCCTTTGGCCACCACAGAGGACCATCCAGGAGTGGAGTTTGAAATCATTCAAGCAATAAAGCAGTGACATACGGATCCTATTCTATCAGATGAAGAAGTTGCCAAGGTAATCTTAAAATTGTCACTTCAAAGCAACAAAAAAATGCATAATAGACTGGGCATCATACACAGGAGACTCCAACCCTGCTAAAAAAGCCTTAAAAAGGAATCCTATTTCCTGAGAGACTTTCCCCACAGTTTGCATTTCAGAGTTGAACAACTGCTAAAGACATCTGACTTCCTGGTGGCACAGCTGCCCTGCCCCAGCCTGGAGCAGTTCTGGGTGTTTCCTGGAGGCCACTGCACCTGGAGCAGGTGAACCTCATCAATCTTAGAGTTATGGAATGCACAATATGATTGAAAATATGGTACAGTACTGTATATTCAAACACAAGCACAGTCATTAATCACCCTCAGCCTCCCCGGACCAATGCAACCTGGTCCAGATGTTACTGAATTTAGAGCTGTAAGAGCTAAAACAAAGGTCAGTCCCTCAGATGTCTCTGAGAGTCACATTCAAGAGTTATTTCTAAGACTTCTTATTTCTAGACTTATTTCTAAGTCTTGAGCCAATCCTGAAGACAAATGGGAGGGAGAGGGGACGCAAGAGGGAGAGAGAGGGAAGGGTGGTGGAAAGAAGGAAGGGAGGAAGAGGAGGGAGGAAGAAAATAACCATGTATCTTAATTCAGGAAATACGGTGAAGTTCTAGTGTGCTTCATAGCCAGGTTCCTTATTCCAGGCACAGAAGGCTCACACTTCCTTACCTTCCTTGGAGGTGGGTGGGGCCCTGTAACAAGTCAGCTTTGAAATGTTTAATTGCTGGCACAGGCCCCTCTGTGTTCTCTTCCCCTGCTGGGATAATCATACAGGAATCAGAAGCCTTGTGATGGGATGGAGGAGCCACGCCATTGCAGCTTTGTCCTGGACAGTTGTCCAGACGCTCAGTGGACTTGAGTAAGCAAGAAATACACTTTGGTGTCTTAAGCCACTGAGATTTGGCTGGGGGCGGGGAGGGGGTTATTAATGCAGCATCCCTTATCTTAACCTGACTAATATAGGATATTAAAGGCAAAGCTTACCAGAGCCAACTTACAAGAGAATTTTTTAAATTTTATAAAACAAAGTTGTACACAGCCTAGGACCTTATCAGGGCTCAATAAATATTTGTTGAATATTGCATAATTGGTTTTTCTCAACTACTATTTAGTTAAGAAATAGTTTAGAAATCTCTTATGCAAAATGTTTCCCATTTCTCCCTACCTCATATCTTCCATCTTCCTTTGCTTTAATGACTGTCTCAAAGAGTTGTTGTGAGGATTAAGTGAGATGATGCATATAGAGTACTTTCCATGGTATGAGCACATATTGAGTACTCAATAAATGTTAGCTATTGGTGGTGGTGATGGTGTTAGTGCTTTATTATTCCTCCCAAACTCCATCCTTATGATTTTAATTAGATCTATTTCTTTTCCCTCACCCTGTCTCTGCTCTTCCCTACACTCAAATTCTGCCCAACCTTCAACAGCGGGCTCAAGTCTCATCTTCTCCAGGAAGATGACTCTCAAGTCTCATCTCTCCCATCTGTATAATTAATGCTCTGAGCTAGTACCTCCCAATTCAATCCATTGTTTTTTAAATTTTGTATGTGTAAAGTGGGCAGCAGTTCTTTTGTCTGCCAACATTGCTGTGATATGGGAAATATACCACTTTTCTTTTAGTGAACAGTTTCCTCTCATCACCTCCCCCACCAGTTCAACTCCTTGGATAAGTGGATCATAGCAGACTGATCCTCCTGGTCATGGAGGTGGGTGTTGGATCCATCTTGAACCAATCTTAGTATCTTAACCTGATTGAACACAGTGATTGGTCCAAGAACCAGGTCCCATGACTCATATCTGGCCAATCAGAATTCTTATCCAGATTTTCTTACATTGGAGTTAAGGGTCCTTTCTTCTTAGGCTACACTATGGAAATTTGCATCTGGAAGCTACTAATTGTTGCTCCTTCTCCTCCTAAGAAGGCTGGATGTAGTAAGAGCAATAAAGCTGATATTCAGAAAGAAGTCAAGCCCAAAGAAAAAGGTCCCTGGCTTCAGTTGCCCCAAGCCATACCGCTCCCTTTTAATCTACCCAAGAAAATAAATTTCCCTTTTACCTAAACTAGAATTTTTGTCACTTGCAATCAAGAATCCTGACTAATCCAAAAAACTACCCTTGAGAAAAGCTTAATTCACAAATTTGGCAAACTTGCCTGAGCGCCCATTATGTGAAGTTACAGCTCTAGTGTAATTTCAAACACAGAATAGATGTGGGAAGAGATGTGATAAATGTAAAAATTGTTCATACTATTTATCACCTAGAGGGGCTACTAAGAAACTCGTATTTGCATTTGGAAACAAGGTCTTGCAGCCAAAACCTGTGAGGCAAGAATGCAGAACCTAAACATAGACATGTAGCCTGCAGTCTTCCTATGACTCTAGCCTGTCAACTTCACTAACCCCCATCTCGCAGTCACACCCCACATACACACCCAGCACTCCAAACTGTCCAGATTTCAACATCTTTTGCAACAGAATCTCATATGTTCACCAGGAGGATAGATTTTTACACTAGCACACTTGGGAAGTAGGATAAACTGGGGGTGATATTCTAAATATTTAACAACCAGACCTGCATGGGCATGGAGCAATCAGAACAGAAGCTGGCTAGCAACAATTCTATGCTCAAATGGAAGTCTCAAGGCAGGGTGGGTAAAAAACTAAAACTCTGGATTCCAGAAAAAGCTCAGGATTGAGGACTGAGAGAACCCCAGTGGGTTGACAGTGAGGAGGCCAGCGAAGAGACTTCTGGCTGCGCCTCAGCCCATCCATCACTCATTCAGCCATCAGTTGTTAGCAGGCACAGATGGTTACAAGCCTCTCCACCACTATATTTTTATAGGCTTCTGATCATCGCTACTTCAAGTTAACCCATTGCTTCATGAGATGTGCTAATTCCTTAAATCTGAGTATAGTCAAGTATAGCCAAGGTCCTCTGCCCAAGATCCCTTCCTATCTCCACCATATCACTATGCATAAGTATTCCAAACACAGTCAAGGCCATGCATGTTGCAATTTCTGCATTTCAAAGAATCAGAGTCCAGCAATCAAAAAAAAAGTCTTCTAAACCAATTCAAATCTTTACTCAGACACTTGAGGAAACGACAAAGGTGGCCAGTGCGTTCTCCATACACACCAAAATATTTTAAATATCCTTTGAGTAGAGCTCTTTTGGTCAGTCTCTCTCCTCATGCTGTCTCTCTCCTTCATCCAGCAGTTGACTCTACTCTACTCCAGGAACATTCTCTCTCTGACAGTGACTGCTAAAAGCTCTCTTCTCCAGCTCTAATCATCCTCCAAATCTCCCTATAAAATTTAGCCCACAGGGCTCTACTTCCCTTTGCCTAAAGTTTCTCAATCATCACAGAGGCTCAGAAACCTTTCCCTCTCACCTCTCCCTCCCATCGCACAGCCTTCTTCTCCCACCACATCCCAACAACAACATTCAAAAGAGTGGAAGTCCTTGCTGGAGGCTTACTTCTTCCAGCTGGGAGAAAAAGGGCTCCTTACCACCCAACTCACTCTCACACCCCACAAAAGGGAGGTTGTGAATCCCCCTGCTTTTTGCAAAAGGAATTCTAGTGGAGACTCTCTAGTGAAAGGAATGTTCCATCTGTTTGTACATGTCTCCAGTTCAGACCAGTTTGCACTGTTTTCCTAGGGTATCTCTTTCCCAGTCCTTGGAGATGCCTTATTTTTGACCCCGAGGCACCCTCAGACAACCCCTGCTAGGAGGCCTTCTCACCAGGGCCGGCTATGTGGCCTTAGCTAAGTCATACTCCCTGCTGACTTGGGAGGATAGCCTCAAGGTGCCAGATTAATCTGCTGCTTCTTTCTCCTTCTCTTTTCATCTGAACTCTAGAAGAACAAAAGACCTCAGAAGAGCATGCCACATCTTGCCTGGTTTAGGGAGCCCTGACCTAAGAATTGGGAAACATGGGCTCTGGTCCCAAGCCACCCTACCAATCACAAGCTGGGTGACTCTGAACCCATCAGCTCCTTTCTCTGAGCCTCAGTTTGAGGGTGTTGGACTAGATGGGCTTTTCAGCAGAAGGGGGAGAGAAGTTTGAGCAGATGGCATTTTTTCATTGTTATTCATTTACTGGGATTGATCATATGATTGATTGCACTTGGGGAAAAATATCCAGTGGCTAAAAACTTTGAAAAACACTACCCTAGATGATATCTCCAAGGTCCTTTCATCTCTATTTGTCCAATAGTCTATGATTTTCTCCACTGACCTCCATTTATAGAGGAAGTCTGCAATAAGCAATAGTTTTTCATTTTTCAAATCAATCAGAGAATGGCAAGCAGTTACAATTGAACTTCCTTAAGCACTCTAATTGGGAGATGTCTTAGGAAAATATCATTACCCTAGATCGTGGGTTAAATAATGGATGCCATTTCCTCTCTGGCCGTGCTGTTCACCCTGCTCAACATCTCTAGGGATGGCTATTTTTAAGTGGCCTTGGCCCTCTGGGCTCCAACGAAACCACTGGTACCACCCTGAGGACCAATGACTTTCACTATGGCCACAAAATAATCATGAGGGAATAAAATCATTCTCATGGGAGAATAAAATTCTGTAGGCCACCTGTAAATCAGGGGCAGGCAGTGACTAAAGGAGGGAGCTGGGGGATGGGAGGGGACATGGTTCCTACCAATTGATGCTGAAAGAGATTTAGAGGCATGCAGCCAACCCACAATACCTCCTCCCTCCACGCCTCTAGCCTCCATTGACCTTCCTGTTCTCTGCTCCTTCTGCTGCCTTCAACTGAGACACACTGTCTCCCACCTGCCGCTCAGACATCAGGGAGTACCAAAATTTAGGAAATGCTCGAGGTTTTATGTGATAAAATTATAAAAGCAAAAATAAATAAGGATTCTGAAGGTCCAAAAAAAGCAATTTTTAAGATAACTCTGGTTCCTATTTTAAATTATGTTTATAAGGCATTTAAAATAATATAGGATACCTTACATTATATACAAACATTGACTCAAAAAATGGATCAAAGATCTAAATGTAAGAGATAAAACTATAAAACTCTTAGAAGAAAACATAGGTCAAGATATTCATGACATTGGCTTTGGCAATGATTTCTCGGATATGACACCAAAAGCATAGGCAACAAAAGTAAAATAGGACTTTGGCAAAATTTAAAACTTCTGTGTACCAAATGTCGCTATCAACAGAGTGAACAGGCAATCCATGGAATGGGAGAAAATATTTGCAAATTATAAAGCTGATAAGGGTAGGCATAGAGGGAACTTTCCTCAACATAATGAAGGCCATATATGACAAATCCACAGCCAACATCGTCCTCAATGGTGAAAAACTGAAACTTTTTCCACTAAGATCAGGAACAAGACAAGATTGCCCACTCTCACCACTCTTATTCAACATAGTTTTGGAAGTTTTAGCCACAGCAATCAGAGAAGAAAAAGAAATAAAAGGAATCCAAGTCAGAAAAAAAGAAGTAAAGCTGTCACTGTTTGCAGATGACATGATACTATACATAAAGAATCCTAAAGATGATACCAGAAAACTACTAGAGCTAATCAACAAATTTGGTAGAGGAGCAGGATACAAAATTAATGCACAGAAATCTCTTGCATTCTTATACACTAATGACAAAAAATCTGAAAGTGAAATCAAGAAAACACTCCCATTTACCATTGCAACAAAAAGAATAAAATATCTAGGAATAAACCTACCTAAGGAGACAAAAGACCAGTATGCAGAAAATTATAAGACACTGATGAAAGAAATTAAAGATGATACAAACAGATGGAGAGATATACCATGTTCTTGGATTGGAAGAATCAACATTGTGAAAATGACTCTACTACCCAAAGCAATCTACAGATTCAATGCAATCTCTATCAAACTACAACTGGCATTTTTCACAGAATTAGAAAAAAAAACTTCACAATTTGTATGGAAACACAAAAGACCCCAAATAGCCAAAGCAATCTTGAGAAAGAAAAACGGAGCTGAAGGAATCAGACTCCCTGACTTCGACTATACTACAAAGCTACAGTAATCAAGATAGTATGGTACTGGCACAAAAACAGAAATATAGATCAATGGAACAGGATAGAAAGGCCAGAGATAAACCCACACAGATATAGTCACCTTATCTTTGATAAAGGAGGCAAGAATATACAGTGAAAAAAAGACAGCCTCTTCAATAAGTGGTGCTGGGAAAACTGGATAGCTACATGTAAAAGAATGAAATTAGAACACTCCCTAACACCATACACAAAAAAAAACTCAAAATGGATTAAAGACCTAAATGTAAGGCCAGACACTAT
Source organism: Lagenorhynchus albirostris (assembly GCF_949774975.1). Lineage (NCBI taxonomy): Eukaryota > Metazoa > Chordata > Mammalia > Artiodactyla > Delphinidae > Lagenorhynchus > Lagenorhynchus albirostris. The sequence goes on along the minus strand of NC_083098.1, from coordinate 103,956,532 downwards.
AAAACTCTAAAACATAGGCAGAATACTCTATGACATAAATCCTTTTTGTCAAGATCCTTTTTGACCCACCTCCTAGAGAAATGGAAATAAAAACAAAAGTAAACAAAATGGGACCTAATGAAACTTAAAAGCTTTTGCACAGCAAAGGAAACCATAAACAAGATGAAAAGACAACCCTCAGAATGGGAGAAAATATTTGCAAATGAAGCAACAGACAAAGGGTTAATCTCCAAAACTTACAAGCAGCTCATGCAGCTCAATATCAAAAAGCAAACAACCTAATCCAAAAATGGGCAGAAGACCTAAATAGACATTTCTCCAAAGAAGATATACAGATTGCCAACAAACACATGAAAGAATGCTCAACATCATTAATCATTAGAGAAATGCAAATCAAAACTACAATGAGATATCACCTCACATGGGTCAGAATGGCCATCATCAAAATATCTATAAACAATAAATGCTGGAGAGGGTGTGGAGAAAAGGGAACCCTCTTGCACTGTTGGTGGGAATGTTAATTGATACAGCCACTATGGAGAAAAGTATGGAGGTTCCTTAAAAACTAAAAATAGAATTACCATACAACCCAGCAATCCCACTACTGGGCATATACCTTGAGAAAACCATAATTCAAAAAAGAGTCATAGGGCTTCCCTGGTGGCGCAGTGGTTGAGAGTCCGCCTGCCGATGCAGGGGACATGGGTTAGTGCCCCGGTCCAGGAGGATCTCACATGCCGCGGAGCAGCTGGGCCCGTGAGCCATGGCCACTGAGCCTGCACATCTGGAGCCTGTGCTCCGCAGCAGGAGAGGCCACAACGGTGGGGGCCTGCGTACCGCAAAAAAAAAAGTCATGTACCACAATGTTCATTGCAGCTCTATTTACAATTGCCAGGACTTGGAAGCAACCTAAGTGTCCATCAACAGATGAATGTGTAAAGTAGATGTGGTGCATATATACAATGGAATATTACTCAGCCATGAAAAGAAATGAAATTGAGTTATTTGTAGTGAGGTGGATGGACCTAGAGTCTGTCATACAGAGTGAAGTAAGTCAGAAAGAGGAAAACAAAATACCGTATGCTAACACATATATATGGAATCTAAAAAAAAAAAAAGGTCATGAAGAACCTAGAGGCAAGATGGGAATAAAGACGCAGACCTACTAGAGAACGGACTTGAGGATACAGGGAGGGGGAAGCGTAAGCTGGGACAAAGTGAGAGAGTGGCATGGACATATATACACTACCAACTGTAAAATAGATAGCTAGTGGGAAGCAGCCACATAGCACAGGGAGATCAGCTTGGTACTTTGTGACCACCTAGACGGGTGGGATAGGGAGGGTGGGAGGGAGGGAGACACAAGAGGGAAGAGATATGGGGACATACGTATATGTATAACTGATTCACTTTTTTATAAAGTAGAAACTAACACACCATTGTAAAGCAATTATACTCCAATAAAGATGTTAAAAAAAAAAAGAAAAAATGGAGAAGAAAATGGGTGAGGGAAGATCAAATGGCAAAGGTTGAAATAACATAATTGATTTTTTTAAATTATTGGGCACATTTTATAATTTACTTCCACTTTATATTATTCCTTTGATTCTTATGGATGTGTCTCAGGTTTCTGTAATATCCAGTACCATTTCTTTTATATTAGCATTAATCAATAAATAATTATTGAATGGAAGGGAGGGAAAAGAAAATAAATAATAAATAAACCTGCTAAGGGATTAATATCCAGAATACATAGGGAGCTCCTACAATTCAGCAAGAACAACAAAAAACCCATTAAGGAAATGGGCAAAGAACTTGAGTAGACATTTTTCCAAAAGACGAAACACAAATGTCCAATAATCATGTGAAAAGATGCTCAACACCACTAATCATTGGGGAAATGCAAATTAAAACAAAAATTAGATATCACTTTACCCATTACAATGACTATTATCAAAAGATAGATAAATAATCTCACAGAAAATAACAAGTATTGGCTAGGATGTGGAGAAACTGGAATTCTTGTGCATTGCTGGTGGGAATTTAAAACAGTGCATCCACAGCGTCCTCAAAAAATTTAAAATAGAAATACGATATCATCCAGCAATTTCACCTCTTGGTATAAACCCAAGAGAACTGAAACTAAGGACTCAAAAAGATATGTACACCAATGATCACAGCAGCATTATTCACAATAGCCACAAAAGGAAGCAATCCAAACATCCATCAATAGATGAATGGATAAACAAAATTATATACATATATATGTAATATATATAGAGAGATACTTATATATGTGTATATGTATAGAGACAGATGTATATGTATATATACACATATATATATTAGAGTACTATTCCTTAAAAGTTAATAAAGTCTGATACATGTTACAACATGGATGAACCTTGCAAATATGCTAAATGAAATGATCCAGACACAAAAGGAGAAATATTGTCTGATTCCACTTATATGAGGTATCTAGAATAGTCAAACGGATAGAGACAGAAAGTAGAATGGTGGTTGCCGGGGACTGGGGAGTTATTGCTTAATGGGTACAGAGTTTCAGTTTGGGATGATGGATAGCTTCAGTCCTGGAGCTGGATCGTTGTAATGTCTGTACTTCAATGCAAATGTACTTAATGCCACTGAATTATATACTTTAAAATGGTTAAAATGCTAAGTTTTAAGTTACGTATATTTTATCATAATGAAAAAAGTTACAGTAATAAAAATAATCATAATCTGGGAAAGAGACAGTCCATAGGCGAGGGCAGCACATCACAGGGTGTCTGAACCCAGGCTGGGCGAGGAGGACTTCCACGTGGGGCTGGAGAGAGTAGAGGCAGCAGCCTAGGCAGGAGTGTGAGCTCTTGTGGGGCAAGGAAGGCATCTGCACAGGGAAGGGGCAGCTACTGCAATGGAGATTGGTTACGTACTGGGTAACTGATTGAATAAGTAAATATATTAGGGATAATATGTTATTATCCCAACAATACAAAGTTCATTCTTGTTTTCTCCATTTTAATATGTGTAAGTTCCTTCTGTGGCAGTAAGGGAGAAAATAAGAATGAACTTTGTATAGTTGGTTTGGAAGTGAAGGCATTGGTGTGAACGCATGGTTTCCAACAGATAGATACATAGATAGATAGACAGATATAGATGTAAATGTGAATATATGAGAGAGTATGTGTATGTATGTATACATATGTCACCTTGCTTTGTCCACTGAGCATGCCCAGAAACAGCAATATCCTAAAAACAATGAGAACACTTAGTGTCCAGATCTAGGTTTCTAAATGTCATTTTTTTTAGTAAGAGGCATCAGAGGTGCTTGAAGAAGTGGTTGATTCCAGGACTGGAGGAAGAAAAGTACAATATGAATCAGGAAATGCTCCAACAATGATGTGAACATGTCGAAGGACACAGGAGCCAGTTTGAAGAGATGCCACTGGTTAAATCTGTGAAATTTTAGCATTAAAAAAAAAGATAGTTGTAGATTATACCCACTAAATAAAACAAGAAACAATGAGTCCCTCTGATATAAGTAGATAAGGAGAATTAGAGACTGAGAGAGGAAAGTTTGGTGAGGAATGGGATATTTACATAGTTTGAAAATACCTCCCCATCAAATGCTTATTAATTACAAAAGGAAAAGGAGTAACGTTACCATGAAGAAGCCTGACCAACAGCACATTAATCAAGTGGTCAAGGTGAGTATCATCAATTCTGGAGCAAACTGAAATTCTATGCCACTTGCTAGGGTGCAATGACAACATAGCATCACTTTTGTGATATTCCTGCCAAAAAATTATAACCTGAATCTAGCCATAAGGAAATAGCAAAAAGCCAAACTGAGGGGCATCATGTAAAATAAGTGACCTTTAATCTTTAAAAGTGTGGAGGTCATCAAGTCCAGAAAAGATGGAAGAACTGTTCCAGACCGACAACTAAATGCAGTGTGTGATTCTGAACTAGCTGGATCCATTTGTATCCACAAAACTCAAGTGGGGTCTGAGGATTAAGTGCAATACATTAATATTAATTCTCTACCTTTCATCACTGTAGTGTAGTTATATGAGAAGATGTCCTTATTTGTAGGAAATAAACGCTAAGGTACTTGGAGGTGATAGAGCATCAGTGGCAACTGTCTCTCAAGGGCTCGGGGGACGGGAGGCTCTTTTTCCTGTACTTGCGACAACATTTCTGTAGGCTTGAGACTTCTGGATGTTAAAAATTGTTTTAAAAAATAATAATGGGTAATTCGTGATAGGTTAAATGAAAAAGCAGGACATAAAATCATATGTATTTGAAGAGTTAAACTTTCTTAAAAAGAGATATTCACAGGGAAAAAAAAGTCTTGAAAGAAGTACACCCAAAATACAGTAGTTGACTGTAACTGAATTACGCAGGATGCTTTTCTTTACTTTATATTTCAAATTTTCTATAAGCATGCATTTTTAATAAATTTCTCTTTCTTTTACAAAATTTAATATTTTTCTTTCTCTTTCGTGTTCTGGTTTTCTAAGATACAGCTATAAATTAATTTGCTTCATTTATATTTTTTAAAACTCTAAGGATTCCATTAAGACCTTACAGATTTCTCTGAAACTGAAAAATTCTCCATCATTTTGCCATGAGGAGGGACCTCTTCTCCGGTATCTCCAGTCTAATTTTCTGACACTCTTATTAAATATATTTTTAATCATTTTGATCTATCTTCCTTTTCTAATAATTTCTCTTTCATATCTGTGCTTCATTTTGCTCATTTACTTAGCTCTATCTTCCACTTCATTACTTATCCCTTCGAATATTTTCGTCTACCTTTTAATGAGTCCTTTTTGTCATTTCAATGACTGCATATTTGTTTCTTTAATCTCTATTTGGTTCTTCCTCAGGTTCACCTGTTCTTTTGCCATGAGGCCCTGTTCTTTCCTACCAGTTTCTATCCCTTCCTTTATCTCGTTGAAGTTTATAAATGTACTCATTTGAAAGCATTTCTTAGATTGTTCTATTATCTATAGTTTCTAGAGTATAAATTTTACCATCTCTTGCATTTTCTGACTGACTCAGCAGTTCACTTGTAATTTCACTCATTTTAAGCAGGAGTTAGCTTCCATCAGAGGGTCCTAACCTTCCTTCCCCTAACACTATCTTCTCCCCTGGCCATATCCACCTGGCCATGGGGATCACACATTGCCTGAACCCCCACCCTCACTCCTAGAGGCACATCCCCCCCACCATCATGACTCTGAAACTGAACACTACATCGACCACATCAAGGGATACCATGGCCTCTGGTCAACACCTCTGAAGCTCCAGCTGTCCTGGAGATGCTGCAGCTGAGCACAGTCTCCCGGTCAACTCTTGGCTCCATCTCTCTCCCTGCCACCAAAGAGCACTTGAACTTTTTCCTTGACCTCTTAGGTGCTGCGTTTCACCAACATGCCTGACTGGACTTTCTTTCTTGCCTAAAATTGCTCCTCGTAAGGCAGAAGAGCCTTAGCCAGGTGTGGCCCCTCCCACTCTGCCCATGCCTCTTCAGCAAGCCCCTCCACCAACTCCTGCATCAGGAACAGTGCTCATGGCTGCAGGCATCTGGCCACAGTCATCCACCTTAGCAAGGCTCTCCATCCTGTGCACTGGGTCCCAGAACACCCTCACTTTCCTCTTTTGGTGCCAACTCACTTGAAGGCAAAGACTTAGTGTTGCAAACATAAAGTTAAGCATTTTATATGCCTCATCTCATTCAATGCTCACTGTTCTAGAAGGAAGATATTATTATATCCATTCTACAGATAAGGTAGCTAAGACTCAAGAGAGGTACAGTCACCCAGAGAGGTCACATAACCTGAAGATGTCAAAGTCAGGACTCCAACCCCCGACAGTGTCTTTGGTCCACTGTTCTCTTGGTCCTCATGGCCTTTTCCTTCTGAACATGAGCCAGACACACCTCCCTCTCTAAAACTTGGAATATGCATATTTAGCTTTCTTTTAAGCTACTCCAGTGAGCCCTTCAGGAACTGACATCTCAGATTTCTGAGTATCAGCCACTGGGCGTATGCAATCTTTATTAAATTAACAAATGGCCAACCAAATAAAAGCTATTTTAAAGTGATTCGTAATGGGCCTTCTGCTTTCCCTAATGAAGTTTCGTGTGTCCCTTCCTGAAGAAAGCTTGTGTTAGGGTAAGAGGTGACCAGAGTCACTTGTGTCTTTCCCAGGAAGAAACACTTAATACAATAAAATCTCAGACCTGTCAGAGAGTTTGTCTGAGTGCTGCTTCCTGGAAGAATTTTTTAAAGTTCTATTTACATTAACATAAACATTAAACTAACCTCCACTCCATCGCTCAAGGCCACTTTCTATTGCAACTGAACAGGAGATACGTTCCAACAGGAAGAAATCAGAATGAACTTGAGTGATGCTAAGTCTTCCATCTTTCTACTTTCCCTTGGGGGAGAAAAAATGAAGCTGCCTTTTAATTCCACCATTGCCAGGTTTGAATAGGTACCTTGTCCCTTCAGCCTCATGCATGTTAACTAAGAATCCTGGAAGAGACATCTCAGATCTTCTATTCCTACCACCCTCCTGACATAAAATTAGACCCATTACATTGGGTAGTATTCATTGGAGGCTAGAACCATCTCACACATTTAAAGACATGAAATCTCCATAATCACGAACACTTCTCACTCCTCCTCTTCATCAATTTTCCTAATTTCACTGCAGTTCCTACTCCTTAGACTTGAATAAAGGCACATATAATTTTTTCAACTCTACCTCCATCTTTGGACCTTCCATAGTTCAGGACTGGCCCATGTGAGGCAAGAAGTCACTTGTCAATTATGCCCCTCGTGGGAGGCACCTGCAGGTTTTTACCATGCGTTAGGCTTGACTTCAGTCCTTACCACTGCCACTCCATCTGCCTAAAGGAGGACATCCTACCTCCTACCTCCCAATTTTAATCAGCCAATGCCTGCTCAGCCTACAAATTTCAACTCAGAGCTCGCCTGCTCCTGACTATGTAACTTGTGTCCACACAACACCAGTGCATCCCTCCCCAGTGGGACCATAGCAACACAGTAGGCACACAGCACCTAGAATGGCTGCTCTGGGTTCAACAAATATAAATACCTCTCTGTCATAGTCTCTGGTTGGAAAAGTAACCTTGGGTAACTAAAACCTTGCTCTTCAAGAGAGTTAGAAGTGGGGTTAATAAGACATAGGAAGCTTCTGCACAGCAAAGAAAACCATCAACAAAATGAAAAGGCAACCTACTGAATGGGAGAAAAGATTTGCAAATCACATATCCGATAAGGGATTAATATCCCAAATATATTTTTTTTTAAAAACTCACACAATTCAACAGCAAAAAAAAGAAACAATTCTTTTTAAAACTGGGCAGAAGATCTGAATAGTTATTTGTTCAAAGAAGATATCCAAATTGCCAGCAGGTACATGAAAAGGTGCTCAACATCACTTATCACCAGGGAAATGCAAATCAAAACCACAATGAAATATCACCTCACACCTGCTAGAATGGGCATTAGCAAAAAGAAATATGAGCGTTGGTAAAGATATGGAGAAAAGGAAACCCTTTTGCCCTGTTGGTGGAAGTGTAAATTGGTGCATCCACTATGAAAAACAGTATGGAGGTTTCTCCAAAAATTAAAAATAGAACTACCATATGATTACAGCAATTCCACTTCTGGATATTTATCTGAAGGAAATGAAAACACTAACTGGAAAAGATATATGCACGCCCATGTTCACTGCAGAATTATATACAATAGCCAAGACATGGAAGCAACCTAAGTGTCCATCAGTGGATCAATGGATAAAGAAAATGTGGTAGATAGATAGATAGTGGAATATTAGGAAAAAAGGAAATCTTGCCATTTGCAACAACATAGGTAGACCTTGAAGGCATTATGCTAAGTGAGGTAAGTCAGACAGAGAAAGACAAATACCATATGATCCCACTTATATGTGGAAGCTAAAAAAATTAAAACAAGCAAACTCATATAGATACAGAGAAGATATTGGTGGTTGCCAGAGCTTGCGGATAGGGGGTAGGCAAAATGGGTGAAGGGGGTTAAAGATACAAACTTCCAGTTATAAAATAACTAAGTCATGCATATATACACTACCAAATATAAAATAGCTAGTGGGAAGCAGCCGCATAGCACAGGGAGATCAGCTCCGTGCTTTGTGACCGTCTAGAGGGCTGGGATAGGGAGGGTGGGAGGGAGGGAGACGCAAGAGGGAAGAGATATGGAGATATGTGTATATGTATAACTGATTCACTTTGTTATAAAGCAGAAACTAACACACCATTGTAAAGCAATTATACGCCAATAAAGATGTTAAAAAAAAAAAAAAAAAAAAAAAAACTACCGTATTGCACATTTGAAAGTTGAGAGTAAATCTTAAAAGTTCTCAGCACAAGAAAAATAACTGTAACTACATATGATGACAAATGTTAACTAGATTTATCGTGGTGATCATTTCTCAATATACACAAATATTGAATCATTATGTTGTACACCTGAAACTAATGTTAAATGTCAATTATCTCTCAATTTTTTTTAAAGGCACAGAAAAGAGGTGAATCCTTTATCAGAATCTAAAACTACAGTTATAGAGCATTTGCAAGGCTTGTGCTAATGCTTAATACATTATCTTATTAAATCTTCAAACAACACTGGGAGGTAGGTGTACTTATACCCTCTTCACATGAGGAAACAGGGTCAGCAAGGTTAACAATGTGCCCCAAGCAGTGATGGAGCTGGGCTCAAGTCCAGGTCTAACTCCAAAACTCACAGACATTCCTTGCATCTGACTGCCTCTGAGTAACCATTAGTCCAAAAGGCTCCTACTTTCCAGTCCCCACAAAGATTCTTGCACCCACTCCCCTGCACATTTGTAATGTGTTTGCTGTATTATTTAAGATATTCAATTCTGCTACGTAAAATCAGAAACACAAACAAGGGAAATAAACGAAACTAAGCATAGAAGCAAATATTGGGCTGGCCAAGAAGTTCGTGCGGGTTCTTCCGTAACCTGTTACGGGAAAACATCCGAACGAACTTCATGGCCAAGCTAATAGTTTGTGAGACACAAGCAGAATTCATTAGATGCGTTAAGTATCTATAAATAAGTTACATAGCGAGATATTAGCATAGATAAAGTAAGGAGAGCATGTGTGTGCTGAACACAGAAAGGGATGAAAGACCAAGAGGCATCAAATATTTGTGACTCACTAAATATACACGAGGCACCTGAGGTTTCAAATACTCATAATATATTCAATATACACGAGGCACTCAACATTTATGGTGTCTGAAATCAGCCACCCATTGGTGACTCCCATTCGGGCCCCAAGAATCGTCTGCCAAATGAAAGCCATAGCCGCTTATCAGGGTAACTGGTGAGCTGCAACTTTGAACCAGGCGTAATTGCTCCTGCATCCCTCCAATAGAACAAATACACTGTGTTGGTCCCAGGCCCCTTTCATTTGTCAAGCTTCCTCTTCAGCCTCAACTTTGCTCCTTGTAACCATTCCATCAGCAGGGAAGGCTGAGGAAGCAGGCAGAGATGGGACATGGGGGCTCTGCTGGGCAATGTGGTCCTTCTCCCCTACTTGCTACCTGTCCTAAACACATCAAATACCCACCCTGTTCCTCTCGCTTTGCACTGTGTGTTTTAAATTCCTACACTAAACCATGTGATTCAAGCATCTTAACTTGGTTCCTGAGCCTTTCTATTATAAGAGCTTTGCGACAGCCTCCCTTAGATTTAGCACTGTAGCGAGATGATTTCCCATGGGACACTTTTGGGCAATTCTTTTGTCTCCTCAAAGGATGCCCTTGACACCGTGGTATCAGAAAGCAAGCAATGGATTTGCAGTTAGGCTCCTGGATTTCAACGTTGCCTCAGCCAGTGTCCACCTCTTTAAGCTTTTGTTCTCTCCACATCTGTCAAATGAGAATGATAATCCTTCTCTTGCAGGGTTGCTGTTAAGATTAAATGATGGCATTTGTTAAAATGCTTTGCAGCGCTTCCCTGGTGGTGCAGTGGTTGAGAGTCCGCCTGCCAATGCAGGGGACACGGGTTCGTGCCCCAGTCCAGGAAAATCCCACATGCCGCGGAGCGGCTAGGCCCGTGAGCCATGGCCGCTGAGCCTGCGCGTCTGGAGCCTGTGCTCCACAATGGGAGAGGCCGCAGCAGTGAGAGGCCCGTGTACCTCAAAAAAAAAAAAAAGCTTTGCAAAACCATGTAACCTGTATGATTTTTTCTGGGGCACTCAGATAAAATATGTTTCTTATTTTATATCTCAGCATTGATGGGAATCCTAATCCCAGCCTTTGGGTGGCAGGCTTACCCTCACTTGGACAAATGAGGGTCCTAGGGCTTTAGCAGGAAACCCCGGGGAGATGCCTCAGGTCCTCAGCTCCTCGTGGAGGCCCCTGAGATGCTCAATATTCAGGCCAGCGTGGTGTGACGGGAGGTGACAGCTCTACAGCCCATAGCACTTAGTCTCTCAGCACTAGACTCAAGTCTGGGACCTTTGCCCTGACTGGGTCCAGGCTGCTTGCAGATGTCCGGTACCCTGGCATCCATGCAGTCCCTCTGCTGGAGGTCCTGCCAACTGTGTGCTGTTTGGGGGATAGAGCACATAATCCTCACCTCTCTATCACTCAGATCAACTCTCCCGGGGGTGGAGTTCTCGTCTCCACCCTGAACATCACCCTCTCCCCAGCCAGCCCCAGCTTTACTACCTGGTGTTGGAGGACACGGTGTTGCTAATTGTCCCCTGGGACAGTAAGTCAACGAGGCACACAATCCTGGGTTAGCAGGGTCACAGGAAGCATAATGGTCAACAGCAGGGGAGGGTCCCTGCCCTGGCTCTGTCACTGTATGACCTTAGGCAAGATTATTATTTAACCTCTCTGTGACTTGATATCAGTAAAATGGGTTTAATAATAAACTCACCACACAGAACTGTTTTGAGGATTAGACAGATTTTTAAATGCTTGGAATTGGAAGAGGGGGAATGAATAGGCAGAGAACAGAAGTTCTTAGGGCAGTAAAAAAAAAAAACAAAAAAGCGGATACCATAATGATGGGTACGTGTCATTATACATTTGCCCAAACCCACAGAATGTACAACACCAAGAATGAACCCCACTGTAAACTATGGACTTTGGATGATTATGATGTGTCATTGTAGGTTTATCAATTGTAACAAAAGTACCACTTTGGTGGGGGACGTTGATAATGGGGGAGCATTGGAGGGGAGGGGAGCAGGGAGTATATGTGAAATCTCTATACCTTCACTTCAATTTTGCTGTGAACCTAAAACTGCTCTTATAAAATAAAGTCTTAATAATTTTTAAATTAACAAACTCTTGGAACAATGCCCAGCATAAAGTATGCATTCAGAGCTAGCCACTATTTATTATTATTATTATTTACCTTTCTATACTGGAAGAAAACAAGACAGGTTATAAAACACAGTTCATTTCTTTCTTTTTAAAGGTATAATTCACATACAATAAAACGCACAAACTTTAGCTGTACTAGGAGGCCATCAGGATCAAAGCAGACATTTCAATCTCCCCAGAAAATTCCCCATGTCCTTTTCCCAGCCAACATCCCACCCACCCAGATACATTATCAGCATAAATTAGTTTTGCCTTTTCTTGAATTTAATGCATCATTTCTAAACCAGGTTATCCTGTCGTGCAATAAGAGGCTTCTCGGTAGCTAGATTTCCTGCGATCACATATGTTTCCACTGGATATACTCAGAGAAGCAACATAGGAGAATGGGGTAGAGGGTTCTGAGCCTGACTTGAAGGGCTTCTGCCCTCCCCTCCATACCCCCTGCTCTTGGCTCTACCCAGCAGGGCAAGAACAGGGGCAGAAGCCACAGCAGAGCTGAGCTGCTGTGGCTGAGCAAGAGATGGCTGCTTGAACCCCAGGTGTGATCAATAATTGATTCAGAGAATGATTCCAAGGGCGATGGAGATGCAGTATGTGGATGTGAATCCCAGTGCCCTGCATCGGGCCAGGCGGCCTCAGGCAATGGACCCCGTGCAAGCCTGTTAATAATTTTAACTCTTTTCACGTGCATGGTTTGTCGCACCTCCCAAATAAAATTAATTATGGAGACTTTAAAGGATTTTCAGAGGGAATCTTATTACTAACTGCACATTCGGCCTGACCAATCAATAGTCCCTTCATTTTTACATAGCAAGTGGGAGAGTAAAAGGGGTTTAAAAAAAGAAAAACTTCTTCCATTTTTCATTTCATCATCTCCAGCCTTGACATTTAATGAGTTCTCTGAAATATGTTCAAACTCTCAATCCCCACTGTGTGACCTTGAGCAAATTAGTTAACCTCTCTGAGCCTCACCTTTAGACTATCTTTGCTTTTCCCTCCACCTTCAATGCCCATCACCCTGGCTGTCCAGATGAGACACTCCTACTCATTCTACGAAACCCTACTGCATTCATAATGGGCAAGAGTTTGGCACGGTGATGAGAAGGCCAAACTTTAAAGTCAGACCATCCTAGATTGATACGCTGCTCCAGCACTTACTAGCTAGGGTGACTGTGGGCAAAGGACTTAAGCCTCAGTCTCCTCACCTGTAAAATGGTATCAGTATACATAACTCACAAATGGTTATGCAGAACAGGTGATAAAATGCATGTAAAGCCACTTACCACAAGGCTGGACACATAATGTGTGCTCAATACCTGTTGGCTATTATTGTCGTGCACTTATTTTTTCCACAACTATCTATGGAAAGTCTACTATGTGACAAACACTGTGTTTAGACAGAAGTCTTCCATGAGCCACTGCCCCTATCTAAACAACATCTCTCAACTCCCCTGCTTTATGTTCCTTCCATTACCTTGTGTGTCACATTATATATTATATGTTGTGGCTCAGTGGACTCTTTAGAAGGCAGGGACTGGTCTTATTTGGCTTTGCACCCACAGAGCTTAGCATAGTCTGAAACGCTGGTGCCAGGAGTCACAGCACCCAGGAGGGCCCCTGGCAGCAGGTAATCCATGAACCCCTCGACTAGTGAAGGCTGAGGGCTGGAGAAGGCAGAAGCCAGATCTTAGAGGACCTTGCTCCATGCTAAGGAGCAATGAGGTTATTTTGTGGGGAAAGAGGTTCTTCTAGAATGTTCCAAGGAGAAGAGAGACACACTCAGACTTATATTCTAAAACAGATGCCTTGGGAAGCCAACAGAAGATGACCTGTAGGAGATTGTCGAGGCTGGAGGACGCCTGTAAGAATTGGGAGGTGGCCCATGTCTGATTCTGTTCATCATTGCATCCCCCAATATCTCACACATAGGAGATGCCCAATAAATAGTTACTGAATGAACTAGGAAGGCATACTAAGAACCTGGACATCACTTAGGAGATGGCAGTATGAGTGAGAAACTATAAAAACCTAGACTAGTGCTGTCCGAGAGAACTTTCTGTGATAATGGAAATGCCTTGTAATGTGATGACCGGTAGACACATGGGGCTACTGAGCTCTTGAGATGTAACTATTTCCATTGAGGAACTGAATTTAATTTTAATTAATTTTAATTTAAATAACCACATGAGCTTATCATAGCCCAGACCCATACTAAGATTGGGACAGCATAAATGGAGAGGAAGTATCCCCCAGTGGATTTCTTATTTTGAAATATCTCAATTTCCAAGCTTTATGTAAGTAATATTTCTTTTTATACATTTTTATTCATCACTACACCAATCAGGGTTTCTTAACATGCTGTAATTTCAAATAAAAATTGGATACTCCAGGCCCTGAATGATAATAACAGTTATCATTTCTTAAGTAATTGCTATATGACTAGAGTGGCAGTAGAGGGTGGTGTTTGAGAACACAGGCTCTGGAGCGAGATGGCCTGGGTTTGAAAGTTGGCTCTGATTATACAAACTCCCTGTTTCCTTCTCTGTAAAATGATAGTATCTACGTCATGACATTGTTATAGGATTAAATTGTTTGATACCTATAAAAAGCCTAACACATAACTGCTTAATTCATATGAGCTATTTTTTGTGTTTTACATACATTATTATCTCATTAATCCCCTCAATAACTCTCCAAAGGAGGTGTTATCATTCCCATTTTGCAGGTGAGGAAACACGGTCAATGAGGATAATTATAAATAATCCACTGTTATACTGATAATAAGCACTATGACCAGGGATCAAGCCCAGGCTTATCTAACTCCAAAGCCCTGAACTAAAACAAATGGACAACAGATATGAAATTACAGTTTTCTTGGACATCAGGCAGCACAGAACAGTAATCCATGGAAAAGGATAAACAAGCCCTTTAAGTGCCCCAGCTTACCCCTTGGAGAGAATTTCCAGGCTGCAGTGTAGGAAGGGGAAAGATAGGAGAAGCCTGGCAGTATCTCTGATTTGAGTTGATAAATCTGGCAGTCCAGGGAGGCCAAGAAAGCTAGATCTTGCAGGACAGAGTACCAGAAAGTAGAGAACTTCACATACACAAAGAGAGAGAGAGGGAGGAGAGAGAGAGGAAGAAGAGAGAGAGACAGAAAGACAGACAGAGGCAAAGAGAGATAGAGACAGAGAAAGAGAGCTCTGAAGATCTATGCAAGCTCTTCATGAAATCTTCAACTGATTATTGATACTTTTGAGGAAACCTGAAGCTGGGAGGATAAATGCTCTAAAGGAGCACAGGGATCATTACCAGGACTCAGAAAGAGCCAAGAATAGTTTGTTTCCACAGTCCTGCCCGTCATGGAGCATCAGCTAGAGTGGTTAGAAAGATACTACCTCAGTAGTAAGATCTAACGTCTCCTCTAGTCCTACCTAACAAGGTTTACATATAATCTTTGAAAAGATCAAACTGTTTCCACATAACTGCATCTCGTAACAAAGCTCAAGAACGTTTACAGGACTACAGATATTACTATTAGCATCTAAAAAGGTAAAATTAACCATGTCTGGCATGCAATCAAAAATTACCAGGCATGAATGGATCACAGATCTAAATGCAACCTAGATGACCTTGGGTATGATGATACCTTTTGAGATACATCAAAGACACAATCCATGAAAGAAATAATTGATAGCTAGACTTTATTAAAATTAAAAACTTCTGCTCTGTGAAAGACATTACCAAGAAAATTAGAAGAAAAGCCACAGAGTGGGAGAAAATATTTGCAAAAGACACATCTGATAAAGGACTGTTATCCAAAATATACAAAGAACTCTTAACAATAAAAAAAAAACAACTATAAAATGGGACAAAGATTTCAACAGCCACCTCATCAAAGAAGACACACAGATGTCAAATAAGCATATGAGACGATGCTCCATATCATATGTCGTCAAGGAAATGTAAATTAAAGCAACAATGAGATACCACTACAAACCTATTAGGATGGCCAAAATCTGAAATACTGACAACACCAAATGATGGGGAGGATGTGGAGCAGCAGGAACTCTCATTCACTGCTGGTGAGAATGCAGCGTGGTACAGCCACTTTGGAAGACAGTTGGGTAGTCTTTCACACAACTAAACATACTCTCATGGTATGATCAAGGAATCACCCTCCTTGGTATTTACCCAAAGGAGTTAAAAACTTATGTCTACACAAAACCCTGCACATGGATGTTTATGGCAGCTTTAATCATAATCACCAAGCCTTGGAAGCAACCAAGATGTCCTTCAATAGGTGAATGAATAAATGAACTGTTGTACATCCAGACAATGCAATGCAATACTATTAAGCATTCAAAAGTAATGAGCTATCAAGCCATTAAGGAATCTTAAATGCATATTATTAAGTGAAAAAAGCCAATCTTATAGGGCTACACACTGTATGGTTCCAACTATGTCACATTCTGGATAAGGCAAAACAGTAAAAGATCAGTGGTTGCTGGGGGTGGGAGGTAGGGAAGGGAGAGAGATGAACAGGCAGAGCACGGAGGATTTTCAGAGCAGTGAAAATACTCTGTGTGATATTATAATGGTAGATACATGCCATTATATATTTGTCCAAAGCTATAGAATGAACACCAAGAGTGAACCCTTAGGTAAACTATGGACTTTGGGTGATGATAATTTTCAATGTAGGTTTATCCTTGGTGAAAAAATGCACCATTCTATTGAGTGATGTTGATTATGGGGAAGCTATGCACTTGTGGGAGGCAAGGTTATATGAGAAATCTCTGTTCCTTTCTCCCAATTTTATTGTAAACCTAAGCTGCTCTAAAAAAAATAAATATTTATTTAAAAAAATTACTAGGCATGCAAAGAAGCAGAAATGTATAACCCACAATGAGGAAGAAAATTAATCGACAGAGACAGACCCAGAAATGACACAGATGGTAGACTTAATAGATGAGGACTTTAAAATCTTAAAAGCAGCCAAAGGGGAAAAGAGACATATTACATACAAAAGAACAAAGACAATAACTAGAGCATACTTCTCACTGGAAACAATGCAAGTGAGAAGACATTGGGGCAACATCTCTAAAGTAGTAAAAGAAAAAAGTATTGATCTAGAATTCTATACTTAGCAAAAATATTGTTCCAAATTTAAAGTGAAATAAAGTCTTTCGAGTGCGGCCTCATTGCCTCCAAGTTAGTAAATGTCCAATAGCTTTTGTTTTGTTTTTATTTAAATTTTTATTGGAGTATAGTTGATTTACAATGTTGTGATTTACAACGTTTCAGGTATACAGCAAAGTGAATCGCTTATACATATATATATATCCACTCTTTTTTTTTTAAGATTCTTTTCCCACATAGGCCATTACAGAGCACTGAGTAGAGTTCCCTGTGTTATACAGTAGGTCCTTATTAGTTATTTATTTTATATATAGTAGCATGTATATGTCAATCCCAATCTCCCAATTTATCCCTTCCCTGCCTTATCCCGTGGTAACCATAAGTTTGTTTCTTACATCCGTGACTCTACTTCTGTTTTGAAAATAAGTTCATTTGTAGCCATTTTTTTAAGATTCCACATATAAGTGATATCTTATGATATTTGTCTTTCTGTGTCTTACTTACTTCACTCAGTATGACAATCTCTGGGTCCATCCATGTTGCTGCAAATGGCATTATTTCATTCTCTTTTATGGCTGAGTAATATTCCATTGTATATATGTACCACATCTTCTTTATCCATTCCTCTGTTGATGGACATTTAGATTGCTTCCATGTCCTGGCTATTGTAAGTAGTGCTGCAACGAACATTGGGGTGCATGTATCTTTTCCAATTATGGTTTTCTCTGAGTATATGCCCAGGAGTGCAATGGCTAGGTCATATGATAGTTCTATTTTTAGTTTTTTAAGGAACCTCCATACTGTTCTCCATAGTGGCTGTACCAATTTACATTCCCACCAACAGTGCAAGAGGGTCCCCTTTTCTCCACACCCTCTCCAGCATTTATTGTTTGTAGATTTTTTGATGATGGCCATTCTGACTGGTGTGAGGTGATACCTCATTGTACTTTTGATTTGCATTTCTCTAATAATTAGTGATATTGAGTATACTTTCATGTGCTTTCTGCCCATCTGTATGTCTTCTTTGGAGAAATGTCTATTTAGATTTTCTGTCCATTTTTTGATTGGGTTGTTTTTTGATATTGAGCTGCTTAAGCTGTTTGTATATCTTAGAGATTAATCCCTTGTCGGTTGCTTCATTTGCAAATATTTTCTCCCATTCTGAGAGCTGTCTTTTTGTTTTGTTTATGGTTTCCTTTGTCCAATAGTTTTTCTGAACCACTTGGATGTCCATATTATAATATTCTTAGACCCTAGGTTAGAAACCACTGGCCTCCTCATGTTTGAGATCTCAGAAAAGTGGGAGACAAATTCATCACATGGATCCCACTGTAGACAATCACAGCATGATCTGAAGGCCTGATATTTCTGGATTGAACTCCACACAGACCCTTCCTTGGTAACAGGACACGTGGGAAAGTAGTAAACTGTTAAACAGAAAATTCCTGACTGGCAAAATGTTAATATGCTGCATGTACAGGTTATACATACTAGAGGATCTGTTTTCAATACAAATCCATTACATAATGATTAAATTAAAATAATAATTAATAGCTAAAATTTATTAAGCTTGTACTATAATATTCATGAATCTAACATGGGATTATTGTAAAACCTACCATGTTATGTACCTCTTAACATATACAACACTAAAAAAGAAAAAAACACTGCCAATTAAACAGCACTACACTTCCTTATTACTTATAATTTTATTTGAAAGTTCTTTTTAGACTCATCTCAACATGGACTCACTTGCATCATTCCTATACAACTACAAAATGGAATATATAGACATGATAAATTGCCTAAAGTATTACTTAATGTGCTTACATTAAGTGTTCAACTCTTCTAATCCTTTTTTGACTCAGAGTAGATATGTCCATTTTTCCTTCCCATATAGGATCATCCTCTGTGCCATCAAATACATTGATGATACAGCATTTCTTGAAAGAGTGGTGTACTGTTGTGTGTGGGCATATTCTTCCAAACCACTGATACCCATTCTGTCATTCTGATGCTGAAGCATCTTTTACCAAAAGGTATTGATGGAAGGTTTTCAAATGGCAACCAGGACTTATATTCACTCTTTGAATGCTCCTGGAATAACAACCAGGTTCATAGCTTTACAGGCAACAACAACTCAGCAGCCATCTGGCTGAGATCTACTGTAATATTCCATTGACTGTGGGATATATCCCAAATTTGGAGAAGTTAAAATGTGAAGGAGTGTTCTGAGAGCCAATGAAATACAGTGTGTTCCAGGCACTTTCATTCATCACTCAATTGATATTTATTATATTATTTTTATTATATTATATTATAATATATATTATATTATATTTATATAATATAATATATATAATATATATATATTATATCAATATTTATTATACCTGTGATATAACAGACACTAAGTGAGGCACTGAATTACAGCAAAAAATAAATTATAGAATGTCCCCGGAGTCAAGAAATGCCAGTCTCTTTTAACTCCCAAAACAACCCAGCAAAGTTGACATAGATATACTCATTTTACTAGTAAGCAAACCAGTGGTGGAGCTTGGATAGCAAACTAGGTCTTTCTTACTCCTAAATCTACATGCATTCCATTAAAAAAATTAAAATAACATGAGCCGCATAGCAGAGGGAGATCAGCTCGGTGCTTTGTGACCGCCTGGAGGGGTGGGATAGGGAGGGTGGGAGGGAGGGAGACACAAGAGGGAAGAGATATAGGAACATATGTATATGTATAACTGATTCACTTTGTTATAAAGCAGAAACTAACACACCAATGTAAAGCAATTATACTCCAATAAAGATGTAAAAAAAAAACATGATCCAGAACTGACTGACCTACACAGACAGCCATTTCTGCACAAAGGTATTCACCAATTCTTTGAAAAAGGAATTGAAAATAAGTATTTCTCAAAAGTCCACTGCATCATAGTCATTATATAAAATTATCCTTACACTGGCTGTATTCAGTTCTTGTTCCAGACCGTGGGGATGGAAATTCTCAACAAACCGTTTTAAAGTCATCAAAGAACATCTTGGATATTATTGCAGATAGAAAATATAACCTGCATAGCTATGGTATAGAGTAGCCATTAAGAGCAGAGACTCTAAAACTAGGATTCCTAGGTCAAAATCTTGGCTGTACTACTTACCAGATATGTGACCCTGGGCAGGTTATCTTCATAGCTCAGTTGCCTCTTCTGAAAAGCGGAGGTATTGACAATCGTACTTCCCTCATAAGCTGTATTAAAGGTTAAATAAGTTAATATGTATAAAGCATTCAGAACAATACATTACATGTCAGCATAACATAAGCATTAGCCAAAATATTATATCCAGATTGGTATATGTCTATACCTAGATTGGTGTATTATACCCAGATTGGCATAATGTTATACCTCAATTGCTGTCTCACCAAGATCCTGGTGCTCAGAAAGAGTGACTGAATAAATCAGTAAGTGAATGAACAGAAGTTGCTTTCACAAGGAGAGTTTCTGGGTAAGGGGCAATGCGTTACCCTTGCACTGGCAGAGATATACTATGTCCACCCCCAGGCATGCACATAAGCAGGTAAGTTGTTGAACCGTGAGATCTGAAGGGATCTCGGAAATCAACTGTCACTCACATAAAATCCAGTTTAGATTTTTAAATATCTTGCTTATAGAAGCTCAACTCTGAGTTCACTTAACCGTGAATGAATATTTTAAACATTATTTTCTAGAGTGCCTCAGATTTCTTTTAAGTGTCATCAGAGGAATAACTTTCAATTAATACTGAATATGTAGAATGGAACTGCTTAAGATCAATATCCACTTTTTTCCTTACTTTATAATTAATGGAGTGACTGCTCTGCTTTGGCAGCTACAACTTACTATGCAAGTGGGGAACCCCTACAGGGTGAGAATGGGAGAAGCAGGTGACATATACTACTTAAACAATACAGTAAGTACTTTAGAGTCTTCTCATTTTCCTGAGGCTTTTTTTGAAAGCTGCTCCCGCTGCTCCATTTTTACTCACGTTGCTAAGAACAGTGATTTAAGCATTATGAATCTGTTTTGCAATGAACTGAGACATGACTGTTGCAGTTTTTAGAAATGTTTAAGGAGGAAACCTCTTGGCTGCTGTCAGGGCACTAAAGGAAGCTGTGCTCTTTGGAGCTGCCCTAAGGAGCTGGCAAAAAAAGGGCCAAGGGGAATGTATGTTATAACCTGAAAGAGTAGAGGAGAATGGAAAATGAAACTTGCTTCTGGAGCATCAAAGGTGTAGTCAGAAAACCTAAGTCCTAATCTGGAACGTGGGTATTCACAGTTGGTTTTGCCTACCCAGCAGCCATCTTTAATCTCCCTTAGAGTCCCTCATCTCTTGTTCTCAGCTTGTGGATTTCCAGTGGGACTGATCATGCCCATCCCAAGAATGACAACATAATTTATCCTTCAAACTGGGGTATTTTTGGTTTGTTTTTTATAGTGGTATTTTTTTAATATCTTTATTGGAGTATAACTGCTTTACAATGGTGTGTTAGTTACTGCTTTATAACAAAGTGAATCAGCTATACATATACATGTATCCCCATATCCCCTCCCTCTTGCGTCTCCCTCCCACCCTCTCTATCCCACCCCTCTAGGTGGTCACAAAGCACCAAGTTGATCTCCCTGTGCTATGTGGCTGCTTCCCACTAGCTATCTATTTTACATTTGGTAGTGTATATATGTCCATGGTACTCTCTCACTTCGTCCCAGCTTACCCTTCCCCCTCTGCATGTCCTCAAGTCCACTCTCTACGTCTGCATCTTTATTCCGGTCCTGCCCCTAGGTTTCATTAATTTTGTATCCTGCTACCAAATTCATTGATTAGCTGTAGTAGTTTTCTGGTAGCATCTTTAGGATTCTCTATATATAGTATCATGTCATCTGCAAACAGTGACAGCTTTACTTCTTCTTTTCCAACTTGGATTGCTTTTATTTCTTTTTCTTCTTTGATTGCTGTAGCTAAAACTTCCAAAACTATGTTGAATAATAGTGGTGAGAGTGGGCAAACTTGTCTTGTTCCTGATCTTAGTGGAAATGGTTTCAGTTTTTCACCATTGAGAACAATATTGGCTGTGGGTTTGTCATATATGGCCTTTATTAGGTTGAGGTGCCTACTTTCTGGAGGGTTTTTATCATAAACGGGTGTTGAATTTTATCAAAAGCTTTTTCTGCATCTATTGAGATGATCATATGGTTTTTCTCCTTCATTTGTTAATATGGTGTATCATAATGATTGATTTGTGTATACTGAAGAATCCTTGCATTCCTGGGGTAAACCTCACATGATCATGTTGTATGATCCTTTTAATGTGTTGTTGGATTCTGTTTGCTAGTAATTTGTGGAGGATTTTTGCATCTATGTTCATCAGTGCTATTGGCCTGTAGTTTTCTTTCTTTGTGACATCTTTGTCTGGTTTTGGTATCAGGGTGATGGTGGCCTCGTAGAATGAGTTTGTGAGTGTTCCTCCCTCTGCTATATTTTGGAAGAGTTTGAGAAGGATAGGTATTAGCTCTTCTCTAAATGTTTGACAGAATTTGCCTGTGAAGCCATCTGGTCCTGGACTTTTGTTTGTTGGAAGATTTTTAATCACAGTCTCAATTTCAGTACTTGTGATTGGTCTGTTTATATTTTCTATTTCTTCCTGGTTCAGTCTCGGAAGGTTGTGCTTTTCTAAGAATTTGTCTATTTCTTCCAGGTTGTCCATTTTATTGGCATATAGTTGCTTGTAGTAATTTCTCATGATCCTTTGTATTTCTGCAGTGTCACAAACTGGGGCATTCTGGAGACTAAATTTTTTAAGATGACAATTACATAATTTTTGAAATATTTATTTACTGACCAACAAATTGCTTTTCTTCAATTGGTGGAT
This sequence comes from Lagenorhynchus albirostris, assembly GCF_949774975.1. Classification (NCBI taxonomy): domain Eukaryota; kingdom Metazoa; phylum Chordata; class Mammalia; order Artiodactyla; family Delphinidae; genus Lagenorhynchus; species Lagenorhynchus albirostris. The sequence goes on along the minus strand of NC_083098.1, from coordinate 103,934,035 downwards.
CTATAAAATTGTCCTATTCAAAAACTGTTTTCAAAAGTAAATATTTTTTAAATTTTTATTGAAGTATAGTTGATTTACCATGTTGTGTTAGTTTCTGATGTACAACAGAGTGAATCAGTTTATACATACACATATAGCCACTCTTTTTTAGATTCTTTTCCCATATAGGTCATTACAGACTATTGAGTAGAGTTCCCTGTGCTACACAATAGGCCCTTATTAGTTATCTATTTTATATATGGTGGTGTGTATATGTCAATCCCAATCTCCCAGTTTATCCCTCCCCCTAGAGTCACAGATATAGAAATATTTTCTAAAAAGAAAATTTGTGACCATTAGAGTAAAATGGGAGAAATTTTCTTTATGTTGATTTTCTGAACATTCAAAGTAACAGGCAGCATAATTATTCTTTACACATTGAATACTTCAGTTTCTTAACCATATCTGTCTCTAGTAAAATGTCAAAGTTATTTTCTAAATAATTAATGGTTTTATCATTTTTAATGTTTTCATAAAATTGCCTGTCCTATTTTTCCAAATTGCATTATATGGTTAATCAGTTTGAAATTGTTGAACACTTCAGTTGACACTTGTCTGTAGATACTGATTATTAGTGGGCAGCTAAGAAAAAAGGTATGTCCTGATATTCTGAGGGTTTTTTAAATCTAACACTAACTTAATTATAAAAAATTGGGTTGTTCAGTTACTCAAACAGTGTATGTACAAAAGAATTGTATAAAATTTCACAAGTAAAGCTCTATTTTCATTAGTAGAATATCACAGCTTATTTGGATGCGATTTTGAATCATGTATACAATCAAACAATTCTGAGTAAAAAATTTGCTCCATGGTTTCATAAGTTAGTAAAAATATTGTTTTACCTTGACATTGTGTGGCACCAAAAATTGTATTTGTCTTACTATGTTAAGACAAATCATTTTATTTTTAATGTTGAACTTTTGAACTTAATTTACAACAAGAGTCACCATAATATCATATGATTCACCTTCATTAAAATAAATTTCCAAATTTATTTAGTTTCCAATAATTTGGGTAAAAAATTCAAACCATTACAGAAATTAACTAATTTTCTATTTGAAGCATCTCAGGACATGGATATAAAGTTAGCACCACTTAACTCTTTGCAAAGTTCTTTTATTGGAGTCAACCCATTAACAGCTATCGTATTACTTTTTCTATTGCACGGGAAAACCTGGAAAAAAAGATGAGCAAGTTTCGTTTAGAAGAGAAGTCACTTGATCTAAATGAAGAGCCATGCTTCACAGAGTATATGCAAAAGCACCTATGGCCACAGCACACATAAATTCATCATTATTAGCCACAATATTATTAAAACAACTACTAACATTTGAAGTAGATTCTGATACTCCAGCAGATTTGTACCTCTGGTCATCATGTAGTCAGGGAAATATTATGGCCCCCATTGTGAATGATAAATGTCAACAAATATCTGGTACAAGTTAATCTTCATCATCAACTTTCTTGAGAAATGGAAATTCATTTTCTAACTTTTCGTTAAACATTCCCTTTAAGTTCATTGTTGTTAAAAGAATGTAAATATCATCGTAAAACAGAAAAGTATTACCTGACAATGAAATAAATAGTTGCAGATTCCACCACACAATAACTGAAAAAACCACAGTAGCAAGATCATGCAGATTACTCTCTGTGCTATACACACGCTTCCTCCACATTACTTCACTTAAACCTCACTTATAATTTCATTGATCCTGCCAGCTGGAGGCCTGGCACAAGCCACAGCACTTCTGTCTGGTACCTATAAACCACCTGACCAGCAGGGACAGCAGCATGGAATACTTACCCCACTACCACCCAAGACCAAAAAAGTTAGCAAGCCCTGGCAGCTCTTCTCCAAGCATCCTGCTTGCAGTCCTTGAGGGGGTGTTAGTTATTTTATGTTAGAAAAGGCTCAGGACTAGAGAATCATCATGACTGGGTGCCTTTTAAATTTAGCCATGGGCTAAAGTCAAAAGTCTGTTCACTATATATGCTTCTCTCACACAACTAGAGGAGTCCATGGTAAAAAGTAGAAGTGCAAAGTGGAGATCTACCAAACCCATTTTTTTTGTCACTGTTAATAATATTTTATTAAAAATAAAGAAACAGGGATAAATGCTAAACTGCTTAGGAAAGCCAACAGGTATAAATCTGGGGGCCATCTCATGCAAACCAGAACACATAGAGGTGGGCACAGCTTCCAGCCTATCACAACACTGCAACCTCTGGGTCACAGTGATTGGTTCAAAGTTGAACACATGACTCTTGTTGAACCAGTGAGAATGAGCTCCAGATGTTCTGCTGGAAGTCTCAGAAAAGAGCTGCTTCCTCTCCACTAGGGTTGCTGGGCTGGATCTGTCATCTTGTCACCAGTAGAAATAACCTGCCTGAGAATAAAGCCAACACAGAGAGGCAGAGCCACCTGATTCCTGATGATGTCAGTTGAGCAGCAGGTCCAGCTCTGCCCAGAAATAGATGAGACTTAGTCCTAGCTTTCATGAAGCTAATTATATTCTTAGGAAAACAAGTCAAACCAGGAGTCCATTCACAATTTAAGTTGATCATTTTGCGCTAAAGGTCATTAGCTTTTTATGATAAAATAACTACCCAGGCGAGGTATTTAGCAGCATCAGAGATCACCATGGGCTGCATTGGTGGGAAAAGGCTGCACGGAGAAGGTAAAACCTGAACCAGACTTTGAAGAGAGAGGAGCAAGAAGAGAGGACAGAGAATAGCCTGAGCAAAGTTCAAGGCAGGAATGAAAATGGCATTTGTGAAGCCATCTTGCTATTCACACAGTGCCTTTCATAATGCAGCTATAACTCAAGGCCCACTTTAAAGGCTTGAACAGTTGAAAGGGCCAAAGAGATGGTCAACAAGTATCAAATATCTACCTAGCGTCTATTAAGCCCAAGCAACTCTACTGGTGCCATGTAGAAAAGAAAAGAAGAATGGAACAAGATCCTTAGTTTTCAAGGAACTTAAAGAACTATTGATATAATCTATAAATGTTAAAAAAATTAATTCAGAATCATGTAATACTTCGCACATCCAAACATGAATAGGTGCAATGCTGTAAAGAAGTGCAGCTTATCCATTCTGCCCATTCAGAATCTTGAATATAAATGATAGGCAGGTCACTCTAATTCCTATCCTTTCCTTTAAACATCCTGGCATGGCTCTTTTTTCAATATTTACATTCTGAAGAACAATGAAGACAGTAGCTGAGTAAAAGTAAACTCATCAATGAAATGATGATTACACACAGTTTCCTACATAGTTTTCTTGAGCTTATTTATATACAACTAAATGACCAAAACAGAAATATTTAACTATGGTGCAATTCTGGCTTTAACTACAATTCTCCTTATTAGGGAACTATTTCCTTAGGGAAAAAAACATCCCTGTCCTGATCCAATTGTTTGTGTTCCTTCTTCAACATTTTTCAAGGACCTTCCTTTAATTCCCATGTTTACTCATATGTCAGGCTACACTGGAAGGATGGCTACATTGCACGGCATTTCACCAGCTCGTTGAGAGAAATTCTCTGTTTCTCTCTCGGCCATTGCTCACAGGCTTCAGCATCCATATTTCTAAGCTGCAGCTATTATTACCACTGATTTGATACCACATAGATCCATGTAATGGTGGAAATAAAGGAGGCTCATATTTGTCCAATTATACTCTGCAACATTTCCTGCTGCAGTGGCCACTTTCTCCACGTTGTGACATCAAATATCGGGCCAATAATGGGTTTTCGTTATATATATATATAAATTCTTATATGTATATATATACACATATATATATGTTCTAAACTGTTCTCAAGATCTCAAAAGGCTTCCACTATTTTGGAGGGAAAAGAAAAACAAACTACTGTTATTTACTGGGTTATTCTAGCAAATACTCCCCACCATCTACAAGTATCAGAGTTTTACTGTCTACCAATTTACTGTTCAGTTATTAGGGCAACATTGGCACTCGTTAGGGTGATACTGGACTTCCAATAATAAGTACCACGTCAATGGTGCAAACAAGAAATGCCATAGACGTCTACAAAAAGAGAAATCTTACTTCAGGGGTAGCTGTCCGTTCATTTACTCATCTATCGATCCAGGGAATATTTATCGATAACCTGCCACACGCCAGGCACAGAGCTAGGCACGGTGACGAGCCAGAGACATGACTTCTCTCATCATGGAGCTTGTAGTTTAGGTAGAGACATGTACAGGAAACAGTCACACAAATAGAGAGATCATTCAAAGTGTTATAAGTGCTGTGCAAAGTGCTATGAGAAAGGGCAACCAGTATGGGGAAGGGTTTAATTTAGATTTGGAGAGAAGTTAGGACTTGATTGAGCTATAGGCAATAATCAAGATTTATCATGATCAAAGGAGTATGAACTAAAAACTAGGTTATCTAAATATTGGGGCCCTGTAAGAGGGTGTCAGACAACCAAAGACAATTATGACGACTTCTAGGTCCCAACAGGTGGTGACCCCTAGCAGGTCACAGGACTAGGGTGTCACAGATAAAGCCCTTCCAGAAGCTGGTGGCTCATCCCCTCTCTGACATAGGTTTGCTATTCAACTTCTCAGATTCACTCCCACCTGTGAAGTCCCCCAAACTATGATGGTGGCAAATCTCATTAGTTGTTTTAATAACAGTATTTGGGATACAAGTAGTCCCATCCAGGGGTCTTGTTGACTAGCACAGCAGTGGGTAAGAATTAGGGAAGTCTTGGAGTGAGCCTCGGTTGGTCAGTCACTTAGCCCTACTGGTCAGTCACTGAGTAATGACCCCAGTGTTCTTGCACCTGTTGCTGAGCCTGGGGGAGAGAACTAGTCAAGGTTGGCATTTTCTCAGCTCAGGAACAGCGAAGAGTAAAAGAGTAAAGGGGAACTGAGCATCCAGGGCATAATTCTAAACTATCCCCTCAGCACCCCTCCTCTCAATTAAACCAAAGGCAGAGTTTCTTTACTGCAGGATTTCTCCATGTCTTTCTTAAAATGCCTTCGTTTACTGTGAATCTCCAGGGAAGAAGTATATTATGCAATATTTTCTAATCTCTTATGACTAATGTGATAGATTGCAAAATTATTTGCCATGTTTCCATTTTCCCTCCCTGAAGGAAGAATATACATCTCTACACTGATGAGCTCAAGTATGACCATATGGCTTGGTTTGGCCAGTGCAATGTGGATGGAAGTGACATGTTATCACTGCCTGTAGCCATGTCTGTGCAGAAGTCTTAAAAGCCAGCTCATAGCTCCTCTTGTGTCTTCTCTCTACCAGGACAGTCATCAATATTCCAGAAACAGTCTGCTCCAATTCCTGGGTCTTGAAGTGAAGATGACACAGAGCAAACCTTTAACCATTCCATATGGACATGTAGTATGAGCAAGAAATAATGAGCCTGGGAATTCCCTAGTGGCACAGTGGTTAAGAATCCACCTGCCAATGCAGGGGGCACAGGTTTGATCCCTGGTCCAGGAAGATCCCACATGCCATGGAGCAACTAAGCCCATGCGCCACAACTACTGAGCCCACGTGCCTAGGGCCCGTGCTCCACAACAAGAGAAGCCACTGCAATGAGAAGCCCGCGCACCGCTACGAAGAGTAGCCCCTGCTCGCCTCAACTAGAGAAAGCCCGTGCGCAGCAACAAAGACCCAACGCAGCCAAAAATAAATAAATAAAATAAATAAATTTATTTTTTAAAAAAAAGAGCCTTTGCAGTGTAAGCCCCTGAGGTTCTGTCATCATTTGTAATCAAGGCATAACACACTCGAAGTGTGGTCCTCAACTCCTGTGAGCCCTCAGACGATTTCAGTGTATCCAAGAAGTCAAAACTATTTTCATAATAATACTAAGGCATTGTTTGCCTTTTCCACCATGTTGACACTTACATTAATGATGGAAAAGTAATGGTGGGTGAAACAGCTGGTCCTTATCACAAATCAGAGCAGTAACACCAAACTGTACTAGTATTCATGGTATCCTTCACCCCCATGCACACATAGTTTTAAAAAATACAAGTTTCACTTTATCACTTAATGGAACAGAAAAAAGGACTAATTTTATTAAATCTCACCCTTGAGTACACATCTTCTTAATATTCTTTGTGATGAAATGGAAAGTGGGCATAAAGCTCTTTTGCTGCATACCAAAGTACTACGCTGTGTTGTGAGGAAGGGCACTTGTAATTGTTTTGAGTTGCAAGCTGAATTAGCCACTCTTTCATTTAAAAAGTTCTTTTTATTTGAAAGGATGACTGACAAGCTATGGTTATTCAGACTTAGTCAATTGTCAGAGATTTTTCTTGCCAATAATACACTTCAGTGAATATTAGAATTCAATTAATATTAGAACATTAATGTTAGAATATTAGAATATTAGTATTCAAGTGAGTATTTGAATTTTCTTAAGCTTGTATCTGTCACTGTGATCTTGACACTTTTCTAATAAAGATTTTTTTCTGATGAGATCGGTGGTAATATTAATGAATGTGGTTTTCTGATATTGTATAATGAAATATGTCGCCACTTGGAAGATCGGTATAACTCAGTGAGCCAGTATTTTCCAAATGACCAATTTTAAAATTGGAAATGCATGGGTAAAAGACACTCAAAGTACAAGAGAGATCAATGAATTTTAATTTCAGATTTCACATTGCAAGTAACCTCTTGAAAACTACCACTTGTTGAATTTTTATGTTGCATCAGAGAATATCCACAATTATCTTAAATACTCCCGCCTTTCCAACTATATATCTGTGAGAAGCCAGATTTTCTTCATAAATTTCAAACTAAACAACATATCATAGGAGACTGTAGAAGCAGATATGAGAATCCAGCCGTCTTCATTAAGCCAGCTATGAAAGATATTTGCAGAAATATAAATCAATTCTACTCTTCTCATTAACACTTCTGGTTTGAAAACTATAAATATTTTTCAACATGATTTAACATGTAATGAATGAATGGGCTTATCATTTTAAAGGAATTAATAAATACATGTGTTTAAGTTTTGTTTTACTTTTATATGGTAAGTACCAATAGATATAACGTACTTGAACAAAAGCTCTTTGGGGTCTTCAATAATTTTAGGAGTATAAAGGGGTCCTGAGAATCAACGTTTAAGAACTATTGCTGTGTGGTCAAGGTCAAGAGCCATGAAGGAGACAGAAGCCACAGGGAAACTTGAACAGGGAAAGCTTAACATAAAAGTTACTAACCATAAAGGATTTTTCAACATAATAATGGAGTAACTATAAAAATGAACCAAGAACTCTAAATAATGCCCTAGACCAAGGAAGAGTAACGAAGGAAGGACAAAATCTTGCAAGACAGGGCCTGTCCCCACAGCTGGGATTCAGAGGAAAAGCTGTGGCTGAAGCACACTGGATGGCCAAGAAGGCCTTGGGCTAGAGCTGGCCCACAGTCTCAAGGTGAGCAGGAAACACCCCTCCAGAGAGCAGAGGGGCAGGCTGCAAGGTTGTCCGGGCAGCAGGTAGCACAAACCCTGAGTGCAGAGTGTCCACATCAGGACAACTGTGTGAGGCGATCACCAGGCTCGTCAGGGGCTGTGAGCTTGCAGGGGAACCACATGCTCTGGGCTTGCAGCTGGGGAATGAGTGCTGCTGACAAGGGTGCATCAGAAGCAAGAAGAAACAAACGCAAGAGCATCTCCTTCCTCTTGCAGTGACTCTCCTGCGCTCTCTACTGACAAAGCTGAATATCACAGCCGCTACAAAGGAGAATTACTGAAAGCTCCATGACAGAGCTAGTAGTAGTCAGGGTGAATTCGGAACTGAGAGCGCTGACTTACAACACACCACATAAACCCTTTTTATTACATCTATTCATAGTTCCAAAAATAATGTTTTGGGGACCACAGTTTAAGAAAAATTGATCTTTGTATATTGTAGGTTTGTTCTGAGCCTCGTATCCCCCTTGTACGTATTCGTTATTGTGGAATTCCAAAATTCGCTTGTCAACAACACATCTGGAAAGCACACTGCTTAGGAAGGCTGCCAAGGGCCAACAACTGGGTGCGTATACGTGCGGGTTAAATTCTACAGCAAGATTTTTTTTAGTGCAGAAAGCAAAAAAGATCTGATGAATCATTAATAAGGGCAATTTAGCAAAATATATCAACAAGTTCTTGCATTCAGTGACAATGATTTTCCCATTAGCTCAGATCTCTGGTTACATTGGCTTTGAAAATGGCCAGCTTGCACAACTCCTGCACTAGTGTTTCCACAGCATAGAAATAAAAATCCAAAAAGCTAGAGATACAACACTGGCTGTTCTTCATTTCTCACAGAAAGCTGTCAAGGTCTATTTCTCATCCTTCAAGCACTAGCTCAAACATATAGTCTTCCCACCATGCCCTCCGGCCCCCTCACCCCATCAATGAATCTCTCTCTCCTCTAGACCCTGGCTTTCTGTTGTTTATGCCTCCATTGAAGCACTTACCCAGGCTAACCTGTTTTGCAGCTAGTTATGTCTGCATCTTTCTCTCCCACTGCACTGTGAGTTCCTCCAGGGGAGGGTACATGCCTCATTCATCTTTGCATCCCAGAGCCAGACATCTGACTTGATGTGGTAAGCCCCCAACCCATACATGTTGAGCCAAATTTGTTCACTTCAAGTGAATGAAGGACAGGAGCTTGAAGTCTCCCGATTATCATTCCCAGCTTGAAAAGGAGCCTGGCCACAGACAGGCACTCAGCTGCTTTCTGCTGTGAGCAATCTTCAAGGCATTTTGAAAACAGAGGTCTTCAGGGGGATTCTTCTGAGTTGGGCAAAGAGTACAGAATTTATTTGAGAATTCCAGAAAGCAGAAAGTTTATATGGTAATTCAAAACCCAGAAGAAATAATCAGGCACTATTTAATGCTGTAATTCTCTTGCAGCTTATCTTGATTCATTGCTTCCCTTCTTCTCACCTCCCACCTCAAGCCTTGATCCCCCGTAACATAAGACAGGACTATTTGTCTGGATATAAGATATTTTGTTGATAGCATAGAATGCTCCCCACCCTATTTAAAACCCTCCTAAAGAGTCTCTGCTGGTCAAGATCAACTGGATTATGAGGCAGTAACAGATATCAATAAATTTCTGGGCCTTAACACCTTAATAGTTTATTTCTCACTTTTGCAAAGTCCACTATGGGTCCAGGCAATTCTCCAGGGCAGCTGTGACTAATGCATTAACTCAATGATACAGGTGACTCACCCCGTGCCTCTGAGACAAGGTGAAGAAGAGAGAACATGGATATTTCATGTCTGCACGTCCTTTGCTTTGACTCAGAAGTGACACATGCTGTTTCAGCCACAGCCCCTCGGCCAAAACTAGACAGGTAACCCCACTAATAGGCATGAAGGCTGGGAAGCGCTGTCCTCTGTGGACCCAGGAAGGAGAAGAAACCAGATATTAGTGAGCTCTGGTGCAATCTACTTCCAAGGCTTCACAAGGACTTTATATGTTAAAAATGTGCAAGTGCCCTTCCTATCAAGCCTGTTCCCCTTGTGAACCTCTACACATAACTGGCAGAGGGAAGGCAGAGGGAAGAGGCAGCTTGCTTCTCTCACCTTTGCCTTCTGTCCTAAAACACACCTAAGAAGCCAGGAAAGTTGTCCTCAGCATCTCCTGAATCAGACACCGCAACTGCACAGAGCGGAAGGAAGAAGTGTATCCCCCTCCTTTTTTCATCTATGATCTTATTTACCTGGAGTCATGTTCCTGTAACAGAGGGGTTCTAACCAGCTGGGTAGTTAGAAACAAAGCAAGTAGTGGAATAATTGCCCCTTCCAGGACATATGGCCTTGAAGAGTTCCATGACCAGGAAAGGAAGAAAGAATTAAGTTTGAAAGGTTTCAGCTTTCTTTCCAACTTCAATAACTTATTTTATTTTAACGTTATACCCTATTTTGATTATTAATATCATAACTCAAAACCTCCAATAAATATTCATAAATACTTACAATATACCTGACTGCATAAAAAGGAGAACCATGCATTTTTTGAACAACTATGATGTTCCAAGTTTCACAGTGTATGCCCTTTACAAATAATAAATTATTATATCCTTTGCACCACACTTTGAGGTTGTCATGTTTGCTCCCATTGTAGAGCCAAATAAACTGTGGTTCAAAGAATTATGTCGTTTGTCCCAGATGATGGCTGGTAATAGTGGGAAAGGGGGATCTCAACCCACATCTATCTGGCTCATAGTAAGGGAATCCCACATATTCACTTCAAATTAATTAGAACTTAGAAGTTGTTGGCTTACAGCCTGATTTTTAGACTTTATATACTTGAAAAGTATAATCAAGAGATTATTCATTCACTGGAATAACTAGAGTTCTATTTGAAATTTGAAGGAATGTTAATCATCTTGTTTGTGTACTATTCATTATGCCATGATGATCTTTTCAACTACATCAAATTTCCTTTCTCTCAAATAACTCACTGAACAGAATGCAGTTCTATTATATGGTCCAGAGATGCCATGTAACTCCAACCCCAGGATTAAATGAAATCATGCTCACTTAACAAAGTGTCCAAAACAAAGTAAGCAGTTTATAAAAAAGATCAACTATTATGTTATTTGCAAGGTTGTAGAACATTGGATACTTATATAATGAGTAAAAATCTGAAAATAATAAAATCCTAATACTCTGGTAGAAGTATAAATATCATAAACCTGATAGAACTGAGATGTAGATGGAGATCGTTATACATGTGTCTAAAGCAGCAAGTCTTTAGCTTCAGACTCATGAGCTTAACATAAGCAATGGTGGGTTCAATTATGGAAGAGCAAAAACAAATTTAGAAACATCCTGAAATGTTGGAAATGTATTGGCAAAATTCCGACTAAAGGACAAGATGTAAATAATATTGTTGGACTTTTCGAGAACAAACCTTCCCTTATACTAGATAAGCCTGATGTTTAGACTTTCTTACATTTGATTTTATACCCATTTTCAGTAGCCACTATACACACTCTTCGGATAATGCCAGTGTGTAGTTTTGTACTGTGTCCCAGCATCCAAAGCAGTACCTGGCACACAGTAGGCTCTCAGCAGATATTTGATGAATAAATAAATGACCAAATCTACATAGGAGAAGAGATGTGGCAGTGAGAGAAAAGTATTTCAAAAGGTGGAGCTGATCTCTTCTTGGGGAGAGAACTGCCTGTTTTTTGGATGATACAGTGATGGGACTTTTATTTCTGGCAGGATGGCAGACGAGGTACTTTGAACTACATTTCCAATGAAGAATCACTAAAACGTGAAATGAAATCTTTAAGAAGTATCTTTTAAATGCAACACTAGGTCAGGCTTCCCTCATGGCGCAGTGGTTAAGAATCTGCCTGCCAATGCAGGGGACACGGGTTCGAGCCCTGATCCGGGAAGATCCCACATGCCGCGGAGCAACTAAGCCCGTGCGCCACAACTGCTGAGCCTGCACTCTAGAGCCTGTGAGCCACAACTACTGGGCCTGTGTGCCACAACTACTGAAGCCCGCGCGCCTATAGCCCGTGCTCCACAAAGAGAAGCCACCACAATGAGAAGCCTGCGCACTGCAACGAGAGTAGCCCTCACTCGCCACAACTAGAGAAAGCCCGCGCATGGCAACGAAGACCCAATGATGCCAAAAATAAATAAATAAATAAATTTTATTTTAAAATAAATAAATAAACAAATGCATCATTAGGTAAGCTGCGACAGATGTAAGGAGTGTACAGAAACAAAAACAAATGAGACAAAAACAGGAGGTAATTGAGCTCTAAAACTTTCACTGAAGTTTTCTGCTGCACCCCACAGACCCTGAACTTTCCTGGGTGATGGGCTGGAAAGAAGGAGTGGGAGGCAAAACCAAGTCTGCTCAAGGTGGCCAATTATTATTTTTACCCCTTTCTAACGTTGGCTGCATATAAAGCTACATATAAAGCTGGTACTACAAAGGGCTATAACTCACTTGTAGAGAAGAACTAGAAATTAATTTGTTGTTCAGAAGGAGAGTATCTGAAAGGGGGGAAGGTGAGTGCAAGGTCTTAGAGTGAAACCCAGACTCTGTGACCCCTCTTCCCATTGGGTGATGAAGCCTACTTGCTTTCAGATGTTTTATCCAGAATACCTCCAAGCTCCAAGTTCACGTGAGGTTTCTTCCCAATTCAGTGTTTTAGTTCAAGGATTAAAAAGTAGAGCAGTGCACTCATTTTAAGGAAACGGCTCATCTTTCTTTACTGTATCAACATTTGTTTTCCTTCGCTTAACCACGAATATGGAAAATGGTCACCTGCTCAAGATTCTCTCTACTTTATAGAAATCTGCTGCCCTTGATTTTGGTGTGATTTGGTGAGAATAGCACATTGCTTGGAGAAGCCACTGGTGACTGGCTATGATGGCCATTAGGACATCACACAGGGGTTTGCTGTCACGTTCAGGGTGTGTTGAAAACTCAGCCCTGGGTTTGACAGACACTTTCAGAGTACTGGAGAAATTACATCTCTTCATATTCAAACCTCAGTATTCTACTGATGCCTCCCAGGAACAAGGGGTGCGATTAAAGTTTCTGCCAAAATAATCAACTTGCTATAAACAATAGAAGAGGACATTGATATGCCAGTGAGTGAGAGGGAAAACAAAGGAGAGGAAATAGATTTTCAAAAGGCACCAAGAAAAAACAGAGCATTCAATTCAGTTAGACTCTACAGAAATCTACTGAACATCTATGTGTAGGTCACAGGACAGGACGAGGCCTGGGCGTAAAAAAAAAAAAAAAGACCAGATAACATCTGGATGCACACACTCCATTCTAGTGCCATAGTCAGTGCTTCTAACAATCCATCCCACATTTTTGTAAATGTCCTTATTGAAATATAGCTGACTTACAGAAAAGCCCATGAGTGTACAGCTCTATCAATCTACACAAGGTAACCCCTACCTGGATCAAGAAACAGGATATTACCAAAATTTATTTGCTGCCTTGGTTGTCCTCTGATGCCTTCAAACAGCTGTTTTTGTAATTTTTCCAGCTTGGCTATTTTTGCTATTGGCAGGGTTAGTCTCTTATCAGCTAGCTGCGCCCTCATCCTTCAGCAGAATTTCATTATGTACTACTGAATTCTCGCAAAACCCTGTGAGGTGGCATCATTATCCTAATTTTCAATTTTAGGATACTGAGTTTCAGAGACACGCACTTTACTCAAGAACACCAGCTGGTAAGTATCTGAGCCAAGGTTTAAACTCCAGGATTGACTCAGAGCACATGCACTTAACCACAACAGTACAGTGCTTTTCAAATAAGACACAGCCTGTGCATTAGAAGCTCACAGTCTTGAAGATATATTATAATATTACATGTAAATTTGGGTACCAACTTCTTTATCATATGCACATATATATTCTATACAGATGAATTACACAACATATATTGTCTCATTTAACCACACAGTGTATTGTCTCATTTAAGCACTGTAACAACCCTATGAGGTAGAAATTATTCTTCATGTATTATGGTTGTTAAGCGACTTTCCTAAGCATGTCACCAATAAGTAGCCTGACTCCAGAGCACTGGCCCCTCCCAGCTCTCTGTCAATCACCCGTCCCTCACCCACACCACCCATGTAGGCTATGGATGTCTGTGGAATAAAAGAATGAAAGATGTCAACACTCACTGGTGACTTAAGTTGACAATAAAACAGGACAATACCATTGTTCTGAGATCATTCACAAAAATGGAATGGGATGTGCTTAAATGTCAGCCCCGGTGAGAGGAGACAAAACCCCTTGATCGAGTTGCCTTCTCATTCTTTATCAGCAACTAGGAACTGGCGTGACCTATTTGTCTTGATGCAACCCTCTTCTTACAGGTCCAATCGATGTCATTCTTTAATCTAAGAAGGGAGGCATTCAGAGAAGGGAAACTAGCAGGTTCCTGAAGGCCAGCTATGTGTGTGCAGGAAACTATCAATACAGTTCATCATTTCATCCCCACAAAGAACCTGTGAGGTAGGTGTCAGTGCTCCCATTTTACAGATGAGAAATCTGAGAATCACAGGGGTGCAGTCATGTGTCCAAATTCACATAGATAGAAGCGGAAAGACTTGGGAATTGGATTCTGCCATCCACTTCAGAGTCATATTCCACTGTAGGTCCTCCCCACTGTTCTGGAATCTTAAGGTCTTCGAAGGCAGTAACTGTCTTGAATCACCAGGAAACCACACGGTGCTAGCACACAGGAGGACGGACCAGTCACCACTAAGAGACCTCTGATGCCCAGTGCTGGCATCATGCCAACTCCCTGCCAGCTCTGTAGACTTGAAACTCTGCCTCGTATTCACTTCCCATCCTAAAACGACACTTGATTAGTTTGTCCTCTTGATAAGTACCTGTCCTCTTAAAACTCAAATTCTCTTTCATATTTTATCCTTCTGCCCCTGGGGAAAGGTTTCTCATTTCCCTGCTCAGACAGCCGGTTTAGGGAAGTTGTACCCAGGAAGGAGATCTGCTTGTCCACTGCACTGCCAACCACGAACACGAGCTACATTTGGAATTCACAGCACAGGAAAACATCCAGCCCGCTAACAAAGCATCTGCAGAGGCTCAAAGAAAACCAGATACAACATATCCTTTTCTTGTGCTAATTACACTCTCATTTACATCCTCACCAAATTAATTCTCTTTGTTTCAACCTTAACTAAAGTCAAGGAAGCCTTCTTGGGCAACACTATTCACATGTATTTGACAACCCTAAAATGACAAAATGCTCTAATTCCATCCGCTGATAAAAGCCAATCTGACACCAACACTAACCTGTTATTTTTCAAATAACAATGGTAACATTTAATTAGAATTTAACTTGGCTGCTTGCTTTCACTTAACAACGCACATACACTGGTGGTTCCCTGACCAAAGGAAATATTGACATTCAGTGTAAATGCTGCATTTTTAAAAGAGCTGCACACTAGTCCTGTCTAATTATGCATAACATTCTGCTATTAAGTGCTAGTATTTCAAGTGGCTTGAAGGGTCACCTGGTCTTTAGTCCTTCCTATTATGATTGCAGGTTATGTTAAGTCTTTGTGGGGCTACCACTATTGCCTTGTAAAACTTACTTCTATTGGCAGACCCTACAGAAGTCCTCCCAAATGACTGATTATATCTCTTGATCCCATTTTCACTAAAAAAGATAATATAAGAAAGCATCTAGCATCATGCCTGGCACACAGTAGGTGCTTAGTAAATGGTAGCTGTTGGCATAGTAAATGTTTCATAAATACTTTGGGATTCAATCATTACCATAGTCTTGAGTATTGATCAGAGAAGTTCTCTTTCCCCTCCTGGAACTCCTTACATCATCTGTAACATTCACGCATTGGTTTATTCATGCCACACACATTCACAGAGCACCTGCTCTGTGTCAGGCACTCATTCTCTCTATATATTGATCCCCAAGGAAACGCTGTATGCTATATCTCCCTCTTAGAGATTCCCATTGCATATATTAGAGGTTCTAAGAAGTTCTATAAGAAATACATAGACAAATGAGAGATAGGCAAAAAATGGATGGATGGATGGATAGATAAATTGATTCTCAGTATTTTCCTTACTTGTGGAAACTTTAAAAATATCTTTACCATCTCTTTTTTATTGAAGTATAGTTGATGTACAGTATTATATAAGTTACAGGTGTACAATATATTGATTCACAATTTTTAAAGGTTATATTTCATTTAGTTATTGTAAAATATTGGCTATATTCCCTATGTTATACAATATGTTCTTGTGGCTTATTTTATATATAACAGCTTATAATTCCTAATCCCCTACCCCTTTTTTGCCCCTCCCTCCCTTCCCTCTCCTAGCCGGTAACCACTAGTTTGTTATCTATTATCCGTGAATCTGTTTCTTTTTTGTTACATAGAGGAGTTTGTTGTATTTTTTAGATTCTACCTATAAGTAATCATACAGTATTTGTCTTTCTCTGACTGACATTTCACTTAGCATAATGCCCTCCAGATCCATCCATGTTGCTGCAAACCGCAAAATTTCATTCTTTTTTATGGCTGAGTAGGAACGCTTTTTGTCATGAAGACCTATTACCACCCTGAGACAATGGTGTTCTTAGGAACACACTTTGGGAAAGAGTGCAGGTGCATATCCATTACAATGCCCCATACCCCACCTACAGGCATAGTTATCCATACATTATAAATTTTCAGAGCATACTCATTAAATTTGATACTGGACAATATAATTGATGCAACAATGAGTTTCAGGTGAGGCCTGAGCTCTAGCTTCAAGACCACCCTACCTCTAAAATGCTATAACCAGGCATGTTTGCCCATGACAACCAATTTGAGAACTGGCCTTCAAGCCAACACAGACACGACTAAAGACCCAGCTGGTCCATTAAGTCCACTGCATAACGTCTCTGGGTCTCAGAGTGTCTAGTGGGGATTAACTGAGATAATCCACAAGGAAGACCAAAACTTCCCCTGAGATATTTGCAAAGGCTTTACTCTCTCGGGTCCCTCTACTTGGTCCAACCTATAACACTGTCCTGACACCTGTTCTGTTCACAATCTGTCCCTCAAGACCTGGACGTGTAAGTCAGTCTTTCCCTTATTTAGGAAGAGGAGGGGCCGGGGATAAAATGTTGGCCAGTGGGAGCCAATAACGTTTTTCAAGCTCAGGTTCACAAACATATAAAGCATTTTTATCCCACCCCAAGCATGAGACCAGATGAAGGAGTGACAAGGCAAGAATGAAAACAACTCTAGATTAGATATCAACATCCTGTTCTTTAAATGTACCTCAGCCTCACAACACCTGTACAAGGCTGTGCATCACCCTTCCCAGTAATTCTTCTCATGCTTTTACATAGAACAAGTCAGTTTTTTCCAGCGCCCACTTCCAAATTAAACTCCATGTCTACCTGCTCTCAGAAGGGCTTTCCCATGGCACGACCTGCCCTCATTAACAGGCAATTATACATAAATAACAAGGTCCTACTGTATAGCACAGGGAACTATATTCAATATCCTGTGATAAGCCATAATGGAAAGAATATGAAAAAGAATATATATATATATGTATAACTGAATCACTTTGCTATACAGAAAAAATTAACACAACATTGTAAATCAACTATACTTCAGTAAAATAATTTTTTTTTAAAAAAACAGGCAATTATGCCCTCAGATAGCAAAGCTTTCCTCTACCTGACCCTTCAAACACACAAATCCCTAAGGAAGCTGGTGTCATGGCTGTAAATGTTCTCCAAGGAAGCAGCTGGGATGTGAGACAGTATTTCCCAAACTTCAGTCATTCAAAGAAGACCTTCGTGATTTCACCATATATTTATACCATCTCTACTCTATGACAGAATAATGGTCCCCAAAAGGTATTTATGTCCTAATCTCAGAACCTATGAATGTGTTCCCTTACATGGAAAAAGGGATTTTGCAGATGTAATTAAATTAAGGATCCTGAAATGAAGAAATTATCCTATATTATCTGGGTGGGTCCGATGTAATTACAAGGCGCCTTATAAGAGGGAGACGAGAAGGTCAAAGTCAGAAAAAGGAGACGTGACAACAGAAGCAGAGGTTGGAGTGATGCAAGGAAGGGATCTCAAGCCAAGAAAGGCACCATTAGAATCTAGAAAAGGCAAGGAAACAAATTACACCCTTCACAAAAATTAGCTCGAAATGGATCACAGACCTCAATGCAAAATGCAACTTTAAAACTCCTAGCATAGGAGAAAACCTAGATGACAGGTATGGTGATGCCTTTTTAGATAAAACATCAAAGATACAGTTCATGAAAGGAATAACTGATAATCTGAATTTCTAGGGGATGCTGTGTGCCCAAGAGCCTCTAGAAGGAATGCAGCCCTGCTGATCCCTTAATTTTAGGACTTCTGACCTCCAGAGCTATAAAATAATAAATTTGGGTTGTTTTCAATCACTAAGTTTGTGGTAATTTGGTACAGCAGCAATAGGAAACCTATTTTAGGTAATGTATTTTTTCAAGACTACCTTTTCAAGAGCAGGGTTAGGTTTACCTAAAAATTGAAAGGACGGTACAGAGATTTGTCATAAACTCCCAGCCCACACACATGCATAGCCTCCCTGTTAGCAACATCACTCCCCAGAGTAGTACCTTTTTTTACAGAGGATGAGCTTGCATTGATACATCATAATCACTCAAAATCCATAGTTTATCTAAGGGTGCTATGGGTTTGGACAAATGTGTGATGACATGTACCCATCAGTATGATATCATACAGAGTATTTTCACTCCCCTCAAAATCCTCTACACTCTGCCCATTTATCTCTTCTCCTACCCACCCCCGCCACCAACACTGATCTTTTTATTACCTTCATAGTTTTGCCTTATCCCAAATGTGATATAGTTGGAATCATACAGTCTGTAGCCCTCTCAGATTGACTTCTTTCATTTAATAATATGCATTTAAGTTTCCTTCATGTCTTGTCATGGCTTGACAGTGCACTTCTTTTTAGCACTGAGTACTATTCCATTGTCTGGATGGACCACAGTTCATTTATTCATTCACCTACTGAAGGACATCTTGGTTGCTTCCACGGTTTGGCGAGTATGATAAAAATTGCTCTCAACTTTCATGTGCAGGGTTTTGTGTAGACGTAAGTTTTCAACTCCTTTGGGTAAAGACCAAGGAGGGTGATTCCTGCCTGGATCATACCTGAGAGTATGTTTAGTTGTGTGAGAGACTGCCGAACTGTCTTATAAAGTGGCTGTATCACACTGCATTCTCACCAGCATATGGTGTCGTTGTTTCAGATTTTGGCCATTCTAATAGGTGTGTGGTGATATCTCATTGTTTTAACTTGCATTTCCCTAATGACATATGATATGGAACACCTTTTCATATGCTTATTTGCCAGCTGTATATCCTCTTTGATGAGGCATCTGTTGAAGTCTTTGGTCCATTTTTTAATTGGGCTGTTTGTTATCTTATTGTTGTTTTTTAAGGGTTCTTGGTATATTGGCTAACAGTCCTTTAACAAATGTGTTTTTTGTAAATATTTTCTCCCAGTCTGTGGCTTTTCTTCTAATTCACTTGATATTTTTGCTATCAAACACAAGTCCATATGCCTGAAGCACAGTGAGGCCAAACAATACCAAAACGCCAGAGCTGGGAACAGAGAAAGGGTTATTGTAGGCCCATGAAAGGAGACGGGAGCTCATGCCTTAAAAACCCTGCACTCCTCGAAAGCTTCCAGCAAAGCCCTTTTATAGGAAAGGTGAGGGAGGGGCACGGTTAGTTGTTGCAAACCTCTTGGTGTCAGAGCCTTTTTTTAAGGTCAGGTCACGGTCAGGTCACACAGTTCCCATAAATCTCCTCCAAAACAAAGGTTATTCTCTGTTCTGACAAGGGGCAAGGTCCCAAGGCTCAACTTTCCCCCTCTGAGGTCCAGGCCCTGGCTAAGAGGAGAGGGTCGCTGCACGGGCCGGATACCTGGCCCAGGAGCATTCCTCCAGCACCCAGTCTGGATCCTCCTGCACGGGCCCAGGCCTAACTAAAGAGGCAGATCTCAGCTGTCGGCGCCCTCAGGGCCAGGTCCCCAGACCCTGCCCAGCCATCATCACTGAGGGAGCCAGGCACCCAGGATCTACCGGTCCTTAGGCTTTTCATTTAAGCTGGAGAGAATCACCTGTATAGGCGCAAATGGAGCAAATACCCAGCAGGTGAATTCCCAGCTCCCAGAGGCCCTTCTTTGAGAAAAGCCCTAACCACAGGGGTGGACCTCAAGTAATGCCGTGCAGTGTCCTTACACCTTAACCCTGACCTCTGGCCACCTCCTGGGAGCAGACAACTCATCTCAGCTGTACCAAGTTTTGAAAATTGAACGGAGAGACGGAAGCTGGTTGAAAATGTTACCTTAATGGCCGTGTCCATATACTCCAGCTGCTGAGGCCTCCGTGGGTTGTGACCCATGCTGACTGCCACCACCATTAGGTCGACGAGGTGGGGATGGGGGGAGAAGGGTCACCTCTGCTTCAACGCCTAGGCCCGGCCAGGCGGCGGCCGTGGTGACGGCTCTGCAGCTCTATAGGACACAGCCCTCAGGCTCTCCCCGGGACCCCCAGCTCACCCACCGGCCTCAAGGCCAGAGGGCCCGGAGGGTCCCGGGGAAAAGGCTGCAATCCGCCTCTCTCCGCATTCTCTGCCGCGAGGCCCACACTGACTGCCTGCACAGCTGTACCTCCGCCCGCGAGACTCACAGTCTCGCGATAACAGCTGCATGCCCGCTCCGCCTCTATTACATTTCCTTTCACAGAGCAGAACTTCTTAATTTTAATGAACTCCAGCTTATCAATTATTTCTTTCATGGATCATGTGTTTGCTGGTGTATCTAAAAAAGCATCACCATAACCAACGTCATTTAGGTATTCTCCTATGGTATCTTCCAGGAGTTTATAGTTTTGCATTTTACATTTAAGCCTGTGAAATGGGGAAATGATCCTATATTTTGAGTGAATTTCCTGAAGGATGTAAGGACTGTGTCTAGATTAATTTTTTTGGTCCAGCACCATTCTTTTTTTTTTAATTTATTTATTTTGGGCTGTGTTGGGTCTTCGTTTCTGTGCGAGGGCTTTCTCTAGTTGTGGAAAGCGGGGGCCACTCTTCATTGCGGTGCGCGGGCCTCTCACTATCGCGGCCTCTCTTGTTGCGGAGCACAGGCTACAGACGCGCAGGCTCAGTAATTGTGGCTCACGGGCCCAGTTGCTCCGCGGCATGTGGGATCTTCCCAGACCAGGGCTCGAACCCGTGTCCCCTGCATTGGCAGGCAGATTCTCAATCACTGCGCCACCAGGGAAGCCCTCAGCACCATTCTTGAAGAGACTATCTTTGCCCTGTTGTGTTTCCTGTGCTCCTTTATCAAAGATCAGTTGACTGTATTTATCGGGGTCTATTTCTGGGCTCCTTATTCTGTCCCATTGATCTGTTTGTCTATTCTTTCACCAGTACATCACTGTCTTGATTACTGTAGCTTTACAGTAAGCCTTGAGGTCAAGTAGCATCAGTCTTCCAACTTTGTTCTTCTCCTTCAATATTGTATTGGCTATTCTGGTGTATTCTTTATGTAACGTTTAAATCGATCCACTTTTTACTTGCTATCTAATTTAGTCGCATCCTGGCCATAATATCCATGGAATTGAAAGCTTGCTATATATTTTTTATATAAAATAGATGATTATTAAATAGAAAGCATTCTCCTGTCCCACCCCACATCTCCCTGTACACATGCCCTGATGGAATGGCTCATACTTTGAAAAATTGGTGTAAGGAAACACTCAAAGCCCACCGAGTTCCACACTTTGCTCGACCATTCATTGACCTTAATCTGGTCATAGCCAGACCCCTGGTCCTTTGTCTTCCCATCTGTGCAAGGGGCTCGATGGAACAAATATTTATTGGACCCCAGCCCTATGCTGGCCACCAGGACTATCCAGGACAGTCCCTGACTGAGCAAAGGGTCACAGACCACCAAGTTGTCCAAAGTTTTCACTCTCTGCTCCCTTAAGTCTGCTCCCCTGACTGAGCCCTCCAGCCTCTGACTGACTTGGAGTGAAAAAGAACAATGACAGTCCCTGTCCCCTCATGCCTCTTCTTTCCCTCTGGAGAATCTATGCACTGAGCTTAGTTGAATCAGAAGAAAAAGCTGCCTCTCTCTTCCCCACACTGGTCACCCTGAATCATATTCACATTGGGAGATGGGGCTAAATCAAGCAATCCAGTGTGGTTTAATGGCAGGAACACTAGAGTAAGAAGTCCACACTCTGCCTTACATTACGTTTCTGTGACCTGCCAGCAGCATGATCTCTCTGAGATTCAGTTGCCTTATGTGTAAATAGAGAAAGGCCTACTGAGCTCAAAGTACTGGTGTGAAGATTCGGTGAAATAACATAGTCTTGATCTCCCAGCACCTAACCTGACACACAGTAGGCATTCAGTAAACGTCAGTGAGACCTGAATTGGAATCAATAACCATCTCCTAGCGTGTACAGGTGATGGGAACTTTACAGGGATTCCTGACATACTGACAGGGAACAGGTCCTTGTCCCAGTGGCTTGTGTACATTCCAGCAGTCTGAACTGTTGTTGTTTCTCGTGTGTGTGTCGTCATCTGTTTGCATGGAGATTGGGCTTTTAAGACGTTGCAAGCTTGGTCATGTTTAGGAAGTATCTACTACTTTATTAAACCTGACTTTCCACTTCAGTGAAGAAAGTACACAAGAGGATGCAGGGGAGAAAGGGTGAGAGGAAGGAGGAAGGCAGGGAGAGAGAAAGAAGTCAGGATGCACAGCAGCTAGTCTCCAGTGCTTGAGGTTACGTGTCCATCTTAGACCTACTCAGAGAGCTGAGCAGAGGCCCCACAAGGAAATGAAAATTGAACCAGTTTCACACGCTGCTTTTCCACACCAATGTTCCCATCTATTGCCAACGCCTGCCCCCTTGTGGACGATCTTCACACAGCTTGGAGTTTCTAAAATGCAAAGAAGCAGAAAGCCTCACAGTGGAAAAAAATGTTTTCAGCTTTCAGAGGTTCCCCAATGCCGGCAAGACAAAATTCACTGAACAGAGATCCTTCATGATCCAGCCCCTGCCAACCAAGACAGCCAGAATGGACTAAGACAGGGATGGATACTAAGCTTGGACATATCATGTTCAAGTTACCTCTGGGACACCCAAGTGGGAAGGGTGAAGCAGCTCCTAGGAAGCTTTAGCGCTGGAGTATGGAGAGATGGAACCGAATGTTGAAAGGGACCTGGTGTGTCAGTTTTTCTGTTGATGCCCACAGGTGAGAACGTGATAGGTACTAGGTCCCCACATGCCCAGACACAGCATTAGATCATTTATGCAGGGCCCATCGAGAGCCTGGGAAGTCATTACCAGAGTCCTGCACACCCACCTCCAGTCTGTGACAGAGGAGAGATTGCAGAGGGGGAGACAATGTCCTGGGTGAGAATTACTGGAGGGCTATGGCGGTTCCCTTCCCTTCTCTGTAAGTGACAGGAGGCAAAGGCTTATGTTTTCCCACAGGCCAGATATGGGCCATGTGAGAAGGAGCCAAGCTCGAGGCATCTTGTAAAGGACACCGCCCAGCAGAATGGCCTGGAAAGACAAAGTGGCCCAGCACAGAAGGGAACCATGGCAGGTCAGCAGCCGAGGGTTATACCTGCTCAAGGTACAAACTATATTCAGGGTTGCTGGTCAGAGGACTCCAGCAGGGATGCACCCAACAAAAGAACCAGCATTTAAAACTCTGCCATTCCCAGACAGCACGTGTAGCTGAATATATCTGAACTAGTCCAGCACATCCTTCCTGTCCTGTACCGTTCCTGGAACCAACTTCCCAGCACCTTCGGAAGTGGACACTCCAGCCACAGGCAAGCCTCCAGATGAATGTAGCCCCAGACATCTGACAGCAACTTCATGGGAGACCCTGAGCTAGAATCCCCAAATTAGCCCCTTCCAAATTCCAGACCCACAGAAACTGTGGGAAATAAGTACTGTTCTTTTAAGCCACTATTTGTTATGCAGTAGCAGACAAGTAATACATGACTCTACCCTACAACTATGATTCAGATCTGGGGAGGGTCCCAGGAATCCATTTGTAATAAGCTCCCTAGATGGTCCTTTTGACAACTAACTAAAGTTAGAGGAAGAAGCAGACTGAGGCAGTATCTGGGAGCCCTGACATTCAGTGTCCCCATGAAGCTTACAGTCCTGTGGGTGCAACAGGCAATAATCACACCAAATACTGGATTAGGGTTTGGGATTTTGTTTTTATCGAAATATAACTGACATATAACATTGGGTAAGTTAAAGGTGTACACCATGTTGATTGATACACTTATATACTG
The DNA here is from genome assembly GCF_949774975.1 of Lagenorhynchus albirostris. Classification (NCBI taxonomy): domain Eukaryota; kingdom Metazoa; phylum Chordata; class Mammalia; order Artiodactyla; family Delphinidae; genus Lagenorhynchus; species Lagenorhynchus albirostris. The sequence goes on along the minus strand of NC_083098.1, from coordinate 103,910,062 downwards.
TAATATGATAACCACTATAGCTTTCAATAATATCTCTATCGCATCACAGAATTATCATTTCTCTTCCGTGGTGAGAACATTTAAGATCTACTCATTTAGAACTCTGAAGTATATAATATAGCAATATCGACTATAATCCTTATACTGTGCATCAGATCCCCAGAACTTACGCATCTTCTCGTTGCAAGTTGTTTAGTTCTCATTGTAGAATCTGGGTTTGAAGGAGCTAGGAGTTGTCTGGGGCATCAATTTCAAGAGTCATTGAAATAGCACTGAAAATTACTTGCAGGTAAGCAAGCCAATCACACTTCCACCTAAGCTGACAGCTCCACCAAGTGGGCATTTCAAAAACTCCTCTCACCTGAGTGTTTCCCTTTTCTACACTCCAAGTCACAAGCAGCTAAAAGGCCAGCTTCACCACGGGCTGAAATGCTGATTCAGAACTTGTTTGCCTCTCTGCTGCTAACCAGTATTGGCCTCCTAAACTGCATGCCCCTCCATTGCCTCCCGAGAAGTCTGCTTTAGAAGATCAGACAGGAAAACTGTGAATTCGGAACAAACACTACAAAAAAGCGATGTTGCAGAAGTATCTTCAAAATATTGGGTCTGCTTCTGCCCATGGAAATAAATATGCTTAAAAAAAAAAAAAGCATTCTGCGTGAAGTCTTTATTAACCAAAAATCTATTTCTCCACAACAGATAATTTTCACATTCCTTGAGGATTGTCTCATATCAATAAGAATTGTTTGAAAATGTGGTCTTTGATAATGGTATTATATTTGTTATTGGCATAACTAAATTGTGCTAATAATATGGCTTATTTGCAGGCTGCTGTAGTGTAGTGGCTGAGAACACAAACAGTGAGTCAAAATGCTTGTTCAAATCCTGGCTCTCACTACCTCCTGTGTAAACTTGGGTGAGTAACTTCTCTCTATGCCTCATTCTTCTCAACTGTAAAATAGACTTAAAAATAGGAGTTTCTTCAATAGAATTGTGAGGATTTGTTAATCCTTGCAAAGCCGTACCTACAGCATAGAAAGTGCTCAATAAATGTTAGCTACAGTGATTACTTAACAATACTTCATTGTTGGTCCTTTGAGTTGTTTCAAAGATTACAATAATTAATGATGCAGGAATTAACATATTTGTTATATTTCTTGTCCTTGTTTCTTTTTTTATTTTACTGAAGTATAGGTGATTTACGATGTTGTGTTCATTTCTGCTGTACAGCAAAGCGATTCATATATATCAATATATACATTCTTTTTCATATTCTTTTCCATAATGGTTTATTACAGGATATTGAATATAGTTCCCTGTGTTATACAGTAGCACCTTGCTGTTTATCCATTCTGTCTTGTTTCTGATCATTTCATAGAATCTAAGATATGGGATTACTAGATCAAATGGTGAAAAGTTTTAAGAGTATTGACAGAGTATCAAGTTACTCTCCTAAACAGTTCTATGTGGCCCTCCCACCAACAGGGTTCAAAAACACATGTCAGCACGTGCTTTAAAACTAGTTGCTAGCTTGTGTCGGGGGGTGGGGGGGAAGAAAGTTTCCTCTACCCTTCTAGGTTCTTCTGGCTGGTCTAAGAATTAAATTGACATGAGACACATTAAACGGAGAAAATCAAATAAAAGTTTAATAACATGTATGCATGGGAGAGACCCAGGAAAATAGTAGTAACTCACCAAAATGGCCGAAGCCCTCACCTTAAATACCATCTTTAGCTAAAGACAAAAGAGGACATTGAGGGTAGTGGTTGGGGACTTCAAAGGGGAGAAAGAAAATTCACATGAAGATGAAAAAGAAAATGTGTGATAAACAAATGTTTGCTAGGCCCTGCAGAGACAAGGGACACAGAGTGGACTCTGATCTCTCTCCCACCACACCCCGCCCTTATTCCTTGCAGATATCTCTGGTGGTAGCTCTATTCTGGGAACAGTCCCTTTATCTAAATTCTTTAGGCAGCTAAAGGAGAGGTCAAAAGAAGGAATTCCTGAATCTTCTTCTTCTTAAAGATAATGAGCCTAAAACAATCCTCATGCCAAAGGTATACATGTTTCCCTGGCAAATTTGCTCCCCTGCATTTACCTAGTACGACTGCCATCTCATTGTTTCAGTCTGCATTTCTTAAATAACCAGTCAAGTGGGACATTTAATTTTTCTCTCAGTCAGACTTCTAGTCCAAATTACTTTATCCAGAGATAACGTAATTGGCAAAAATTTTAGTAAGAAATTCTCCCTGAAAATGGAGCAAATGTATCTCTAGGAAACTGAGGCAGAGGCCAGAAAAGGACTTGCTTAACTTGGGAGTATTCCTCAGGGCACAGTCTCTCAATGCTAAGAACATTCTAGAAACACAGCAGGTTTCTACCCATAATCCCCTGCACACAGCCTGGTCTGGACCCCAAGACAACAGAAGCCTCTGGCTGAGTAGGATTCTCTAGCTAATGTGCTTCCCTTAGCCTCCGTGGAGCTTCTTCCCCCTAGAGTGTCTCAAATGGTACGTATTCTAATCTAAGTGACAGAGTGTCACAATAGAATTCATCTATGGGGAAAAAATTGGACTCAACTTCGATTTTTTTCCACAAACAGAGACCCAGAAGCAGAACCTTCCCAGCCCTCTTTCCAAGCCCCCAGAGAGGCTCTCGGCTGCACTATGGATGAAGTGTCTGCCTTTGCATTTTCCTTAGACACAGTACTTCAGCCTTTCCATTTTCTAGGGCTGTAAACAGCTGTGACTTGAACAGGCTTAGAGTAGCAGCACTGCTCTCCCCAGGTCCCCGGCTGAGCTGACCTGCCACAGAAGGAACATGGGCACACTGGGAGGGTCTCTCTCCAGTCCCAGGTTATTCGGCTACACTGATCCAGCCCCTCAGGAGTGTCCAGAAGGGTGAGTGGTGATACTGCCACCACCTCCCTTGAGTGAGAAGTGAACCTGAGGACCAATGACTTTGAGGCAAATTAAAAATGCAGAACTCAAAACATACTCTTTCCTAGAATAGGCCCAGTATTTCCCCCTGAAGTATGATAATAAGAATAAATAATCATGTACTATTTCACTGAATCCCCACAGCTACTCCATAAGGCAGGTACGATCATTCCCATTTCACAGACGAGGACCAGCCAGCAAACAGAAACTACTCAAACAGGGGGGGATTTAATAAAGGAAATAAGCCATATGGGAGGTGGAAAAATCCAGAATCCAAACGTGGGATGGTGAGGGGACCCACAGGGGAGGGGCTGGCCAGTGGGAGCTGGGGCTGTGGAAGTGATCCTCCCATGGCCAAAGATGCCACTGCCCCCAGAGATGCCACCAGAGGCAGGAGGGGACATGGAGACACTGTGGTTTCTCCCCTCTGCCCCCCTTCAGTCTTCCACAAGGGAGCCTCGGAAAGGCAGGTCCCTGCAATACAGAGCAGGACAGAGAAGGGCAAGGAACGGGGCTGAGAAAAGAGACCAGTTCTGGCCCATGGCTCGTGGTCCTGCCACTACCATGTGGCAGAGCCAGGTATGCAAACAAGGTGCACATGAGTCCCCCAGCCTGGGAGAGGCAACAAGGGAGATGAGAGGTGGACAAAATAGCAGATGGAAGAAATAAGATGGTTTGAAAACTAACTGTGGGAAGGGAAATGACAGTCTTATGTCTCTAGCCAGGGTATCATACAAGCAACAAGGGGTGGAGACCTGTGGACACCTGGCTCCATCACTTACTTGCATCACGTACTAGGAGCACACTGATTAGTTAACTTCTCCAAGCCTGCCTTTCATCCACTCATTCAACATTTACTCAACACTGAGGATGGGGCGATGCAAAATGGAAAATAATGCTTTAGGAGTTCAGGGGAATCTAACCTTCATCCCTCTTCTCCTCTAAGTTCCTAACCTTTGGGAACAGGCAAAAGGAGACAAAAAGGGGAGAGAGAGGGCAGGGGAGTGGGAGACCTACACTGCCACAGTCCATGTGGTGGTCTGGCCCCTGGTCCATATGGCCAGCCAGTCACTCTTTATGCCCAGTCTCTCCAGTCGGATAAATCCCTCAGCCTCCTGTGGCAAGGACCTCAAGAGAGGAAAAGATGTGTCCCTGCAAAAACTGCCCCTGGATGTGGACCCCTTAAGAATCCATGAGGAAGACGAACCAGGAATGCAGAGGCTGACCTCCGAGCTGGTGAGAGCCCATCTGCGGAGGGAGCAGAGGCCGACCTCTGGAGTGTGGCAGGAAATGGGCACCTGGGACAAGGGCACTTCAGGTGAGCTCAGGTGAAGGCAATCAGAAGATGCCATAAACCAGGCTGCAAATTACATGCCTCAGATAAGCTCCCCGAGAAAGGGCTTCAGCAATAAAGTAAATCTATGAGAACAAAGCAGACCCAAAAGCCTGGTAGACTTTTTTAGATTCTGTTCCAGGATAAAGTTTAGAAGACTCTAACAAAGTTCACTCCTTTAACTGAGTTAAAGGCGTCTGTACACCCATTCCTCTTCTCCCCTGCTCTCTTAAGCTCACTCTAATCTTTGACCCCCCACTGATCTACTGAAAGTGCTTGTCAGCACCACCCATGAACTGCCCACGGCTAAGTCCAATGGTCAGTTTCTAGCCTTTATCTTCCTTCACTTCCCAGCAGCATGTGGCATTGCTGTTCATTCCTTCTTTCTCGATACACTTTCTTCACTTTACTCCTAGGACTGCACATTCTGCCTTATTGGTTGCTCCTTCCAGTGTCCTTTGTTGATTTTTCCTCTTCTTCCCCATCTTAGAGAGCTCAGTCCATGGTCATCTTCTCTGCACACACTTAATGTTTTGCTAGTGGCTTAGTTCAGGCTGCTATAACAAACTACCATGGATTGGGTAGCTTATAAAAAAACAGAAATGTATGTCTCACAGTCCTGGAAGCTGGAAGCCTGAGATCAGAGGGTCAGCATGTTGGATCAGGGGTCCTGGTTAGGACCCACTTCTCAGCTGCAGCATGCTGACTTCTCACTGTGTCCTCCCGTGGCAGAGAGCAGAGTAGAGGGAAGCCAGCTGTCCCGTGACTCTCACAAGGGCACTGATCCCATTCATGAGGGTTTCACCCAATGATCTCATCTCATCCTAACTATCTCCCAAAGGCCCCACCTCCTAACATCATCACATTGGGAGGGTAGACTCTCAACATACGAGTTTTGGAAGGACACAAACATTCAGTCCATAACAGCCAGTGTTTTGCCGCACTGCTCCAAGGTCACCTTCATGGGCTGCTCTGCAGTAATGGTGGTAGACCCTGTGAGCCTTCCTGTGCACTTGACATCACGCAAAGTTTTGCCAACAGAGAGTGTTGGAAACCCTGCAAGAAGAAGGGGCTTCTCCTCCTGGTTCTGGCGTGTTTCCTTTCTGCTCCTGCCACATGGATACCACGTGCGTGTGGGAGACATGAAGCAGCATTCCCAGGGACAGCTTTGCCTTGAGTTTCGGCAGCACCCCATGGGCAGGATCCCCAGGGAGTCTCAAAGGCACCCCAGTGGGAGTGCTTCTAGCCTCCGTCTCCCTGCACCTTGACACCGTGTTTCCTGCTTCCCCAGTGACTGTAGAGCAGCACTGGCCCAGGGAACCCAGTGAAGCCACAACCATGTGGCATGTGGCATCCACGGAGCCACAACCATCCTGGCTCCAATGAGGTTCAGATCCCAGCCTTGGGGAGGGGCCTGTCTTCCAAAGGTGTCTTTCCTTGAGTACTCTCCCCCAGCCAAAAGGTATTCTTGGGGTTCTCTTTAGTCCTCTATAGTTAATCTCTTGTTATTCAATAATTCTTCATGTTAAACTTGCCCTGCTTTCATCACGGTGTGGTTTCCACCTCCTAGATGCCATTGACACACTCCCTTAGTGATCTCAGCTAGTCTCCTAGCTTTAAAGCTGTGACAAAGCGAGAGAGAGGAATGGACAAATATACACTACTAAACGTAAGGTAGATAGCTAGTGGGAAGCAGCCGCATAGCACAGAGAGATCAGCTCAGTGCTTTGTGACCACCTAGAGGGGTGGGATAGGGAGGGTGGGAGGGAGGGAGATGCAAGAGGGAAGAGATATGGGAACATATGTATATGTATAACTGATTCACTTTGTTTTAAAGCAGAAACTAACACACCATTGTAAAGCAATTATACTCCAATAAAAAATATAATAATAATAATAATAATAAATAAATAAATGTCAACTGTATGCTCATGACCCCAAGTTTTCATCTCCATCCCAGTTCTCTCTCTTGAACTCCAGACTCAAAATACAATTCGACATCACCACCGGGATAGGAAAGAGCAAACCTGTAAGTCCAAAACTACATTCCTGATATTCCCAGCAAAACTTGCTCTATCCACAGCCTTCTCCATCACATTTGGCAAAAAAACTCAATCCTTCCTTCTGCTCACGTCAAAACCCTTGGGAGTCATCTCTGACTCTTCTCTCTCACCCTCACATTCAGTCCACCAGGAAATCCTGATTGACTCTACCTTCAGAATACACTTTCCTCTCACCACCTCCACCGCTAACACCCTAGCCACCAGCATTTCTTGCCTGGATCATCACAACAGTCTCAGGATTATCTTCAACATAACAGCTGGAGCAATCTTTTAAAATATATCATGTCACGCCTTTGCTCAAAATCCCCACAACGGCTGCCAAAAGTCAAAGCCAAAGTCCTTAAAATGCACAGCACCTCACATTTTCCATTTTCAAACTGTGCACCAGGCACCCCAGGGAATTCACAGGGTCACCACAGGATAGTTTCCATCTCCTAGGTTAACACAGCGATATCTGTCCCACTGTGACTATTAGTTTGTTAGGATCTAACTATTTATAAAGCCACTGTTAGGTATTTCCTTTGATGTAGGGGCACCATGAAAAATTGCTAAGACACTAATGGCACCACGGACCCTAGAAGTTTGGGAACCTCTGCGCCACACGATCACGTCTCTGGTCTCATCTACAACGGCTCCTTTACTGACCCTACTCACTCCACTCCAGTCCCCAAGTTCTCCTTAAGCTCCTCAGCCATACCTGGCACACTCATGCGGTGGGGCTTTTGTCTAAAACACTCATACTTCAGATATCCAAGGGGCTAACTTCTGCACCTCCTTTAAGATTTGCTCAAATGCTATCTCTTCCAAGGTGCCAGGTGATTTGTTCTTATAAGGACTCTCCTGGCTTGCAGATGGCCACCTTCTCACGTGTATCTTCACGTGGCCTTTCCTTGGTGTGTGCACTGAGACAGACAGAGAGAAAGCACTCTCTGGTGTCTCTTCTTATAAGGACACTAATTGTATGAGATCTGGGCCCCACCCTTGTCACCTCAATCAACCTTACTTACTTCTTTAGAGGCTCCATCTTCAGCCACATTGGGGCTTAGGGTTTCAACATAGGGATCTGCAGGGGGGACACAAACATTCAGTCCATAACTCTACACTGTCTGAAATTGCAACCTCACCTCCTCAACATTCCTTAACCCCCTTACCTTGCTCTTCTTTCCTCACAGTTCACACCTTTTTCACCTACTCTAACTTATAATCAGGCTATATCTCATTGTTTATCGTGTCTGCCCTCAGTGAAACTCTATTGATGAGGGCAGACAGAGGGCTTTGCCTACTCCATTCACTAGATGTCATACATTAGCGCCTATTACATAGCTGGCACTCAAAACTTACTTGTTGAATGACTGGCTAAAGCATAAGAGAAAAAACATCCCACCTTCCTCATACCTGATCCCATTGCATTCTCTTGGCATGTCACCAGATTGTAAGGCCTAAGGAAAGGAAAAGAAACACATCTAAATAATCAATGATAAGGTCTGGTTTCTAAATGGAATGAAAACATCTCCTGAAATTAATTGTATCCTCAGCAAGTCACTTAACTTATGGAACTGTTTCTTCATCTGAAAACGGCAACCACCTATCTCAGGTATTTTGGGGAGGATGAGATGGAAGAGTGGGCATGTGAGGTGCTGTGACTTCCAGCTGTACTGCTCTCTGGCTGGGGGTCTTGGGCCACTCGAGATGCTATAACGAAATACCAAAGACTGGATGGCTGATAAAAAAAGAAGTTGATTTCTCACAGTATTGGAACGTGTAAGTCTGAGATCAAGGTGCCGGCAGGGTTGGGTGAGAGCCCTCTTCCAGGTCACAGACTTCTTATTTTGTCCTCACTTGGCTACAGGGCTAGGGATCTTGCTGGACCTGCTTTTAAAAGGGCACTAATCCTATACATATGGGCTCACCTCCCAATGGCCCCACCTCCTAACACCATCACATTGGGCATTAGGATTTCAAGGTATGAATGTACGAATTTTGGAGGGGACACAAAACATTCAGACCACAGCATTGGGTGACTTTGAAGAAATGAATCCTATCAATCAGAGCTCACATCTTCTTTCCTATAAAAGTTGGATAATATCTCCTTGAAATGCAGTGTCAAGAATCAAAAAAGACTCCTCAAATAGTTACACACAGAATTACCAGATGACTGAGCAACCCCACACCTGGGTATATATCCAAAAGAACTGAAAAGAGGTACTCAAATACCTGTACAGGAATATGCATGGCAACACTATTCACGGCAGCCAAAAGGCAGAAACAACCCAAACGTCTATCAACAGATGAATGGATGAATGGAGTGTAGTATATACAAACAATGGAATATTATTCAGCCACAAAAAGGGATGAAGTGCTAATAGCTGCTCCAAAGTAGATGAACCTTGAAAACATGCTAAGTGAAAGAAGCCAGACGCAAAAGGCCAGAGAGTGCATGATAGTATTTACATGAAATATCCAGAACAGGTAAATTCACAGACAGAGAGCAGATTGGTGGCTGCCAGGGGCTGGAGACAGGGGGAATAAGGAGTGACTACTTAGTGGGTATGGGGCTGGATTTTGGGGTGATGAACATGTTTACAGAACATTGTGAATAGACTAAACGCCACCAATTTTTTTCATTTTAAAATGGTTAATTTTATGTTATGTGAATTTTACCTCAATAAAAAAATTTTTTTTTTAAGAATTGAAAAAGAAAACACATGGTAAAAGCCTTTATGAATAGCAGCCATCTAGTCACTGGGTTCTGGGCTTAGTTCTGCCACTTACTGGCCATAAGGATGGAAAGTCATTGCTCTGGGTCTCAGTTTCCTCATCTGTAAAATGATGGGGTGCACAAGACCACTAATTCTCAATCAGAACGGCCGGTATCAGTCACGTGGGGCACTGCTTCTAAATGCACAGGGCCATCCCCCCAGCTTTCAGATTCTGATACGCACAAGAAGGAAATGTGCCTCTGTCACTGTGCTGAGAACACTTACTTCAGGATTTGAACCCACCCCCCTTTTCGAGAACATCAGGCTAAAGACCACTAGCAGCCTATGATTCTAGTACCTTCATCTATGACTGTTTATAAGATGCGTTTTGATTAAAGAAGACAACACAGTAAATGAAGTCCATTTATTAAGAAGATAAACTCCAAACAATCACAAGTAGTTCTCTTGAGTACTTGGCAAATGCACAGGACAAAGGTACCTTAACAGAGAGTCCACGGGATTTTGCTTACACTACAGAAGGAGTTCTATGGCAGTTTAATTCGAGGCTATAAAAACTACAGCTGTGACATACACGTAACGTTCAAAAATAACTCAGGGTCCAAATGTCCCTGACCCAACAAATCTCTGAACTAGTCAGGTCGACACAGCCACTGGCAGGGACACAGAAACAGAGCCTCAAAATCAATTCAACATGACGCTGAAGCGGAGGGAGCCGTCCTGAGACCTCCTAAATTCCGTGGTTAACACAGACTGACAGGGCTATCGATCTGTGGGCTCCACATGTCTTTATTTCACATAAACCTGTTACCCTGTCCTAGGAGAACAAATGCACATTAGATGAGAGAAAGATAGGACTCACTGTCTCGTACCACGAACAGGATTACAGAAAATGCAAGGCCGGATGTGGCCATGCTAATAGATTAATGACTTTTCTGACAGGCACCTCACAGGCAATGAAACGTAGCTTAAAAATACGCTGGGGTAAGCTCCGTCCTTCCCTTTGTGGTTACCACCTGGATTAGGCTTCCTGAGCTTGGTCGGTTTTTCTCTGTGATCCAGTCATGGAAGGTTCTAGAACAAAGAAGAGAAGCTTTACATTTTAAAAGGAAAAATCTGGACACATGCTTAGAGTCACATTACTGGTTGGGCGGGTGGGGGGTGAGGGCACAGCAGCAGCTGTAAAAACGCCTGTAAGGTCTCATGGACACAAACCCAGGTCCCTGATGATTTCAGAACTTTACTCCTAATTCCTGAGTGGCTAGATTTGGCAAGGTTTTCCTTTTGCTATTTTTCTGCATTGTTGGAATCCTTTATAACACGGTGGTACGATTTCATGTGATTAAAAATAGATTTTAATTAGTTCATTCTAAGAGACAGACATGGGCACAATACTTGACACTTAGCTTATATCACTTCCCAGAATTTAAGAAGAAAGAGAAAAAATTTATTATTTTTTTAACAAAGATTTATGGAGCGCCCACAGCTGTGCCAAGCAATGGGAAAAGATGAAAGAACAGACTATTACAATAAAACGCGTTCGGTGTTGGAATGGGGCATTTAATAACCAACTCTGTGTGGGGAGGGCCAACCAACCGTGCCTGGGGAAGACGGGAGACCTCGTCTAAGAAGAGAGGAATGACGAAGGGCACAAGGAATTCACAAGGTTTAACAAGTAGCTGATCACTTTTAGAATATTTACTCTCGGTGCTGAGTATACCATCCCCTCCAACAAACCCCAGGTGGGACCTTGGCCCTTCCTTCGCCAGAGAACTCGCAGGAGCTCCCGGGATCTTTAATGCTGATAAGCAACCTGTTGGACCACAGCTGATGTTCAGCTGTCCAGTCATTCGAGCTCCCACTCTGGGGGTTGAACACGTGAAGGCTCAAAATCCCAAGCGCTGCTCCAACTCCCTAAAGTACTGTCATGTGTCCTGAGTCCTCTCTGGGGGCAGGGCCCAGGGGACAGTTCTGAAGGAGACCAGTCACAGCTGGATGTGCAGAGGCGTATGTGTTACTTAGGCAGGTTAATAGATGGTCTTACTTCTCCCTCCTCCTTGTCAGCCGTCTGGAGTGGGTGGGAGAGAACGCCATTCTAACCATGGACAGCCAAGAAGGTAACATGCTCACAGACGTTGCAAAGCCAGCTTTATGTCAACTTGTCACGTGAGTTTTCAAATACCACAAATGGGTGAGCATGATTTCTGGGGCAAGGCATGGCTGTCCCAGCCCACCCTCTGTCCGTTGTGGCCCAGCACTGGATTACACACATGGCCCCAGATGTTCCATCCAGGGTCCTGGGTCAATGTCTCTGTCAAGAGACATTGCTGGCAGTAGTGGCCTTTAAAAAGAAACTCAAATGCAAACACCGCTCAAGAGTTGTTCCTTCCACAACTTCAAATTGTTTTTTCTTTTGCAGATCCAGCATTAAGCATGATACCCGGTAAAGACAGGAGTAACTGTCGGGACAGTGGTTAAGACCAAGGGCTTTGCAGCCACACTGCCCGGGTCAGATCCTGGCTCTGCTGTGCGACCTTGGGCAAGTTCCTTAGGCCCACACTCCCCATGCCTCCGAGCCCCCAAACCTTAAATAAAAGACGACGGCACCTCCCTCACAGACCTGCTATGAGCATTTAATAAGATCATGGTTATGAAGTGCTTAAACAGTGCCTGGCATGTAAGTGCTATGTAAGTGCTTGTTCCAAACATAGAAGTCCCAAATAGCTCCCAATTCCATTTAAATAAGATGTAACCTCAGGCCAGAAGCAAGCTTCTTCTCAGCCCAAGCTTTAGAAATATCCTGTGCAAATAGCCGTCAAAGCGGCTCAGACACCGGCTCTGCTGGGCGAGTCCGTCCCCACTCCACGAAGGCAGGGCCTGCATCTTATTCCTCATCGTCCCTGGGCCCAGCAGAGTCCCTGGCCCGAATGGGTGCTCAGTGAACACATGCTTAACACCCCCTTAAATAGAGGAGAGCGGGAAACTGAGAGCTAGGCAAACACAAAAGAGCTCACTCTCTCTGTGACCTTGTAGTGCCACCCATACTCACAAAGGGCTGAATATGATTTCGGGGACAAAGGATGCTTCCTGTCGGTTTGTGGCGTGGCACTAATTCAGGCATGTGGGCCCAGATGTTCCATCTAGATCAGCGGCAGATTCCATGCAGCTACCCCTCTTTAACAGACAGAACACGGTTTACAGGCTCCAGGCTTACCCGGCCCTGCCATGGGTCACACACAGTGCTGAGACCTTGGCACACACTTCCACGTCTTACCCTCCTAACAATGATCACCGACCCCCATTATACAGACGGAGAAACTGAGGCCTAGAGCAGTTAAACAACATGCTCAGATTGGCCAGCTGGTGGGTAGAGGAGCCAGGATTCAGGTCGGCACCGACAACCCCTCCACCCCGTGATACTGACAATGAGGTGCAAGGTGCCCTCGGAGGTCAGGTCCTCAGGAACCACCCAAGCTGATAAGCCAAGATAACACGGGCCTGTCCTTTCTCCCACAGGAGGCAGAGAATGGAAGCTGCTGAGTCACTGAGATGACTGTGATACTCACTCGACCAGGAATTCCAAGGGTGTCCAGGAGCTGAAGTCAGCCTCAGGCATTGATTTCCTGTTCATCGGTGTGTCCAGGGTAACCCTGCGAGCACAGAGATAAGCGTGTCACATGTGCCTCCCCCTCAGAACAACAGCTGCCTGGCCCTCCTTGGCCAGGAAAGTATGTGGAGAGATCACACGAAGATAATCAGAGAGAGGCCAGGAAGCCGTCCACAGTTACAGAGATCACATCCCAGCCTGACTCAACCAAGCGCTTCAGAACTCACCCTTCGGGCAGACAGGAACAAAATGAAAGGGCCATGTTTTGCCTTTTTTCTAAAACACCGTCTTTACTAAAGTAAACTGTTCTGCTGTTTATGTCTCCATTCACTCCCTAAAATGTGGCAGACTCATTTCTCAGGTTTTTGTATGTGTAATCATAATATTCCTTTAAATATGGGGAAAAGACAGCCTCATCCTTCATTTTGTGGCTGTTTTCCATGAAATCTTCCAATTTTCAGCAAGGGAGTACAGAATTCAGATATGTATGACTTTCCCAAGAACCTTCAGGCCTCGGAAATCATTCAAAATAGCCGTGAGACCAAGTCACAGAAGCCCACAAATGAATACGTGGACAGCCCAGTCCCCTAGCAGACAGACATCCTCTTTATAGGAGCACAGCTAAGAGACAAGCCATTTGGTCCTGGAATCCCTCCAGAAACGTCTCCCCGTAGTTTCCCATATTCTTCCCCAGGCTCCCCCTCTCCCATCCCACAAACCTAATACAGTCTCTCTTCTACACCGACCTTATAATGACTTGAAAGACTGAACTACAAATAATAAAATTAAATGTGTAAACTATTTTTTAACAAGGAGGGAGGGAGGGACAGATAGAGGGAAGGAAAAAAAACAAGAAGGAGGCAAGAGAGACCTATCCCATCAGCCAAGCAACCATTCTGGAAAGCCCAGGACAATCCAAAACCTAAACAGGTACCTTCAGGGCCTCTGGTGAATTTCAGAAGCCAAGGTGACGGCACACACGCACCCCCGGTGTAGAGTGACTCTAGGACACATGTGAACTCTCAGCCGTGGGGCAGAGGTGGGGGAGACTCCCCAGCACTTACGGGAGCACGGCGATGGCAGCAGACCCGGACGGCATGCCGCTGTCCTTCCCGGCCAGGCTCTGGCAAAGCTGGTGAACCGCACCCTTGGCCATGCCGTAGCCAATCATCCCTGGGAAAGAAGGAGAAAGCATTTCAGTGACCACTGGCCGCCACTGGTATGTCCAAAGAACACCACGCCAGGGTCCAGAAGAGGACAGGAAAAGAGAACCAGGGACGTCCATGGAGAGAAAGTGGAAGGGACATAACCTTCTATTTGCCTGGTACTTAATATTTATCACAGAAGCCATGAGGTTAATCCTATTTTTATTGCTAAGGAAACAGAGGCTCGGACAGGGTGAGTAATATGCCCAGGCTCACACAAAGACTCGCACCGAGGCCAATGGAGAGGTTAAAAGCCAAGCAAGAGTTCTGAACCCTTGTATCGACAACTGCTTGTGAGTAGCCTGCACACATCCACCCTGGGTGCCCAATGGGTCAGCAAAACTGAGCAGTCATTTGAAGCGCAGGCTTTAGAGTCAGGCTGAGCAGGTTCAAAGCCCACCTCTTCCACTTACCACTAAAGAAATCCAGGCGGGTTCTCAAAAACCTTTCTAATCCTCAGTTATCCCATCTGTAAAATGGGGATAAAGTACTTAATTCTAGGCTCAGGACAGGGCAGGACTTCCGTAAGTGTTTCCCATCAGATTAATAGAAGTGCTATGGCCTGGAGTCCAACTCCTTGTTTAAAGTATACCATCTGGGGAAATTCCTTAGTGGTCCAGGGTTAGGACTCCACGCTACCACTGCATGGGGCACAAGTTCGATCCCTGGTCCAGGAACTAAGATCCCACAAGCCACACAGCACAGCCAAAAAATAAAAAAATAAAGTATACCATTTGAGCAATTGTGACATATGGGCATACAAGCTACCTATTAGCCTTCCTTTCCTCCCATGAGTCAGCAAATGCTTGCTAACAGAAGTAAGGCATGCCTTCTTTTATTGAAGTACAGTTGATTTACAACGTTGTGTTAATTTCTGCTGTGCAGCAAAGTAATTCAGTTATACATCTATATACATTCTTTTTTTAATATTCTCTTCCATTATGGTTTATTACAGGAGGTTGAATATGGTTCTCTGTGCTTCACAGTAGGACCTTGCTGTTTATCCAGTCTATATGTTGAATACAATAGCTTATTAGGACAGGTTTCCGTCTGAACCCCCAGACACATGGCAAGCGAGGTCTCTCTCCTCTCCAAAGTTCCCCACAGCACTCAGCTGTAGGTGCACTAAATGCAGTTATCACAGTAACAAAGAATGGTTAATTGCTGTCAACACCCTTCCACCTTCAGAAAACCACTACTTCCAAAGGTCAGCAGTGCCCTTAAAAACCCCAGCAGGCATGCTGTTTAAAGAATAACAACTGAGGAGGCATCAGAGGTCCAGGGGGAGGTGGGGCTCACAGCCCAGCCAAGAAACCAATCACTGAACCGCTTCCACAGTAACCTCAAATTGCAAAAGAGGGTCAAGGTTTCAAAAAGTTATTTAGAAGTACAAGAAGAATATTTCACCAAACCTGGCTTCTCTGTTTAATTAGGGGCAGGAGGCCAACAATGGCAGGAAGATCTAATAGTAATTAAAATAAACCAGTGCATGAATCTCATTCATTCAGCCCCTGTCCCCAGCAAACTCCTAGGACTCTCTCTTCATTCCACTCGAACAGCATGAAAGCAGGGAATCGGATGAAGAAAGAAACAAGCAGCCAGCAGCCAGCAGCCCTAATGGTTTAATTCCACAGAATTCTACACAATGCGGGTAAGGGCATCACTGGCAAGATATGGAAAAAAATGCATATCATTAAGAAGATAAAAACTGTCTTTCCAATTACAAAATGATCAGTGTAGTCCCTAAGGACTGATTTCCAAACATAAAACACATCCTTAAATGGTAAACAAAAGTGATCATCATCACTTCCATACAGTTCATGCTCCAGTGGACAGTCTACAAATACAACCTTCGACATAGGAGGGTGAGGGTTTTCTCAGTATCTTTCCAAGTGAAAAACTTTCTATTTTTGAACAACTCTTCTTGGGTTTGAAGGACTCTTAAGCCTGCTCATCACCTGCTTTCACAGATTTCCCCCATATTTTTCTGGGGTCCGAATCAGTTAAAAGATTTCATGACTCAAATAAGTTTAACAACATCTAACTAACGAGCTGAAAGATGAACAAATTTATTAACATCTGAAGCAAGAGTAACTGAGCAAAAGTAAGCCTGGAGCAAATAATAATAATAGTTCACATTTACTACTGACCTAATACCTTTTCTAAACCATTTACATCCATTAAGATGTTTACAAGTCACAACTAACCATATAAAGGAGGTATTACTATTTACCTTCATTTTACAGATGACAAAACTGAGGTTCAGAGAGGTTAAGTAACTTGCCAAATATCGCACAGCAACTAAATGGCAAAACCACAATGCAAAACCAACCCAGGTAGTTCCAGATCCCATAGCCTTAATCAGTATCTGAAACTATAAGCAAAGAATGATATTTACAAACCAAAGGCAAGTAGAAGACTCTTTTGTCCTTCAGAAAAATTAGTCTTTCAGTCCTAGGGTTTTTTTTCAATGTCAAGCTATTACTCATTTCTCTATTTACTTTCTAGTACCTCTGCTCTATGTCACCTTTAATAAAAATCAGATCTTAACCCAACTAGCATCTAACATATGCACAGCTTTAATCATTGTAATAGCCACGGACTTGTAAGATCACATGCTCTGAGAAACATGATAAGAAAATGAGTGGCAAGAAATTATTAATTTGTAACAGCCTCACAGTTAAGTTAGTTACATTAAAATCGAAAAAGGTGCTCAAGGTTTCCACCACTTACTAAAGAGATCCCAAAAAAGCTCCCCCCCCTTTTTTTAAGAAGAGTTCAATGTAGGTAGTCGAGATAAGACAGTTTCTGCCTCCCTGTGCTAACTCCCTGACCCCCTGCTTAAATTCTCTTAGCCCGATCTCAAAGGGAGAGTGACGGGTTGAACTGTGCCCCCCAGCCAAACTCAGATATTGAAGTCCTAACCCCCATACCTCAGAATGTGACTGTATTTGGAGATGGGAGGTAATTAAGTTAAAATGAGGTCATTAGGGTGGGTCCTAATCCAATATGACTGGTATACTTCTAAGAAGAGGCAATTTGGACACAGACAAACACAGAGGGAAGACAATGCAAAGACACAGGGAGAAGACAGCCATCCACAAGCCAAGGAGAGAGGCCTCAGAAGAAAGCAACCCTGCTGACACCTTGATCTTGAACTTCTAGCCTCCAGAACTGTGAGAAAATACTTATGCCACCCAGTCTGTGGTACTTTGTTATGGCAACCCTAGCAAGCTAACACAGGGAGTACAAAATGCAAAGGGAACTTGGATCTGCATGATGTAACGAAAAAGCACAGAATTTAAAAATGATCAGGGTTTCAATTCAATGTACGTTTGCAACTTATTTTTTGCATAACCCAGACAAATTACTTACCCTCTCTAAGTTTTAGTTTCCTTATCTGTAAAATGAAAAAGATAATAATGACCTCTACCCCAGGATTAAATGACTATATATAATAAGACTTACCATGTGCCGGGCACTTTGTACATATTAATACCTCTAACACCTTATAACTACCTTCAAAGTAGATATTACTGTCACTATATTACAATTAAGGAAACTACAGCAGAAATATCGTCAAAGAGAACAAATGATTTTTCTAGGCCACACAGCTAGGGTGAAGAATCTACCTCAGCATCTATCGCTCTACAGCTCACACCATCCTTGGGACACGTGAACACAATGTGACTATTACCTAGCTGATAGCTACTGCAACACCATTCATTCCCTGGGTGCATCACAGATAAATAAACAAGATGAGGGGCTGCCAGATTACAGCGGTCCTTCACCACCGCGAACATGAGGACAATGCAAATGAAAAGATCAGGATTTTTTCCCCTAAAAAAATTTGGGCCTAAAAGGAAGCAAAATCCATCAAACTGTAAAGCACCTGAGAGGGTAAAGGGCTTTAATTGTCCTCATCTCACGGAAGTGTCCAGCAACCCCAGCAAGCAAGTATTAGCATCCCCATTTCACAGACAGGGAAATGGAGGCTCACCTGGAGTCCCATCCAGGGCGGCCTTGGCCCCTGCCAAGGTCAGGAGGCCTCCTTCTTTGAGGTGCTTGGTGGCCAGGTGGCTGGAGATGGTCGACGTCCAAATGCTCTGCTTCCACATCAGGTCACAGTTTTTAAAGAGAGCTGAGCAAAGAAACACACGAGGTGAGCATTCACAGGGAAGAAAATGACAGGTGAGCTCGACTCATGGCGCCCGACACTCCAGGAAGCCCTCACAGCCACTCTGTGTCTACAAGGAGTTCTAATACAAACAGCCCAGGGCTTGCGGTCAGAGACACGGGTTCGAATCCAGGCCACGTGATCACCTGAGTCTCAACTTCCTCACCTGTAAACTGGTAAACGTCAGCCAATAAATGAGGACTGTTGACAAATATGCAGGACTGGCTTTAATTCAAACATTGTCCTACTTCATAAAGGGCATTAGATCTATAATTAGAACCTATATATCTAAGTCAGGTTTTACCTGTGATGAAAATCTCAGGAACTATTACCATCTGGACATAAAGAGGGCTTTGATGGAGCTACATTTTTTTATGGCTGAAAGTTTAATGCCAGCTTTAAAGACTCTTTAAAAGAAAGCTGAAATAACAACCATTTTGCAGTTGTTTTAACCCTCTGGCCTTCCAGAGACGTGAAGAGGAATAAGCGGTAAGGTGTGTCACATCACCAGCTGAACAGTTGTCCCCTTCCTCCCTCACAGGACACACAGAACCCAGTGAAGCTGTACCCATGACCCAGAAAGAGAGACCTCCTGATACAGGAGGAGGGGTCTTCAGTAGGTGACAACCAAGGTACTACATTTCCCTGCTAAAAAGAACTACAAAAAAAAAAAAAAAAAAAAGGACGGACCCACATGTATCACTTCTTGTTACCAAAATACACAAAAGGTCATCAGGGTGTTTTGCCAACCTGATCACCACATAAAATACCAATTTCCCATTTAAGTGTGGTTCACAGAAAATCAACTCCTTTATAAATGGCTTTGGCTGATAAATGTAGAAGGAATGATAGAATTAGAAAACTACCATTTTCCAATCCCCAATAGGATGACTGACTCAGGTAGAGATTACCAATGGATGCTTATAACCATTAGGTTTTGGGAATCTGGGGTTCTCACGGTGTTTGGGAACAGGATATTCATACACGATGCCAAAGTACCATCCCATAGGTCACTTATAATTGCAAACAGAAAAATGAACCTTTATGATGGAAATCTATCAGCTTGCCACCTTTAACCAAGCATGAAATTTGGCATCCCTCTGGATGGAGAAGGCCATGTGACGCAGTGTGAAGTTCACACCACTCAGGAAGCATTCTCACCTCAAAATATTTAACCTGAATCTAAGCAAGCCTCTAGACCTAACTTCCAGTTCACAGGAAATACCAGGGACAGAGGAACAAGGTAAATGATACCTTAAAGAAACAGTTTGACAAATTCAGTGTGGGTGACAGTCTATATGAAAACTGCCCTGGACCTGCCAAGTCTGTCACAGGAAAAAAAAAAACCATTCTAGATTAAGAGACTAAAAACAACAATAAAATGTAGTACATAAGCCCTGACTGGAACAAGTTTAGAGAAAACAACTATGAAAGATATGGAATAAACTGAGGTAATCAGAACATGAGCTGATACTATTAATCTTATAGAATCACTGTTAATTTTCTTAGGTATGAGAATGGTATTACGATAATGTGGGAGAACAGCTTCGTCTTTGGAGGCGCATGTTGAAATATAGTGAAGTGTCAAATTACTTTCAAATGATCATCAACAATAACAAAATACACACACAGAGGACACACATGTAGGAAAGCAAGAGAATGCAAGTATAGCAAATGTTAACAAGGATTGAATCTAGACGGAGGACATAAGGGTGTGCGTTGAACTGTTCTTTCAACTTTTCTGTATATCTGAAAATGTTCATAATAAAAAATGGAAAATATACTCAGCTTTAACAAAAGCTCAGTTTTGAGTCCTTTTGACCTTCAGAATGATCTCTCCATTCCATTCACATCCCCCAACTCCCAGTAATAAGCCCTGAAAGACTGGGGTAGAAACAATGCTGATTTCATTTCGTCTCTTTTTTAAATGTCAATCTCAAGGTCCCTCTGCCCTAACCCCCTTCTATGGGAAGTTTTTTCTTTATCTGTAAAACAGGGTGTTGATCCCTACCTCACAGCTACGGTAAAGCTTCTGGGAGACATACAGAAAAACATCTGACCTGACACGTAGTATAGACCCATCCCCACGCACCTGGACAAAGAGAAGAGCAAAATGACTAACTCAGAAAAGGACTCACACTTGGACTTGGCATTGCCCCCAGCCCATCCTCCAGCCACACAAAGGATCGCGTCCACCTTCTCTGCACCCAAGAGCTTTCCAACCTCAGCCGTCACCTGAAATAAAAGGGTTGGGAAGATGCACAAACAGTCAGGTAAACCGCAGCAGGCTGCCATCTTTACAGTCACCTCTATTTATTTTTCACTTCTTTTTAAGTCAGTTCACAGTACCTGGCAATTAATACTTTGAAAATAAGATGCAGGACCAATTTATAATGGACATTTGGATAGGGAAGCTCGACTACATTTCAGTGTGATTTTTATAAAGCAACCCAGTCTTCTTCTGAACATCTAAAGGGTGGAGACATATGCATCCCTGGAATAAAACAATAAATAAAGTAGGAAAAGTTTTTAAAAAAAATCACCTAGGGCTTCACTGCCTACAGCTAGCCTTCTGGTATACTTCTTTGCCAACTTTCTTTGCAAATCACAGAATCATAATCTGAAATAATCAATTCCACTCTCCTTGGGATACAAGTATCCCATTAACTGCAACTCCAAGAAAAAAAATAGCCAAAGAGAAATTATTTTTTTTTAAAAAGCAATAAAAAATAGTCAACAGCAAAATGTTGGTAAATAATGAGTACATGGGGGTTCATTTTAATTCTCTATTTCTGTCTGATTAAAATGTTTAAAGTGTTGAAAACATATACATGTCCTTTTGTTACAATTTATTAAAACAAAAGTCTGACAAGACAGACAATCCTGGTCATTACCCATGACCCTTTTCCATGTTTTTCTGGAAGGCATCTATGCTCACCACTATACCATATTTTTTCTGGAATGGCTGAAAGGACCACAGCCTCTCAATAGCTTTGTTAAGATCAATCTTCTTAAGACTTAACACAATGGTGTTAAGTGTAAATGGTGTAATTCTCCCAGCAGTAACATTTCAGTCTCTGACTGCTTTCCCTAACTATTTCCGAGCCTTAAATTACTTTTTCAAGGGACTTCCCTGGCGGTCCAGTGGTTAGGACTCCGCACTTTCACTACGCAGGGCACAGGTTCAATCCCTGGAACTAAGATCCTGCAAACCCAGCCAAAAACAAAAATTACTCTTCCAAAGAGACTGCATTAGCAATGGAAATCAATCTTTCCTCTCCGTACATTCTATACCTAAAGCTTTCATTTTAAGAAGATTTCTGAATATCCCTTGGCAAGTATCTCACCTAATCCTGATTTAGCTTTTGTTGACCTTTTGCCTGTTACCCTGGTTCCCCGGCTGCCCCTCCCTTGATTTCTAAGCCACACCCTGCTGCCAAGAGCCCAGATCCCAGCTGCAGGAAATTGGATCATTTCCCCTGACCTCTGTACAGGCACACAACCTGTGCTCTCTACTTTTTAGGGAAGCATGGAGCCCGTACCAACAATGCACCTGCTTGATTTGTTTTTTTACAACCTCTGTCTTTTATTTTTATAATAAAATTAAAACGAAGCATTTTAAAACTCCTTCCCCTTAAATTCTGCTTTCTGCCCAATAGTCTTCTAAAGATTTAGTACTTCTCTCACTTCTTCATCTTATCACTGTCATCGTGAATTTCCAATCCAGGGGGCCAATTTTATGTGTATTAGGATTGAACTTCCTCTTCTGGAGCTTTAGAAACAAAAACTGGATGTCATGTTTTTGTCCAGAAATTCTTAATTGAGTGACTGGGGGATGAGAGAGTCTCCTACAGGAATGGTTAAAGATTTTAAAAGCTAAGCTTATAATAATGAAGGCATTTCCCAATCTTCATCGTAAAGATGCACTGTATGGTCAAGACTCAGATGCGGACAACTTCACATTCAAAAAGGGATACAGACATCAGAAACCTGCAATTAAAGGAGCAGGAGAGACGCTGATTACAGAGAACCACGTCTGGAGGAGCTGCTGCTATCCAAGCCCAGATGCCTTCCTAGCATTTGGTTTTAGTGTTCATTACTTTATTCACATGAAGCTATTTTGCTGAGAATCAACTTAAGGTACAGTTAAGAGCATAGACATCAAACCCCCACTGCCCAGGTTCAAATCCTAGCTCTGCCACCTACTAGCTTTGACCTTGAGCAAACACCAGGGACTTCTATGCCTCAGACTCCTCATTTCTAAAAGGAAGATAAAATGAGAAACTGTTTTACAGAGATTGAGTTAATGCAAATGCAAATACGGCACTTAGTATGGTATCTAACACACAACGAAGCCACGTCAAGTTTTACTATTAGGTCCATTAAAGACAATAATATCATTAAATATAGGAAACATTGAGAGCATATTATAAAAAGTAAGGACAACAAAAATCTACATTTTGGAATAAGTCAGCTGGGTTCCTATATTCTAAACTATGTCAAACTGATGCTTTAGGAAGAGCAAATGAGCAGTTACAGTATAGTCATAATTTATTTGGGATTTTGGGGGGGGGGTGCCACACTGTACAGCATACAGGATCTTAGTTCCCCAACCAGGGATCGAACCCAGGCCCCTGCTGTGGAAGCGCAGAGTCTTAACTACTGGACTGCCAGGGAAGTCCCAGGGTTTTTAAAACATTTTTAGATTTATACATGTATATGTTTGGAGAAATGGACTGTCAGAAAATATAACAAAATATTAACTGCATCGTGAGAACAGAAATGATTTCCTTCTCCTTTTTGCTTTACTGTATTTCCTATATCATACATGCACTACTTTTAAAATTTTAAAAATTTGTTTTAAGAAATAGCTGAGGGTTGGCATGAGAACCATATAAAGCACATCCTCATGCAGCTGGTGGGAACAGCTCTTTCAGAAAGGCAGAACCGCTTAAGAGCATCTCAGATATTTATACCAAGATATCCATCAAATTGTTAACAGTGCTTCCTTCTGGGCAGGGAGAGGTGACACTATCACAGAGAGAAAGAGGGGTATTTCACAATTTACCTATATATTTGTATAGTTTTGTTTGACTTCTTATTTTACAGTAAGCCTATAATTTTTTTTTTTTTTTTTTTTTGCGGTACGCAGGCCTCACACTGCCGTGGCCTCTCCCATCGCGGAGCACAGTCTCCGGACGCGCAGGCCCAGCAGCCATGGATCACGGGCCCAGCCGCTCTGCGGCATGTGGGATCCTCCCGGTCTGGGCCACGAACCCGAGTCCCCTGCATCGGCAGGCAGACTCCCAACCACTGCGCCACCAGGGAAGCCCAAAAGCCTATGATTTTATAATTAGAAACAACCTGCTTTGTTAGTATTCTTGCTTTGAACGGGGGGAGCCCACTTTTTAGAATGTATGCTAAATAAATAATCAGAGATAGAGACGAAGAAGTTCACCACAGTATTCTTGATAATGGTAAAAAAAAAACTTGCAAAAAACTTAAATGTATAATTAAGTGCAAACTAAACAAACTGTGGCCAATCCACACAAAGAAAAATTACATGTCAACACAGGTTTTATTAAGTGATCTGAATAAGTATCTAAGTTAAAGGTTAAGTTTTTTAAAAAAAAGCTGACCATGACATACAAAATACGAATTTATTTCAACTTGTAAAACTAGTAACATATAGTATGCATAGTTTGTAAGACAAGAAAATGGGCCAAAATGTGAACTAACTAGTGAGCTAACTAGACATGAATTATGGGCTATTTATCTTTGTGGTTTTTTTCATTTTTTCCAAATTTCCCTCTATGAGCACAAATGGCTTTCATAATTAGAGAAATAATACCTGAAAAAAAGGAAGAGCACACAGCCGGTGGAACCCTATCCCCAGCGTTCCCCTACCACAGGCGCGGTAGGGCCTTCCCTAGACTTACCTGGTCAGCCTGCTCCGTAAACGAGTCTGTCATTTTAACCAGGACGCTGGCACTGGCCTCTTCATTCTCCACGACGTCGATGCTGGCGACCCACTGGATCAAGGAGAAAACAGCTTCGGTCAAGAGACAGTCAGTTGTTAAAGATCCATGCCCAGGAACTCGGGGAGTGGAGGCACGTAAGAGGCTTTACATGAAAACCCCCTAGAGAAGGATCTAGCAACCGACCTCTTGCACTCTTTGCAGGGCATCTGGCTTCAGCCAGTGTACCCCTTACTGAGCCCCAGGCTAGCCCATTCTGCCCCCAAACACCTCTTCCTTCTCCACTGTCACCTCTGAAAGCCAAACCCTGATCGTGCAGAGACCCCCTAGACCAGGGGTCTGCAAACCTTTTCTGTAAAGAGCCAGAGAGTAAATATTTTAGGCTTTGCTGGCCATACAACCTCTGTTGCAACTACTCAACTCTGCTATTATAGCTGGAGAGCAGCCACAGACAACAGTAAATGAATCAATGAATGAGCGTGGCTTCTGTGCCAATTAAACTTCAGGCACTGAATTATGAATTTCATATAACGTTCACATGTCACAAAATATTACTCTTCTTTTGATTTCTTTTCAACCATTTAAAAATGGGGAACTATTTCTAGCTCTTGGGCTCTATGAAAAAAGGTGTCAGGCAGGATTCAACCCACGGAGAACTGGAGTTTTCTGACCACTGTCCCAGGAGCATAAAGGGATGACTGTGGGTTCAGAAATCAGATCAGGCTTTGAATCCTGGTTCTGCCCTATAGCGGCTTTCTCGTTCACCCACTCTGCAGAGGTTCCTCACCTGTAAAATGGGGGCTTGTCAACAATGAACGGTGTTAGTGTGAGAAGTAAATGAAATGTAAGATTCTACAGCTGCTGGCACAGGTGACACATGGTTCTTACTCAGAAAGCTCCAAGGTCCGGGAGTCTGAAGGTCCCAGAGATAAGCATGTCCACCACAAGTTTTGAAGAACACAGCATCCTTTCAAAACACTCACTACTTCTGTGTCACAGCCATGGGGGATACTGAGACAAAGAAAAGGTTCTATCCCCGCCCTCCCGGAGCCCCCAGGAAGAAAGACAGGAGAGTCACAGGTAAATCAGCTCCGCAGATTCACCGAGTCAAAGGGCCAAAGTGCCCGCACTGGGAGGAAGCACAGCCCTTGTATCTATAATGTAGGTGGATACAGGAGCCCTGTATTAAAGTTACAGGAAAGGAAACTAAGAGTATGTAGGAGCACAGTGCTTGGCCTTTGGCTGGCAGTCCTTAAGTGTTCCCATTGTCACCACCATCCACGGCTGCAGACCTGGGAAGATACCCTAAGACAGGTAAGTGGTGGGAAGGTGATGTATTTAGAATCCTTCAAAGCATATTCCTATACCAGACTGTGAGTAAGAAGAAAACCCTGGCACCCCTTCTCTCTGGTCCCTGCGCACCCTTGCTCAGGCTGCTGCTAAGTAAACACCCACGAAAGCTCCCCAGAGTGGGGTCCCTGAGTAAGAAACAGCTGCAGCAAGAAGAAACTGTGGGCTTGCGCGCGGAGCCCTGTGGCTGCTGGGGTCAGGGTCCCTGACCCCGCCACAAGCTCGGCGACAACCTCGTCTCTTCCTTGCTGCTTTCTGGGGAGCGGCTACTGATTATGCAAAGTAGTAGAAGTAATCTTTGCAAAACAAAAGGCATTTGCAGGGCTTCAAAGTATCACATATAACGGAAGCAAATGGAACAGAGGTATATATCAATAATATATATGTATATATATCAATAATAGCTAACATTTAAATAGCTTTTACCACGAGTCAAGCAATTTACAATTTATGCACAACGCCGCCATTCATCTCATTTAATCTTCGTAACTCCCCTAAGGGATAAATACTATTATTATCCCCATTTTACGGATGGGGAAACTCAAGTTCGCTGACGTTAAGCAATCCGTTCATGGTCATAGGGCTAGTAACCCCAGGCAAGCAGTGTGATTCCAGATCCTTCCTTCTCATTACCTCTTCCTCCGTCTCTGTTCTCTCGAGTCATGCCAGACTTTCCGGGCCTGGAAGAGGCCGACGGAGCAGCCGCCGCATGCCCCCGAACCCTTCTCCTTGGAGAGCAAAGGCCCTACACCTCGGGCCCCGGGGTACGCACGCACTCGGAGACAGAACAGACGTGTAGACGTGTGCATACATGTGCAATCACCCATGTCTGGGGGTGCTCGGGGGCCCCCAGCTTCCTTCCAGACCGCGCTCCGGCGCTGCACGGGCACGCCCCTCTGGGCCCCAGTCACCACGGTGCCCGCCCGCAGCCCGCCGAATTACCCAGTTGCGGGCGCGGAACGCCTGCACGCATCGGGAGCCCAGCGCGCCCCGGCCGCCGTACACCAGCACCCGGCGCGTCTCCCCTGCTACCGCCGCCATCCCGCTCCTCCGGCTCGGCTTCCGCTGCTCTGAAAGGCCCTGAGCACGAACGTGGCGCTCCGCCCCGGCCACCTACCCCGCCAAGAGGGACCGCGCGTCTGCCGCGCCCGCAGCCGAGCCCGCTGCCGCCGCCTAGCGCGCAGCCACACTCGGCGAGCAGGGCCGCGCCCCCTCATCCCCCGCCCGCTGCCCCGCCCCAGCCCCAAATAAACACCCACGCACGGCGAGAAGTGATCTCGAAGTGCCGTTTCGTTTTAGTGTGCACAACAAGCCTATGGCAAGTTAGGAAACTGAAACAGGATAGTCTCAGCCACTTGCCCAGAAGAGTAGGAATTCGAACCCAAGTCTTTAACAGGGTTCTGCCTAACCACACCTCCATTCAGCCTGGAGGAGCATGGGCTTGTTGAAGATCCGTGGATTCCCGCAGAATTTTTCGAAAGATAACTGCTTAACCCCTAAAACACCAAAAATTGACATAGGTCCATCATTTGGGGCAGAGATAGGATGCAAAGGTATTACACATGGCCTGCCTTCTCAAAGCATGCTTCATGTTACAATAAGGATAACGAATGTTATCGGTCACTTACTAATGTGCCAAGCACTCTCGTAAGCCTTTTATAAGTATTTTGTTGTTCATTACCAGAAAAGCGTTTGCTATGTCAAGGTTATTGTGATGAAGACAGCTGTTGCATTTCAAAGACCTGATCTCCAGCCCCAACCCTGACATCCAGTTTTCTCAGGAGAGAAATGTCTGGAATAGCACATCCCCTGCTTACCACAAAGGGTTGCCGCACCATCAGGGGTGAGCAAGCATACGGTAAGAGCCTTTGTACACCGCACAAGCTGTGGAGACACTCTTTATTTTCATTGCGGAGAGACCACAGAAGTGAACCCCCATTAGAGGGAAGAAAACTATTTCCATCACCATGTCTCTCTGCCCCTCTGTGCTCTCCAAGTGAGATTCCCAGAAGTCCTGTTGGTTAACAGGGCAACCTCCTGAACTCCCTCCAGAGCTCTGTGACCAAATAAGGAATTTCACTGCCACTTCTGCCCCACTTTGCCCCCAAAGCTACTGACAATGACTGTTACCAGTCTCACATGATGTGAAGTTGACATTCAGCAATAGACTAAAAGTTAAATTTTTAAAGCCACAGTATAAGAAATCGTGGAATATTTCATTCCTTGTGCCAGTAAATCAAAAGAAAAGGACAGATCTTCACTCTTAGGAGAGACAAAGACCCCAGCAGGGTGATGGGAGATTATTATTTGCTAACACATTAGAAAAACACTTTCCTTTCCCGTTTCAGGTGACACAACAGGTGGGGGCAGGGGGGAAGGGTGGAGATAAAGGGGGGCTGTACGTGTTGGGGTCCAGGTTTCCCCAACAGTCACAAATTAACTCTGACTCAGGCTGCAATTTTACCCGCAGCAGATTCACCCAGTGATAAATTTAAGAATCATAAAGCCTTGTTTACACATTTCAATTAAAAGGCTTGAGAACAGAGGTCATTTTGTGGTATTAATAACACTTCTAGGGATTCTGACAGCAGTGACATTTTAGAGAAAGAAATGCCAGGGCATGCATCAAAGAGATCAACATTTGATACGGTGCATTGTTGGCAATGTTCAAGGGCTAATCATTCCATTTTTGTTTTCCTTCTACCGTATGCATTTTTTGAGACTGGTTAGCATCTCTTTATAGTCAGATCTACCTGGTTACGCCTGCTAATAACTTCCTTGCCATTAAGAGGTCCACACCAGGGTTATTCAAATACTTGAAACGAGGAACAATTAAGCCCTCTGCTGAAACCTTAGTCTAGTGGGGGATATAGGGTTACTTCCTTCGGTAACACACTCCTCTACACTCCAGTCAGGTGAAGACGTCTCTGTAGAGACTTCCAGTGAAGTTGTAGTAAACATGGGCTGTGGAGGCAGGCGCTGAGGGAGGGCCAGGAGATGGACCTGAAATCTTGAAACAGTGTGTTTGGAAGAGCTGACCCTAGAGCAGGGGATTGCCGAGTGTCTGGAAGATGTCAAGGACCCCCGCTGTTGCTCAGACACCTGGGGCATGACCTGCACCCACCAGGATGCCTGGATGGTTCAAAAAGACGTGGTATGGGCTGGCATCTTTACTCAGCCTCTCCTCCTTTATCCTGATCATCGTTGCCCTGGCGTTGCCCCACTGGCTGAGTGGGAAAATCCTTTGTCAGACTGGAGTTGATCTTGTCAATGCCACAGATCCAGAGCTGGTCCAATTCATTGGGGACATTTACTACGGACTCTTCCGCGGTTGTAAGGTGCGGCAATGCGGGCTTGGGGGCCGTCAGTCCCAATTCACGAGTGAGTATACTGGGGGGCACGAAACCTGCTTTAGAACACTTATTTTTAAATATTCGTAAGGATGCTTGTGTCTGAATGCGAAATTCAAGTGCCACTACAGTCTAAGGCATAATGACTTAATCCACAGTAAGCCATGGACTTACTCTTGTTCAGCACCCAGAAGAGACCTTTTATTTCTGTGGAGGCTTATGGAAACATTAGAAATAGGGATTTGTATATCTTTGTAGTTTACCTCTATGAATAATCACTAAAAATATTGAGTGCTTACGTGTTCAGACATCCTACTAAGTGCTTTACATGGTTTGTCTCTTTTAAGCCTTATAACAAATTTATAAAGAAGGAATTATTAACATTCCCAGTTTGCAGAGGACTCCACTGAGGCTTGGAGAGGTTAAAAACTTGCCTGAGGTCACCCAGCGGAAAACTTTAGACCCAGGTCACACGACTTGGGTATGCTCAGCCAGTGTGGCCTGAGGGTGTAGACGACCTGCTGAAATGAACCTTCCTCTTCTATTTATATAAACGCTTCAGAGTCTGCGAAAAAGCAAAAGGGTTGTGCGCCTGGGCTCTGGAATCAGACTATCTGGGTTCAAACCTCAACCCGGATATTTCCTGGCAAGGAGACCTCGGGCAAGGCTGCTGTCCATGAACGTGAGCAGGTACTGACGTAGGCGGGCGGCCATCCAGCGTCACAGCAGAGCTGCTCAGCAGGTAGATAGAGCAGGAATCCAAGACCAGCTTATGAAGGATCTTCTGGGAAGGAAAAACTGAAACAAAAAAGGCAATATTCTGCACATCTTTAGACTCATACAATTAGATTGCTGGTGAGAACAGTATCCTACAAAATCATAATTAATCAGCATAATGCAAATGCAAGGGGATAAGGGATTTATTCATTATATGATTTCTATATTTCATAACTGTAGTTTTTAGAATCCTGAGCAGGGTATCTTATTAAACGTATAAAGACAGAGAGCTGGAACCATTGACAAATATAACGATACAAATTGGCATCATTTATACACATGAAGGATATATATATTTGTTATGTATAGCAAGAAAAAATATCGCTGGGAATATTTATATTTACCCAGAAATTAAATTGGACCAGGGATATTGAAAAGCTCTGTTAAAAACATAACATAAAAAGCTGAAAACACACTTAACATAAAGAAATAAATAAAACAAAGAAATAGGACATGCTAAAAGGGGATGATGACAGCTGTATGCAGTACTTGGTTCTGAGCTGGGTCAGTTTACTATAAAGGATGTCACTGGGACAATTGGTGGAACTTGAACAGGGTGTCAGGATTAAACAGCAGTCATATGCCAGTGTTAACCTACTGATTTTGATAGTTGTATCGTGGTTGTGAAAGACAAGGTCCTTTTTGAGGAAATTGACCCTGAAGTGCCAGGGTTGGAGGGGCAATTTACCCTCAAATAGTTCAGAAGGAAAAAAAAAAATTTCTTTGTACCATTCTTGCAATTTTTCTGAAGTTTGAGGTTGTTTCAAAACCACAAATACATTGGGCTTCCCTGGTGGTGCAGTGGTTGAGAATCTGCCTGCCAGTGCAGGGGACACAGGTTCGAGCCCTGGTCTGGGAGGTTCCCACATGCCGCGGAGCGACTAGGCCCGTGAGCCACAACTACTGAGCATGCGCATCTGGAGCCTGTGCTCCGCGACAGTGAGAGGCCCGCGCACCGCAATGAGGAGTGGCCCCCACTCGCCGCAACTAGAGAAAGCCCGCGCACAGAAACGAAGACCCAACACAGCCAAATACAAATAAATTTTTTAAAAAACCCCGCAAATACACACACAAAAAGGGGGAAATGGCACAATTTTTTAAATAATTGTAGATAATAGGGTTTTTTTTAATTTTTATTTTATATTGGAGTATAGTTGATTTCCAATGTTGTGTTAGTTTCAGGTATACAGCAAAGTGATTCAGTTATACATATACAAATATCCATTCTTTTTCAGATTCTTTTCCCATATAGGTTATTACAGAGTATTGAGTAAAGTTCCCTGTGCTATACAGTAGGTCCTTGTTGATTACTTTATATATAGTACTGTGTAAGTTTTAGGGAATTGAAATTAACAAACCTCACGGAGGAAGTTCCAAAGCTTGAACAAGGGAGCAATAGATTCAATACTCCAGAGACTTTAATAAGCAAGCCAGTGCTCAGGGAACATAATAAAAATAGCCCATATAATTATGTAATTATATAGCATGATACACCACATTACCATCATAACCACCTTCTTACACACTAGATCATTTATTTATCTGTTATGTTTATTATTTATTATGTCTCCACCCCTTTGGTATATAGCGTCATTAGGGCAAGGATCTTGTCCATTGATGATCCCAAGCCCCTAGAACAGTGCCTGGCACACATTCAAAAACATTGGTTGAATGAATATCGATAAAGTACTTTTAAACTCATTTATACTGAATGTTCACGTACAAGATGCCAGACATGTGACCTATGCTATACTAATCTTCCACAAACCTGCCAGATAGAAGAATGAGGCTCAGAGAGGTTAAGCAACTTGATCAAGGTCACAGAGCCTTGAATGCCAGAGCCAGTCTCCAACCCTGGTCGGTCTTACCCTAAAGTTCCCACCCTCCATTGTGTGTTGTTCCCTCGGGAATCTGTGACTGGCAACTTTCCCAAGGCGGCGTGTTACCCTAGTAGTCTTTACTGTTCTCCCAGAATTCAGCAAGTTCTGGATGTTGGGGAGGTGGTGGATGGATGTGAATTCTCTAGGATGGGAGGATGCAGGTGGATGGCTCCTGTCAGAAACGACTGAGGGGTCATTTGGGGAGGGTGTGTTAGTCCCCTAGGGCTGCCATAACAAAGTACCACAGACAGGGTGGCTTAAGTAACAGAAATTTATTCTCTCACAGTTCTAGAGGGTAGAAATCCAAAATCAGGTTGTTGACAGAGCCGTTCTCCCTCTGAAACCTCTAGGAGGAGTCTTCCTTGCCTCTTCCAGTTTCTGGTAGCCCCAGACATTCCTCGGCTTGTGGCAACATTACTCCACTCTACACATGGCATTCTCCCTAAGTCTCTTCACATGGTCTTCCCTCTGCATGACTGTCTCTGTGTCCAAATTTCCCCTTTTTTATAAGGACACTAGTCTTACTGGAATAGGGCTCACCCTAATGACCTCATTTCCACTTGATTACTTCTGTAAAGACCCTATTTCCCAATAAGGTCGTATCCTGAGATGATGGCGGTTAGGACTTCAACACATTTTTTGAGGCTGGGTACAGAATGCAACCCATGACAGAGGGTGTGGAGTGGCAGATGGTGGGCCTAGGATAATTAAGGAGGTCACCAAGCACAAGCACTGTTTCTGGAGAAGCAGCTGAAGCAGAGACAGGCTTTGCAGAAGGAGGAGTTCAAAGGAGGGCAAGACAAGACTGGGCCCTTCCACTGTGATGCTAATTAAACCCCTGCCATCCCAGCTCACAGAAATGCAAACTACCTCTAGCCCTGGAAGCCATAAGCTAAGCAAATGAGCACTTACTGTTTGCCCACTGGAGGCACTCAGTACATGTTCCTTTCCCTCCGCCCTCTTCCTTCTCAGAGGGGTGACTATGGGAAAAAAAACCCTGGGTTCATCTAACGTGGTCTGCTCTCTGAAACATCAGAACTGTGTAAGAATCATAAAGGACTTTTTAATATTAGTTCTGAGCAGGATAATACTCAGGTAAGTTTTATTTCTGGCTGCCCTGGGTGGGGTCCCAGAGGAGGGTGTATAACCATGATGTGATTCTTTTTGAAAACTTGCACCGGGAGCTGGGGCCAGGTTCCTCCTGGCTTTGGCTGGTTTTACACCAATGCCACCCAGGGATACTGCGTCTGTTACCACATTCTCTAGCCTCAGAGGTGAGTCTCTCTACCTTTAGATGTACAGCTCCTAGAGCCAGTACCACCTACTTGTGTGAGGCAGCTATGGGGTGTATCAGAGCCCCCAAACCCCAAGTTGGAATCAGGATTTTCCTGCTACTGTCACTGTTGTTCCGAAGAAAGAAAAAAAAAAAATCCCTGCTCCCAGGGCCCATGTGCAGATCAGTGGAGAAGCGGGGTGTGAAAGTGCTTTGTAAACTGGAGTAGGAAAGTTCGATTGGGTCTCGTGGACAAACAGCCTCAATTCGCACCTTCATAGGGGTCTCCCCTAGAATCACCCAAGAGAGTCAATTTCCAAACCAATCATGGAGAAGAGCAGAGAACTATACAGCATAATCCTAATTAAGATCCTTTTTTATACCCAGACTTTCTGAAATAAAAACAAACCAATCTAGCAGTTTGAGCGGCTGGGGAAAGAAAGGGACAAACGCTAATTTAGCAGTGTTCACATATTCAGCTGTACTGTATTTATGGGCCTGGCGCTTTTAGGAAAACAGGGATAAACTAGACAGAGGAGTGTCTGCCCTCCAGAAGCTTTCCATCTGGGAAAGAGAAAGGCAGTAAATGAGCACTGGGCAGTAACACATTAATGTCTCAAGGTGTCACCTCTTTGTTCATTTCCTTCAACCCACTCTGTGCTAGAGGAGAGATTTTATTTATGCCCATTTTACTGATGAGGAAATTGGGGGTCAGAGAAATCAATAAATGAAATAATTTCTGTAAAAGCACCTGATGTGGTGCTTGATACAAAGTATGTGCTTGATAATTTTTAATTCACTGGTTCCCCCCTCATCTCCCACCCCCAAGCATTCCGTCAACAGCCAGACCTGGATCCGACTTCAAATCTCAGGCTTTTCTTACCATTGTCCATTTTAGATAACACTCCTTTCTCAGATGTGTCTTTTGCAACTCTTTTCTCCCATTGCAGTGGCTGTGTTGTCATTTTTTTGACATTGTCTTTCACAGGGCAGAATTTTTTCATTTTAGTGAAATCCAATTTATCAATTATTTCTTTTTTAAAATTAATTTTTGCCTTGCTGGGGCAAAAGGGACTGCTGGACTTCTCTGGAGTAGGGAGCAAACAAATTACTTAATAATTAGATAGTTATCTAATTTGAGTTGCTGACAGGATGATTAATCACTTCTGGGATTCTAGTGGGTTAGCTTTAATATGTACACCATAAGAATATATATTCAAATTCAAAATAAGACCTCTAGACCTCCAGCTGTACTAGGATTAAACTTTTAAATCTTTGCTTATCCAAGTTATCTGCGGCAAAATCCTGAAGCCAGCACTTCCTGGCTGGGTGACCTGACTAAGCTATTTAACTTCTCATTTCTAAGACTCTAACTTACGCATCTGTAGGCATGAGAGAAGGTTGCCGTGAGCAGCGAAAGAGAGAAAGTGTATATGTGCTGGCATACAGTCTGAGCTCAATATGTGTAGCTATTGTCACTTGTCACCATGGATCATATGCTCTTATGGTCATGGATTTCAAGCTGGAAACTTAAATGTAATCCTTAAGTCAGACATGTCTCAAGCTTTTGGACACTGGGTACAAATATGAAAGGCAAGCAGGCAACAGGTCTCCTGGGATGGCACTTGTGTGACAAGAGCAACAGTAGTCACCCCTTAAAGAAATTTTTTTTTTTTTTTTTTGCGGTACGCGGGCCTCACTGCTGTGGCCTCTCCCGTTGCGGAGCACAGGCTCCGGACGCGAAGGCTCAGCGGCCATGGCTCACGGGCCCAGCCGCTCCGCGGCATGTGGGATCTTCCCGGACGGGGGCACGAACCCGTGTCCCCTGCATCGGCAGGCGGACTCTCAACCACTGCGCCACCAGGGAAGCCCTAAAGAAATTTTTAATAGAAGGAACTGATGCATGAAAACTCGTGAGGGAAGATTTGAATTTCTAAATAATGACATATGTAAAAAATAATAAGATCTCAATTAACTGGGAGATCTAGAGCCTTGGAGTGTGGCCCATGATTGTGGAGGCTGAATGAGATTCAGCCCTTTGCCAGTAAAGATTTGTTTTTTTTTTAATATAGTCAATACATTTCCTACTGCGGAAGCTAAGGATTGGGTATTTTTTCACCATCCCTCTCCGTATCACTCCATATGCCCCAAATCCCCTCGCCCCATCATCATAATATGGTTATTTCTCAATTTTTTAATTAAATCACACCTGGAGATGGGTTCATGTCATTATATGGATATGATTAATTCTTTTTATAAGTTGCTTTGTGTGACCGTGCTTTAATTTATTCAATCTCCTATTGACTCGTGATTTGGTTTTTTCTCCAATCTTTTGCTACTGTAATGAATATCCGATATATACAGCTTTGAGCACACATGGGAGTGCTTTTCCTAGAAATGAAATTGCTGTGATAGATGTTGCCAAATTGCTCTCTAAGGACATTGTATGAACTAATATCCCTACAAGTTTTGACAACCGCCTCCTTCCCTACACCTTCATTAACATGGTGTATTAGCAAACCTTTTGATCTTTGCCAATCACACAGGTGACGATTTTCTATTTTAAGTGTTTGGTGAGGATTATTATGCTGGTTATGTGTCCTAAGGGCTGCATGGCAAGAAACAGGATTATGAAACAATTAGGTAATCAGGCATAAGCTACCATGTCTGGAATGAAAAAGTGCTGTGAGTTTGCAATGAAAAAAAAAATCTAAAGGACACTGAAATGTAAGGACAAGAAATGGAAGAGAGAAGTCCTACAGAAAAAAATCCCACGGGAAGGAGTTCATTTTCTAGGGTAAAGTTTCTGATGCTGATGAGATAACCACATAGAGATAAATATACATGGAAATACAGAACTGGAAAGAAAGCTAGATCAGAACTGAAGACATAACTGTGGAGTGTCTGGACACTTCTGAGTGGAAAGGACACTTCAAAGGAAGAAGGACAAAAATTCTTGTTCTCAGGCTTGGGAGACACCAGCCTTCTATGAATAAAAATGGGCAGGTGAGCCAGCAAAGGAGCCAGAGCGGGACGGGGTCAGGGAGTGAGTGGAACCCGGAAAGCTCTGAGTCCTGGCTCCCAACTGGGGCCAAAGACGGGCTGGTCAGTTGTATCAAGTAATTAAGCAGGGAGGTTGGGATTCACAAGATGGACCCAGA
Organism: Lagenorhynchus albirostris; assembly: GCF_949774975.1. NCBI lineage: Eukaryota > Metazoa > Chordata > Mammalia > Artiodactyla > Delphinidae > Lagenorhynchus > Lagenorhynchus albirostris. The sequence continues at coordinate 103,874,252 of NC_083098.1, read as the reverse complement.
TTTGACCAGGAGGTATTCAGTAGAAACTTTGGAGTAGTTGCAGAGGAAGGGGTTTGCCCAGGAGTTTTTTAGCTTTCATCATTTTAAATCATTCATTTACAATAACTGAAATCAGTGACTCTAAACTCTATATACCATGTGATATATAGGACTTTGGTCCTGGATAGAGTTCAGGATCACCTTGCCCAAAGACAAGGAACTTGGTGTCTCCAAGCCTGTGGGTAAGGTAAGGGCGTTTAATAAAATCTACTTCATATCCTTGTCACAAGGATTGGATGAGATAACAGACGGAAAGGGCTTGGCCCCTGACTGTGCTCGGTAAATGCTGATTACACTCAACTCCTATGCAACTATTACTATCCACATTATACTGATGAGGAAACTGAGGCTTGAGAAGTCACATGACTTTTCCCAAGTCAGAGGGTAAAATAACAACCACAGTTGCCATTTTTGAGAACGGACTCTTTCCTAGACAATATTTAAACACTCTACTATGATATATCATTTAATCTTCACATAGAGAGAAATATAGAGAAGACAAATCCAAATTAATATTTCACTAAATTATCCTGCCACATTAATATGGCAAATTAATATTCTAATAAAGTGCAACATGAGAATTACATGCCCCTCATACACAGGGAATTAATGTCTATCTTACTGAATCATTATGGGGAATCCAAAATGATGCTCCTAGCTTTGCATTAGTGCCCACAAAGTGGGCACTACGATTATTCCTATGCCCTTCACTTGACCCCCTCAATATTGTAAGATGGGTAGGAGAAGTAGGGTTTAGATGATCCTAAATATTTTATAATTGTGGCAAATCAGCAAAGCTGGGATTTGAACCTGGAACTTTGGATGCCAGATCTAGGCTTCACTTTGCTACACCCCTCTATACTCTTCATGATATGCCTGAGACCGCTTCTACCTTTCTGATTTAATGAAGGCTACTCTCTGACCCAGATGAAAGCTTTGTGATCGATCAGCCTTCTTTGACTGACTCTCTTGCCAGCCTCCTTTGCTAAAGCAACACCATCTGGAGCTTGTACGCATTAGCTCACACCAGATCCCAGAGCTGCGAGGCCGATGCAACTTAAACGCCCAGCTGGGGCACATTCTGATTTTGCAGCCACCCCAAGGAAGCGAAGATTGTTGGCCAACTGATAAGTGGTAAATCTGGGGGCCATGAATTCATCTCAGGAACTCTCCTGCTTTTTGAAAACCCAGCACTTGCTGCCTTGCCCTCACTCCCCTCTGCTAAAGCCTTCATGGTAAGCAAGCCTGGGACGTACGAACTGGAGCCAAGCTCTGAGGCTGACATCTTGGCTGTGTCTTCTCTCCCCAGTCTTCCCACACCTGGTGAAGGAGCTCAATGCAGGCCTCCACGTGACAATTCTGTTTCTCCTCTTCCTGGCCTTGGCGCTGGCTCTGGTCAGCATGGGCTTTGCCATTCTCAACATGATCCAGGTTCCGTACCGGGCAGTCAACGGCCCCGGGGGCATCTGTCTATGGAACGTTCTGGCAGGTAAGGAAGGCCCCTGGGGAGACAGATTCCTGTCCATGCCATCAGGAGGCTGAGTTCCAAGTAGGTGGGCAGAAGGCATGAAGGAATTAAAATGCCCCACCTCAGCCTTCACTTCCCTGGGTCTGTTACTTCCTTGATGGGCATGAATATCCTTTTTACTAAAAGTTGAAGAATCTCTGTCATCATAAAGAACTGAAGTATTAGCGTGCATGAGTGGCTGAGGACTTAGAGCAGCGAAGAGAGGTCGGGATGAGAGAAGAGAGAAGACAGAGAGCTGTGGGTGAAGAAGAGGGGACCATGGGATGAGTGAGGATGTGGGACTGCTGCTGTGATTCTGAAGGAACCTCACAAAGGACAGAAGAGAAGGGACCTGGGGGGCTTACATGCCTTATTTTGTGTAAACCTCACAACCTCTCTATGAGGCGGTATTATTAGACCCATATTTACAGGTGAAGAACCTGAAGCTCAGAGAAGTTAAAAGATGCACCCAGGGCTTCCCTGGTGGCGCGGTGGTTGAGAGTCTGCCTGCCGATGCAGGGGACACAGGTTCGTGCCCCGGTCCAGGAAGATCCCACATGCCCCGGAGCGGCTGGGCCCGTGAGCGGCTGGGCCCGTGAGCCATGGCCGCTGGGCCTGCGCGTCCAGAGCCTGTGCTCCGCAACGGGAGAGGCCACAACAGTGAGAGGCCTGCGTACCGCCAAAAAAAAAAAAAAAAAAAGATACACCCAAAGTCACACAACGATGAGTAACAGAGGCAGGATTCCAACCCAGGTATAACTGAGTCCAAGCCTTTTGTCCTTTCTTTAATCGTCTATGACCACCGTGACCTATTTTCCAAGACAAAAACCAAGACAAAAGTTGTGTGTGAGTGTGTGTGTGTTGATTTGGGAGAGTATCTGATATACAGAAATTAATTCACATTTAGTTCAGCACTGAAAAAATCACCTGTAATGAAAGTAACAAAATCCCAAGAATGATTTCAGAAAACCCAGGTCAAATGGTCAAGGTATCCCGATGGCAGTAACCCCTCACTACCTTTTACTTTATACAGGATGACCATAAAGTATAGAAACAAGTAATGTTGTTTTATCATGCATTAGAATGTAATGTCAGTAAATCAATTATTACGTATTGGCCTGTGTTTGCAGACTGTGGCCATCCTGTAGAATTTCTTATAAATGTGGCTCACTCCCATGTAGACTTGTTTATCTCTGCCTGAATGCTCACAGTGGTTGGCATGTAGAAAGTGCTCAATGCTGCTTTTGAAATAAATGCTTATCTCTGTCAATTCCCTTCCTCAGAGAGACAGTACTCTCAAGCTCTATTGACAAGAGTATTTTAAAAAACGCAATTTGACAAAACTTTACTCTCAAAAGGCATAAAAATACGAGTATCCTTTGATTAAACAATTCCAAACATTAATTTATGCTAAGGAAATAACAGGAAAAGAGCACAAAAAAAGGTACATTAAAAGGAGTTTCCTGCAGCACTTTATAATATCAAAAAATTGGAAGCAATCTAGATATCCAGAAATTAGGTCACACTTAATTAAACTTAAAATAATTAGGTGTGTCGCTAGTATAAAACATCATACACAGTTTAAAGTGGTGCTTTAACAGAATATTTAACAACATGGAAAAATATTCAAGTAAGGGAAGTAAATCAAGTGTAAGGCAGTAAGAGTACCATAATACTAATTTTGTTAAAGAGATGGAAATGTAAAAAATATACTAAAATGTTCAAAGTGTTTATATTTGGCTTTTAGGAAAAGAGCATATTTGTCTTTTCATCTTTGTGATTTTCTCTGGCGTCCAAATTTTCTTCAATAAGAAGTAATAATCTAAACAAAGGGCATAATAAATGTGTTTTTTAAATATTAATTAAAATCAGGGCAGGAGAGAAGTAGACAGAAAGAGAGAGAGAAAGATGGAGAGAGAAAGAGAAACCGAGGGAACCCGGAAGGCCAAAGTCTGAAGCAATAGGTAGGGAAGGACATGAAGTTTGGAATCTTCCAGTTTTCTCCTTTCTCCTTTCCTTTCCTCCTTCTCTTATCTCCTCTTATCATTAAGCTTGGAAAGAGGATAACTGAGGAGGAGAGTCTAGCCTCAGTTAGACAGTCTAGTCCTCCGTTCTGATCCCCCAATCTGCCCAGTACGATGCTCTTGTCTCTTCCCTCAGAAGCCTCAAGGTCTACATACACAGGCTGAAATACTTAGAGACTGAGCTTATCCACATGTGCACACACACACCCTGCCCCGCCGTGGGTAAGGGAAAAAGTGGCAGAGTCGAGGCTCAAAGTAGATCTGATAGGAAGCTTATTCTCACACCTCTCGCCCCTCACAGAGTGGATTATCTGCTGCTTTTAAAAGCATTTTAAAATTTGTGTTGCCCTAAGCGTGTTTTACACCGCAAGTTTGTTGCCTGTGCCACAGAAAAGCCACCTCACATCTAGTGGTTGAATTGCAAGGAAAAGAGCTGAGCATGAGGGTGTCCTTTCTGGGTTTCAGGAGGAGTCGTGGCCTTGGCCATCGCCAGCTTCATGGCCGCGGTAAAATTTCACGACCTGACAGAACGAATCGCCAACTTCCAGGAGAAACTCTTCCGCTTTGTGGTGGTGGAAGAAGAGTATGAAGAGTCGTTCTGGATCTGCGTGGCCAGCGCCTCAGCCCACGCCACTAACCTGGTTGTGGTGGCCATCAGTCAGATTCCCCTCCCAGAGATTAAGACCAAGATAGAAGAGGCCACGGTCACGGCCGAGGATATCTTGTATTAATAACCTTCTCCTGAAATCAGTTCTTAGGAGAATGGAAACCTCCTTTTTCTTTTTTCCAGCTTGCACAGTCTTGAATGTCTACGTTTTGGCAGTAAGAAGAAGGAAGTGGAAGGGGGAAGGGTAGTTACCTGGGCCAGAAAAGAAAACTTTCCGAATTTCTGGCATCCCTGCACTTCTTTCTCACTGACCTTGGAGTTAGAGACTCTGCCACTGGCCAGCCGTGTGTGACACTGGACAATTCATTTAATATCTACTTCTCAGTTTCTTCATCTGTAAAATGGGGGTATTAACGACCTCGCAAGGTTGTAATGAGGTCTAAATGGGCGATAACGTTGCCAGCCTTTGTATATTGTAGAGCACCCTACACGTATAAGGTACTGTACACTCCAAGAAATGTCTATAGACCCTTGGTATATCCCGCACAATATTAGGAGGAATGCAAAAAGGAATATGATAATGTCCCTGGCCTCCAGAAACACCTAGTCTTTCCACACGACACAGGAATCAGAGAGCAACAATAACAGTAAGAATGAAAATAACTACCATTCTTTGGAGTGGTTACTACATGCAGTTCTAAAAGTTTTACATATAGTAAGTCATCAGGTCCTCACTACAACTCTGTTGGTATAGTACTACTTTAGTCCCATTTCACAGATGAAGAAACTAAGGCATAAAGCAGTTGGATAACTTGCTGAGGTCAGGAATTAAATGGACGGAAGTCTGGAGCCAGAGTTTACATTTTTAACCCCTTTGCTGATCTGACGTTTGGTGTACGAGCAATTGCAAGGCAATGTGATCAGTGTTATAACAGCACATGGAGAAAGGACCTGAGAAGGAATTAATGCTTCAGGATAGGATGTGGTATTAAAGTATCTCAGAGTTGACAGTTGATCTGAACTTTGAAAGATGAGGAGACTTTTTCCAGTGGTAAAGGAAGCAAGGCTGGAGAAGGGCATTCCAGGATAAGTCAGTAATGAGGAGGAAACACAAGGTATGAATTTACAAAGGGGGCTTGGAAGTATGTGAATACCCAGTGGGGTTAGAATATTGCTCTAATGCAGCTGTTGGATAAACCCAGATGTTTTGTGTTAGGTTTTCCTGAGTGGTACTGTGACAGTTAATTTTATGTGTCAACTTGGTTAGGCCATGGTACCCAGATATTGGTCAAACACTCTTCTAGATGTTTTTGTGAAGGTATTTTTTTTGGACGGGGTTTATCAGTTGATTTTCAGTAAAGCAGATTGCCGTCCATAGTATGGGAAGGTCTCATCCAATCAGTTGAAGGCCTTAAGAAAAAGACTGACCTCCCCCAAAGGAGAGGGAATTCTGCCAGCAAACTTCCACAGGACTCAAACTTCAACTCTTCCCTGGATCTCCAGACTGCCCGCCTACCCTGCAGATTTTGGACTTGCCAGTCTCCACAATCATGTGAGCCAGTTTCTTATAATAAATCTCTCTCTCTCTCTCATACACACAGACACACACACACAGACACAAACACATTCCTATTGGTTCTATTTCTTTGGAGAACCCTCACTCATGCAGGTCCACAACTCAATTCATTTTCCCACCATGTCAGCTGGGGTGAATCCTTTCCCAGCTCTCCTGTCTTCATGCCGAGTAAAAGTTATCTAGGGCTTCCCTGGTGGCGCAGTGGTTGAGAATCCGCCTGTTGATGCAGGGGACACGGGTTCGTGCCCCGGTCCGGGAAGATCCCACATGCCGCAGAGCGGCTGGGCCCGTGAGCCATGGCCGCTGAGCCTGCGTGTCCGGAGCCTGTGCTCCGCAAGGGGAGAGGCCACAATGGTGAGAGGCCCGCGTACCGCAAAAAAAAAAAAAAAAAAAAAAGTTATCTAATCCCCCCAGATTAGCTTCATCTAAAATGACACTTGATTCGGACTCACTCTACTTTGCTTAACACTGAGTTTCAGAATGTTTCCATGGAATCTCTTCTGTTCTAACTGCTTCTGCTTCGCTGCTGTGTTCTTCTGCCCCTTCCAGCCCTCTGTCCCCACCCCAGACACAGCTGCAGTCTTACTTAGCAAACTGATGTCACTCATCAAATATGCAGATGGCACATGGCTGGAAGGGAGAGTTAACATGATAGGAGATGGGTCCAAAAGGTAACAACACATTGCAGTGCTGTCTTGAAAACAAGTGGAAAGGTCAATGTTCTATCAAGTTTAACCTAAGGTCCTGCTGACAGTTTTTCTTTAAAATCAATAACATAAACACAAGACTCTGGCAACAGTTTATATGATAAACATCTGAGGGTCTTGGTACATTTATTCATTCATTCAACAAGTATTGAAACTTCTGGAAGTAGAGCAGTGAATGAACAGACAAAAATTCCTGCGCTGCAGAGATTTCATTCTCCAAGCAGCAGGGGGGAAGGGGGGATTCATACTGAGACGGCATGTGAGCTACTAAAAATGTTATCCGAGCCCAGCCGTAGCCTGCACCCTGATCACTGCCGCAGATCTGTGCAGGCCATCAGGTGGCGTGACGGCAGAGTGAACCGGTTTTGCTTCTAATAATGGAATTACCTTATCAAGGTGGTAACCTTGATCAAGCTGCCTACGTTCCATGGTGTCAAAGTGCAAGCTTTTGTATGAGTGTGTATTTTTCCAGTGACAGAGTCTATAGCTTTACAAAATGTCTCAGAAGCGTCTGTAACACCTTAAAAATTTCAAACCCTGACCCATCAGGTAGTAACCTTCACGTTGCTGGAGATAATCAGGTTCAGTCTGAAAGTCATCTCTCAGGGATACTGTAGAAGAGATTCCTACATGGAATTTAGCGAGTTCTGTTAGGCGTGAAGGGATGAAGGAGGGAGGGAGAATACATATCTGGGTCACAATACACTCGCGTGATACTCAGAGATATGGAGAAATTGTAGCTCATTTATTTTGACTATAGTTAATCTGGTCATTTTATGAATAAAGAAAAATGAATAATAAATGCCTGATTCAGTTTACATTTAACCCGATCTGATTGTTTATACTTAGGGGTAATGCTGAGCCTCTCTGGGATAAAATGGCTGGCTCCTCAGATAAGCTCTCCGCCCCTGCCTCTCTCCTGAAGGTCCTGGGGTTATGGGAGAGGAAGGTAGGCACACATATACTCCCGATCTCTGGGAAGCATCCCCTGGTATCCTGATGGTTCTTGGCGGGAGGGTGCACTGGCTGGGCTCATTGGGCTTCTGTCCCCCTGGGTACTGCTTGCCCTGCCAGCCTTCCCAGGGCAGCCTGAGGGTGGAATAATGTATGAAATTTTCTTTCAACTGGTCAGAGCCCGATCACTGCCTGGAATGCTTGTCCTCATCTTGGATCCTACCAGCTGCAGACCCCCGAGTGACCACCAGGTCCTCCCTCCGGCTCACCTGTCCTCTGGCCCACACCCAGGCTTCACTGAAGAGCTGCCCACCTGCTTTGGCAGCCTAGGGGCCTCACCTGGTGTCAACATAACATCCTGCCCCGGGGGTCCTGGAGACACCTCTCCCTTCCCTCCCACGAAGTAACTAACGTGATTTATAGGCTCTTATTTCCCCCAAAATTGCAGACTTGACAGGTTCCCTGCTGCTGATATGGCCTAGTCTAAATATGAAATAAACTTTACTCAAAAAATTAAGTCTCTGCAAAATATTAACAATTGTTAAACTCAGATGACGGATATTCATTATATTATTCTATTTTTCTTCATGTTTGAAAATTTTAATAAGAAGTAAAATAAAGAAATAAAAAAGAATAAACACACACACAAAAATTAAGTCTTTGTTTTTTAAAATCACCAGAAAGAGCTGTAAGTATATAATTGGTATAAAGTAAAACCTCAGACTCACAGCCCATTGAGATGGTTATATTTTTCCCACACTTGGAAAAAAAATGCACCAAACTCACTTCCTGCCTCACCAAACTCACTTAATGCTTCAAGGAGGCTCAACAGTGGCTGTAGGTCAAACACGGAAAACCTCTTAATATGCCTTAGGTGAGCCTGGCCCTTTCGAGGCTTCTATTTCCTCATTTTTTAAATGAGGAACTTATACTGCATGATAATGACCACCATCTAGTGTGAGTCAGGCATTTGACATACTTTGTCCCTAATTTTGAGCACAATTATTCAAGATACATATTACTGTCTGTATCTTACAGATGGGCCGTTTTAGGTTCAGAGAACATAAGTAACTTGCTCAGGCCACATTACTAATAAGCAATGGAGAAAGGAGTCAGCTCCCATCTATGTAATGTCAAGGTCACCATTTTCCCACTACAGGATTGTGCTTCTTGCAGGACTTCGAAGGCGCCTTCCCAGGGCTCCGGCAGATGGCTGTGCAGGTTGCACCTCATCCAAGGGATGGATAACAGCTCAAATCTAGCACATCCTCCCCTGGCTTCTCATGGCCTGAACCCTCCAGAGGCTTCCACCCAGAGAGGGTGCCTTTTCCTCATGCTCACCAAGGTGTCAGGTGGGATCACAGTGCCTCATCCCAGTCCATGTAAAATCAAACTCTTAACCATAATATTATTTTATGACATTGTTTATCAGCTTGTGATAATGATGATTAATTTCCATATGTCCCTTAAAGGTAACTATCATATGCATACATTGTCAGATGATTACTAACACTAACTGTAGGGACCAAAGCCAAGGAAACTTAAACTGTAATTCAGAGAAGTAATTCGTTATCCATGAGATGAAGTCCTACTCTCTGTTCACTCTGTGAAATCTGGGTAATATGTGATGTCTCAGCCCATTCAGTCAGCTCTAACAAATCACCATAGACTGAGTGGCTTAAACAACAGGAGTTTATTTCTCACAGTTCTGGATGCTAGAAATCTGTAATCAATGTGCCAGCAGATCCCATGTCTGGTGAGGACCCTCTTCCTGGCTTGTAGACAGCCACCTTCTCATGGTATCCTAACAAGGCAGAGAGCAGAGAGCTAGACCAAGCTCTCATGTCTCTTTTGTAAGGGCACTAATCCCATTCATGAGGATGCCACCCTCACGACCTAACCTCTTATAGGCCTCATCCCTTAATACCATCACATTAGGGGTTAAGTATTGGGGGGATACAAACAGTCCACATCACATTGGGATACAGTTGTTTTACAATGTTGTGTTAGTTTCTACTGTACAGAGAAGTGGAGTTCCCTGTGCTATACAGCAGGTTCTTATTAGGTATCTATTTTATACATATTAGTGCATATATGTCAATCCCAATCTCCCAATTCACATCACATTTTCATTAATAAAAATAGACCAATAAAATATACAATTAATATTGGGATATTAATTCTTGGGATGGCAAGAACCCTCCCATATCAAATCAGAGTAGACATATTACAATATGCTTCTTTCTCTTTTGAGAAAAATATGAAACACTATGAAAATTCAATTAAACAATTTTTTGTACTTCCAAAAGCATGTAATAAAAAATACTAGCTCTTCCATTCTAAACAAAATTCATTTTCTAAATCATAAGGGCACTTTGCAGTAGGTGATAAATGAACAGGGCTAATGGTTGCTTTAACAAAAGTCTACAACATAATCCTAATGACAATTGGATACGTTTCCTCTTCTGACTGTAGCAAATTACACAAACTTGATAGTTAAAACCAACAAGAATTTAATATCTTAAGAGTTTTGGAGGTCAGAAGTCCAAAATGTGCCACTGGGGTAAATACATCTGTGGGCAAGTCTTTGTTCCTTCTGGAGGCTCTAAGGGAGAATCTGTTTCCTTGCTTTTCCAGCTTCTAGAGGCTGCCTGCATTCCTTGGCTCCTGGCCCTTTCCCAGCAATCTCATCTCTCCACCCTCTGCTTCGGTCATACAGTGATGATTCTGATAACTGGGACCCTCCTGTCTCCCTCTCTAAAGGATCCTTGTGATTCCATGGGGCCCACCCAGATAATCCAGGACATCTTTTGGGGGGCATTTTTCTACCTACCAGAACAGTGTTTCTCAAATTCAGTGTTTCTTGTTCTAACAGTATTCCTGAAAATATAATGTTTGATATCAAATAAAAGAACAAAATATTGTATTATTAATCATTACTAATATATAGGCACCACAATTTAGAAAATTCTTGCTGGGAGTGGAGTGTTTACCTATATTACCTACATGAATTTCAAAAAGTTATATATTATGCCAGGTATATATTTGGAAATCATAAGTGGGTAGAAGGAGGCTAGGCAAGACACAGGGAATCGCAAAAGTGAAAGGCAATTTGGGGATACAATGCTGGAGAGGGACACAGCCACAAAGAGAGGTCCCTGTGCCTGTTTTAGACAAATTTCCAACACTGTCTATAAACACAGTATGATTCCAAATCAATCGAAATTGCGAGACTGACCTGTTTCTCTAGCAGACCAACTCTCTTAATTATCACCAATACCTAAAATAATAAATATGCACAGATTTTAAACCCCAAAATATCAATATCTCGATTTTGCTTCTTTTGAATATTTCTGTGCTTAAGTCTAAGTCTTGTCAGAGCAAAAGATGCTTACTCACCAAGTAAATAATTTACCACCTGTCACAATTTTAGGGATTGCCTTCCTGTAAATTTTGGGAATTGACTTCTCAGAAGACTTGAGGACACATTATGACCTTAAGTCTCACCTCCAATATCATCTCCTAAATGACCACCCAGTGTAGTACTGAAACCTGTCTTGCATCTTCTCAGCATTTCTGATTCTCCCTACTCAGCTCTACATTTTCTTTTTACTTTCATTTAACATGCTGCATAGTTTATATATGTATTATGTTTATTGCTTATTGCCTGTCTTCACCCATGAGAATGTCATCTTTTTTTTTTTTTTTTGCGGTACGCGGGCCTCTCACTGTTGTGGCCTCTCCCGTTGCGGAGCACAGGCTCAGCCTCCATGGCTCACGGGCCCAGCCGTTCCGCAGCATGTGGGATCTTCCCGGACCGGGGCACGAACCCGTGTACCCTGCATCGGCAGGCAGACTCTCAACCACTGTGCCACCAGGGAAGCCCGAGAATGTCGTCTTAATAAGGACAAGGATCCTTCTAAGTTTTTTGTTCAGGATGTATCTCAGGCACCAAGAACTGTTTCTAAATTATTTACAAAACTATTTTTCAATTACCACAAAAAGTTTAAAATACACAAAAACGTTTTTGAAAGTTTCTCCTTTCCCCCCTCAATCCTACTCCCAAAAGGTAACCATTTCTAAAGTTTCTTTGCACATTTTCCTGTATTCTTTTCTAAATATACATCTACTTTATTTTTCTTACACAATGGATTATCTGTATACATATTGTTCTGTAATTTGCATTTTATATATTTCTAGTCAAGCAACTCCTCTCCGGAAAAGAATAGGTTGGACAATATAACTTTTTCTTTTTACAAAGAGGAAATCACATATGACAGGAAGTGAGCTGGTGCTTTTTTGATCTATAATTTGTCTATAGGAATTCAGGAAAGGGAGAGAAGGGTACAGAAAGTAGCCATAGTTTCTTCAGAAAGAATTTCTTAGGGCTCAGCTAAAGTTGTTTCATGCTAACCAGGAAGGCTACAGGGTACATGCCAGGCAAAGTCAGAAACCCAAGAAAGCAGGGCAGGAAAGATGACAGGGTGTATTCTGCAGACAGTGGGCAGATGGACTGGAAAGTTTGGAAGGTTGTATATAGGAAGATACATTTATAATACTAGCTATTGTGCAGCAAGTATTTCCTATGTGCCAGGTACTATGCTAAGTACAATATTTTAACTGCTTTACTTGTACTGTCACATTTAATTCTCATGGAAATTTTTAAACTTTTTATTTTGACATAATTCTAGAAATTTGCAAAAGTCATGCAAAGTATCCCTATATATCTTTTATCTAGATACCCCAAACATTAGCATTTCACTACATTTGCTTTATCATATTCTCTCCCTCCTCTCCCCATCTCTCTTCCTCTTTCTATGTGAGTATGGAGGTTGGCTGGGCACCCCGGTGATGGGGCCCAGGTACCGCCCTGGCCAGGCGCCCCTGAAGTGGGACTCAGGCTCCCACCTGTTATACTCAGTTGTGTATATGCATTGTGTAAACAAAGTTCCTTTGTGGACACATAGTATGTCCACAGCTGTGTATATGCCTTGTGTACTCAAAGTTCTTTTGGAGAAACATAGAATCTCCACAGTTGTGTATATGCACTGTGTACCAAAAATTCCTTTGAAGAAACATAGTATGTACACTGTTGTGTATATGCAATGTGTACCCAAAGTGTTTTTGTGGACACATTGTATGTACACAGTTGTGTATATGCAGCGTGTACCCACAGTTTGTGGACACTAGTATGTAAACTGTCGTGTATACGATTGAGTACCCAAAGTTCCTTTGTGTACACATATTCTATACACAGTTGCAAACATAGGTGCTGTCCCGCTGGGGGTGGTGGGTACTTGGGCTGATTCAATCAGCCCCTTGGAGAACATGACTCCTATTGTTAAATCAGTCCCCATAAATCAGGTGACTCCCATTGATTCAATCAGCCCCATTAAATATCCCTACCCCCATTAAAGATTTCCTCTTAAATCTCCTGACACCCATTTTACTAATTAAACCTCTTAAGTTTCCTAACCCACACCAGCAATCAATCTGCCTTCGTAACTCTCCAGACCTGCATTGTCATTCTGTCTTCTTAATTCTCCTGAACCCCATTAAATTAATCACCCTTCTTAATCTCCTGACCACCCTTAAAACAAAGGGCCCCCTTAACTCATGTGTTTGCCTTTGATTCAGTCAGTCCCCTCAAATTATGGGCTGTAAATGATTCAATCAGCCTCCTAAACCACATGACTCCCATTGATTATATCAGCTCCCTTAAACATTGTTAACCCATTTAAATCAATTGGCCTTCTTAAATCTCCTGACTTTCATTACAACAACCAACACCCTTAGGTTTCCTGACCCCATTAATACAATCTGGTTTCTTAAGTCTCCTGACATCCATTAAATAGGATGATTGATTAGATTAGAGTCACCATATTTAAGAAAGCAGATTGAATCAACGGGTGTGATGTCCCCCATGGTGGGTGGCCATACATGGAATACAAATATACGTGTATTCCATATACATGTCTGAAATCATTATCATGTACACTTGTAACTAAGATGATGTTATATGTTAATTATATCTCAATAAAAAAGAGAGAGCTACTGCCGGGAGCCATATAGGAAGTGCCTTTGAGTCTCAGCACGGACGAGACCCATAGTGCCAAGCAAAGCTGGTACTGTCAGGTACAAATAAGGAGAAGCAAAGCTCTCCTCTGCATGGTTCCCTTGTTCTCCTCTACTCTTGCTTAAGGTGATTTTTTATGGGATTGCTATTAGTATTGGGATATATTATTCATAGTTTTGGTGGAGGGTTTAGGAAAAGACCCTGATTTAGGGTAAAACTAAAAAAGATTGTGATTACCCCGGCTCCCTTAAAGACTACACCTGAAATCCCCATTCCCAGGCTAGGGCATTGGGTTCAGGGAAATATATAGGAGCATTTGTGTGGTAAAAGCTTACTTTAGAAGACAAAATGAGTTATGGCCCTCCTGGGGAGCTAAAGATATGTTAAAAAACACTTGGGTATGGTGGTGGGAAAGTTTTATGCTATAATGGGGTATAGCAAATTAGATAGAGTAGGCTATCTGGCAACCTTTAATAAGTTTAATTGTTTTTTGTATAGAAATAGATATAAAGCACAGATTATATTTTGTAAGTACTTTACAAAGGAACTTGGTGATCAAAGGTACAACGCCCTCCCTTGAGAGTTGTTAAAAGAATAATGTGCTTGAGTTTGTGCTTTGAATAACTGGCTGATTGAACAGAACATACAGGTACAAGAACATCTAATTTTGAAACCTGCTGATGTAATCTGCTAATGTAAATTACTTTTGTTTTATGGCTTATGTAAGGGATTTTTTTGGTATGGGAATAAGGTTATTAAGATTGAAAATGAGATTACTTTATAGTATAAGTACTTCGGAATCATGAAAATAAATTTGTCAGATCCTTGCATCCTTTGAGGTGTCTTGTGCTCTGTCCACGCCGACTCCGTCTCCCCTTTGGGTAAAACCTGTCCAGCTGGGGCTGGTCCCCGGCAAGCTACAGTATAAAAATGGTTCCCCCAAATAGTCACAGTATTCTAAATTATCTTTGTTTAAATTTTGCCATTTAGAAGAATACATAAAATAGAACTATGGTGAGAATGTATGTAAGAGGCAGGGCTCACGGGAGGCAAAGTCTTAATTTTGACTGAGAGGAAACCATGCAATGGATAAAGTTGTTCATATGCATTGCACGTGTACCTCAAATCTTGGACCCAGTCTGATGCCCAGCCACCTCTGCTTGGATATATTACAATCTGCAACTCTTGGTTCACAGATGTTTTGCAGAGGAGATCTCTATCTGACTCTCATGAGTACAACAAGATAAGAGCAAAGAAAGTTCTCTTTAGGTTTCGACAGGTGAGCCCAGGCAAAATTAGTCCTATGAGTGGCCAGAGTGATGAGACCTTCAGAATTTATCGGCTCACAGGCTGGCTAAAGAGATAAATTCATAAGGTCTATATCACCTTTCTTCTGAATTTTGTTATGAGCTAATCACAAAAACTGATGAGGATGGACAGCATGATAAACAACTTACCTTCCCTATCACAGGTGGACAGCCCCCTGAGACAGAGCTGAAGCAGCCCCAGAGAAACTGCCCGATTCCAAGTCAAGGGCTTTGGTCAGAGGGTAGAGAAGGTCATGGCTGGATCTCAGGGAGGCCTGCAGGGGTGCTCAGAGCCATCTCCACAAAGAAGCACTGGAATAATATATTGATCAGGCAAGCCTAGATTTATAAATCCTATAGGACCCCACTTTGACAGTCTTCATAATGTATCAGAAGTAGAAGCTCACACAATGGTATTTATAAAATTTTGTAATCTGGACCCAAGTTATTTTAGGGAGATGTTTCTATTTTCCTTTTGCCAATATCACATTCTATTTTGAACTGTTGAGAAAGTAAATATTTCATTGTTTTGTGTCTTTACTGCCTACAGATATTTTCAGTTATGCCTCAACCACAGATAAAGTTATATAAATTTATATATTTTGACTTAATGTGTCATACCAATTGGCCTATTGACCTAATGTATAGAATTTTATTGGTTAAAAAATGTTTTACTAATATACGCATCTATATAAAAATGTAATAACAAAAACAGCAAAAAAACTAAAACAGTATGAAAAAAAGTGGCAGTCAAGAGCAACGAAAGTAGTCTGTGAAGCTTATCTGATGGGGTCTGAACACAAATTCCACTTTCTTAGCTGCACTCCTAAGTAGCTGTGTGGCCTCAGGAAGATTCCTTAACCTCTCTGGATCTCGGTTCCCTCATGTGCAAATGTGATACCATAGTGCCTGCCCTGGGCCAAGTGGGGCACATTAAGTGGGTGAGACAAATATATCCCATAGAACAGTGCCTGGTGCACAATAGGTGCACCACAAAGTTTAGCTATGACAACAATGACTGCTTGGTGTTGGGCAGCGTCCCCTGGGAATGCCTTTCCCACTGGACGTCAAATTGAGCCTGTGAAGCAGGTCCTGTCATCATCCCATTTTACAGATGAGGACACTGAGGCTCAGAGGGTCCTAAGTCTCAGAGCAGATGAGTAGGGGGCCAGGATTCAGGCTGAAGTTTCTGTTCCCAGCATTGCGAAGGGAAAACGAGGAGAGAGCTTGGTAGAACCTGGCGGCCCGCTTGGGTGAGGAACTGCATTTCAGGTGGGAGAGTCTGGGGGTGATCGAGGGTTGGGGAAGGAGACGGTAGAGTGGGTGAGGAGACTTGGGGGGTGCAGGGAAGGACTGAGCCATGTCTGGGATGGCTGCCTGGCCCACTGCCTGGATGGAGACTGGCCTGGTTAGAGGTGGACACAAGTCCAGGGTGGTCCTAGGTACAGGGGCCAGACCCATCTCAGCAGTCCCTGGGCAGAGTTGAGGAACCAGGGCCTGGGACCCCCAACTTACCCAAGGCCAGAAGACGTACGGTGCTTGGAATCAGGTGGCCCATCACTTCACATTGTAAACCAGGATGTCAGCATAGCATTCGATGTTACCCTGAGTGATGGATACCTCCATTCTGGGATACATCCCAACCCTGGGTGGATCTGTGAAGACAGGTTCTCCATCCTAGTAAAACCTTTCACTGAGAGAGAAAGGAATGTTAGGGGGTCACCCTGCCAGGAGAGCAGGCAAGGCCCTGCGAGGCCACAGTGTATCTGAGACTGCAGACCCTGCTCGGGAACTCCGCCTCCCATCAGTTGGACGGACAGGTCAGTGGTGGGCGGATGAGAGCTTTGTGGACAGAAGGCGCCACGTTTCAGCCCTCTGGGACCTCGGGCACATCACCCTGCCAGGCGTCCAGAGCCTGGTAGTAAGTCCCCACCTGGCCTCTTCTCCCAGCTACCCCTTCATCCTGCCTGTCAACCTGCCTTGTTCAAAGAGGGGCCCACCCCCTGCCTGCGGCCTCACAGGTACAAAGGGGCAGAAGGGCATGGAACCCCGGGTCGTCCAACCAGACAGCCCGCAGGAGGGCCGTTCCCGAGACTCGAAGGCCTTGGAGCTGCCGCCTGAGCCCAGCTTTGCTGCCCCGAGTACCACGGGAACTTGGCTGGGTTTCTAGGCCTCAGCTGCTCTTTCTGTAAGATGGGTGCTCAGTGAGTCAACCTCAGGGGTGGCCTTGAGCGCTGTGGCTGAGGTAATACAAAGAGAGTGCTTGGAACAGGGCCTGGCCCGAGGCAAGTGCTCACCAGCAATAGCTGTACCCGTCCAGGACGTGTGTAAAGATTTCCTGCTGGGCCAGCTGGGACCTGGACCATTGCCACACGAACTGCAGCGCCTGCAAACCTGGAGGGAACAGAGTGAGGGCCCAGGGGCAACACAGCTGCCCTGGCTCCCCTCCCTAGTCCCCACCTGAGTGTCGTGGCTGCCCGCACTCTGCTCTCTCTCACTGGTTCCTGGACAAGATCTCCCCCTGCGGGATCCTCCTCAAGATTCCTCCTGACCTCCCAAGCCACAGGGGGTTGAGGAACTTGCCTTCCAGAAGGCACCTGCCTGCACTCTCATCCCACCCCTCCTCAAGGCAGGACTCGGTCTGCCAGGACCTGCCAGTCATTCTCTCTCAAACTCTGCTTGAATGCCCCCAGACACAGGGAGCTCATCACCTCGCACTAAGGGTACAGTCCATTTTTCAAGTTCTGATGGTTAAAAAGTGCTCAGGGTTACAAAGCAGGGATAAAACCCCATTTCTATGGGCACTAGCTCATGCTCCATACACAGTTCATCTACTCCTCTGTGATTTGGTCTCTGCACATGAATTTCCAGAAGCCACACCCAGCTCACAGAATTATCTGCAGGAGAAACAAGCTGCCATAGGAAGTGTGAGCAATGTTCAGTGTGGTACTCAGAAGGGGCTCATTAAAAAGCTACTTTTCTTGTCTACCTAGAGCCCAGATCCTCTTTGATAACTCCGGCTGGCCATCCTGCCACTGTTGTCCAGAAGTTTATTACCTGAGTGAGTGGTCGTGCACAGAATCCCTAGGTTTGTGGCCTTCTTTTCCCCATGTGTAAAATGAGATATTTATAGCACTACTTATCTGTTATGGGTTGGATGGTGTCCCCCAAAATATATATTTAATTCCTATTCTTAGTACCTCATATGACGCTATGTGGAAATAAGGTCTTAACAGATGTAACGCCCTCAGAAGGTGCCATGGCCCTGTCCAGGATTGATCTTGGACTTCTGGCCTCCACACCTGTGAAGAGCACATTTCTATTGTTGGAAGCTCCCAGGTTCTGGTACCTTCTTACGTCTGCCCCAGGAAACGAATTCACCATGTCATAGGGTTGTTGTGAGGATTAAAGGAAACCAAGAGGGCAGTGGCTCCCACCAGGCCTGGCACTTCGTAGGCGGGACAGGCAGCGTCTGCTGTGGCTTTTTAGTGTTACATTCATTCCTTCCTAGCTGCCCACACGTGGGAAGAGTTATTATGTCCCAGGTACCCTGAATCCCCGGCCACCTCCTCTCTGAATCGAGCATGGTTTACTGAGTGCAGGTCTGCTCTAGCCCCTTTGGAGTCTCAAAGAAGAAAGCAGCCCCAGCCCAGCCCAGCTGAAGCGGGGGAAGGGGACTCATAGCAGCAGGCATCCGAGCTGGGCCTGCAGCTCAACCAGGAGCTAGACATGCAGGAAGCGAGGGCCACTCGTGCTGAGGGCTCAGCAGAGCAGAGAATGGGCCTGGGACATCCAATGGCCTAGGTAGCCACCCAGCATCCTTAATGCTCTGGAGAACGGCAGGGGCTGCTTCCTTCTTTGAGACTCCAAAGGGGCTAGAGCAGACCTGCACTCAGTAAACCATGCTCGATTCAGAGAGGAGGTGGCCGGGGGTTCAGGGTACCTGGGACATAACAACTCTTCCCACGTGTGGGCAGCTAGGAAGGAATGAATGTAACACTAAAAAGCCACAGCAGACGCTGCCTGTCCCGCCTACGAAGTGCAGGCCTGGTGGGAGCCACTGCCCTCTTGGTTTCCTTTAATCCTCAGAACAACCCTGTAACATGGTAAATGGGCTGTCCCCCATGGGGGGTGGCCGGGTGCCTCAGAGGGGAACAGCTGGGGAGGGGTGCTGTCCCCCGTGGGGACATGTGTGTGCATTGTCTGTGTTCATAAATTTTTGCTGAACCATTTGAGAGTAAGGTGCAGACAATTTAGCGCTTTACCTCTTTAATGTGTATTTCCTTTAAAAAAAATGTTAAGGCATTCTCTTACATAACTACAATGCAAAGATCAAATCAAGAAATTGACACTGTTCTGTTATCTAATCTACAGATCTTATTCCAATTTTGTCAATCATTCCCCTTATGTCCTTTATAGTTCTTTTCCGTTTTAACCTTGATATAGCGTCCAGGTTGCATTTAGTCATCATGTTTCTCTAGTGTCCTTTAAACTGGAACAGTCCTCTTTGGCTTTCCTGACCTGGATTTTTTTTTGAACACAGGACATTTCCTTTACAGAATGTCCCTCCATTTAAGTTTGCCTGATGTGTCCTCAAGATTCGATGCAACTGTGCATTCCTCGCAGGAATACCTCCAAAGTGCTGTTGGGACCATCCCAGAGAATCCTGTAGGAGTCACTTGCTATCTTTATGTCCTATTACTGGTGGTATTAACTTTGACCACTTGGAGAGTGGTATTGACAGGTTTCTCCACTGTAGTTACTACTTTGCATGTTCTAATTAGTCTGTATCTGGATGAGAGATACCTTGAGACTATGTAAATATCTTATCTCCCATCAAATTCTCACCCACTAGTTTTAACATCCATTGATGGTTCTTGCCTGAAACAATTGTTGCCATGGTGGTTACAAAATGTTTTTTTTTTCTAATTCCATTATTCCCTCTATGCTTATTAGTTGGCATTCCAATGTTAAGGAAGAATTTATTTGTGTTTATTCATATATTTATATCAGTATAGAGTCATGGATTCCTATTTTACTCCAGGGTTTATTAATCATTACTATTTCATTATTTATTTTGATGCTCAATTGTCCCAAACGTGGCCAGTGAGAGGGCCTCCTGACTAGCTCCTCCTCCTTTAACATGTCCACACTGTTCTCTGAGCCCTTCTTTATGGCATAGGAAGATCTCATCTTGTAGTACTTTCCCCACCCCAACCCTGGAATCAGCACGGCTCTGTTTTGAGGGAGCTACTACCATTGTACCTATTTTATAGTTGAGACACAGAAGCTCAAGAAGCTGGATAGGCAGTTACAGGTATCAGGAGAACGAAGGCAATTCAGCAACATTTTGCCACCAGACGAAACCTCAAGGGAACAGCTATTACAACAGTGACTGGGCTGCCGTGGTGATTTGGAGAAACAGACTTAACTCCCATTTGGGATGAGGGACGGATCATCCACCCTGGAGGACCGCCTAGCATGAGAACTCTACTTGCCAACCTCTTCCTTGACAAAGCAACAGAGGAAAGAGAAGGTGGCTTCAGCAGACCGTACAGCATCTGCTAGAAAACCAAACACGAGAGCTGCGAGAGATGGGTCTGCACCCGGCTGCTCCAAGCTTTTCTGCCATCTGAAGCTTGTGCTGGGAGCCAGCTGCGACCAGAGGAATAGCTCCAGCCATCCAGGTAAGTTGGATGGCAGCTGTGCCCACATCACTTGCTCCTGCATGGGTTATCACAGGGTCTCCAGGCTGAACAATTCCTGTGACAGAAAGTACAGGAACCATTTTCTTTACTTTGCAACTGCTACACATTCTCCACATAGGCTTGTTCTACCATGATCACCTGGCCCTGGGACCACCAAATGTCAAATCTCTTGCTGTTTTAAGAGAACATATTGACTTTTTGTCTTATTGCCTCTGGTCAAAGTAGGAAACAACTTTTGGAAACAGAGTTATTAGCAGCCACATCTATAATCTCTGTTTTACCTATGAAATAATACCAAAACGTATCTCTGACCTACATCTGAATGAGTAAGAAGAACCACCATTCCCGCTGTCGCCACCTGAAGCCAGCCCCTCTTCAGTCTGAAACTGGCCTCCTGCTGGTCTCACAAATCCAGGCACCACACCCAGACACCAGGCTCCTCCTGAAATGGAGATTTCAGTATGTCCCTTCCTCCTCAAAATGTCAACTGGTTCTTGATTGGCTTTTGTGTCCAGTCCACATAGCCTGCCACTCAAGGCTACCACAATCTAGTCCCAGTCTCATCTTTCACAAATTATAATTGATATCCTTCACTTCTGAGTGAAGCAGCCGATCTCTGACCCTCTTAGGCCACCTTGGTATGCCACCTGTCCATCACAGCTCTACCACCCTTCAAGTCCTTCTATTCCAGAAAGCCTTCTCTGACCACCTTCGCCCACACCAACTTTTCCCATCTTGAGCTTCTGTTGTAGTTAGAGACAGGGCCGCCCTTCCAAACAGTATGGTTGTCTTGTCAGTTAGGCTGAGCTCCCCAAAGCCAGGGACCCTCATGTAAGCTCTTGGCTGACCTCAGTGGGATTGGGGAGGAATTAAAGAGTTGATTGAATGGCTCCTTCTGCTGCGCTAGGGCTCCCAGAGAGAAGCTTAGCATGACTGAGAAGCTGGGACTACTCCTGGGCTTACGGAGTGACGACGCTCACAGGTGTTCTATCCAGCGCTTTCCAGGTTCTCTATCTGCTAACCGTGATTTTCAGCCTCAGTATTGCTACATAGTATGAGGACCTGATACTACTGGTGGTACAGTAGGCTGAGGTGCTGGGGTTGGGAGTGGTTCAGTGGCCAGATCAAAGCTGCCCTGCAGGACTGCTGGGTTTTCAGGTGGCTGAGTCATGAAGAAATTGAACCATGCTGTATGGACTGAGCATAGGGTGGGGTCAGGTGGCCCTCACCCAAGAGATGTAACAGCTGGAAGGCGGTGAGCCAGGCCTCTGGGATGGTGGCAGCCTGGGGCATGGTCAGTCCTGCCGCGATGGGCATGGGGAGCCCTTCAGGGACAGGGACATACTGAGCTTGGCCGCCACTAGGCGGCAGAACCGTGGCTGGGTCCCCGATCTACAGTGTGCCTGGCAGCCAGGCCCCAGCGCTGCCACGTGTCCGGATGCCTCGAGTCCCCAAATGTTGCTGGCTCCGGGGGGAGGGGCATACTGGCCTTGTCTCTGCAGGGAAAGAGTGCACTAAGTAGTAAGCACGATCAGAAGTCTGTGTGTCACCGTCCCTGGCCCTCTTCCCATAGCCCCTTTTTTTTCAAGACAAAGTTCAGGGTAAATTTAGGTTTTTTAATTCAAGAAAAAAGAGAGGAGAGGTAATTTGCTTTATGCAAATAAGAGACTGTTGGTCCCATAATCAGTGGATGTCTAACTGGTAGAGTCCTTAGCTGTTTCTTTCATCTAAACCCCTTGTTTTACAAATGAAGAAACTGAGACTTGGGCAGGGAAATGCCTTGTCCAAAGCAAATTAATAGCAAGACTGGGAATTAAACCGTGGACTCCTTTTGTTGTTTTACTGAATTTTGTTTTATGGTTTTTTATACAGCAGGTCCTTGTTGGTTGTCTATTTTATACATACTGGTGTGTGTGTGTTGGTCCCTGTCTCCCATTTCATCACACCACCACCCGCCCACCACCCCTCCCCCGCTTTCCCCCCTTGGGGTCCATGCCTTCGTTCCCTACATCTGTGTCTCTATTTCTGCCCTGCAAACCAAACAGTGGACTCCTTAATGATAGTTCTCATATATCAAGTGCCAGGCTCTGTACTCACTCATCACAATCCTCAGAAGCCTCCTAACAGAGGCTTGAGACCAGGGGGACTGAACCAGGAGTGTGCATCTGAACCACTGAGGAGCTTTTGCAAAGTACACGTGCCTAGGTCCTGGTCCTATTTATTTTGAATAAGTGGCCCCTGTGATTCTGGTGTACATTTCTTAATTACTCCAAAAAATGCAGCTGGCCCAGTTTAGTGCTTCAAAAAAAAGTCAGAAGAAAATTCTTAGAGTACTGTCCCCTGCCGGCTATGAAACCCTCAACGTGTAAAGAATACAGACTTTGGAGCATTAAGACAGAGACCTCAGTTTGAATCACAGCTCCCCTGGTTACTAGAGTGTGGCACTGGGGGGCCTCCGTGGTGGCGCATCGGTTAAGAACCCGCCTGCCGACGCGGGGGACACAGGTTCGAGCCCTGGTCCGGGAAGATCCCACGTGCCGCGGAGCAACTAAGCCAGTGCGCCACAACTACTGAGCCTGCGCTCTAAAGCCCGCGAACCACAACTACTGAGCCCACGTGCCTAGAGCCTGTGCTCCGCAACAAGAGAAGCCACCACAACGAGAAGCCCGCACACCGCAACAAAGAGCAGCCCCGCTGGCCGCAACTAGAGAAAGCCCGCGTGCAGCAACAAAGACCCAACGCAGCCAAAAATTAATTAATTAATTAAAAATAAAATCTTTCTTTAAAATAATAAAATGTATGACTCAATGGTTTTTAGTGAATTTACAGAATTGTACAAACATCACTACAATTTTAGAACATTTTCATTACCCCCAAAAGAAACCTCATACCCGTTAGCAGTCAGTCGCCCATTGTCTTCCCAGCCTAACCCTAGGCAACCACTAATCTACTTTCTGTCTTATGGATTTACCTATTCTGGGCATTTTATATAAATGGAACTATACTATATGTGGGTTTCGTGACTGTTTCTTTCACTCATCCTAATGTTTTCAAGGTTCATCCATGTTGTAACATAATGTCCCAACCTTGTAATTTTTGTATGTCATCATGTACTTATTTTCATCCCCCTTTCTTCACACAGAAATGTCAAATCTCTTCTTTTATTTCTATGCCACTCTCTTCTTTGTGACTTCTAATGAATATATCAGTGTCAAGTCTCACGGCATCCCCCTGCAATGAAAGATTCCAGTCCTGACATTTCAGACAATCCCACCAGTTCCTGTAATCTTCCACTCACGCCATCATTAAAAATGAAGCTGCTGGGCTTCCCTGGTGGCGCAGTGGTTGAGAGTCCGCCTGCTGATGGAGGGGACACGGGTTCGTGCCCCGGTCTGGGAAGATCCCACATGCCGCGGAGCGGCTGGGCCCGTAAGCCATGGCTGCTGAGCCTGCGCGTCCGGAGCCTGTGCTCCGCAACGGGAGAGGCCACAACAGTGAGAGGCCCGCGTACCGTAAAAATTTTTTAAAAATTTAAAAAATGAAGCTGTTTACAAAATCTGAGCCAATGACAGGGATCACTGTATTACTCAACTGTTCCCTTCTACAGCTAAATGAAGGTTTTATTCTCAGGAATTAGCAACACCACCTCAAGGGCTGACTAGCCACACAAGCGACATCCTGATCTGGCTTCTCCCCGGAAGAGATGGAAGTCACTGCCCTGTTCCTCAACTAAGGACCATTATGACAAATCCCAAAAAGAAAAAGAAAAAAGCTTTCTTTCTCATGCTTATTTATGAACAAACAGGTCTTTATTGGGTGTTTTTTTTTTCTGGTTTTTTTTTTTAGGGAAAATTTCAAATATATTCAAAAGCAGAGAGACTACTATAATGCAGTCCCATTATCCAGCATCAATGACGATCAATTCCTAGCTAACCTTGTTCGATGTGTACCTTCACCTCCACTCCCCACCTCCTTTACCAAAACCTTCTCGCTAAAACTCCTTGGAAATATTTACTTGGACACCCCTGTTCTCCCATAGTTCTGGTTATGTTAACTTTATTTGCAGTAGATATTTGGGGAACATTACTCTGTGTCCAGCGCTGGGTCCTGAGGACACAAAGATGAATAGGACATTGTCTGGGCAGTTTACACACCAGGAACATGAAACACAAACGTTCCATTTAATTACAGCACGAGGCTGGGGGATGGACAAAGTTGGTTCCTGACACAGCTTCACGCGGGTGGTAGTGGGGTTTGTAAATAAAATCATTAATAGTAATCACATGCCGGAGAGGGGGTAACGTTTCCGATAAAGTTGCTGGTGTGGAAGTGCTTACATGATATTATTTTAAAGGTTATAATGGGGTTAAAGGAGCTACTACAATGAGATAGGAGTTGGTTAAAATGTGAAGGCAGAGCCATTTCTCTGACTGAATGCTTGGGCATGATTCACAGCCTGGAAAACCCCCGGACTGGAAATCCACCCTGATAACCCTCCTGTGTCCCATGTTGTCACGATCCACCCCTGAAGCCAGGAGATCTGGGGCCTGCGATCGGCTGGAAAGGACAAAGAGAAAGGGTTGGGGAAAAGGAAATATAAATGAATATCTCCACAAATGAGTACCAACCTCACAGGTATGAGTCTAAGTTAAAATGTATATAAAATAGAAATACATATGTAGCCAGCCATAAATGGGAAGAAACTGAGGCGTCTATGTGAAACCATGAAGAAGCCTCACTTGCCCAGAGGCTCATACAAGCCACCTGATCCAGGGCAGCTGTCCCCTCCAGAAGTGAGGGGGACAGCTCTTTGGGACAGTGAGTTCCCAGTGTCAGACCTGGATCATCATTTCCTTAACAAACTGTTCCAACAATCAGTGATATTAATCTTCCCCTATTCAGTCCCTCATAATGCCCCAAGGGGCACTCATGCCCACAGGTTGTTCCGGGGGCCAGAGCTTTAATCGGCCTGAAGGAACCAGAGGAGGCTTCCATTTTCTGTCCATTGTGAAGAATGAGGAAGAGGCAGGCAGAAGGTCTTAGGGTGAGGGCATAAATATAAGCCAAGGCGTTGAGGCGTGAAGCAGCATGGCCTGGTCACGAAGCATTTTAGCATCAGTGGAGGTCAAGTGTGAGACAAGGGGTGTGGAGAGAAAAGAGGCAGGTGAGAAAGGCAGGGCCAGGTCCAAGAGGTCTTCTCTTGTCCTGTGAAAGAATGGGGCTCGGTTGAAGAATTAGAAGCCGGGGAACTTGCACGATCAGACCTGTATATTGGATTGATCCCTGTGGACAGTGAATTGGGGCAGAGGATCCAGGTGGGAATAGGTTGCATTGTGCAGGGATGAAGGGAGGCATCCCTCAGCCAGTCCAGAGCTGTAACAGGGTCGTTAAGGGCTGAGTTGCACCCCTCCCCCAATTTCTTATGGTGAAATCCTGACCCTCAGGATGTGACCATACATAGAGATGGGTCTTTAAGGAGGTAATTAAGTTAAAATGAGGTCATTAGGGTGGCCCCTAATCCAATATGCCTGATGTCCTTTTAAGAAGAGGAGATTAGGGCTTCCCTGGTGGTGCAGTGGTTGAGAGTCAGCCTGCCAATGCAGGGGACACGGGTTCGTGCCCCGGTCTGGGAAAATCCCACATGCCGCAGAGCGGCTGGGCCCGTGAGCCATGGCCGCTGAGCCTGTGCGTCCGGAGCCTATGCTCCGCAACGGGAGAGGCCACAGCAGTGAGAGGCCCGCGTACCGCAAAAAAAAAAAAAAAAAGAAGAAGAGGAGATTAGGACACAAACACCTATGGAGGGAAGACCACGTGGAGAAACAGTGAGAAGATGGCCGTCCACAAGCCAAGGAGAAGAAACCAGCCCTGCTGACACCTCAGTCTCAGACTTCCAGCCTCTAGAACTGCGAGAAATAGATTTCTGGTGTCTAAGCCACCCAGTCTGTGGAGCTTTGCTATGGCAGCTCTAGGACAGTAACATGAAGTTGAAACAGGATGTGGACGAGGGTCACGAAACTCAGCAAGACT
Source organism: Lagenorhynchus albirostris (assembly GCF_949774975.1). Lineage (NCBI taxonomy): Eukaryota > Metazoa > Chordata > Mammalia > Artiodactyla > Delphinidae > Lagenorhynchus > Lagenorhynchus albirostris. Next base: position 103,847,720 of record NC_083098.1, on the reverse strand, counting down.
TGTTGATTACAAGTGGGGACGGAAGAGGAAGAAGGGCAGGAGGCCTGCCAGACTTCTCGTTTGATGAGATTAGTGGAGGCAGGGCCACTCAGTGTGACAGAGATCCTGGAGAAGGAGCTGCTCAGGCTGAGTTACATCTGAGAGCATGTGAGTGGACGTCCAAATAAAAATGCACAGCCGAACACTGAATGTTGAGTCTGAAGCATCTCACAAAGAGCGGGACAACCGTGGTTCTTATTCTTGTCCCATTTCTGAGACTGTTTTGTTGTGTGCTCTCTGAGCCTCAGTTTCCTCAACCATTAAAAAGAATAAGGTAGGATAATAATACCTTCCCTTCTACCTTGGAGAGTTGTTGAGAGTTCAGATGAAAAGGACATCACCGTATGCTAACACATATATATGGAATCTAAAATAAAATAAAAAATGGTTCTGAACAACCTAGGGGCAGGACAGGAATAAAGACACAGACGTAGAGAATGGACTTGAGGACACGGGGAGGGGGAAGGGTAAGCTGGGACGAAGTGAGAGAGTGGCATGGACATACATACACAAGCAAATGTAAAATAGGTAGCTAGTGGGAAGCAGCCCCATAGCACAGGGAGATCAGCTCGGTTCTTTGTGACCACCTAGAGGGGTGGGATAGGGAGGGTGGGAGGGAGGGAGACGGAAGAGGGAAGAGATATGGGGACATATGTATATGTATAACTGATTCACTTTGTTATAAAGCAGAAACTAACACACACCACTGTAAAGCAATTATACTCCAATAAAGATGTTAAAAAGAAAAGGATATCAAAGGATGATTTAGAAATCTTACTGAGTTCATTGAGTTTCTTAAGAGCAATTTGTCTCAAAATGACAAAGTGTTTTCTAGGCATGAATTGTTTACCAAATCCTGGATCTGGTAGTAAATTGTCACAATCCTTCTTTGGTTTTGTTCTGTTTGTCACCAAAGGCTATAACCACATGATGGAAATTTGTGTTTCTAGAAACTTAATCATACTGACTTATAATGCTGTCTAGTGATAAGGGCTGACTGAGAACAATTACATGCATTTATGTAAGATTTCTTAATAGTAGGAGTATTATAAATCAGAGATAAGTTGTTTCATTTGAAACAATTAGTGAGTCAGAAAGAAATTAGAGAACAGGCTACGACTTCTTAGATGTTGTTGCTTTGGTTGTTAAAATCATGAGCTAATGGTTTTAGCATAGATATTATGTGATATTATCACAAAAGCATAGATCGCAATCATTGTCATCAAAGAAATCCATGGTGTAAAATAATTTATAAACTATGTGAGACTAAAAACTTTACCCTAAAATTGAAGTGGTATGACCACCTTTCACCACTAGAGGGAAGCAATCCACTGAAATAAATAAATTGTGCCCTTGGGGTGTTACTACTGGTTGGGCAGGGAGCCTTAAATGGTTCTTCCAACACAGATTCCAATATGCTAGATTACAATTTCAAATTCCAATGTTTTATATAACATTGCTGGCTGAGGATAATACGCATCCTTCCAGGGGTGTTGCAGAACCCTAAAGAACAGAAAATGTTAGAACTTCAGAGGTCTTCTGCCTTACCAGGAATCTGTAAAGTAACAGGTGTGAACGTTTTCCTTTCTAGTCCTCTGGGGAACAGACAGTCCTAAAAATTAAAATACTTGGTTAATTGACAACTCACTAAGCATAAAATAGTACACAAGCAGGGCAACCCTGATAAGTAACTGGATCAATTTTTTAATCCATAAAAAATTAGTCTTTTTAAAAGTTATTATCGCTATAATAATACATGGTAAGAAAATTTGGAAAACATAAAACTATGAGAAAGTAGATAAAAATTAAACTATTATTGATCTTTTTGTCTATTTTTTTAAATGGTTACTTTCCTATGTGACTATATTAATTAAGACAGTACCTTAAATCTTTTTTAGAATAAGGAAAGGAGGATAATGGATGGATAGATAGAGAGAGAGAGAGTTAGATACACAAGAAACCATCTCAATAGTTTCCAAAGCTAGCTGATAGTCAAAATTACCTAGTGAGCTTTTAAAAACTAAATCAGAATTTATTGAGGGAAAGGGAAAAGAATAGGACAGTGGATCCCTGAGTGTGTGTGTGTGTGTGTGTGTGTGTGTGTGTGTGTGTGTGTGCATGTTTGTTCTGAGTTCCCCAGTTGATACTTTAGAGTCGACATGTGGGTGATGCCATGGAAAATATAGAGCAACTGAATGGTTAAGAACTTAAATTTAATTGACCCAACTTGTGGAAACCAAATTGGAATTAAACTACTTTTCAAAAAAATCATTTTGCAATAAGAAAAATTGTGAAAGGCATACAGTTGAAACATTGACAGCTCTAATAATACATTTAAATCTATGATATTTTAAAGAAAAAAGTTTATTTGAAACTACTCAGAACAGTTTGTCTCTGGAAGTGTATAAAGATGAACAAACTGTTGAACAAAGAAATGAGAGTTCTTATTCACTAAAGACCCTCACAGTAAAAACAAACAAACAAAAAAGTGCGCCTTACAGCATCTCACAGGTCTGTCACTTATATTACAAAGGAAGATTATTCTCCAAGAAGATAAAGTTCTGGGGTTACTGAAGGAAGATCTCAGACCTGATAGATATGAGAATAAGAGAAAAGGATTAATCTTCTTTACTCTTAGCTCATGGAGGCAGAAGAATGCAAGGAAGTTCTTTTTATTTATTTATTTATTTTATTTATTTATTTTTGGCTATGTTGGGTCTTTGTTGCTGCACGCGGGCTTTCTCTAGTTTCAGTGAGCGGGGGCTACTCTTTGTTGAGGTGCACGGGCTTCTCATTGTGGTGGCTTCTCTTGTTTCAGAGCATGGGCTCTAGGTGCATGGGCCTCAGTAGTTGTGGCTCGTGGGCTCTAGAGCAAGGCTCAGTAGTTGTGGCGCACGGGCTTAGTTGCTCCGCGACATGTGGGATCTTCCCAGACCAGGGCTTGAACCCGTGTCCCTTGCATTGACAGGCGGATTCTTAACCATTGTGCCACCAGGGAAGTCCCAAGGAAGTTCTTTAAAAGGCATGTGGACACACGTTCAAGTATAGAGAACTTGGAATTTGGTTCTTATAAACAAACCATAGGACTGGATTCCCTGCTAAGGCTGAATGACAGCAGCCATGGAAGGGAAGCCAGTTGCCCAGGTGAGAGTCCTGGCAAAATAGATAATTAAAACCAGAGTTGTCTGAGGCACAGAAAGCTCATTAGGACTGAAAGCTGAGGGAAGAATTGGAAAATAACAACCAGAAAACAACTAACAAAATGGCAATAAGTACATATCTATTGATAATTACTTTAAATGTAACTGGACCAAATGCTCCAATCAAAAGACATACAGTGGCTAAATGGATTTTTAAAAAAAGAGGAAGAAGAAGAAGACCCAAATATGTGTTGCCTACAAGAGACTCACTTCAAATCTAAAGACACTCAGACTGAAGGAGAGGGATGGAGAAAGCTATTTCATGTAAATAGAAATGAAAAGAAAGCAGGGTTAGCAATACTTACATCAGACAAAATAGACTTTAAAACAAAGACTGTAACAAGAGACAAAGAGGACATTATATGATAAAAATCCAACAGGACAATGTAACAATTGTAAATATAAATGCACCCAACATAGGAGCACCTAAATACATAAAGCAAATATTAACAGATATAAAGGAAAAACTTGACAGTAACACAACAAAGTAAGTGCTTTAACACCCCACTAACAGCAATGGACGGATAATCTGAACAGAAAATCAATAAGGAAACACTGGCTTTAAATGACACATTAGACTAGACAGCCTTAGTAGATGTACAATAAGTCCCCTACATATGAACGTTCAAGTTGCAAACTTTCAAAGGTGCAAATGTGTGTTCTCATGTCCAATCATATAAGGAGTGAGTGAAATTGCAGCTTGCCCTCCGTCTCCTACTGCTGATGATCCTTCAGCTCTACCATCTCCCACCTCCTCTCCCTCCTCCAGTCAGTAACTCTTCTTGCCTGTTCACTTAATGCCAGCCCCTGTATGCTAGCTGTTATACTGTACTACTGTACTTTTCAAGGTACTGTACTGTAAGATTAAAAATGTTTATTTTTTGTGTTTGTTTTTTATGCATTTTTGTGTAAAATAAAAGTATTATAAACCTATTATAGTACAGTACTATATAGTGGATTGTGTTAGTTGGCTACCTAGGCTAACTTTGCTGGACTTACAAACAAATTGGACTTATGAACACGCTCTCAAAATGGAACTCGTTCATATGTAGGGAACTTAATATATATAGTATATTCCATCCAAAAGCAGAGAAATACACATTATTTTCAAGTGCACATGGAACAGTCTCCAGGATAGACCACATGCTAGGCCACAAAATGAGTCTCAGTAAATTTAAGAAGATTGAAATCATATCAAGCAGCTTTTCCAATCACAGAGCTATGAGACTAGAAATCAACCACAAGAAAAAAACTACAAAAAACACAAACACATGGAGGCTAAACAACAAGCTACTAAATAACCAATGGTTCACTGAAGAAATCAAAGAGAAAATTTTAAAATACCTGGAGACAAATGAAAATGGAAACAGAATGATCCAAAATCTATGGGACACAGCAAAAGCAGATCTAAGAGGAAAGTTTGTAGTGATACAAGCCTACCCGAGGAAACAACAAAAATCTCAAATAAACAATCTAAACGTACACCTAAAGGAGCTAGAAAATAAGAACAGATAAAACCCAAACTTAGTAGAAGAAAAGAAATAATCAAGATTAGAACAGAAATGTAATTGAACTTTAAAAACAATAAAAAGAGCAAGGAATCTAAGAATTGGTTCTTTGAAAAGATAAACAAAATTGATAAACTTTTAGCCAGACTCATTGAGGAAAGAGAGAGTGCTCAAATAAATAAAATTAGAAATGAAAGAGGAGAGTTACACCCAACACTACAGAAATACAAAGGACCATAAGAGATTACTACAAGCAATTATACATTAATAAAATGGACAACTTAGAAGAAATAGATAAATTCCTAGAAAGGTACAATCTCCCAAGACTGAGGAAAGAAAAAATATGAGCAGACAAATTACCAGTAATGAAATTGAATCAGTAACAAAAAAACTTCCTGCAAACAAAAGTCCAGGACCAGATGCCTTCAGAGGTGAATGTCACCAAACATTAAAAGAAGAGTTAACATCTATTCTTCTCAAACTATTCCAAATAATGAAGAGGAAACAATGCTCTGAACACATTCCATGAGGCCAGCATCACTCTGATACCAAAACCAAAGACACCATAAAAAAAGGAAATTACCAGCCAATATCTCTGATAAACATAGATGCAAAAATCCTCAACAAAATAGTAGCAAACCAAATTCAACAATACATTAAAAGGATCATATATCATGATCAAGTGGGATTTATCCCAGAGATGCAAGGATGGCTCAATATCTGCAAATCAATCAATGTAATACTCCATGTTAACAAACTGAAGAATAAAATTCATATGATCATCTCATAATGTAGAAAAGGCTTTTGACAAAATTCAACATCCATTTATGATAAAAACTCTCAACAAAGTGAGATTAGAGGAAACATAACTCAACATAATAAAATTATATATGACAAACCTACAACTAACCTCATACTCGAGGGTGAAAAGCTGAAAGTGTCTCTTCTAAGATCAGAAGCAAGACAAGGATACCCTCTTTTGCCACTTTTATTTATATTTGAAGTCCTAGACACAGCAATCAGACAAGAAAAAGAAATGTCATCCAAATTGGTAGGAAGAAGTAAAACTGTCACTGTTTGCAGATGACATGATACTACATATATATAGAAAGTCTTAAAGATATCACCAAAAAACTATTAACACTGATAAATAAATTCAGTAAAGTTACAAGATACAAAATTAATATACAGAAATTTGTTGCGTTTTTATGCACTAACAACATATTACCAGGAAATTTTTTTTAAAATGTCATTTACAATTGCATCAAGAAGAATAAAATGCCTAGAAATAAATCTAACCAAAGGAGTAAAAGACCTGTACTTGCAAAACTATAAGAGACTGATAAAAGAAATTGAAGATGATACAAACAAATGGAAAGATATACCATGCTCATGGATTGGGAGAACTAATATTGTTAAAATGACTGTACTCCCCAAGACAAGCTACAGATTCAATGCAATCCCTATCAAAATACCAATGGCATTTTTCACAAAACAAGAACAAATAATTCTAAAATTTATATGGAAACACAAAAGACCCCAAATAGCCAAAGCAATCTTGGGAGAGAAGAACAAAGCTGGAGGTATCGTGCACCTTGATTTCAAACTATACTACGAAGCTACAGTCATCAAAACAGTATGCTACTGGCACAAGAAAAGGCACATAGATCATTGGAACAGAAGAGAGAGCCTGGAAACAAGCCTATAGTCATATGATGGTCGATTAATCTGCAAAAAAAGATTCAAGATATCCATGAGAAAAAGACAGCCTCTTCAATAAATGATGCTGAGAAAACTGGACAGCTACATGCAAAAGAATAAAACTGTACTACTTTCTCACACCATATACAAAAATAAACTCAAAATGGATTAAAGACTTAAATATAAGGCTTAAAACCATAAAACTCCCAGAAGGAAACAGAGGCAGTTTTCTCTTTTAAATAAGTCCTAACAATATTTTTTTGGATATGTCTCTTCAGGCAAGGGAAACAAAAGCAAAAATAAAGAAATGGGATTCTATCAAACTAAAGAGCTTTTGCACAGCAAAGGAAACTAACAACAAAATGAAAAGGCTGCCTACTGAATGGGAGAAGGTATTTGCAAAAGATATTTCCTATAAGAGGTTAATATCTAAAACATACAAAGAACTCATACAACTCAACATCAAAAGAAAAAATAACCCAATTAAAAACTGGGCAGAGGACCTGAATAGACATTTTCCAAAGAAGACATACTGATGGTCAGCAGACACATGAAAAGATGCTCAACATCACAAATCATCAAGCAAATACAAATCAAAACAAAAAGATACCACCTCACACCTCTCAGAATGGCTATTATCAAAAAGACAACAAATAACAAGTGTTGGTGAAGATGTGGAGAAAAGGGAACCCTCGTGTACTGTTGGTGGGATTGTAAATTGGTACAGCCACTATGGAGGTTCCTCAAACAATTAAAAATAAAACTACCATAAGATCTAGAAATTCCACTTCAGAGTATTTTTCTGAAAAAAAAAAAGACACCAATTCAAAAATATATATGCATCCCTACATTCATTGCAGCATTATTCACATTAGCCAACATATAGAATTGACCCATATCTTGCCCACTGATAAATTAATGAATAAAGAAAATGTATATATAAAGATAGATACACACATACATATATACATACAATGCAATAGTACTCAGTCATAACAAAGAATGAAATCTTGCCATTTGAGATAACATGGATGGAACCAGAGGGTCTTATGCTAAGTGAAATAAGTCAGACATAGAAAGAAAAATACTGTATGATTTCACTTATATGTGGAATCTAACAAACAAAATGCATGAATAGACATAAAACACAAACAGACTCATAGATACAGAGAACAAACTGGTGGTTGCCAGAGACAAGAGGTGGGGGGATGAGTGAAATAAGTGAGGGAGATTAAGAGGTACAAACTTCCAGTTCTAAAATAAATGAATCATGGAAATGTAGTATACAGCATATGAAATATAGTCAATAATTAGATAATATCTTTGTATGGTGACAGATGGTAACTAGACTTATCATGTTAATCATTTTGTGATGTATAAAGGTATCGAATCACTATGATGTATACTGAAACTAACATAATATTGTAAGTCAATTATACTTTAATCTTTTTTAAAAAATGGAAAATAAAGAGAAACAACTACTGTAGGATTCAGACACCACTGAGCCATTGAAGGCTTACGAGATGTTTAAGGGCAGTCATGGTCATTATCAACAGTTCAGGAGATGTGTGGGGGCAGCCAGGCCAGAATTCCAAACTTATGCTCCCAGAGAAAGAACTAGCTGGTTTAAAAGGTTCACAGTTGAGACCTGGATCAGGTACGAAAGGGAGAGGATCTTTATCATTCATCGGCAGCCAACACAGCATTCATGTCAGGAGCTGCTGAGAGCAAAGTCCAGTGCTGCATTGCCCGTATGGAGTCTTCACCTCCTCCACCAGCAGTCCAGCTCAGAGATATCCAGGGACCAGAGAGTCTCAGAAAAGCCTTTCTGGAGGCCAGAAAGAAGACAGTGCTTCTTAAACAAGCAATACTGCTATCAATGTTGTCCATGGACCAGCACAATCAGCATCACCAAAGAAATCGTTAGAAATGCAGAATTTCAGGTGTCACCCAAGACCTGTTGAATCTTATACTGCATGTTACAAGACACCCCCAGGCAGTGAATGTACTTGTAGTTAGGTCTCCTAGACCACCTAGCCGCTAGTTAGATGAGTGAACGGTGAATGAATGGCGAGTGAATGGCAACAAGAATGACCAAGACGGGCTTGTTAGTTCATAAGGTTAGGACCTTCAGCCTGGGGGCTCAGATGCAAGAGCAGAATTACCCGAATCTATACATTTATCACATACTCCCAACAGATAAGAAGAGTACCAGATCTTAAACAAAGTGCTTGAGATACAGAAACAGTCATATTTTTCTTCATTTTTGGAATTGATAAAGATGAAATAAATCTATTTTTGAGTAATTCACTTCTCAGAGGCAAATTAAAATACTTCCTCAGCTCTAAGAAAATCATGACTACAACATGTGCAGTGCTCACGTGTTCTGGGCACTTTTCCACCCTCTTCACACAGCCCTTCTTCCTCGAATTTAATCCTTACATAGATTCAACCAGTGTCCATTTTCACAGCTTTTATCTTGCTGTATCCTATTGGAATTGTTGGGCATTCATACTCTAATTCTAGAACCAGATTCTGTGGGACTCAGTAATATACATTTTGATAATTCTCAAATTTTAGACTCACTTAGAAAGCTTTTTTTTTTTAATGTAAACTTTCAATTGACAGTCCCAGACACTCTGATTCCGAGGGTCTGGGATGAGACCTGGAAATCTGCATTTTTAACAAGTATCCCAGGTGAATTTTATGAACTTGAACCACAAGCACACTTTGAGAATCATGGGTCTGGTTGTTAATGATCATTTCATACTCATACACAGACCACCTCCCAAGGAGTTATGATGGGTTAATTAGAACAGCACCAGAGATGTGCTGGCTTTACAAGTGCTTCTGGTACCAATGAAATCCAGTTGAGCTAGGGCACAACTTAGAGAAAACTGCCCTGGCAGGAGGTACCTTGAACTTGACTCTCTGCCACCCAGAGGGGAGAACAGTGACTCACAGGACAACCCATTTGGAAATGATAAAATTGAGGAAAGCATTTCATTTAAGACAGAGAAACATCTGTACAAATGTAAACTCATAACAAGGGAACGTTAGACCTGAAATGTAAGAGATTTTATATTCTCCAGTAATTATGTATGTATCTGTAAGAAAACTGTCCAAATATAATACTGGTAGAAGCAGTCACAGTCATTGGGTGAAGGAGAACACAGCCAAGCTCATTGCAGATGCATGGCGGTTAAACCAGAATGCCTCTCAGTGACTATGGAAGGGGTGGGTGACATTTAATGGCATTACACCTCACTCGTGTGCACATGCATGCACACATGGCTGCTGTGTAACAAGAAATGTGATGGCGCAACATGTCAGGGACATCAGTGATACTCACTCTGATAATGAAAGCACACTAAATGCTAAATTCGCTGCATCAGGCTTCACCTTTCTTTGAAAACACAGAGGACACATGATAATTGCTAACTTCAGTTGCGCCCTTTTAATGTGCAAAACTGCACTCAAAGTGTTTTATCTGTATTGATTAATCTAATTCTCACAACAACTGTAGGAGGTGGGTATACTCTTATTCCCATTTACAGTGATGAAATGGAGGCAAGAAAGCATTGAATAATGTGTCCAAAGTCGCACCAGGAAGTAGCTATAGGCAGTTTTGTTACAGGGAAGAACCAAATCTCATTACATGTTGGATCTGTTTCTTTTACTTTAACCTTTGCTTCCCATTGCTTTTGTTCACTAAAAGGATACTGTCTATACATAATGGCCTGCCTCAGGGAACACTGCCCCTCTGCCTGAATGGTAAACCAAAGTGCCTTTGTTCAGGGAAGCATCCTGACCCTGTCCACCTGTGAATGGCTGCAAGAAAAGAAGAAATTAACACATCCCCTCCCTGAGGCTGGCCATTCCAGGAGATATTTGCAAGACTTATGGCCTTTTTACTTTACTTCTCCACCTCCTCCCCCTCCCTGTTCTATAAAAGAAACTGGCCTCCAAACCCCAATAAGATGGTTCTTTTGAGACACTAGTCTGCCATCTTCTCTGTCCGCTTGCTTTCCAAATAAAGTCTCTATGCCTTGCCTCAACCCCTCCTCTCCCGATTTATTGGCCTGTCGTGCGGCAAGCAGAGCAAAGTTGGACTCAGTAACAGTCTAGCTCTATAGACCAGTTTTCATTCTGCACTGTCTGTCTATAACTGGTTTACAGTGTTTATTTATTCTAGATACAAATCCTTTGCTGATTACATGGATAGCAAATGTCTTTTCCGGTAATATGGTTTGTCTTTTCACTCTCTTAATGTCTTTCTGTTGAACAGGAGTTCTTAATTTTAATGTAATTGAATTCAAAAACCATTTCCTTTATTGTTAGTGCTCTTTGTACTCTATTTAAGAAATCTCTGCCTACCTTCAAATTCATCAAAATAGTCTCCAATCTAGGAGTTCTATTGTTTTAGTTTTCACGTTTACTTGTAAATGATTTTTGTGTTTGAAATGAGGTAAGGGTCAATACTCCCTTTTTCCCATATGGATATCCAGCTTCATTTATTGAAATCGAAGGACTTTGTTTATTTAAAAGATTGCTCTTTCTCCATTTCTCCACTGTTCTACTTTTATAATAAATCAAGCGTTCATCTAAGAATGTTAATTCATTTTTAAATATCAGCTTGGCATAATTAGTGCAACAACTAAATTATACTGGAATACTTTTTACATATTAGAAGATTTTACTAAAAATCTGATCATTAATTTCTGATCCCACACATATTTAAATTTGGACGTATGCCTCTCGTGGAGAGGGTGAAATTCCATGTATTGCATGGAATACATGCAATGTTCCATTGTAGCTATATTCTATTCCAGAGCTTTCCAAATTGGTGTGAAGAGAAAAATTGTTCTTTGGGGGTTGGTGTGGGGGAATTGAGAGGAGGGTTTAGAAATACATGTGGAGAGCAAAACAAAATTAATTCTTCACCACTTAAATTCATTTGTTCAAGCCACAGAGTATGACTGGTCTCTTTTCACCCTAGGATTTTTCTAAACTTTTAATGTGCTAATAAGTAGGCTGTGACATTAAGAAACATTTCCCAACCTAGCGTGACCACAAAGACCTTTGTTGTCAAAACACTTCACTCTCAGCATGGCCTTCATTCACTGTTTAATCAGAAGAGAAGCCATTAAGTTCCTGCCATCAAACCCATAAAGCCACCAGCATCCGACCTCGCTCCTTCTTCAGCAGGTGACTAGTGCACACCCTCCAGAGGAAGGAGCATCTCTTTACCTCACTCCATGTTCACTTGCTTCCTCTGGACTCAGCTCTCTCCTCTGCATCCTTCCATTTCCTGGGGGCTGGCTCCTCCCCAGAACACCCAAACAGGCTTTACATCGCCCCACCTTTTAAAAAAAAAGACCATGAGGAATTTAAAATAGTACAGCTGGACTTCCCTAGTGGCGCAGTGGTTAAGAATCCACCTGCCAATGCAGGGGACACGGGTTCAAGCCGTGGTTCGGGAAGATCCCACATGCCGCGGAGCAACTAAGCCCGTGCACCACAACTACTGAGCCTGAGCTATAGAGCTGGTGAGCCACAACTACTGAAGCTCGCATGCCTAGATCCCGTGCTCCACAAGAGAAGCCACCGCAATGAGAAGCCCACGCACCGCAACGAAGAGTAGCCCCCATTCGCAGCAACTAGAGAAAGCCCACACTCAGCAACGAAGGCCCAAAGCAGCCAAAAATAACTAAATTAATTAATTAAAAGTAAATAAATAAAATAGTACAGCTTCTCTGGAAAACAGTTTGACATTTCTTAAAAAGTGAAATATACATGTATCATAAAACCCAGTGACCATACTCCTGGGCATTTATTCCAGAGAAATGAAACTTATGTTCACACAAAAACCCATACACAAATGTTCATAACAGCTTTATTTGGAACAGACGAAAACTGGAAACAATGAAAATATCTTTCAATGGGTGAATGGCTAAAAACTCCTGTGGTACGTCCATACCATGGAGTACTATTCAGCAATAAAAAGGAATGAACTATTGGTACACACAACAGCATGGATGGCTCTCAAGAGCATAGGATGAGTGAGAAAAAACAATCTCAAAGGGCTTCCCTGGTGGCACAGTGGTTGAGAGTCCGCCTGCCAATGCAGGGGACGTGGGTTCGTGCCTCGGTCTGGGAAGATCCCACATCCCTCGAGCGGCTGGGCCCGTGAGCCATGGCCGCTGAGCCTGCGCGTCCGGAGCCTGTGCTCCGCAACGGGAGAGGCCACAACAGTGAGGGCCTGCGTACCGCAAAAATAAATAAATAAATAAAATAAAATCTCAAAAAGTTACGTACTATATGATTCCATTTATATAACGTTCTAGAAATGACCAAATTACACAGATGGAGAACAAAGTCATGGTTGTCAAGGGTTAAGGATGGAGGAGGGATGGCATGAGGGAGATATTTTTGGTGCTGGAATAGTTTTGTATCTTGATTTCAGTAGTGGTTACACAAATCTGCACATGTGATAAAGTAGCATAGACTTATATGCACATGCTATACCAATGTCATCTCCCTGGTTTTGATATTGTACTGTAGTTACATAGCTGTAGAAGTAACCATTGGCAAAACTGGGTGAAGGGTAAATGGAAACTCTCTGTACTTTCTTTCCAACTTTCCGTGAACCAGTAATTTTTTCGAAAGAAAAAATATCAGTGTACACTAAACAGATAAAAACATATAAATTTCCCTAGACCCCATGTTCCCCTCCAAGTACAACAACATCCTTCTCCACTTCTTTGCAGCTAAATTTATTGAAAATGTTTACTTTTTTTTTTTTGCCACACCACGTGGCATGTGGAACTTCCCAGACCAGATATTGAATCTGTGTTCCCTGCAGTGGAAGCATGAAGTTTTAACCACTGGACAACCAGGGAAGTCCTGAAAATATTTTCTTTAACTTATATTCTCCATGTCTACCTTTTTCTACACCATTGCTCGATTCACTAATTTATTCATCAAATATTTGTTAAGTGCCTATTATGCTGTAGGCACTGTTCTAGGTTCTTGGGACATATGAGTGAACAAAATCTCTTCCTTCATGTAGCTTACATTTGGGGGAAGGTGGGGAGACAGACAATAAATAAAGTAAGTAAGTAAAACAGAAAGTATGTTCAATAGTGATAAATGCTTTGAAGACAAAGTTGGAAAGAGGGATAGCACTTGAGTGGAAATAAATGTGATTTAAATAGAGTATCAGGTAATGCTGCACTGGAAGGTAACATTTGAGCAAAGACCTGAAGGAAACAAGGGATTGAGTTTGAACGAAGTCTGGGAGCATTATTCCTGGTAGAGCAAACAGCCAATGCAAAGGCCTTGTGGTGGGAGCCATCCTGGCTATTGCAAAAAGAGCAAGGAGGCAAGTCTGATGGGGGAGGGAGAGTCGAAGGAGATGAGGTCCAGGAGATAACTGGTTGGAAGTGGAGAGACCAGATCACTTGTCCAACACTGCAGTCTGAAAGGTGAGAGATTATGAAGACCTTGGTGAGTTTTGAACAGATCAACGTGATCTAACCTACACTTTTACAGGATCTGCTGAGGATGGAAGAGACCTTTGAAACTGCTCTGGCCAGGGTAAATAATCGCCTCTACTTTGCATGATCCACTGGATTCTTCCCAGTCCTTATTCTTGCTGAGTGACCTTTCAGCAGCACCTGACCACATTGACCACTCTTGTCATCTAATCAGTATGTTTACCTCCTTCCTCTTGGGCTGCTTCTTCTCAGTCTCTTTTCCTCTACCTGTCCCATAAGCATCTGACTTGCTTAAGACTGTGTATGTGGCCCTCATATCCTCTAAGAACATGTACTCTCCTTGGGCAATTTCATCCTTTCCCCTGGTTTCATTCCAGCTATATGCTAACGTTTGCAAAATCAGTATCTTTAGCCAGGATGTCTCAACTGAGCTCCAGACCCACACATCTAGCTGCCTACTGCATATTTCCACTTGGATGTCTCAAAGTCCTTCAAACTCATCTTGGGTAAAATGGAATTGTTTTCTCTACTGCCTCTTTCCTTAACCCCCACCAGGACTGCTTCTCCTCCTGGGTCCTCAGTCTCAGTTAAAAGAAGGATATCCACCTTGTTGCTTAAGCTAGAAATCCAGGAGTCATCTCTGAAACTTCACTTCTCTCGCTCTGCAAATCCAGTCCATTGCTAAGTCATCTTGATTCTACATGAAGGTAATTCTCCACTTCTCTATTTTGCTTTAGCCACCACATAGTACAAGCCGCCATCAACTTTCCCCAGGGTACAACAAAAGTCTTTTACCACTGGACCCTGCTTACCTGTCCAACTCCCATCATTCCCTCACTGTGTACACTGCAGCCACATTGACCTTCTTTCCGTTCCTTGAAAGACCATCCACATACTCTCGTCTTTCCGCAAGCCCCTCACACTCATTCTCATCCCCTCTATCAGTCCTGCTCATTGTACAGGTCTCAGCTGCAGTGTTCATTTCTCTGGGAGAACTCTCCTGACTCATGAATCAGGGAAGAGTCTCCTACTCTCTGCTCGTAATTCTCCTTTATTTCCCCAGTCACAGCCCTCACTCAGCACACAACCTTGGCATTGCCTTGCTGAGTTGTTTTCCTCACTGCATGATGTGCTGAGTGAAAGCAGAGATTGTGTCTCTTATTTATCTTGTATCCCCAGAGGTCAGCTCATTACCTGTCATGTCGTGAGCCCTCAAAATATTTATGAAGTGAATGGAAGAAGTGAATAGGTAGAATCTGGGGCTCATATAAGTCAGATCACTCTTGCCTGTCTTGTTCATTGTTATATCCCCAGCACCTACATTAGGGCCTGACACAAAGTAGACATTCAATAAATATTTGCTGAACAAGTGAATCATTACACATAGTGAAATCCCATTCCAGTGGTCTGAGGAGTAATAAACTATTCAGTCTGTGATCCAGTTACATTGAGAGCCATCCTCTTAATTCTTAATTGACAGAGCAATCATGAGACCAAATTACATAGAAATGAAGAAAATATAATCTGAGACCTGAAATAATATTTCAATAGATCTTTACATATTATATCCATTCTCCCCCACATAAACACATCTCCAACTTAGCAGAAGACTGGATTTTCTCTCGAAAGGGGTTCAGTCAGAGAAGCTCCAGATTTTGGGGTCCCAAGTCCAACTGGGGGAAGGAGACACCTAAATAAAAATAGATAAACTAAGTCAAAAATCTATGGACTGAATTATATGAGTCAAGACATTCCTTCTGACTTGCTTCCAAAATACTAGCAGTCAGGCTCTTGAAGGACAGAGAAGCAACTGAAGGATCCTTTTTTTCTTTTTTAAATTTTATTTATTTTTGGCTGCATTGGGTCTTTGTTGCTGAGCGCAGTCTTCCTCTAGTTGCGGGGCACGGGGGCTACTCTTCATTGTGGTGTGCAGGCTTCTCATGAGGTGGATTCTCTTGTTTTGGAGCACGGGCTCTAGGCACATGGGCTTCAGTAGTTGTGGCTCACGGGCTCTAGAGTGCAGGCTCAGTAGTTGTGGCACATGGACTTGGTTGCTCCGCGGCATGTGGGATCTTCCCAGACCAAGGCTTGAACCCATGTCCCCTGCATTGGCAGGCGGATTCTTCACTGTGCCACTAGGAAGTTCCAAAGGATCCTTTTTGAGGAAAAAGGATCCAAGAGGAAAATCTTACAAATTTTGACATTTGGGGATGTCACAATGAAATGACAGGGTGCTACCTGATCACTCTAAGGTGATGGCTACGAATTGCCACAGTCTTCTCATGAAGTTCCACTTAGACTTTCAGTGTTCCACTTTTAAATATTATTAGACAGCCAAAGATCAGCAGGCATTTGAGGAAATCCACCAACATTAAAGTCAAAGACCAAAACAAACAAAGAAGAAATAGGAACTCAGAGGAAACAGAGACAATTCAGAGAGCAGAAGATACTTCAGAGAACGTGTAATTAATATGTATAGAAAATAATAGTAAATATTGCATCAATGAGAAAAGAAAGAGCTCTTGGATATTTAAAATCAAATATTAAAATATTTGATAGCAGAAATAAGAAATTCATAGAACGAAAAGACAGGAGATAAGAAAAAAGATCAATGTTAAAAAATCTATGTTAAGCATACGTTCTGCTCATAGTAGATTCTTAATATATAGTAGCTATTATCTCATTCAGAAAATAAATTTGTCAGTGATCTTTGCACATGAGATTCCTTCCAACTGGAATGTGTCTTGTAGGACTACTTTATTAAAACATAAAATTCACATATATGATTTTAGAACACTAAGCTTAGATTTGTACATGACAATGAATTTACCCAACATACATAATACACAGTGCAGCTGCATTGATTTCAACATTAACAACCCAGTATATAAGCTCTCAGCCCTAACTGCTTCTTTGGGTCTTCATTTTCCTCGTGAAGCCTCCTATGCACGTGTAAAAATGACTAAATAAAATTTGCATACTTTCCTCCTGTTAGTCTGTCATGTCAGCTTAATTTTTAGGTCTAGCCAGAGACCCTAAAAAGGTAGAGGGGAAATTTTATCTACTCTAGAGTGTTAAAGAGTACCGCCAGGGCTTCCCTGGTGGTGCAGTGGTTAAGAATCTGCCTGCCAATGCAGGGGACATGGGTTCGATCCTTGGTCCGGGAAAATCCCACACGTCATGGAGCAACTAAGCCCGTGTGCCACAACTACTGAGTCTGTGCTCTACAGACTGCGAGCCACAACTACTGAAGCCCACACGCCTAGAGTCCGTGCGCCTTAACAAGAGAAGCCGCCACAATGAGAAGCCCGCACACTACGACGAAGTATAGCCAAAGGGAACTTGATCTAAGGAGGGGCATCAAGAAAGAATGCCTTTTGGGACTTCCCTGGTGGTCCACTGGTTAAGTCTCCGCACTTCCACTGCAGGGGGGCGTGGGTTCGATCCTCAGTCAGGAAACTAAGATCCCAAATGCCACGCTGCCAAAAAACAAAAAACAAAAAAAGAATGTCTTTGGGAAATGAACTTTGAGCTGGGACCTGAGGGGTAGCAATTACTATGTGGGCAGACATTGCTTGTTGCCCACAACATCCAGGCTCCCTTTCTTTGTTAGTTTTAGAACTCAAATCTTATCCTGGGTATCAGCCCTCCTTACAGATAGGGATGGACAATGGAATTACGCAAAACGTTGAGTGGAGCTTCCAATCTCCGTGCATCACTCCAAAGGGGATGACTCAGCTGGAAGGGAGGGTGATTTGACCTTTGTCTTTACCCTTCCTCTTATCTGGAAGGTAGAGGTGATGGCTGACATTTCAGTAGCCAGATGACCTCAAGGATGAAAACTCTGCACTAAACATTGGGAAAGGCAATCTTGTACATGCATTGTTTCAACCCAAGCTTGACCATGTAAGAATGGGCCTTGGGCTTGGAACACTTCCTAACCTAGAGATAAAGAACCCACATGGGCCTGTGGTGGACTTATCACCTTATGTGGGAATATTTTTGTCTCAGGCTCCGTGTGTATTCCTTTGTTTTACTGGAGCATGTGTGTCAACGGCCCTCAGGCATGTCACTAGCTTTCAGTTCAGACTCTACTGAAATTCTGAGTCTGGAATTCTGACTCTACTCCCACATCTGTTCATCAAAAAGATGAAAGGGAGAAAACAAGCCACAAACTGGAGGGGGCATATTTACAACAAATTTAACTGGCAAAGAATAGTGTCCAATATATATAAAGAACTATAAACCAATTTTAAGAGACAAACTACCAAATGATAAATGGGTAAAAGGCACTAGCATTTCACAGAAGAGGAAATGGAAATTGTGAATAAATCTATGTAAAGATGCTCACCTCATTTGAAATTAAAATCACAATGAGATACTACTTCACATGCATCCAATTAGATTGGCAAAAAAATCTAGCAAAATCAAGGGATGAGAAGAATGTGGTAAAATTAGGACTCTTATACACTGCTGGCAAAAGGAAAACAATTTGATATTGTCTCACAAATTTAAGCATTTATACCCTACCTCCCAGCAATTCTACCCCTACTTTTCTTTCTAAAGGAATTTTTGAATTCGTCATTCAGGAGACATGTTTAAATTTTTTTGCACAGCACCATTGTTTGTAATAGATGCTAGAAGCAAGCCAAATGTCGACTGATGGGAGGATGAAAAATACATTCTGGTAGTCACATGTTAATTACATATTAAGGAAAGTGATCCAACTGTACATACACAGAGCAATATGGATGAATCTTAGAAATACAGTATTAAGGCAATAACATCACAGAAAGCTATATCTAGTATAAATACCCTTTAATAAAGCTCAGAAACAAGATGAGGAAGAAGTGCAACAATAACTTCAATGGAATTGGAAATTTCTAGTCTGAGGTTAAGTACTGGGTTCACAGGTGTCTGATTTATTGCTATGCTTTATAGGTGGCATATACATTATAATTATTCTTCTGATGTATGAAATGATTCATTTAAAATAATTTCTAACCATAAAAAAAAACACAACTATTTGTGCCTCTGGCCTCTTTCAGCTACCTTCCTGTTTGTCTCCTTTGGTGGCTGTTAAACGTCTCATCTAGAAGTACTGGTGGTGGACATCCCTGGCGTTTGCTGGTTTCCCAGCACCTCTTACCCGCTCCTCTTCTGTTTAGGGAATGACCCACCTCGGGAACCCCTCTCCCTCAGGAGCAGCCCGATGCCTGGCTCTCCCAGCATGGGGGCTGGCACATACCTAGCTCTGCCAGTCAGTCAGTGGCACCCTCAGCAGATTCCAATTCAGAGGCGAGAAACCTGAGGAGGGAGGCTCCCGTGGCATCAGAGTTGCTGGTGGTTTGGAAGCAAAGGCACCTGATGTTCGGAGGTAGCAGTGGCTGCAAGATGGGATTCATGGTGCAGGGGTGCCAGGAGTATCAACCGTGGCGGTGGGGCCTGAGTGGGGAAGATGGGGCAGTTGTCTCGTCCGATCAGGCCTGTGGCAGGTCTAGGGCATTGTTTCTAGAAGCTCTGCCCCTGGGGTCTTTTCTTCAGCCCTCAAGCCTCCCTTTCAATAAACTCCTCTGCTGAATCAGCCAGGGTTGCTTCTGTTGCCTGCGTGGAACCACCACCAGTGCTATTTTTCTCCTGTAACTCCTTTCTGATAGATCTCACTCCCGATATTTTATGTTCCATAAACCAACATGTTCTTGGCACTAGGAATACAAAAAATAAAATTAGATAGATAGATAGATGACAAATAAATAGTGGATGGATAGATAAATAGATAAACAGATGTAGACAGACAGATAGATAGATAGATAGATAGATAGATGATAGAGTTCACACCGTCAAGGAGTGCAAAGTCTTGTCAGGAAGGGGGTATTAAACACCAGTGGTTGGTTATCACAACATCCATTCCCATCCCCCACCCCTCTTCTCTGCTTCTGCTATAGAAAATGGGAAAGATCCAGCAATTCCACTTCTGGGTATATATCAGGAGGGAATGAAATCATTGTGTTGAAGAGATACCTCCATATTCATTGCAGCATTATTTATAATAGCCAAGGCACGGAAACAACCTAAGTGTCCATCAACAGATAAATGGATAAAGAAGATGTGAATTTTATGTATATATAAATATGTATATATAAATGTGTGTATATATATATATATATATATATTCAGTCATAAAAAAGGAATCCTGACATTTGCAACAACATGGATGGACTTTGAAGGCTTATGCTAAGTGAAATAAGTCAGAGAACAACATATAATGTATGATCTCATATGTCTTTAAAAAAAAAAAACCCACTAAACTCATAGAAAAAGAGATCAGATTTGTGGTTACCAGAGTAGGGGATGAAGGGTGGGGGAATTGGATGAAGATCATCAAAAGGTACAATACAAACTTCCATTTATAAGACTTGGGGATGTAATGCACAAAGTGACTATAGTTAACACTGTATGTTAACTGTATGGTATATTTGAAAGTCGCTAAGAGAATAAATCCTAAAAGTTCGTATCAGAAGGATAAAACCTTTTTCTTTTTCTTTTTTTGTATCTCTACAAGATGATGGATGTTAACTGAACTTATTGTGGTAATTATTTCACAATACATGTAAGTCAATTCATTAGTTGGTATACCTTAAACTTATATGGTGCTGTATGTCATTTATATTTCAATAAAACTGAAAGAAAAAATAAAGAAGCTGGGAAAAATAAATACTTCCCATCTCTTGCATCTTGGAGTAGCCATATGACACAGTACCAGCCAATGACAAGTAAGTGGAAGTCCACTTTGGGGGCTCCTGGGAAAGTTTTTGCTCTTCAGACAGAAGACAGATGTGGCTGGTGCCACTCTTGCGGCTTCCTGTTGCCCTGAGTGTGGATACAATGCCTGAACCCACATGCAACCATGAACATAAGCCAAGCAAAGAGCAAGAACAGCAGAGGCATCAGTAAGCAGCTAAACTAACATCTGGAAAAATCTCTCTCTGGTCTTCTTGTTAGATGAGAAAAACAAACTATTTGTTTATGCCACTGTTAGTCAAATATTCTGCTGCTTGCAGCTGAAAGCATTCCTAATTTAAGCAGACCAAAATTGCAAACAAGGAGTGGTAAGTGTTGTCATAGAGGTGTGAATGAAAGTCTTTTTCTTGACAAATACAATGGAATATCCTCTATTTATTGTAGTAGCTAGCTTGAAACCAGGGTCAGGGAATTAAATACATGTCTTGAGCAAAACTTTGTGATGTTATCTATGTGTATTAGTTAGAATTCAAGGTCAGCTGCTCTAACAAAGGTCAAAATAACAGTGGCCTAAAGAAAGTCACAGTCAGGATGTTAATAATCCAAAAATGATTCACTGGCCACATGCTGTTGGTGACCCAGCTCCCTCATGTCTTATGGTTTAAAATAATGCTGCTCTGTCTCCTACCATTGTGGCTGCATTCCAGTGAGAGAGAAGGGAAGAAGGGGGAGAAGTAGGTTCACCATTCCATTTTATAGAAATCTTAAGGCTTTTTTTTCTCAAAGAACTACTCTTTTGGTTTTCCTCCTGCCCCACTGGTTGATACATTTCATTCTCTGTGCTGGTTCTTTTTCTTTGTTCCAACCTCTTTGTGTTGAAGGAAGCTGCAGCTTAGTTTTTGGCCCTTTACCTTTTTTTTTTTTTTCCTTAGCTGCATTCTTTCTTTTCATGGACCCATGGCTTTAGGTACCATCTTCATACCAATGACTGCCAAATTTATACCTCCAGCCCAGAACTTTCTCCTGAACTCCAGACTCATCGATCACGCTACTGCCTCCACCTCTCCACCTGGAGGTCCAATGGATGTCTCACACCCCTGACCAGTCTCTGCAACTCTGCTCCACCCACAGTCTTTCTACCTGATGGCACCTTCCTTACAGCTGCTCAGGCCAAAACTTAGAGTCATCTTTGACTCTTCTTTCTCTCACATCCAACCATCCAACCTCCAGTCCATGGAAAAGTTCTAATGGCCCTCTAAAAATACACCCAGAGTCTGACAACGTCTCAACACCTCCACTTAGTGCCCTAGTCTGAGCCACTGTCAACTCTTCCCTACATTATTGCTATAGCCTAACTGGTCTCATTGTTTCCACCTTGCTCCCTGCAGGCTGTTCTTAACCCAGAGACCAGAGTAATCCTCCCAGGGCTACCACTGCACTCAGAATAAAAGCCCTTAATGTGGCCCGTGGGTCCCACATGGTCAGCTTTCGCTGTCCCCATCCATCCATGAGCTCATCTTCTGCTCTCCCTCTCACTTGCTCCACTCCTGACACACTGGCTTCCTCGCATGCTCCAGCCTCAGGGCCTTTGCAATGGCTGTTTTCTAGGCCAGGAAATCTTTTCCCCCTGATATCCACAGAGCTCATCCCCTCACTCAGTTCCTTCAAGGCTGCGCTCAGGTAATTTTCTCAATGAGACCTACTTGACCACCCTATGGAACAGTACAACACATCCGCTCCCTCACTGCTCTCAAGCCCCTTACCCTGCCCCACCTTTGCTGTTTTCTATACCACTTATCTTCTAACATGCTATATAATTTAGCTATTCATTACATTTATTGTTTGACGCCTCCCACTAGAATATAAGCTCCACAGAAGCAAGGATCGTTATCTCTTTTATACACTGATGGATTCCCAAATGCCTAGAACATTGGCTGGTACTTAGGAGATGCTCTACAATTATTTTTAAATGAATGTAGGCATGAGGAAGGGCCATGCTTTGGAAGTTACACATTCACATTTCACTTCCACTCCCTCCCATTAGCTGGAAGCTAGTCACACAACCACCCTAACAGCAAAAGAGACTGGAAAATATAGTTTTATTTTGACGGTGATGTGCCTGACTAAAGCTGTCAATACTAGAGAAAAAGGGGGAGAACAATACTGGGGGACAACTCACAGACTCTACCATGGTGTGGAGGTTACCTCTATCTTCAGTGACTGAGAGTGATGAACATTCTTCGGTTATGATTTGGGGAAAAAAAGTATAAAATGATTTCAAGCAAGTTAAGATGTTATTTTATGGTTAATACGTGTGGCAACTCCCTTAATTTGAACATAGCAAGAGATAAACAATTTTTATCACTAGAGACTGTTCCTTCCTTCCCTCTCAAATGTTGATATTTTAAACAAATCAGCTAGAAGCAGTGTTGAATTATTAGTCTGCCCAGGGTGACCCTGGAAGTGCTGAATAACTGTTACTCATGAATGTTGATAAGATGAATCTCTTCTTGCCTCTCCCCAACCACTCCCTACTTTTCCTCTTTCTAGGGTTCTTGCATCTCCTGACAGAGGGCGTCTTCCACAGGCTCTGTCCTTTCGCTTTGCTTGTTCTGTTCTGTGATGGCTCCTTTAGGGAAATCGCCAGACTCCTGCTGTTCAGCTCACCCCGGGAGCATCTGCATCATCATCTGAAGCTCCCACTGGACTTTTTTCCATCTGTTTTCCCCTCCAGTGTCCCACTGTTACTTGAGAGTCAGCATTTATAATTAAACTCCCCATCACCTTCACAGCTTATTTCTTCCTAAGCAAGTGGGAAGTGTTAGGGCCCTAAACAGGCTAGGGGTGTATGTTTTGCCAGTTTCATAAGCTGTATCTAGCTGATTCTGTGGTCCAGTTCCCAAATGGAGTCATCTGGCAAGTTCCATCAAAAACTCATGCCTCCATCTCTTCAATAAGTGCTTCTGGGAAAACTGGACAGCTACATATAAAAGAATGAAATTAGAACACTCTCTAACACCATACACAAAAATAAACTCAAAATGGATTAAAGACCTAAATGTAAGACAAGACACTATAAAACTCTTAGAGGAAAACAGGCAGAACACTTTTTCTTTTTGCGGTACACGGGCCTCCCAATGCCGTGGCCTCTCCCGTTGTGGAGCACAGGCTCCGGACGCGCAGGCTCAGGGGCCATGGCTCATGGGCCCAGCCGCTCCGCAGCATGTGGGATCTTCCCGGACCGGGGTACGAACCCGTGTCCCCTGCACCGGCAGGCGGACTCTCAACTACTGCGCCACCAGGGAAGCCCCAGAACACTCTTTGACATAAATCACAGCAAGATCTTTTTTGACCCACCTCCTAGAGCAATGGAAATAAAAACAAAAATAAATAAATGGGACCTAATGAAACTTAAAAGCTTTGGCATAGCAAAGGAAACTATAAACAAGATGAAAAGACAACCCTCAGAATGGGAGAAAATATTTGCAAACAAATCAGAGGACAAAGGATTCATCTCCAAAATATATAAACAGCTCATGCAGCTCAATATTAAAAAAACAACCCAATCCAAAAATGGGCAGAAGACCTAAATAGACATTTCTCCAAAGAAGACATACAGATGGCCAAGAGGCGCATGAAAAGCTGCTCAACATCACTAATTATTAGAGAAATGCAAATCAAAACTACAATGAGGTATTACCTCACACCAGTTAGAATGGGCATCCTCAGAAAATCTACAAACAACAAATGCTGGAGAGGGTGTGGAGAAAAGGGAACTCTCTTGCCCTGTTGGTGGGAATGTAATTGATACAGCCACTGTGGAGAACAGTATGGAGGTTCCTTAAAAAACTAAAAACAGAACTACCATATGACCCAGCAATCCCACTACTGGACATATACCCTGAGAAAACCATAATTCAAAAAGAGTCATGTACCACAGTGTTCATTGCAGCTCTATTTACAATAGCCAGGACATGGAAGCAGCCTAGATGCCCATCGACAGACAAATGGATAAAGAAGATGTGGTACATATATACAATGGAATATTACTCAGCCATAGAAAGGAACGAAATTGGGTCACTTGTAGAGACGTGGATGGACCTAGAGACTGTCATACAGAGTGAAGTAAGTCAGAAAGAGAAAAACAAATATCGTATATTAACGCATATATGTGGAATCTAGAAATATGATACAGATGAACTGGTTTGCTAGGCAGAAATAGAGACACAGATGCAGAGAACAAACATGGACACCAAAGGGGGAAAGCAGGGTGGCGGGGGGGTGCGGTGATGGTGGTGGGATGAATTGGGAGATTGGGATTGACATGTATACACTAATATGTATAAAATAGATAACTAATAAGAACCTGTTGTATAAAAAATAAATAAGGAAAAAACAAACAAACAAGCAAGCACTCATATCTCCAGCCAGCTTACCTGCTATTAAAAGATAATTTTCCAAAAAAGTTAAAATCAAGACTCATACAGATATAAAAATGAACACATGTTAAAGATTTTCTTTAACTCATGGAGAAAACAATTGTTATCACTGGTTCAAAAGAGAATTCTGAGAACTGATACATTTATAGATCAGGAATATTGAAATGATTGTGCAAATGGAGACAAGACTGTTCCCCCCTCCCTGCCACACACACACACACACACACACACACACACACACTTCTACTAGACAGGATATAATCTACATATCTACAGACAAGACTTGTGTTGCAATGTACAACAATTTACAGAGTTGTGAAAGAATTTCGTAGAATCTGAATCAGTTTACCCACAGGAGTCATCTCAAATCTCTCTGGACAGTACATAGTTTTCTACCAAACCACATCTCTCCCTATACTGCTTGGTCTTTCTTCATCCTCAACTCCAACCTCTATTAACTGTACTAAAACATAGATTTTACCTCTCCCAGCTTCTACAGAAAACATTGTTGATTCCATGTTGACTCCCATATCAATAATAAACTCTTCTAGCCTTTCAAAATCCTCTTTAATCCAGCATCACTGTCTTTTATAACCTTTTCATCCAGGCAAGACTGATCCCTACACCATAAGCCAAACCAACGGCCTCCCACACACTCCTCTATATCCTGATGTCCTCCTCAACCATCTATATCCTTTACATTCTACTGGCTCCTTTCAAGCTTTTTCTGTTTTTTTTTTTTTTTTTCGGTATGTGGGCCTCTCACTGTTGTGGCCTCTCCCGTTGCGGAGCACAGGCTCCGGACGCGCAGCCTCAGCAGCCATGGCTCACGGGCCCAGCCGCTCCACAGCATGTGGGATCTTCCCGGACCGGGGCACGAACCCGTGTCCCCTGCATCGGCAGGCAGACTCTCAACCACTGCGCCACCAGGGAAGCCCAAGCTTTTTCTGTTTTTGTTTTTATTATTTGAAGGCCACAATCGGGAACTATTCTGTTCTTTAATTAACCCTGCCGCATCCAGTAGACCCTGATCATGCATTCATTCAAATATTTTATGAACACCTCGTATATGTGGCAGTCACACTCTAAACTCTAGATCTAGGCACTGGGAGCTCAGAGATGAGAGCCGTGGCTCCCAAGATGCCTAGGGGAACCAGGGAAAATACAGGGGATCAGCACTTTGAGACAGGCTGCTTTGGGAGCAAAGGGAGGGCACATAACCCAGATGTGGAATGTCAGTGAAGGTTTCCTGGAGGACATGGCACCAAAGTCTCAGTCAAGCAAAGAAGGGGACAGAAAGAACTGAAGCATATGCACTTATAACTGTATGAAACTGTCTATTTTTATCTCTTTACAGTCATGATATATCCTACCTCTACTACATAATAAAGTCTTTGAGGCCAGGGACCCTTTTAAATTCTGTTGCACTCCATGGTTTCTAACAGAAAAACATACTAAACACTTTGTAAACTCAGGGTTTGATGGATGGCTAAATCTTGCATCCCAAAGTGGTCAAAAATATTGTTCAGTAAGGACAAAAGTTATTTGGGGGCTTTGACATTTATTTCTCCTTTATTCTATTTAGGCATGTGAAAATGTAAATGGTGTGGTCCTTGAAGCAAAGCGAAAAGTAAATGAGGCTATGGCAGGAAGCAAATTCTCCCTGGCAGGAGCAGCAAATAAATAAAATGAAGGGAACAGAATTTGCTAAAAGGAGATAGTCACAAATGTAACCGATGGCTCTGCAGCACTGTCACCTCTGAAGCTCACACAGCCCTCCTCCTCACCACTCCCACAGAAGGTTGGGGAACACGTTTTAGCAAGTTTCTGGTTATGGAAACTGTAGCATGAGTTCGTTGGAACGAGAAAACAGCTATAACGTGAATACAAAATTTCTCTTAAATGAACATAGGTGAATTTTGTTGAGTTTATGATGCAATTCCTCTTCAACTATCTAAAGGAAGTCAAAGAGGACCTACCACCCCCAACTAGCCCAACCTTCAAGAATGGACAGTCAAATCTCTGCTGCGTCCAGCCTTTGCTCAGTGAAACAGACATTCTCTCCTTCCCGCGACTGAGACCAGGACTTGACTCACTTCAGTTGGGGGACCCCGCCTACCCCGCGCCCCTAGCTAAAATCAAAAATCCACCTAAAATTGGGTTCAGACACTGGTGTAACATTAAGGACGGCTTTCGTATCCCTCTTTGTACTTCATCGTGTTCTCCAAGTTCCATTCAACCACGTATCTTTTTACAATAAAAAATGTAAGACCCCTTTAAAAAATATATATTAAAACACTGAGCGCTATTCGCAAAGCTTCTCTTTTCAAAAAACAGTATTTGGGCTAACTGCCTTACCATGCTGAACCCTTGGACCAGATGCAAGTTCAAGAAAAGGAAAGTAATAAAAATTACTCAGCCGGAGAGTCTTCTCTTCCCAGCTAGAGCTCTGCTATAAGGCTGCTTCTACCCTCTTTCTCCCCGGTGCCCCGCCTCTAACCCCGCCCCTCGTGGTACAGCATAACAGCGACTCCGCCCCTCTCTAGAGCGTTTCTCCAAGAGCCCCGCCTCCTCGTCTCAGTCCGCACAGGCACGCCCTGAGCGCCCGCCACAGTCTCGCGTCTATCCCAGTACCGCCCAGTCGGCCCGCCCCGCCCCTTGGGCGCACGCATGCTCGTCCGCGCCGAGCCCTACCGCGCCCGCGCTGGCCCTCACGCGACAGCCCCGGCCCCCGACGCCCTCCCGCCACGCCCCTGGCGCACGCCCGGCACGCCCCCTAGCACCTTCCCCGCCCCCTAGGCGCGCGCCCTCCGCCCACCTACCCCCCTTACCCCCCCAACCCGGAAAGCTGGGCTCCCAGGCGCGCACTCGCCCTCCTTGCGCCACGTGCTCGGTGGAGGGCGGTGCGGGGGGGCCGAGCCGAAAAGATGTTCTTGCTGCCTCTTCCGGCTGCCGCGAGACTCGGCGTCCGACATCTGAGCGTGAAGCATTTCTGGGGACCCGGTCCAGCCGCCGCAGACATGACGAAGGTGAGAGGCCGCAGCTCGCTCCGGAGCCGCCGCGAGTCTTTCCCGCGGGCCACGGGGACTTCGGGTCAGGTCAGGGCCGCGTTGTTCCGGGCTTCTGAGCCGAGTTACAGACATTGGCTAGAAAGAAACGTTTCGTGTCTTTGCGGAGCTCGGCGTTGGCAGCGGGCTGCGCGGGGCTGCAGACCCCCCCAGTATTCTCCAGCCGGCTAGTGCCGAGGGTGCGCTCTTCCTTCTCTTGCTTGAAAGTGCTAGGACCCGAACTCTGCGCGCGAGGGAATGATAGCCGTAGCTCCCGTTTCCTGAGCTCCCACTCTGTGCCGTGCCCTTATTTCATTATTTTGTTTAGTCCTCGCAGTAACCCAGGGAAGGACGGCGCCAGGATTGTTCCCACCTTAGCTAGGAGGATGCCCAAGTTTGGTGAGGTGAAATGCCCTCTAGGGTCCCAGAGTCGGCCAATCACTGGCCCCGGCTTCCGCACCAAGACCTCCCTCCCCCGCTGAAGTTAAAGGCCAGGAAGAGACAGGCTCTCAGGGAGTAAAGTCACTAGAAGGGTTTCTAGAGAAAAATGTCTCTCTAGGGAAAAGGGCTTTGCAGGGAGACCCATCTGTTCGTGAGATTAGAAGTGTCCTGCAGAAGAGGCGCCTCCTCCATCTAACTGAGCTCCAAAACATTGTGAAGAGGGTCACTGTTCGGTCGCGGGGGATCTGGAAAAGGGGAACGGCTTGGCGGAAGGAGCACATGTGTGGGAGTCACGCTTGAGGACTAGAAAGACTGTGCCTGGCTAGGAGTGTTCTAGATGGGGCTTGAACTCTGGCCTCGCCCTGAATCACAGATGGCCGAGGGACCAGAAGCTTGTCCCCCAGTCTGTTCAACACTATGGAAATAGATCCTACTCAGGTAACATCCGTGTTCTGTCTGATCAGTTCCCTACTTGGTTCCCTGGAATCCCAGACAGTGGGCAGTCTGGGTAAGTTAGAACCTGGGAAGGTTACCAACCCCGAGGAAGCCTATTTTTCTTTGATGGAAAGGACAGGACATGATTTGGTCTAAGTACCAGTGTGATTCTGTAGAAAGGACAGAGGACCTGAGGGAAGGCATCCGGGTTCTTGACCAGTTCTGTTGCACACGGGCTAGTATGTCAAACCAGGTTTCAGTTTCCTTATCCATCAGATGCGAAGAAGACTACTTTTCTTTCCACCTCACAGAGGTGCCCTAAGTCAGAACACATTTTTAAAGTCATAAATTGCTGTGCAAAGGCAAATAGTGATTCCTAGGTTTACTTCCTTATTTCACATGTTTGGGGCCTGGAGCTTAAGGAGATGAAAGGGTAAGCCGCTAAGTGCTGGACAGAATGCTCTGGCCCGACCCTCCCGGTGAAGGTGCATCCTTTTCCTTTCTTCCAGCCTATGAGTTGGCCAGAGTACGTGTTAGTATTGGCAAGTACAGCCATTGACTTTATTGGAATGAGTATTGCAGATTTGCATTTGAAGCTTGTAGGGGAGGAAGAACTTACTTCTACTCTCCAAGGTTCTAGGGCTGCACCTAAGAATGAAATGGACATAAAACAGATTAACAGGAGAAAGGCATACAAGTTTTATTTCATATTTTTATGTGTACATGGGAATCTTCAAAAGGGAAATGAAGACCCGAAGAAGCCTATAAGCCCGAAAGCTTATATACCTTTTTAAACAGAGA
Source organism: Lagenorhynchus albirostris (assembly GCF_949774975.1). Taxonomy (NCBI): domain Eukaryota; kingdom Metazoa; phylum Chordata; class Mammalia; order Artiodactyla; family Delphinidae; genus Lagenorhynchus; species Lagenorhynchus albirostris. Next base: position 103,817,869 of record NC_083098.1, on the reverse strand, counting down.
TGGGGAAATTGTGGGGATGTGATAAGGCAAAGGAGCCTGGGGGCATTCAGTTGAGAGACAGGGAAATATATGGGGGAAACAAAGGGAGGATAAGGGTTATTTTAGTAGGTTTGTTTGGTGTTGACTCCCAGTCTATGGTGATAAGAATGTTCTCTTCCTGGTACAGGGAGAGAAGCGTTCTCATGGGAAATTTTATGACCAGCTTTTAGATAGGAAGGGGGGGGGGGTGGTCGGAGAGCCCTTCCTGCATCTGCTTTTTCTCAGCTGCCTGCACCTCAAAGTAATCAATATGCCAGAGTGGCATATTTTGGGGTGGCATGTTCTGAACCCCTTCCAGATCTGACTTCATTACAATGGAATTGTTTTCTTAAAGCACCTTTCTGCTCTTTTTTATTTGAAAGTGAAGGAAGCCCTCAATGTTGTGAAAGCTCTTGGGAGGGACCATCAAGACCAGGATAGGTAGTAATTGCGCTCTTGCATCGGCAGGAGTTTGAAACATTTAGGCAGTATGTGATGGTAGCTGACTGCCCAGCACCTGCTGCTGTTTTGGACTTGTTCTTCTGTCCTTGAGGGGGACACGGTTTTGTTGAAATGATTAGCCCTTTCTGGAATTTGGGAACCCTTGAGTCCCTCTCAGGGATCTACTCTAATTGTATTCACCTTTTCTCTTGTTTTCAGGGCCTTGTTTTAGGAGTCTATAGCAAAGAAAAAGAAGATGATGTGCCCCAGTTTACAAGCGCAGGAGAGAATTTTAATAAATTGGTGTCTGGAAAGCTGAGAGAAATCTTGAACATGTAAGTATTCATCTGTGGGTTCCAGTTTTTAAAATGCCCTGAAAGTGAAAGAGAATATCTTTTCTGTGCTTTATTATTAGTGGATGAAAATGCATGGAAATACACTGTCTGGGATCTTCTCAGTGGAAGTATGTGTCTGTGGAATGCACATTGGTACTTCAGGTTCAGTATTGGGTGGGTCCACAGTTCTGGGAAGTCAGGCCGCTTCAACCAAACCACAGACTTCTGTGAGAGGCTGACCCAGAAGGATCTGGAAAGTACCATATTTCCTCAGCCCACCCTCCTGGCTCCCGTTTGTTTCTCCCCACCCCCTTCCCACCTTCCATCTCTCTACCTCTTTAACTCCCCTTCACCTGTGGGGAACAGCCTGGGCTGGTTCAGAATAGGCTGAGGAGGCTGCAAGCGTTGAGTTTCAAGGGCTTCTCAGATCTTAAATGACATGTGAATCGCCTGGGGGTGTAGTTAGAATGCACATTCCAGTTCAGTAAATCTGGGTGGGGCCTGAGATTCTAACCACTCTTGGATTAGCCAGGGTCTGGGGAAGGTAGGGAAGCATTGGGGTTTCCAAGTCCTTCTGAGCTGCCGGCCACATTTAACAGACACAGAGGTGACAACATAGGCCACTGCAACTGTATATTATTTGGATTACAGATAGCCTATTAGCATCTGATAGGTGTAGTCTAATAATTAGAGTAATTGTCTAATTATTGAATGACAGAATTTGCATCGCCTGTCAATTTATACCAGTCCTTCACCAGTAGGCAGCTCTTTCAGCTGCCTTGATTAGTTCATTAACCCCAAAGCTAACCTGTACGAGTACAGAACAGCCTGGCCTTCCTGACTGCGAGGTACCAGGGCATCCGGTCCTCAGGCTGTAATTGTGCGTTGCCACCTGCTTTGTTTTTAAATTGCCTGGTATCCCATCTGTAGATAAATCACAAAAAACCTCCAGGTTGAACACACTGCCGTCAAGTCAGCCACTTAGGTTGGTGTCTTGCGTCTTTTATGAGGTTTAAGATTGAGGTCAGCCTCCATCCAGTGCTCAGCTCTCCCCTCCATTACCCATCCACGGCATCGCTTTCTGTAGTTGGCATTAAATCTAATCTGGAAGTTTTTGAGATAGAATTAGAAGTGCTGCATCTGAGAAATCTGGCCTGAGAGAATTCTGTATTTGATAAAAACATAAGTGTAACAAATTTGCAGAAGCATCAGAGCATACTGTAATAATGCTAAAGGTTTGTTTATGTCACTTTTTAATGGAGCAGAGCAAACTATAATTTTTAAAACAACTGTTTCTTCTTGTTGCAGATCTGGACCACCCCTGAAGGCAGGCAAAACCCGAACCTTTTATGGTCTGCATGAGGTATGAGGTGAAAATAAGGTTTATGTGGCAAACCCTGAGTTAGCACCTGTATGTGCCAAGTACTGTGGCTGACCAGTCAGGCAGAAAATTTTGTATTGGATTATGTGTTCGTTTTATCCCAGGATTAAGCCGCAAGTATTGGTTAACATTGTAAAGAGGCGAGTTGGTGTCAAAAAGTACTGCATCTCTTGTATTCCTCAGTCTGCAGGCTTTCTTGGTTCAGTGGCCCTGTCTTACACAGCAGAGTTATTTGCAGGATTATCCTCGCTCTCCCTTTGCAACACAGTTATAAAATTTAACCAAGATAACAGGGCTTACAAAAATAAAACAAGCAAACTTCGTGGAGGGTTTTGTCCCGTGCAGCGCTTTAGGGGGTTGTGTGCAAGCTCCTGTGCCATTTCGTGCTGGAAGTGGATGCTTTAAAGACGTAAAGCAGCTGATTTCATGTATCTTTTGGAACAGGACTTCCCCAGCGTGGTGGTGGTTGGCCTCGGCAAAAGGACAGCCGGAGTCGACGAACAGGAAAACTGGCATGGAGGCAAGGAGAACATCAGGGCCGCTGCAGCAGGTTCTTTAACTTTTGAATTTTAATGTTGGTAAAGATTCCTAAGGATCACTCGGTCAGATTATGTCTCCCCTCTTTCCATCACCATCCCCTCACGTTCACACAAATAACTCTGAACAGATATTCAGTTTCCCTTACCTAACATGCTTGGCTTTACTTTAGATACAGAAGGTTAGCTTGTGGAATTTTATTTTTATATTTCTTTAGCTTGTGTCTGGGGGTTTCAGGACCACTTGTTCCCTCTTGCAGTATCGGCCTTAGAGCTCTGTTTTGCCAGAAAGTCCTGGTGGGTGATTTTTTCCCTTTTTTGGAATGCAGCCCTCATGTTGCCCAAATTTTATTTTATTTTATTATTTTTATTTATTTATTTATTTTTAATTTATTTTTGGCTGTGTTGGGTCTTCGTTGCTGTGCACAGGCTTTCTCTAGTTGTGGCGAGTGGGGGCTACTCTTCGTTGTGGTGCGCAGCTTCTCACTGCGCTGGCTTCTCTCGTGGAGCACGGGCTCTAGGGCATGTGGGCTTCAGTAGTTGTAGCTCGCAGGCTCTAGAGCGCAGGCTCAGTTGTGGCGCACGGGCTTAGTTGCTCCGCGGCATGTGGGATCTTCCTGGACCAGGGCTGGAACCCATGTCCCCTGCCTTGGCAGGCAGATTCTTAACCACTGTGCCACCAGGGAAGTCCGTTGCTCAAATTTTAAATCACGTGGAGTCATCATATTTACAAATCAGAGAAAATGGATGCCAAGGGCAGGATGCTTGTATCACTAGTTACCAAAGGTGCAAGCCTGTCCCAGTTTCGTCACGTGGACAGTTCGAAAGTTGAGGTAGGTGCCATTGGGTCTCTTCAGAGCTGACCGGCAGGACAAGGCCGTCACCACGGAGACTGGTTAAAGATGCTTTGAAATCATTGCTGAGGTGGTGATAATTAGCTTGATTGATCTTTGACCCCGTGTATATCATATTTGCTTGTTAAATGTACTTTCAAAGTTCATGTTCGGAGATTATTTCATAACTTTTATTAGGGAGATTTTGCTGACCTGATCTTAATAAATGCTGTATTAATAATGGACTTTGCTCAGTTCCTTGGGTGTAATTTCAGTGTTATCACTTCTATGTCATTTTTTTTTTTTTTTTTTTTTTGCAGTACGCGGGCCTCTCACTGTTGTGGCCTCTCCCGTTGCGGAGCACAGGCTCTGGACGCGCAGGCTCAGCAGCCATGGCTCACGGGCCCAGCTGCTCTGCGGCATGTGGGATCTTCCCAGACCGGGGCACGAACCCGCGTCCCCTGCATTGGCAGGCGGACTCTCAACCACTGTGACCCTAGGGAAGCCCTTCTATGTCATTTTTAATGTGGCAAGCTCCCGGCGATTGGGACGCTTCATCAGGAAACCCTAGTGTTTCAGAAGTGATACTAGTGATAGCAGCCACTTCTTGAGGGCCCGCTTTGTGAGGTGCTAGACTAGTCATTTTATCCATCAGTCTGTCCTCCCACCCTCTGTGAGGTGTGTGCTCGTCCTCACTCTACATAAGGGGAAGTGGAGGCTCAGAAAAGTCAAGTGTCAGGGCCAGGATTTGAACTCCAGTTCTGATGTTTTCTCAGGACCCCACCCCAGGCCTCTGCCTTCTGCCCTCAGAGGTGTCCCTGACTGACTCCGGTTTTCTGGTTCCTCTGTCCCTGTGAAGCGGGGTGCAGACAGGTTCAGGACCTGGAGATCTCGTCCGTGGAGGTGGACCCCTGCGGAGACGCCCAGGCGGCTGCGGAAGGAGCGATGCTTGGGCTCTATGAGTATGACGACCTGAAGCAGAAAAAGAAGGTGGCCGTGTCAGTGAAGCTCCATGGAAGGTGATGGAACAAAACCAGGACCAGGCCCATTCCCTGCGTGCTGATGGCAGGGCCTTTTGGACATGAGCTACCTGCCTTTTAGCATTGGGCACTGCCGTGCAGCTTGTCTGTGGCTCTCCCATGGCCTTAGCCATTTTAGGAGTTTGGTGACTGTGCCTCCATTCTGCTCCTGGCTTTCGTCCTGTGTGTTTTTCCCCCCTGACTCTCTAGACCCCTCCGTGCTTGCTGGTTCCTAGGAAACCATACCTGGTTGGCTCCCTGAGGAGGGAGGGAACAAGATGACAGACGGGTCCCAGCAGGTTTTGATGCAGATCATTTCCATCTACCCAGTGCCTGCGGGCCCTGTACTAAACGCCAGAGATACGCAGACGCAGGGATCCGGCCCTTGCCCTCCTAGTCTAGTGGGGAGACTCATCTTTGAGCAGATTTATTGAGCACCAGCTACACTCCAGCCCTATTCTGTGTTCAGGAGCAGACAGTGTGGGACCCTCAGGAGACGGTGCTGGGAGGACAGCGGGGGTCCCTCCCGGTGGTTGGCAGCTGTGATGTAGTGGGTAAGAATGAGGGCCCTGCGACCAGTCAGCCTGGCTTTGAATCTGCCTCCCACTTCCTGGCTGGGTGACCTCAGTGAAGTGACTGAAGTCTCTCTCTGCTTCATTTTCCTCATTGGTTGAGTAGAGTTGTGGCTCGGATTTCATGGGGCTTTTACGATCGATCGCAAGACAAAACCCATCAAGGGTGTGTCCCATGGTGAACTCCGTAAGTGATGAGTGTTGTCCTGCCTGTCCATGCGCCGTGTCAATTCCTGTCGTGCAGGAGAAGAGCCAGGGTCGTGGAGAGCTCACCCACGTCCTTTGTCTCCTGAAGCCGGCCCTGCCCTCTGGTGGGTTGGAGTTCAGGGTCCCAACCCAGGCAGGGAGAAGGCGGGAGGCCTTCCGTTCCCCGGCAGGACTGAGCAAGGGGAGCTTGCTCTGTAGTCACACCCTGGAGGAGTGTAAAAGAGGCCTTTTTGTGGAAGCCTCTGCCGTCAGATTTGGGGGGTAGATTGAGGGCTCCAGAGGTCCCTCAGGCCAACAGGTGAGGTGAGGATTCTAGGTTTCCTCTAGCTCAGCTCTGGGGGGGGGGGTCGTGTTTTCCAACACTTCATAAACCATAACAGCTGCCCCCCTGGATCAGATCCCAAAGAATAAATCCGCGTCCCCGTGTGCATCACGTTTCACTGGTCGTCTTCGGCAGGAGCCCTCCTAGCTGGGCTGTGGGGAGTGTTCCGCAGAGGCTGTCTGACGATGACCTTGTGCTTGCTTTTGCCAGTGGGGATCAGGAGGCCTGGCAAAGGGGAGTCCTCTTCGCTTCTGGGCAGAACCTGGCGCGCCACCTGATGGAGACGCCTGCCAATGAGATGACGCCAACCAAATTTGCGGAAATTATCGAGAAGAATCTCAGAAGTGCTAGTAGTAAAACAGAGGTCCACATCAGGTAATTCAGGATTCTGTCATAGACTCTTACGGCTAGAGGCAGACGGAGCCTCAGAGATCCTAAAATCCAGCTCTCTCGCTCTTAGGAGAATTAACTTGAGATTGGAGAGGTGAGGTCACCCACCAGCAGCCACATACAAGTGGGGGTAAGGGCTCAGTTTGAGGTCTCTCCCATCATACCTTGCTTTGCTTTTGAGAGTGTTGTGACTGCACACTGCACATGTGTGTGTGTTTTGTAGCAGCTCTATTGAAATATAATTCATGGAATGTACAATTCACTCATGTAAAGTACGCAATTCAGTAATTTCTAGTGTATTCACAGAGTTGTGCTACCACCACCACAGCTAATTTTAGATCATTTTCATTACCCCGTAAAAGGAACCTTGTACCCATTAACAGTCACTCCTCATTTCCCTCTCCCCCTTGGCCATCAGTTCATGGACATATGGGTTGTTTATACCTTTTGGACTCTGAATAATGCTGTTGTGAGCATTTGTTTATAAGGTTTTATGTGGACGTATGTTTTCCTATCTCTTGGGCATATGCCTAGGAGTTGAATTATTGCATTGAATGGTTAACTCTTAACCTTTTTGAGGAGTGTGCAGATTGTATTTTGTTTTGGTGAATCCTTTCTGTCTTTTCTCTTTTTGACGTAAGTGAAGAACAGAGCACACCCTCCTTGGCATAGAATGAGAATCTCTACCTGGTAGATTCCGTTAGCTAGATCAAATAACCAGAACTGGTGTTCCCAGACCGTCCTCAGGTTCGTTGTCAGCAGCCAGGCTGTTGGATGTAAAAGGCTGCCCCTCCAGGCTCCCCGTAACCCTTTAAGCAAACCAAGTCTGAGTATTTGGGGATTTATGATTAAAGTAAATCCACAGATATTTGCTTTACCTAAAGAATCCTTTACTATCAAAGTTGCTTCTCAAGGGCACTTCCATTTAAAAGGATTCTTCACTATTTAGTTGTGAGTAGAGTTCGCAGTTTTCAGGAAAACCCCTGTGGTCTAGATAGAGCGAAGGAAATGTATAATCTATAGAAAACGTAGTATTGGAGCTTGATAAAATTTCTGGAATGGTTGCTATATATTCTGTAGCAATGTTTAGTCTCTACAAAGGTGTCTTGGTAAAGACTATTCCTTGATTTATTTAGGGAGACACCAGAGCTATGTCGTGTCCGCAGACTGTGGCTGTGTGGCCTCACATTATCGGTAAGGGCACCTCCTGTGTGCCTGGGAACTTAGCATACAAAGGTGCGTGGTGATGGTTCTTGTCCTCAGACAACTGAGGACCTTGCAGGAAGGAATAGGCAGGGAAATGGCTGTGCAGGGGATGCTACAGGGGCAGAGAGCCAGGGAGGATTGTGGAAGAGTCGAAACGGCTTGCCAACAAAAGTGGTGCCTAAGCAGAGTCAGGGAGGTGGCTTAGAAGTGAACAGACAGGAGAGCGGGGCAGGAGTACCTATGCAGTGGCCTTGGGAAACTGCATGGCTTGAGGTGGAGCAAAGGGAAGTCGGCCAGAGATGAGGCAGGTCAGGCGGGCGGAATGTAGCCCTTAAACCGAGGCAGCTGCGTCAAACGCGCTCTCGCGTAGGTGGGTGTAAATCAAAGAAATACAGACTGTACTTCCAGAAGGGCATGACTTTAATAAAACATCAAGTACTGGATTTGTGAATAAAAGTGCCCACATTATATGGCCTCGCTTCTTTTGAAGCTTTTTTTTTTTAATTGTCATACCTTCCATTTTTATATTCTTTTCCCTCTGAAGTTGGGTGGCCCTCTCTCTACAGTGACGTCCTAGATTAATAGTTTCAACAAGTGTCTAGGCAGGTGCAGGAGGAGCGTTCCTTGAATGAGGTTGTTTCTGGTCTGTCTGTAGCAGGGTAGGATTTCTCCCCTGGCCTAGTTACTGTGGCCAGAAAGCAATACAAAGCCCTTTTGGGCCTCCAGCCTAGGAGGAATAGCGATGTGGCATCTGTCTTCTGGTTGGCACTAAGGACTATTCCCATTAAATTATCCCCATTGATCCCGTGTTTATTAAGTAATAACTAGTTTTCCCACTTCAATCAGACATCTCAAACTGTGAGAAATAGTGTGACAACATTAAAAAGATGGAATTCCAGCAATTCTATAAAAGCAAAGAAATAGGTAGTTCAGTCTAATCAATGGAGTGTAGTTTTGTTGGTTCTTTGTTTGTTGATTGGTTGGTTGGCTATTGCTTTGTCTTTTTCAGAAGTACCAAAAATAAATCAGTGGACTCCTCAGCTATCTTTGAGTACCCTTTATGGTCTCAGAGCCTTCCTAATTTCATCTTTAAATTAAAACTTTAGAAATACGTGAGTGGCTTGGGGAAAAAAATCAAGTAATAATTGTTTATTGACTATGCACTATTACCTGACGTTGTATTGCATACCATACATGAATTCTCTTAGTAATTCTATAGCTAATCTTTTGATGGAGGTGTCATTGATCTCATTTTATAGATGAGGAAACAGACTCAGAATCAAGTGACTCTCCCAAGAATATACAGAAAGCAGATAGGAGGTGATAATTGAAGCATTAACGTGTCTGTATTTAGAGCTTGTCTGTTATACTTTTTTACACACGGATGAGTTATTCTAAGTTATTGAAATGGAGATAGCAACATGTATTTACTCCTTCCCTTTTCTGCTCTATAGACCCAAGCCTTGGATTGAGGAACAGGAAATGGGATCATTCCTCAGTGTGGCCAAAGGGTCTGAAGAGCCTCCAGTCTTCCTGGAAATTCACTACAAAGGCAGCCCCAATGCAAGTGAACCTCCCTTGGTGTTTGTTGGGAAGGGGATTACCTTTGACAGGTACTTCTTTACTGCATCCATGCTTTGTATTTTGGTGAATGCTTTGTATGCTGTTGTATTATTTGGTGTGTAATTTGGTTCAGAAGCATGGTGTTTGGTCAGATCTTATATGTAACTTTAAATATATTAGGCTGCCACTTACAAAACACCTACTGTGTGTCAGAGGCTCTACTAGGCATTTTACATATATTAGCCCTGATCTTACGCCTAGGAGCTAGGCAATGCAGACATTCTTCAGGTAAGGAAACCATGACTCAGGTTAAATAATTTGTTCAAAGCCCCATAACTAATAGAATGGGAAGTCAAACTCAGCTGTGTGTTTAAAATGTCTTAAAATATTTCCATCATGCTCTTTGATTCTCCTGTGTGGATGTTAAGGATTTCCAAGTAGATAGTGGTGAGGCAGCTTTCCAAGTAGATCATGCTGTCTTCCCTTTGCTTACTTGAGATTACTTTTTTTGCTGACCAGTCTAGCTTTCATTAATCTCCTTAAACCATAAGTGTTCCTTAGCATTGGAAGCTGTCTCTGGTTATTTCAACCAGGGAGAAGCTGAGTTCGAAAAGATGATCTGAGTCAGTATTTCCCATGGAAAGCATTTGCTACTGAATACTAGTTTCTGGGTTGCTAATTAAATGTGAGATTTGAAAAGGATTACTTGATCAAAAAACTAGGTTAGATAAAACAAATTGTTTTTTATTTTGTTTCAATTACAGGGCTTCTTGGGGGTATAAAATACAGCATTTTCTAAATTTCCTTTTTTTTAAATTGAAATATAAATATAGTTGACATCTTAATTTCCTTTTGAAGGGAACGTTTATCTCAGGAAATCAAGGTTCATAGAAACTGCTTTGGAAAATGCTGCTAGAGATCATAAAATCTTGATGTCCCCTAGTATGTTTTTGCACCCATTCAGGAACTCCATCTGAAACGTGAATGAATCCCACCCTTACAGGAGTGTTTCTAGGCACTGTGATGCCTCTGTCCTGGGCAGATCTGGCCTCCAGGCTGGTCTTCCTTGTACTAGCAGATTGTAATGCCTCCTGTGTTTTCCATCCACTGGTTCACGTTCTCTCCTTTAAAGCATTGGTCTCCAAACGATCTTCGTTATGTAGCCCATCAGTAAAAGATTCGAGCTCATACCACTCAAAATACGCATATTAATTTATGTTACATGCATATACTGTTGTATTAAAGTGTGTATTATAAAACACTACAGCAGGGAATTCCCTGGCGGTCCAGTGGTTAGTACTTGGCGCTTGCACTGCTGGGGCCTGGGTTCGACCCCCGGTTGGGGAACCAAGATTCCATAAGCCGCGTGATGCAACCAAGAAAATAAAAAAATAAAAATAAATAGAACACTACAGCAGATAAAAATAAGAGAATGAAAGCTGTTTTTAAACATCTTGCTAATTGTGATGGTTTTATACTATCATGAGCTAATATCTTAATTGAAACATTTATGCTTAGGGTGAAGTTTATTGTTCATTTAAATCTGTACTTGAATTTTTTGCTATGGTAATATGAAGCAAGTAGGCCTGACCTAGTCTTCTGGGTTTAGAGAAGGCTTCCTAGAAGGAATGACAGTTTTAGCTTAAGATGTGAAGGATAAGGGAGTTAGTTCTGCGGGGAGTAGGGCAGGGAAAGAGCCCGGTGGAGGCTGCGGGTGGGAAGGAAGAGGGGAAATTCCTGGTACTGAAAGCATGCCAGAGTGGCCGTGACAGAACGTGACTGGGGGAAGGGACGAGGCACAGCTGGAGAGATAGGCAGAAGCTGGGTTGTTCTGGGCCTGGTTAGATTTTGGACTCTGAACAGTTGGAAGTAACCGAGGGGTGTCTAGCAGAGGGAAAGAATGACGTGAGAGTTACACATACAGTAAAGTCCACCCATTACGTGTTCAGTTCAATGAGCTTAACAACCGTGTGCACCCATGCAGCAAACCACCTCTGTCATGAAAACAGAACATTTCCCTGACACCCCAAAAACTCCCTTGGGGAATTTTGGGGGGATGCACTTTTGCAGTCGTCCTCTCCCCTACCCCACCTCAGACAACCAGTCATCTTTCTGTTATTGTAGATTAGTTCTGCCTCTTCCAGAAATTCATTTATGTGGAATCTTTTATGCCTGGCCTCTTTCTCAGCATATTATCTTTGAGATTTAACCATGTTGTGGTCATATCAGTAATCTGTTCCTTTATATCACTGAGTCATATTCCGTTGTATGGAAATACCAAAATTTGTTTATCCAGTCATTGCTGAGGGAAATTTGGGTTGTTCCAGTTTTGAGTTATTAGTAATAAAGCCAGTATCATCTAGAAGCCTTTATGTGTGTATATGTTTATCTTTCTCTTAGTTAAACACCTAGGAAAGGAGAGTTGAGTTGTGTAATAACTGCATGTTTAACTTTATAAGAAACTACCAAAGTTTTCCAAGGTTCTTATACCATTTTGCATTCCCACCACCAGTGTACAAGGTTCTAGTTGTTCTCCATCCTCCCCAGCTTTTTATGGTGTCCGTCTTTCTAGTTCTAGCCACTCAGGGAGTGTGTAGTGGTATTTCTTTGAGGTTTACTTTGCATTTCTCTGACTAATGATGTTTAGCATTTTTTATGTGCTTATTAGCCATTGGTACATCTTCTTTCATGAAGTGTCCAGATCTTTTGCCCTTTATTATAGGAGTGTTTGTCTTACTGAGTTATAAGTTTTTAAAAAATATATTCTAGATACAAGTCATTTTTTCAGACAGATGCGTTGAAAATATTTTTTTTTCCACTGTGAGGCTTGCCTTTTCATTTTTTGAAGTGGTGCCTTTCGAAGAGCAGTTTTTAATTTTAATGAGGTATAATTATCAGTTTTTAATTTTATAGTTCATACTTTTTTTGCCCTGTTTAAGAAATTATTGCCTATGCCAAGTCTGTGTTTTCTTTGACAAGTCTATGGTTTTAGCTTTTAAGGCTGTGATCCATTTTAATTTTTGTGTATGCTTATAAAAAGCATTGAGGTTCTTTTGTTTGGTTTGTTTTGTTTTTTGCATCTATTTGTAAAAGTTTGGTAGTTGTATGGGTAATGAAGTGAAGGGGTAAGACTGCTTAGGGACATCTGAATATATATAGGAGCCAGGGAAACATCTGAATGACTGATGGTGGTAGCCTCAACTTGGATGGATGCAGGAGAAAAGAAATGGATGGATTGGAGGGGAATCTAAAAGGTGAGTAGAGATAACTGCTGACCTTTGACTAATGGTTATTTAGAATGATAGTCCTATACACAGAGTGGAACCCCCTGAGCAGAAGTGGCCTAGAAGTAGATAGAAGGACAACCTCATGCACCAGCTTGCTCTCCTTGCCCCCATGGGGTTATGTCTGGACTTCTTGGACCAGGAGTGTACTTCTTTTCTTATTCTGAGCCAGTGGATAATCTTTAATTCTAGGTGTAAATGACAGCCATCTAAATATCAAGTGCAGGGCTACCCTGGTGTCACAGTGGTTAAGAATCCACCTGCCGGGCTTCCCTGGTGGCGCAGTGGTTGAGAGTCCGCCTGCCAATGCAGGGGACGCGGGTTCGTGCCCTGGTCCGGGAAGATCCCACATGACGTGGAGCAACTAAGCCCATGCGTCACAGCTACTGAGCCTGCGCTCTAGAGCCCGCGAGCCACAACTACTGAAACCCACACTGCTAGAGCCCGTGCTCCACAACAAGAGAAGCCACCGCAATGAGAAGCCTGCGCACCACAACGAAGAGTAGCCCCTGCTCACCGCAACTAGAGAAAGCCCACGCACAGCAACAAAGACCCAATGCAGCCAAAAATAAATAAATAAAATAAATAAATTTTTAAAAAATAGATTTAAATATCAACTGCTTTGGAGGTGAATGAGAATTAGGACCTGATTTCTAAGGTGAGCAGATGTCAGAGCAAGGAGTTGACTCTCTCACCAAGGCAAGTCAGCAGCAGAATCCAATTAGAACTCAGAGTAGAAACCCCTGGCTCATTGCCCAGCCTGCAGAGCCAGTGGCTCTGGGTTCTTATAAACCGGAAGCAGAAAAGTCACTAGTTAGTTCAGGAAGTCTGTTTGGGGCGGTGGCTTGGGTTTCTTGGTAATCGAAACCTTTCTCAGCTCTTGTGTTTGGGCACTGTCTCGAGGCTTTGGGCTAGCATCTTCCTCGTGCCTGGGTTGTATTTTGCTGTCTGCAGGATCCAGCACACCTTGGGGGTGTCAGAACGAGTTCTCTCGTGTCTTCCTAGGAGTTGAAAGGGGTCCTCCCGGTCTTCTGTGAGCTTGTCAGCTTTCCCCAACAGCTTGTGACGTTCAGGTTCAATAAGTTGATCCATTCATAAAATTTGCTGAAAAGACAAATCTACCTAGGTGTCAGGAGTTCAGATGGGATTTGAGCAGTGTTGACTGCATGATGTAGTCATGTTTCCAGTGGCACTGCTTAAATTTCATTCATACAGAAATAAAATGAGCTCACATACCCACCTGTATTTCTGGAATTATTTTGTGTCTTTTATAAAAACCACAATATTATCTTCTTCAATGCTGAAATCATTGATTCCCAATTTGGAAATTTCTTGGCGTTTGTATGTGGTAGTTTACCCTCAGCTTACACGTTCTTTTTAGGGAAATGGTCCTGGCCCCCTTCTTTGCTATTAACATGGTACCTTGTCCTTTTCCCCCCAGTGGTGGCATCTCCATCAAGGCGGCGGCAAACATGGACCTCATGAGGGCTGACATGGGAGGAGCCGCCACTATCTGTTCAGCCATCGTGTCTGCTGCCAAGCTCGACCTGCCCATCAACGTCGTAGGTGCGCGGGAGAGGGAGGGTGTCTTGGAGAGCTTCTGGGATCCTGTCAAATGGTAGAACGGAGACAACAAACATGGTTTCCTCTAATCTGAAAAGATCAAGAAATGGTTTTTAAATAGGTTTTCATCAAGTGGAAGATGTTTGTTTAGCTGAGATAGGTGTTATCTTGTCTGAACTGGCAGAGTTAAATGTATTCTGCGTTGTGGGCTGTAACTAGAATTGATTTGTTTTACTTCTGCAAAAAGTGGTTAGCAGTCAGGGGCACGTAAGTTTGCGGTTAACTCCAATGGAAAATGCTCAGTCAGTAGTCAGGGTAGCGATTACCTCATAGGGTTGTGGCTGATTAAGTGCCTCGACATGCAGAAAATGCCTGGGACAGAAAAAGTGCTCAGTACGCAGGCGATTTTTGTAGTGCAGGATGCAAGACACAATGCTGGGGGTTTGCCATGTGTCAGGGGGAGCTGGGAGCGGGGACTGAGGTCGAATGACTTGCGCAGTGTCACTTCCACTGCATGGGAAGGGAGGACTGCAGCCCGGGTCTGTCTGACATGCCCCCTCCCTCTCCTCCTCCATTTTTGCTGAACTGTTTGAAAGTGAGTCTCAGACATCACGACACGTCACCCCTGAATACTTCTGCTTGTGTCTCCTAAGAACAAGGGCATTCTGTGTAATGACAATACCATTATCATTTCCAGGGGTTGATACAGTAACCAAATTCAAACTGCCCAGTTGTCAAAAAAATGTTTGTTTTATCTGTGTGTCTATACACACACGCATTTATTTATTTCTATTTGTATTTGAAATCTTGGAGCCACTCAAGGATCACCCCTTGCGTGTGGTCACCATGGCTCTTTTGTTTTCTTTAATCTAGAGCCTATTCCTGCCCCCCTTTTTTTTCTTTCGTGACACTGGCAGTTTTTAAAGGTTCAAGGTCGTCTTGCCATGTCCTACAGTTCGGATTTATTTGGTTATTTCTTCACAATAGAATCAGGTTAGACTTCTTTGGAGAGAATGACGTGTATTTCCTGTTGCTGGTGCGCATAATGTCACCTGGGTCACTGGTGTTGCTAAACTCGATCACTTGGTCGAAGTGGTGTCTGTGACTGGCATCTATTGAGGGCCCGCTGATGACCTAGGTCCCATGGGTGGTGTATTTGGACCTAGCACACTCCATGTTCCTTCATATATTCTTTTTTTGACAGGTTTGGCCCCTCTTTGTGAAAATATGCCCAGCGGGAAGGCCAACAAGCCTGGGGATGTTGTTAGAGCCAAAAACGGGAAGACCATACAGGTTTGTAGGTAGAAGACACAGCCTCTGAGTTCTGCTCTTTCTGAAGGACTCCCAGCATAGCCACATCAACACATCTTGAACGAGTGCAGAGCACTGGCTCTGTAGGGAAGGCCAGTGCCTTTATTATGAGTAGCTTTTCATACAGTCAAAAGTACTTCTTCATGGGAACTTTAAGATTGTTTTTCCTACCTTACTATTCCTCCTACTTCCTGAATGCTGTACACACAAATTACCACGAATTTGCAGCCAACCCTGCAGAACAGGGAAAAGCAGTAAAAGTGCAGGCTGTTTTCTAGATTCACCTTCGACGTGATAACTTTTTCCATTTAGCAACTCATTCGAGTGGAAAACGCATTCTGCATCATGGGTGCTGCATCTGGGGATGTGGCAGCAGGTCGTCTGCTGGGCACGTGTATGCATGTACACACACACTGCCCATAACGACTGAGCCTCTATTTAAAAGAAAAGGATATAATAGATATGAAGTTGCTGAAGTTGCAAGAGTTCTCCGGTCTGGAGATCCAGGCTGCTGCTTCGATGTCTCTTTCCTAAACTCTTTAGCCTTTTTGTTTTCAGAAATCTTGATATTTTTTTCCCTTCCTGTTATAAACTTAATAGTAAAGTGAACCAGACACTTCTCTTTATTTCAGCCTCCAAAGTCATCAGCATTTGGTTATCAGCTCTGATACAGGGATTATTAAATTACATTTGCTCTTCAGAGTAAATATACTATTCCCATTCTAATGGTAGTATGTTTTTGATACTCGATGACAAACATCACACCAGCGTTTTCTTTTAAATTGAACATAGCTGTGTCTAGGTTTTATGTTCATTATTTGTATCATCTTACCCTTTTTTTTTCTTTTGACCTTCCTGTTTGCAGGTGGATAACACTGATGCCGAGGGGAGACTCATCCTGGCTGATGCGCTCTGCTACGCACACACTTTTAACCCAAAGGTCATCATCAATGCCGCCACCTTGACAGGTCAGACAACGTGCTTTTCCTGCTTTTGTTTGAAGAAGGTCTCATTTGTTGGCATTGAGTGCACACAGTGTACTCAGGGCATTATTTTGCTGAAACCTGGCTCGCTCCATTTGCATTCAAATATCTGTCACCAGAGGAATTGTTCTGCAGTTGTAAACTGCTTTGAATATTAGCCTTGTTGTTTTGAAACATCCCAGGCTGTACCTTTAAGTAAAGAAATAACAAGTGGGTCAGGTCAGCCCATCCACAGCGACGACGTCTATGAATGATACTAGCGATGTTTTCTGTTACGATTGCTGTTTGATACAGGTCTGAAAAGATTAGTGATAAATTCCAAAATCAGTAGTTATTTTTATTAATCGTAACGCATCTAATGCCCCCTAAGTGTTTTCTGAACTTTGTGTACTTGAGGTTATACAGAAATATAACACTGGGGATGGAGGTGGCAAGGTCCTCATGTAGCGGAGGCGGGGCCATGTAATGTGTTGTGTGAAGCTTGCTGGCTTTAAGGCCAACCCAGGGGTGGCTCCCAGCTGTGCTACTTCCTAGTCCACCAGCCTTGGGCTGATTCCCTGACACCCCCGAGCATCAGTACCTGGGGACAAGTCTGTTCGTCTCTCAGAGTTGTGAAGACTGGAGGGAGTTTCTGGAAAGCCTCTTTAATGCAGCGCCTGCACGCGGCAGGCAACACCACCGGCTCTGTAGAGTAGGAGTAAATGCCTAAAGGGACGACAGTGGGCATTGCCTTACTGCAGAAACCCAGTGTTCATAATCTTTTATCCAACAGTTCTCTTTTTAGGAATTCATTCTGTCTCCATCTTTTTTAAGATTAAAATTCAGATCATTTTTTATCCTTTGGTTTTAATTCTTCCCCTGGTCACGTGAGCCTTTACTTTAAGAGAAGTCAGTTCATGTTTCTCTTTTATGTGTTTCTAACAATAGTCCACAGATTTATATGCTAAGAATCCTCTTTTCAAGCTGGCATTATAGTATTTTTATGGTCTTTTGTCTCCCTTTTCAGTTCAGCAAACATTTTAAGCTGAACAACAGAGGTTCTGGGGCTGGTGTTTGAGGGGCAGTGCTGAGGTGGGTGATAGTACACCCTTTCTGTAAATGAGGAATCACAGCCCTCCACCCTCTTTTTTTTTCCAAGCCCGAGGGTGTGAGAAGGTGGGAAAGTTGGTTCCAAGTAACTAAGGGCAACCTGATGGGGGAGCCTTCAAATCACCCCAGCCATTGTCCTTGCTGAAGGCTGTTGATGGCTCATTTTAGTTCCCTAAATAACTTACTGAGCCCCTTCTTGAGTTCCAGGAGCTGGGATTCAAAGGGGGAGGATGAGAAACAGTTTCCAACCCCAAGTTCATAGCAGGAGGAGGAACGTAGTCTTTAGAAGGAGAAAATAATTTGTCCTGCCTCTTAATAGTATGTGACTTTGACAATGTCTCAGTTGTCTCGTCTGTAAAAGGGGTATAATAGCACGTCATTGGCAGGAGGGGTGCCTGTGAAAATTAAATAAGGTGATACGGGTTGTTGTGCCTGGTTGGTAGAGACTGGACTGATGTTACTGACCTTTGAAGGGTAGGCCTGTAGCAGAGTGTAGGAGCAGCGACTGCTCAGGGCGTGCCGTTCAGTCGTGGTACCTCTCATTTTCTTAATGCCTGTGATTTAGGATGGAACGAGAGTGGTGACATCAGCACCTTCCTTGGAGCTTTGATGTTCCTTCCATACTCTGAGAAATTCTGGTAACACTGATGAGTTAGCACCTCAGTATACAGCTTCAAAAGTACCTTGTAAAAGAAAATGGAAGGTATTCCCCCGATAATGGTAATTCCGAAGTTGGTGGTGGTACTAGTTCTGTAATTATGTAGAAAATAGATTATTTTCTGAAGTATGTAATGAAATCATCTCTAGAGCCATGATCCCTGTTGGATCACATTAAATATTTGTCTCCCATTTTCTCTTCCTTTAAGAGCGGATATCACATCACATTCTTGTTTGCAGTCAGTGCTCATCTTCTCTTTGAGAAATTCACACACTGATGCAAGACTCTTACAGGGCTGATAGGAATGTTTTGAGGACAAGTGAATAAGTATGGAAAAAGCCACTAACTTGAAAAGTAAAGCATTAATGAGTGTGTATCCCCGCAATCATATAGACAGACCATAGGCAGTGAGTAACCAGCAACCATCGTAGTATCTGGGATATAGGGGATGCCATGAATGATTGTTGACACAGTCGGCCTGTGTTTAATCCCTTCGGATGTCTGGGGATACAGAGGTGGGTCAGGACAGAGGTGAGGCCTGCGTCCCATGGGGCGGGGCATTCAGCAGATCCTCACACTGACCAGCACAGAGGAGCGGTGAGAAAAGGAGTCTGTGAGAGCCGGTGCATCTGGGGATTTGACAGGTCTGAGATGTCAGGCATCTTGTCTGAGAAGTGCTGCTTGAGCTGGGATCTGAAGGAGGTGGCGTTAGCGGGTGGAGGGGGGAGAGCGAAGGCACCTCTTGAGGTGTGTGTGTGTGGGGGGGGCAGCGGTGAATGGGGCCGAGAGGAGCAGAGCATGGCTGGGTGGGGACTTTCGGGACCTGTGTGCTGATAGGCACCAGTCCCCCACTGGCCTTGGCGTGTTGCAGGATTTAGTCTGGAGCCAAGTGCAGCAGGAAGCTAAGAGTGGAGACTGTGGGATCACATTTGCCCTGTGAAAGGGTCCCTGGCCGGCAGCGTGCTGAGTGCAAGGGAGAAGGGCCGAGGAGACGCTGGCAGGCCAGGTGGGCTGGTGAACGGTGTTTGGTTGTTGACTCCGGTGGATGTGTAAGTATGTCTGTTAAGGATGAGTGTCTGCGTTTAGCTTCAGAATAATCTGTCAGGTCTGAGAGTGTAGGTGAAACAAGTTTGCCTGTGACTTGATAATTGTTTGTGGTGGTTAATGGGTCTTACTTGTATGTCCATTACATTATTCTCTTTGCTTTGTGTATATTTGAAGTTTTTGACAATAAGGTTTTTTTGTTTGTTTGTTTTTTTAAAGTATTACCATAGTCCAGTGGTAGATGATGGTGGTAGCAGTCATGGTGAAGGGAAGTGAATCGGTTTGAGATATAATTGGGAGGTAGAGTAACAAAACCCCAAGGGACAAGGACCCAAACAGAGTTGCCCACATGTCATGTGGAATCACAGGTTTTTACATATGGGTCACCGTTATGTTTATACTACACTGTAGTCTGTTATGCGTGCAGTAGCATTTTGTTTAAAAACACAATGTACATACCTTAATTTAAAAATACTTTATTGCTGAAAAATGCTAATTAACCATCATTTAAGCCTTCTGCGAGTCACAGTAGTAACATCAAAGAAGACTGATCACAGATCACCATAACAAATAATGAAAAAGTATCAAACATCGCATGAATTACCAAAATGTGACACAGAGACACGAAGTAAGCAAATGCTGTTGGAAAAATGGCTCTGATAGGCTTACTTGACACAGGGTTGCCACAAACCTTCAGTTTGTGAAAAATGCAGTATCTGCAAAATGCAGTAAAGCAAAGTGTAATAAAACGAGGTATGCCCGTACCTCTACCCAGTGGGCTTTTAAAGTCATTAAGAATACTTTCAACGAATTTGTTTATAAAAGAATAAACGTTTAAAGCATAAGAGGAAGAGCACCTATTGGACATGTACAGTGTGGTCTTAATTATGTTTCTTTTTTAAGTTTAGAAGAAATCTGGAAAGAAATATTAAAAATATGTGGTGGTTATCCCTGGGATGAGATTATTGGTGATATTTGATGTTTGCTTTTTTTTCATTTTCCTTAATAATTGAAGGTGAATTCTAGCTTGAGAAACTAGAAAGATATTAAATATATACAGCAAGGATTTCCCAACATCATCTATTTTCTAAAATGAGGGAGACATTAAAATAGGGTAATGGCTAAAGTTTTGGTCTGCATAGCAGCAGAGAAACCTGTCTCGCCGGAAGAGACTGAACGCTGACCTGAAGGGCTGTGTCTTGCAGGTGCCATGGACATAGCTTTGGGGTCTGGTGCCACTGGGGTCTTTACCAATTCTTCCTGGCTGTGGAACAAACTATTTGAGGTAAGAATAACACATACAGACCTAGATTATGGAGATGATTTAATTACTCTAGCCTTAGAATGCTATATTTCTTCATTAAAGTGATTTTTATGTTGTAGATTTGCCTTTGAAATGAAAATTCAATAAACTCGATTCAGTGTGGTTTTCTATAAATGCTCCAAAATTATGGGTATGATGCTATATTCCTCCTCTCCTCCAGCAGCTTCAGAATGAAGTGAAAATAACTTTAAAATATCCCTGATGTAGAAAAGGTTACAAGGACAGCTTTGTAGAAGAAGGAATGGCCTTTTAAGGAATACGGGTCATGAGTCAAGTAGGGGAGCATGTAGATAGGGCTCACCCGCGTCCCTTGTCCCTTTGCGGGTGGTGAGGACGATTTCTGCAGCTGTGCTTTGTGCCTCCTCCCAGCCCTTTCACAGCAGCCTCTTCCAAACAGTTTCCCGTCACCACCACCCGCCCCCCCGCTCTCGCTGCCATCAGCTTTGCCCAGCGACGCCACTCTGTTAGCCTCCTTTAGCTTGTCCAGAGGCAGCGTGTACCTCTGGCGTCTTGGTGACACCCTGCTCTTGGCTTCCACGATAATCTTTTCTGGTTTCCTTCCTCGCTGACTTCTGTTTCAGCCTCCTTGGCCAGCTTTTTCCTTTGTCTGCCCCTTTGGTTGCCTTCAGTCCCGGGCCACATGTTCTGACTCTGCATGGTCCTCACCGGAAAGCCCGTCTACTCCCCTGGCTTCAGCTGGCTCGTCTCTGCTGAGCTCCCATCTCTCCTGCAGCCCAGCCCCTGTGCATCCCGCTTGGCTATGAAACAGCTCCATCTGGCACCTCATTCTTGCAACAAGTAATTAATGCAAGCTTACTATGTGCCAGCAGAAACAAATACAAAATGTCCCGGAATACATTCTTGATGTGGTTTAAGGTCCTAAACTGTCCTTCCACGCTAAACTGCTTCCCTTTCACCTCTGTCATCTCACCATTTGTGAAGCCCCCCTCTACCGTCCCCAGCCTCAGGGAGAAGCTCAGCCCCCTTGTCTCCTTTCAGGTAGGCTGTGGGGCCTCTCTTCTGTGCCAGGCACCCAGTGTCCAGTGTCCCTCGCTACCGTCCACAACGTTGTTGTTGGTTTTGATTTTTTTTTTAATTTAATTTTCTTTAAAAAATTCAAGTTATATGTACATAAACACTGAAATGACAGTCAGCGTCTATACAGCCTACAGCCTCTTTTCCTGGAGGCAGTTGCTTTCAACCCTTGGTGGGTTCCTCTGATAACTACTCAAGTCTCAAGACAGCAGCTTATATTGCTGCTTCCTGACTTTTCACTTTTGGCTCTCACCTTTGACCACAGTGTATTAAAACAACCTTTATCTGTTTCTCCTACTAGCCTGTGGGCCCTTTGATGGCTCAGTTATTAAGTGTCTTTATATCCCCAACACCTTGGTGCTCAGCAGTTCAGTAGGTGATGGATGGATGGATGAATGAATGTGTAAATGATTACATGAATTAATGAGGTCACGTTATCTTAGGAGGTCTGGCCAAATCAAACCAGCAAAGCCTGTCTGTGCTACAGGTTACCAGCTTATTCATTTAAACTGAGACCCATAATATTAGTTTGACAATTTTAGCAGATGCCCTACAGATTTGCGGGACTGTTTGACAACATTCCTGGCTTCTTTTATAATTCTTAAGTAAACCTTTTAACTAACTGAAATAATTCTGGAATCTGTTGTATTGCATCATGTTTTAGAGTAACAGGTCAGAACCTGCTTCATCTCCTCCGCCAACTAGCATACCTATTTGCTCTTTAGGCCAGCATTGAAACGGGGGACCGTGTCTGGAGGATGCCTCTCTTTGAACATTACACAAGACAGGTTGTAGATTGCCAGCTTGCTGATGTTAATAACATTGGAAAATATAGGTATGTAAAATAAGCTATAAAAGTACATTTTTACAGTCATCATTGGTTGCCAGAATGACCATTTTCAGTTTAATCCTCTTTCACAAAAGGTTTAGCTGTCCAATTTTCTTTTGATGTAGTGCTTGTAAGCACTAATTTCTGTCTTTTATTTTCAAGGTATTTCCCAACTGGTTCTCAAAATCTTGCATGTTTTCAAATCTAAAGGTCATTTTAAGCAAATGGTAAGGGAATGAGATGCAAATATGGTCATTACCGTAGGAAAAAGAATTTATCCTTTATGCTTAAAGCTATGTCTGAAAATCTTGAAAGTGGTTTCTGGGTTAACATCTTAAGAGGTCTCATTAGCTTGACTTTGCTCTCTGGCCATAGAAGCCACTTAGCAGGAATGGAGGATCTTAATAGAACGTTCAGTGCACATTTACATGGGGTTAAATGTTGATTATTGTCTTCCCCTTCAGATCTGCAGGAGCATGTACGGCTGCAGCGTTTCTGAAAGAATTCGTGACTCATCCTAAGTGGGCGCATTTAGACATAGCAGGTGTGATGACCAACAAAGATGAGGTTCCTTATCTGCGCAAAGGCATGGCTGGGAGGCCCACGAGGACCCTGATTGAGTTCCTGCTTCGGTTCAGTCAAGACAGTGCTTAGTTCAGATGCTCTAAAATGCCTTCATTCTGTCTTAAACAGGCAGTAGAGCTTCAGAATACTTTTGAATGAATAGATCAAAATCTTTTAAGGGAAACAAAGGATGGTATTTAAAAACATAGAACAAAATGAAATTTGTATGCCTTGATTTGTTTTTCATTTTATGCAGAGATTTATAAAGGTAAAGCTAATATCTTGCTTGGCAAAGATTTTTAAGATACTCTCTCTTAAATGAATAATGATGATTTTTTAAAAGCTACCTAATCACTTTTCAGAGTATATGTTTGTAACTGAGGAGCAAAATTGTATTTCAGATTTGTGATGCTGGGAATATGAGCAAACTAAAAGTTGCTATGCAGTTGTCAGAAACAATAAATCCAACTTCTTGTGCTCCCTGGTGTGGCTCTGATTTACTTATATATTATTATAAACCCAGTGATGCTATAACTTGTCTCTTCTGGCTGTGTTATATGAACTAAGTAATTAAGTTGGATTTCAATGTTAATGATCACTTTGGGGCACTCAGTGATGAGCTTATGAGTTTGTGAGGCGGTACTATTATCCCCACATTATAGATGAGGAAAATGAGGCACAAGATGGGGGTTAGTAACATGCCAGCAATGTCACCAAGCTAATAAGTGGGAGAGCAGAAAGCAGTAGAGCTTTCTTTTTTTTTTTAAATAAATTTATTTATTTATTTTATTTTTGGCTGTGTTGGGTCTTTGTTGCTGCCCGCGGGCTTTCTTTAGTTGCGGCGAGCAGGGGCTTCTCATTGCGGAGGCTTCTCTTGTTGCAGAGAGCTGGCTCTAGGCACGCAAGCTTCAGTAATTATGACACTTGGGCTCAGTAGCTGTGGCACGCGGGCCCTAGAGCACAGGCCCAGTAGTTGTGGCGTACAGGCTTTGTTGCTCCGTGGCATGTGGGGTCTTCCCGGACCAGGGCTCAAACCCGCGTCCCCTGCCTTGGCAGGCGGATTCTTAACCACTGCGCCACCAGGGAAGTCCTAGAGCTTCCTTCTAAATCTGCACAAGTGGAATTTTGATTGGTTTTAGTTCCAGGTGGTAAGCAAATAGTTTACCCATTGACAGTCCCTTTTATGGTCTTCTTCTTTCAGTATTTCCAAATAAATTCCACATCCATTCAAGTCCCTGAACTGAAAGCATTGCAGTGGAACAATTAAGAATGCCAGCTCTGGAGGCAGACTGCCTGGGTTTAAATTTTTTAAGTATTTTTATTTTTATTATATTTTATAAATTTATTTTATTTATTTTTGGGGCTGCATTGGGTCTTCGTTGCTGTGCGCGGGCTTTCTCTAGTTGCAGCGAGCTAGGTCTTCTCTTGAGCACGGGCTCTGCGTGTGCAAACTTCAGTAGTTGTGGCGCGCGGGCTCAAGAGCTCAGGCTCAATAGTTCGGTGCAGGCTTAGTCGCTCCACGGCATGTGGGATCTTTCCGGACCAGGGCTCGAACCCGTGTCCCCTGCATTGGCAGGCGGATTCTTAACCACTGCGCCACCAGGGAAGCCCTGGGGTTAAATTTCTGCTACATTTGTATTGGGTGAATCAAATTACCCACAAATAGGATCTATTTTTTTTTTAAGACTTTGACAACGTTTGACAGTTTTTTTTAATTGGAGTTATTTTTAACATTTAATATTTTAAAAACTTGACACGTAAATGGATATTATGTGTCTAAACTGGCTTTTAGAGAGGGAATGACAATGGACATGCATATCCATGTTAATAAATAACATGAATTTAAATTAATTAAAATCAGGCAGGAATAGTGTGTAAACACAGGTTCCTCTGGGTATCTATATCCAGAAGCTACTTCAGCAGGAAAGATGGAAACGGAGAGGTGGAATTACCGGCTTGTGAAAGGAAACTAAAAACATTTAGATTTCTTCTGTGTGATTCTCAGAAGACCAAATAGGGATTTGACCTTTCTATCAAAGGCTTTTTATAAGTAAAAGAACAATAGAACTCTTGTGTTTACTAGAGTGTGAGATACAAAAGGCATGGTTGTAGTCCTAGATTCTTGTGCTTATCTAATCTGGTTGAGATGAAATTTAGTTGCCACTGCTGGTGCATCTGGCTACCAGGTACTCACAAAACCTTGGTGGATCCTTAGAATGATGTTCCAGAGACTGGTGGTATAATCTGCATCTAAATCACTAAGGAAAAGGCAGGGCTTGAGAGAGCTGTGGCTTCAGAGAGCAGCAAATCCAAAGCAGCGGTTTAGAATACAGTAGTGTTAAAAGATAGCTGAAGTAAGAAATCCAGAATTCAAGCAGCCCTATGGCCATTGGAAACCCAGGAGTAAAATGTAAAATGGTTCCACTGCTCTATTTTTCATTGTATACAATAGTTACATTTTTAATTAAAATATTATTTATGTTAACATAATCGGCTTATTTTTACATGAATATATTTTTAAAATTCTGTTTTAATATTTACCTATTATTTTTAATTAATAGGTAAATATTGCCCAACATAACTCCCATAAACAAAAACATTTGGAGTCCTCAATAATTTTTTAGGAGTGTAAAGGAGTCCAAAAACGTTTGAGAACTGCTGGAGTACACTAAGTTCCCTCATGGCATTCTATTTGTGTTCAATTAAATATTTATTATGTCTGTTTTACGCCACGCACAGTTCTGGGTGTTGGGAATACAGGTGAACAAGACAGGCAGGCCCTGATCACATAGATCTTGTTTTCCAGTTCGCGTGTTGTGTGCGTGTGTGCATGTCTGCAAGGCAACTTAGTCAGTGAAGAAGAAAAATGAAAAAGATAATTTCAGGTAAGTGTTCAAGTGCTGTAAAGAAAATTAAACAGGGTGAAATGGCTGGGAGTGTGGGTCCAATCAGACTGACGCTGGGAAGGTGACTTTTGATCTGAGACCTGACTGGCAATGGGAAGCCTCTGTTTTTTCTTTACTTCTGCCTGCCTCACTCACTCTGGCCCTGCTGGCCTCTCTGTAGCTCCTTAAATATGCCAGGCAGTTTCCTTCTTCAAGCCCCCCCCCCCCCGTGTAGAAAACTTTCCTAATTAAACTTTACTCTAGTCACTCCAGTGCAGATCTCCTGAGAGAGGCCTTCTCCAACCACCCATCTAAAATCCATCACTTGGGACTTCCCTGGTGGCGCAGTGGTTAAGAATCCGCCTGCCAACGCAGGGGATACGGGTTTGATCCCGGGTCCAGGAAGATCCCACATGCCACGGAGCAACTAAGCCCATCCGTGCGCCACAGCTACTGAGCTTGCGCACCCTAGACCCCACGCTCCAAAACAAGAGAAGCCACTGCAATGAGAAGCCCCTGCACCACAACGAAGAGCGGCCTCCGCTGACCACAACTAGAGAACACCCGCATGCAGCAATGAAGACCCAATGCAGGCCCCAAAAAAACTTAATAAAATCCAACATTAGTCATCCCCTTACTGGGCTTTATTTTCCTTCTTGGCACTTATCTCTACATGATTTCACTCTATATATGTACATGTTTATTGATCTCTCTCCCACAAAACAATGGTAAACTCTCCAAGGGCAGAAACTTGGGGTGATTGCTATAACCCTCAGATCAGTAAATAGAGCCTGGGACATGGAAGGCTCAACAGATATGCTGGATGATAACTGTAAAGTTAATTAATAATGAAAAAATATTTAGCTTCTGAAAAGTTGAATAAGCAAATGTTTTTAAAAAAAGATTAGCATAGTGACTTTCTTTGATGTAACCATAAATATCTAAAGCAAATAGCTCCCAGCACATAAGACAGGGAGCCTCAACAATGTTAAGCCGGTTTTGTTACCTGTATCTCCCAAAGGAAAATTTAGGGGACATGTTTCCTCTTTATTCCCGCTACAGTGACTGGATTAGTAACTGGCACACAGTGCGCTCTCAATAAATGTTTGTGGGATGGATGAGCACCTCCCTTCTACCAACGGGTAAACCGAGCCCAGAGAAAGCAACTGGGCCAAAGTCATTTCAAGAGTTGAGAGCAAAGGCGGGGCTGGTACAGGAATATCCTGACTCCGCCAGAGGGCTCGCCCCGCCGTGGTTACTGATTCTCCTCTTCACACAACTGTGTTAAACCCTATCAAAGCCTTCAATTCTCAAGTTAAAAAAGCAAAAGTAAAAGCCACCTTGCCTGCGTAACGGAAAGAAGAGAGCACGAAGCACCAAACAATAGCTTTCCTGGGCGTCCAACAAACGCCAACGTGCACTCAACAACATCACGTGACCATCCATCACGTGACCCGCGCCCCCAGCTCCCGCGCAGGCGCAGTGAGCCTCTTAGCCGCCATTTTAGAAATGGCGGCTCCACTAGGAGGCATGTTCACCGGGCAGCCACCGGGACCTCCGCCACCCCCGCCGGGCCTCTTGGCCCAGGCTTCGCTTCTTCAGGCCACACCAGGCGTTCCGAGGACTTCTAACAGTACCTTGGTGGACGAGTTGGAGTCATCGTTCGAGGTAAGATAAGACGTGGGCGTCTCTGTTCCCAGCCTCCCTTCTTTTCTGAAGCGTATGCTGCGCGCGCGCAGCTTCTCTCTTTCGGCGATACCTGCACGTTAGTCTCTTGCATTAGTCTTCAAATTGAATGGTGGCCGGAATTCTCCTCTAGTTGGCTGGCAGAGATGCCTAAACTTGACATTTCTGGAGCCACGTGGACTTGAAGTTTGTCTGCCCCCAACCGTGGGACTCTTCTAGGTTTTCAGTGGGTTGTTCCCGTCCCACCCCATCCTTGGTTCCATCCCTGAGTATCCTTTCCCGCGTCCCTGCGTGTTTAGTACGTGCTCATCCTCTCCGGACTGTAGCGTCCACTCCTATGTCCTGTATCCTTTCCGTTGGGTTCCACCCTTAAACGGTCCTAAAGTAGTGGGACTTTTGGAGCTGGGAGTTATTTAAAAGTTACTGTGGGAGGGGCTTCCCTGGTGGCGCAGTGGTTGGGAGTCCGCCTGCCGGTGCGGGGGACACGGGTTCGTGCCCCGGTCCGGGAGGGTCCCGCATGCCGCGGAGCGGCTGGGCCCGTGGGCCGTGGCCGCTGGGCCTGCACGTCCGGAGCCTGTGCTCCGCGGCGGGAGAGGCCACAGCGCTGAGAGGTCCGCGTACCGCAAAAAAAAAAAAAAAAAGTTACTGTGGGGAAGTTGGTACTCAGGGCCGAGGAAGGAGGAGGAAAGCTGGGGGGTGAGGAGAGAGGCAGAGGTGACCCAAACTCTGAGTTCTGCTCAAGCATTAACCCTGTACCAAGAAGATGGGGAGTGATAGCAGACAAAAGAGAGGTACAAAATAAGTGCTTAGAAATAAGATGGTTTCCTGTGGTCTCTAAAGTGGAAGATGAGCCATTAACGTGTGGAAATAAAATAACTTGTAACTGGAATTACCTTTTCTACATTTTAAATCCTAGTCGTGTGACTTTTATACTGTATATAATAGCAGAGTAGTTGATAAACATAGTTTGTAAATGAACGTGTTATTGGGGCTGCATGGACAAAATGCTTTTGCTGGTGGGGTGTACATTCAAAAGTTTGGAGACAACAGATTTAAAGAACAGAAATCTCTTCCGTCTGGGAGGAGGATGAGACGCCTTTGGGGTGGGGTAAACCATAAAGGAAACTTTTAGAGCGGCATCTAGCACTGAGAGGGGAGGTGGCTCTCATCATGAGCTTTTGCTGAAACACTGGCCCTGTAGAAAAAAGTCCACAGCTGACCACCAGCACTCTAATGCTTAAAACCCTTTAGTGGATACCTGTGGCTGTGGGGATGGCCCAAGAGGTGCTGTGGTCTTCCTAGCTGTGCATGTTCACGTCTCTGCTCCAGACCCATCTCTTCGTACTCTGGCCACAAGAGACCTTCTGCTTGTGTTGTTCGTTTTCTCTTTGGGCTTCCAGGTCCCTCCCCCAGCTCACACATCACTTCCGCATCGACCTTGCCTTGCTGCTCTTTGTAGCACACTACATCAGGCTCCGTGAAGTCAGAGAACACCTGTTTTGCCCTCCTCTCCTCTCATTGTATCTGTAGTGCTAATCCAGTGGTAGCAGATAGCAAGTGCTTGATGAATATTTGTGAAACAGTGAAGGAGCCTGTTATGTGTCAGGACCTGTCCTGGGTGCTAAAAATACACAGAAAACAGTTCCTGCCTTCAAGGAGCTCATGACTGTGCAGTGGAAAAAACAGATAGATAGCAGGCAGCTGCTGTGCTGTGGGATCAGTGCTCTGATAGAAGAAACCCGGGATACTCTTGAGAGCACATCTGGGCATGGCTGTCAAGGAAGGCTTCCCAGAAAACATGAAACCCAGGCGGGCATTGGGAATTAGCCAAGTGAAAAGGATGGGGAGAGGTGCTACCGGGATCACCCACCTAGTCTTCTCGCGAGACTCGGCTCAGCCTTCGTTTTCCATCAAGAGAAGTTATTTCTTACTCTAAAGTAAGATTCTTGATGTGTGAATGACATTTTTTTCTTTTGTAATATGTTTTGATCACACAGGCTTGTTTTGCTTCTCTGGTGAGTCAGGATTATGTCAATGGTACAGATCAGGAAGAAATTCGAACTGGTAAGAATTCCCTCATTGCTGATTTTTACACTTGATGTGTTTCAGTCCCGCTTGTATCCTAAGAGAACTTTTCCAGGGAATAAGATTTTTGTAATCTCTATATACTGCTGGTTCTTTGTTCAGTTTATTGACATCTTATGTCACTCATAATAAGCCACTTGTAATGAATGAGCTTTTCATATTGGTACCAAGACAAAGAAGACCAATAGCGTGTACTGCTTTTTAAAGAACTAAGTTGGGCTTCCCTGGTGGTGCAGTGGTTAAGAATCTGCCTGCTAATGCAGGGGACACGGGTTCGAGCCCTGTTCCGGGAAGATCCCACATGCAGCGGAGCACCTAAGCCTGTGCACCACAACTACTGAGCCTGCGCTCTAGAGCCCACAAGCCACAACTACTGAGCCCGTGTGCCTAGAGCCCGTGCTCCGCAGCAAGAGAAGCCACCACAATGAGAAGCCTGCACACCGCAACGAACAGTAGCCCCTGCTCGCTGCAACTAGAGAAAGCCTGTGTGCAACGAAGACCCAACACAGCCAAAGATAAATAAGTAAATTTAAAAAGAAATCCTCTGTGTCTTTTTAAAAAAATAAAGAACTAAATTTTTTGCTTCCCCTTCCTCACCCAAGTTCTGTCCCGAGAGAGGTACTTCTGATTTCTTTGTACTGTGTTTTAAATGTTTCATTTTAACTGGAAATCATGATGTTAATGGTTGGCTCTCTGGATTGTCTTTCTTCAGAAGAACTTCTGCGTTGTAGTTCGGTTTCTTATTCACCTGGTAAAAGCACAGATTATCTGCTAGTTAATGTTGCTTAACACATAAGGGGTTGAGGTCAGTAATATTGCTGTGGGCAGGATTAAAATCCCCGATTACATCTACAAGAAGGTGCTGTTTTGATATTCCAACTGTTGATTTATGAGAGAGATATATGTGTCTAGTGTTTTCCTTAATTTAATACTTTGGTCTTTTTTTTTTAAGGTGTTGATCAGTGTATCCAGAAATTTCTAGATATTGCGAGACAGACAGAATGTTTTTTCCTACAAAAAAGATTGCAGTTATCTGTCCAGAAACCAGAGCAAGTTATCAAAGAGGTACAAGCTGAGTTCTCTCCCTAAGTTTAAGGAAGAGCAAATGTTGTCAAAATTCCATTTATGCTTTAAATGAGATGCCCCATTTGCCCATTAGTTATAGTGGGGCTTCATAGCTTGCATGTAAAATGTTGGTTGTCAGTGTTCATGACAACCTGGACCTGGGGGTCAGAGGTGGAAAGCAGTGCTTCAAACACAGCAGCTGTCGGCTTTTACTCATTTCATACACTGGCTTTCATGGAAGAATTTTCTTTTAAGAAAAAAAAAAGAAAAGGTTCTGCTTGAAAGGTTGAAAAGCCATTAATGTAGATGATAAGCTCATTTTGAACAGGAACTGATATGTGTGTCCCTGGTGCCTTACACACAGGAAGGGCTCTAGGCAATTTTGTTCAAGGAACCAAAAAGTAAATGTTCTGTCCCAGGCTTCTTGAAACTCAGGTTTTCAATCTCAGTTGTTTGAAACCAGGGTATTTGGAAGTCTGTTGAGGTTGTCATTAATGGCATTTAGTGGGTAGGGCCAGGGCCTGCCCCCTGCAGTGTGGAAGAGGGAAGAATCTTCCTGCCCAAAACACAGTGATGCCCCCAGTGGGAAATACTAAAATTGGGATGATTATTTTTTTTAGCAGTTTTTAAAATAACTCCTCCCACAAGCTGAGCAATTAGTCAAAATGTTCATTTTATTCTTTGCTACCAGCTGTTGGGAAGGTGAATGGTAAGAAGATGATATTCTTACAATTCACCATTATCAGATCATTTCCTGATTTGAATACCTGAGTGACAGTCTAGCTGTGTTCAAGGCCAGGTCTTAATATAGGATTTTAATACTGTTACTCATTAAAAAGCTCTTGAAAATGAGATTTTAACACTTAATAATCTGAAATGATAGAACAGTGGCTGTGGAGTCTTTTAAAACAGTTAACATATGTTTCAGATTCTCAGTGTTTTAGATTCTTCTCACAGTAGCCTTTGGATAGAGAGAGATACTGAGTGCCTGGAGACCAGGATGGGAAGGAGACTGACTTCTTTTTGGCTGTCCTTTGGTACTTTGGAATTTTGTAATGTGTGTATTACTTACTAAAAGAACATGAATTAAAAATGAAAACTGTTAAGCAGGCATCTTTCATGAGAATTGTTTTGGGTTATTCAAAGTATGCAGCCAAGCAGAGTAATCAGCCCACTATGGTTCAGTTGGTTCTCTGTTTTGAATTTACTTCTTAGTGCTCTTAACTAATCAGAAACTATGTTCATGTTTTGTGAGTTTACTCTGACTTCATTGCTTTCGTTTGTAGGATGTCTCGGAACTGAGGAACGAATTACAGCGAAAGGATGCTCTGGTCCAGAAGCACTTAACAAAACTGAGACATTGGCAGCAGGTGCTGGAGGACATCAACATGCAGCACAAAAAGCCAGCCGACATCCCTCAGGGTTCCCTGGCCTACCTCGAGCAGGCATCTGCAAATATCCCTGCACCGATGAAGCAAACCTGAGGAAAAGCCACCTGAACATGAGCTGGTGGCTGAGTCAGCCCAGACACAGTTTTGCCAAACATCACTTCTTGTAGACATGACATTTTGGGAGAACTCTTTGCCAGAGAGTGAGATGATTTAGTTTTGCGCTCTCATCTAAAATTTTCCCCCTATTTTTGTAAGCGTTATTTCTGGAGTACTTTATAAAATGCTTACTGCTTTGGTAAACCAAGTGTATTGTCTTTAGCAAAATTTAAGACTGTTAATATGATGCCGTTTACAGATTCCTTTTTATGTTTTTGTTTTTTGCTGCTTGTTTTTATTTTTGTATGAGTGTTTATCTGTTTCCAGTTTTAGATTATTTTGTATGATCTGAGGGGAAAAGCTTATATGATCTGATCTGCATATCAAAGGATGAGGATTTTGGTTGTAGGCCTTTTATGATAATTTACCTATCAGTGGCAGCATATAAAAATATGTAAATTTGCTGTTTTTCAAGACTGAACTACCTAAAGAAGAGGAGTCTAATGCAACGATGTAACACTTCCAGAACCTCAGAATGAGGATATTTTGTAAATAGGTTGGAAGAGGATTATAATATCGTAGGTTAGTGTAATAACTGTTACTGTACTGCAGTAACTAGTGCTATAGGAATCCAGCAGTATCCTTAATGTTGACTTTTTTTTTTTTTTTTTTTTTTGCGGTACGCGGACCTCTCACTGCTGTGGCCTCTCCCGTTGCGGAGCACAGGCTCCGGACGCGCAGGCTTAGCGGCCATGGCCCACGGGCCCAGCCGCTCCGCGGCATGTGGAATCTTCCCGGACTGGGGCACGAACCCGTGTCCCCTGCATCGGCAGGCAGACTGTCAACCACTGCACCACCAGGGAAGCCCCCTTAATGTTGACTTTTATTTGGGGTGAGTTTATATTTTGTGTAGTGTTCATTTACTTTTGGGGGAGGGTAGGAGCAGTGATATTTAAAAATTTATGTTATTGGGCCATATGTTTTGATTAGGTAGTAAATTTACTTTTAAATTGTGAGTCTGAGTTGTAATTGCATTTCTCTCAAAATGACATAAGTGCGTGAGCAGCTACGTTTTATTTTTTTATTTTATTCTAATTAATTATTTTTAACATCTGTATTGGAGTATAATTGCTTTACAATGGTGTGTTAGTTTCTGCTTTATAACAAAGTGAATCAGCTATACATATACATATATCCCCATATCTCTTCCCTCTTGCGTCTCCCACCCTCCCTATCCCACTTCTCTAGGCGGTCTCAAAGCACCGCAGCTACGTTTTATTGATGATCTGACTGAGGTTAATGTGAGCTTCCTATTTGCAAGTTCAGCCTTCATCTAATTTCACCTTTCTTTGGAAAATTAATACAAATCACAACCATTTTTATTGCCCAGTTGTTTATAAAGTTTTATTCAAAGAGCAAAGATTTGATGGTGCATAGAAGAGACAACTGTTTATGGGCCACTTGCTGGGCCAGCACCAAAGGATTGAGAACATATTTTGACCACTAAAAGTTGTACTGGCTCTTGTCAAATTGCACCGCTCCATCAGAGGGTCAGACAGCTCAGCGTGGACTGACAGCGAGGTCAGCATTGTGAATGGCCATTCCCAGTTCCCTTTAATCTGCTGAGCATCCATGCAATGGGGAAGCAATGCACCATGAGGCAAGACTAGAGGTTCAGTAGATCTTTCACTTCAAAGAATAATCTAGAAACCATCACAAATGACCAAGTTGATGCTACAGTCATTGAAGTTGAGATGTATGATGGGGTGAGGCTCAGTTATTCACAGAAAAATCCTGGCAAGGCTTAATTCCAATTCACGATTAGTATCATTACCCATATTTTGCTTAAACTTCAAAAAGCCCCTTTGAGGTAGCTGTTACGCCCTCTGTAATCTTCTTCACGTCCTGGACCTAGGAAGTCAAAATATTTGATCCAAGTGTGCCAAGGTCTGCTATAGTCCATTCCTAGTAGTTTTGTTTTCTTTGGATTTTTAAAATTGGCTTTCCTGGTTATTTTGAGCTTTGTTTTATTCCTCTACCTATTGAGGTTACATGTGTATTTTGGAATTATATCATTTACATAGAAACACTTTTCAAGTGAAAGTGACCAGTGTCCTAGGAAAATGAAACCACTTTAAAAGTAGACCATGGAAATCACAAAGTCTGATATTCCACAATGCGGATTGCAGTCTTATGGACACTAGAAATACCATGGGTAGGTCATCAGTAACAATAATATTTCCCTGTGGGCACTTTCTGATAACATTAGCTTGTTTTATCTTAATGTCACAATGAAACGGTATGAAATGTTAATGCAAGAATTTGTTTTAGCTATGTATGTAAATCATATTACAAGCAAGTTATTTGGTTGGTTGGCTTTTTAGTTCATTCCTTCAATCAGATGCTTCAAAAGAAATGTGTTTCAAATGTCCACTTTATGATCAGTTTAAGGATCAGTTTAGAAAGAAAAATATTTGGTAAACCATTCCTGGTGGGCTGAGCCCTGCTTCTGCTGGACTTCTTTGGGCTGGGCTGGTTCATCATCTTGTGTCCTAAAAACAAACAAAACGTTTTCTTAGATGGTTTTGAAAATTATTCAATAAACAACTTAATAGTCTACTATCTTTTTAGGGAAAGATAACTGCTTCTTTACTCTTAAAAAGATACTAGGGCTTCCCTGGTGGCACAGTGGTTGAGAGTCTGCCTGCCGATGCAGGGGACACGGGTTCGTGCCCCGGTCTGGGAAGATCCCACCACATGCCACATATTTTGCAACATGTACTATTTATTTCAGGCACAAATTAAACAACCCCCTCCAAAAACAGGTGAAAGAAGAAATGGTTAATCAATATAGTATTACACTTTATGGCTTCTTCAAAAGTTATCTGATGTGCTCTGGCATTTCAATGAGGTTGTGAAATTAGCCTAATAAATTGAAAAGGGGAGACGGTAGGTAAGAAAGTACAGTGTATATCTGTCTGAACGGTCTCTAACTGCATTTATGAAGCTTCTTATAAAACAGTGGGGGGACTTTCCCCATGGTCCAGTGATAAAGAACCTGCCTTACAATGCGGGGGACGCAGGTTTGATCCCTGGTCAAGGAACTAAGATCCCATATGCTGTGGGGCAACTAATCCTGCGTGCCACAACTACTGAGCTCGGCGCCTCAACAAGAGCCCACATGCTGCAAACTACAGAGCCCACGGGCCCTGGAGCCTGCGCACCAAAATAGAGAAAACCCGCATGCCACAACTACAGAGAAGGCTGCACGCTGCAACAGAAGATCCCGCATGCCTCAACAAGGGTCCCGCGTGCCGCAACTAAGACCTAATGCAGCCAAAAATAAATAAAATAAATCTTTAAAACAAACAGTGGGAACACAGCTTTAAACAGAGGTGTGTGATAATGAGATGAACTGTAGCCAGTCAGGCTGGCTCTGGCAGTTAACAGACCGTGTGCTTGGGGCTCCAGGCCTCAGTGTCCTCAGCTGTGACACAAAGGGCTGGACTCGTTCAATGACTGACAGCAAGTCTTTCCAGCTCCACACTCATATTTGTCCAAATAGCCTTGGGGAGGCAGGGCCTTTGGAAAAGGAACATTTCAGAAGGGGCCCTTTAAGAAATGCAAACTTCAAAGCCCAGAATTAAAGATACCGCTCTGAACGGAAGGCTGGACAGGAAGGAATCAATAAACAAAGGGGAAATCACACATTTCCAGAAGCTGCAAGGGCTTCTGGAAAAATAAGGCAGTATCAGAGATCATCATGCATGATCAAACCAAACCCACAGATTAAGAGGCCTTAAAATTACAAGATCATACAATGAATCTTGAGAAATAACCTTAATAATAATAGTGGAAAATTACTGAATGCTTCTGTGCCAGGTCTTGTGCTAAGCATGTCCTATGGATTAATTCTTTCAGTCTCACGTGAGTCTAATGAGGTAGGTGCTGTATTATCTTCATTTTAGAGGTGAGGAAACAGACTCAGAGAAGTCAGGTGAGCTGCCCAAAGCCAAGCAAGCTAACAACGAGGATGAGAATTGGAATCCAGACTCAAGGCCAGATGAGTCCATCTTCTGTGTGACCCACTCTGAAGTGGTCAGCTAAGTGATTCAATGTCCCCTGTCTAATCATCCATGGGGGAAAAAAAAAAAGTTTTCTGGAATTTGGTATCAGGAATAGTGCCTCTTCTAAAGAATGACCTATTTCCCTTCTCTTACATATCTTCCTTTTTGGCTGGGTTGTAATTTGTCCAAGGCAGGGCTTGTTTCGTTACCCTTTGTATTGGCCCAAATGCTGGGTATTTAACAGGTACCAGAAAGGAATACTAATTTCCCTCCTGACCAGGGGAAAATGGAATCATAGCTTTGGCCCCCTACCTTGTGGCAGTTTTTACATCTAGAGATGGGGTGGGTTTGTAAGGCTGGCCACAGCTGGGGCCTGGGTCCAAGCTGGGTGACTTAGTTATCGGAGGAGTGTTGATCCTGGAGCTCAGGTCGCCACTCAGAAAGTTCTTAGCATAGGAAGCGAGGTTTGGCACACTGACCACTCGGCTGGGCACTTCCTCCATCTTCTTTTTCTGTTGGTATTAAAGGAAAGGCCCGTTAGTACCACCCAAAGAGGCATTGTTGTAAAAGTAGATAAGGCCTACCCAACCAAAATTATATGAGCAAGGAGGCAATAACTTACATGTTTGTTTTTAAAGCATTTTTTCTTCCAATCCACTTTGTGCTTTAAAAAAACACAGGCTCACAATCTCTTATCCAAAATTTCTGGTGACAAACGTGATTTTTAATTTAAAATCTTGTTTTAGATTTTAAAAGGCTATATAACACCCCCAGCAGAAGCTGGGCCCACCTTGTCCTCAAACACAATATTTCTGGAGTGAAACTTATATTTTGTCACACCAAGAGCGATATATAAAAGTTATGAGCTTACATGAATTCAGCTTGGGTTAGGTTTACTGTCCTATGAGTTACAAAAAAAATATAAATTTTTAAGCACTTTAGGATTTTGTGATAGCAGATGAGAGATTTGGACGTGAATATTTTCACTGTAATAAATTCCAAAAATTTTTGTAAAAGGAAAAAAAGTTACAGTGAAGGATTCCTGCTCTTTTCTCTCTCTTTCCTATCACCCAGATATAGCCATTATTAATAGTGACACATTTATATATAAAGTTTGGAAAATTAAAAAATCATTAAAAACACATAATCTGCCTAGCCAAATATAAATACTGTTTATTAATAATTTGGACTATTTCCTGGGGGTCTTATTTTCAATGAATATTCGTCTAAATGAATGCTGGACAATTGATAAATAAGCTGCCATTACCTTTGAGAAAAACAAAGCCAGCAGAATTATGTAATGCATTGAAACCAGCAGGACCAATTTACCTTCATGGAAGGGGTCAAATACCCTGGGCGAGGATTGAAAGAGAAGGACCGATTCCGATGGGACACGGCGCTGGGGAATGCTGCATAGTGAAATCTTCTCTCCTCCTGGAAAAACAACACAACTGAGTCTAAATGAGCCTAACTACCCAGCACACTGAGTTTAATTTGAAGGAAGATGGCTGTGTGAGAGCAGACTACAGAGAGGAGGAAAGACCAGGGAAGGGAGGGGAAGTCAGTGGGAATCGAGCTGCCACCCACTGAAGCTTTGAGGAAGCACCTTTATTTCTGGGGCCTTTGTGTCCCCAGCACCCCCTTGTGAAGGAAAGGGCGAGCTTTTTGGGAATGCCTTAGGGAAGTCAGAGATCCAGGTACTCTCAGGATCTGAGCAGAATCTACTGCAGAAAGTTATTAGTTAAGACAAAGAAAAGGAAACACCCAGGTACAATCACTATATGGCCAATCTTCTTTACCTGTGTCATTCTCCACTTTTTTCTTTCCTGCTGTATTGTTTCTAAAGCAAGTTTCAGTTGTTGTATAATTTCATCTGTAAAAACATTGAGGGCTTCCCTGGTGGCACAGTGGTTAAGAATCCTCCTGCCAATGCAGGGGACATGGGTGCGAGCCCTGGTCCGGGAAGATCCCACATGCCGCGGAGCAACTAAGCCCATGCGCGACAACTACTGAACCTGCGCTCTAGAGCCCGCAAGCCACAACTACTGAGCCCACGTGCGACAACTACTGAAGCCTGCGGGCCTAGAGCCCATGCTCCGCAACAAGAGAAGCCACTGCAGTGAGAAGTCCGCACACCGCAATGAAGAGTAGCCCCCTCTCGCCGCAACTAGAGAAAGCCCGCGCGCAGCAACGGAGACCCAACACAGCCAAAAAAACCCAAAAAACAAAAAAACATTGATAAGTGTTTCTAAGAGATAAGGACTCTTTTTAAAAAGATAACCACAATACCTTTGTCACACTTAGCAAACAAGCAATTCCTTATCAGTATCATCTAATTTTCAGTTGGTGGTTAAGTTTTTGTCTTTATCTTGACATGAAGCAACGTGACTGGGGAGCAGGAGGGTACAAGGATGGGCGTGAGATACAAGTGTGCATGTGTATTGTGGGAGGATGTGTGGCTGTGTGAACCACCATAAGACCATGGATTTTACTCAGGACCGGGAGCCACAGGAGGTACTGAACAGAGCCATGTTGTGGTCCGAATTACATTTTTATAAGAGTACTCTGGTCGCTGTGAGGTCAACAGAGTGGGGTGAGGCTGGAGTGAGTGGGGAGACCAGTGGACTCTCCGTCATGCATGAGAGGCAGCAGGGCCTGGACCAAGGCGGTGAAGGTAGAGATGGCAGGAAGAGGCTGGACTTCTGATGTGGCTAATTAGCTGACCCGCGTGGACCACGCTGACAGGAGCAAGTGTATCACCCAAAGTCCCCAGAGCTGAATGTAAGCCACTGGGAACTGGCTTACAGAGAACTTTCAACCAAAGCAGGGAGCACAGGAAGGCTGGGCAAAAGCCTAAAGCAATGGTTAAAGTGTGAGGAGACATGAGTGTGAGGTGGAAACCATTCTAGATTTTCCCAAATGCTGTAGGTTAAAAAAACCAAACCAATACCAACATCAGGCAGATGGTGTGGGACTTGAGAGTGATTTTTTTTTTTTTGCCTTCTACTTTCCTGTGTTAATTTTTTTTAGTGAGCATGTCTTTTTTTATATAATAGGGGAAAAATAACCACGGGCCTTTTGTAAGGTGGTTTTGGGGTTATCAGGATTACAGTTTTAGGCACCCATGGAAGTGCTAGGCTAAGGCGAATACCCTGGACAGCCTCACCGTGAGCTGCTTGATGATCTCCTCCCTCTCCTTCAAGCGGGTCTGCAGACGGCCTATGAGCTGAACGTCCTCCGGCCTCGACTCCCCCTTCCCTGGCTTCTCTCCGGAATCTTTCAGTCTGTTTGGAGCAGGCATGCAGTTAGCCACCGTGCTGCAATGACTCAACCGCAAGGAGGGAGAAGAGGTGGACGTGATGGGGACGCTGCTATGTTGCTTGGCCTGGCTGGCCACTCTCTGTTCACCAAACGGGAAACTGAGGCCCAGAGAGCCTGCCCAGGGCCACCCAGCGAGTTGGCTGCAGAGCTCAAGGTGGAGCCCAGGACTGCAACTCCCATTCTGACACTTGTCAGTTCCCCCAGGTTCTGTAGGGCCCAGGACCCAAAGGCCTGTGTGTGCACACTGATGGGGCTTCAGTGGGGCTTCAAGAACCAGCGAAGTTTGGGAGAAGAGGCCTCAGCCGGAAACCGTCCCCACCCACACCAAGGCCAGCAGGTTATGCCAGTACAGATGTGGCTCCCGCCCCACCTGCAGGCAGCCAGAGAGCATGGCATGAGCTAGTTCTACAAAGCAGCAGGGCAGCTGGTACCACCGCCCTTTCAGTGTGAAGCTGGAGAGAAATAACCTCCAGATGGTGGGCGAGAGAGGGTGAGGGCTGCCGGTGATCTACTGACTGTAGTTGATAAGAGGCCAGGGCTTTGGGGTGAGATGACTTGGGCTCTTATCCCAGCTCTGCTCTTTTCTAGCTATGTAATCTTGGGCATTTTGCCCGTGAGACTCAGTTCCTTCTTTAATATGGGTGTGAAACTGGGTGGTTGTGAGGATTCAGTGAGATCGTGCATGCCCAGCACGTGCTAAGAACCCATTAGATGGTAGCTGGTAAAACCTTCCACTCCAGATTCTGGATGATTTGCTTTGTATTGGAGCCGGTGGAGGACAGTTTTTAAAAGCACAAGTTAAGGGTCAGACAGGCGACGTTTAAATTTACTTAGTGCTGCTTGCCCTGATCTCCCTGTCACTAACCCCGACCTCCCAGTCTCTTCTCCTCTCAGCAGTCAGAAGTGACCCTGTTAGAAGGTATCTCAGACCGTGTCAGTCATGCTCAAAGCCTTACAAGGGCTTCCCAGTGCACTCCATCCGAATACACCCAAACCCCTTCCTGCTCAGTGCAGCATCTCCTCCACCCCTCCCAGCTACCTTGCCAACCTCAGTTCCTATCATCACTCTCTCACTCATTCCACTTAAGCTTTCTGGCTGTTTGGTCTTGGGAGGCGGGCCCCAGGGCCCTTGCACTTGCTGTTCGGGCTGCTTGGAATGCTTTTTGTTCAGATGGCTCTCTCATTTCCTCTCCTCTTTCTGCTTAAATGTCACCTCCTTGCCCACCCTTGGCATTCTAGACACTGATCCTGTTTTCCTTCTAGTACCTTCAGGTACTTTCATTACCTGATATGAAGTTAAATATTTGTTTGCTTATTTCTTTGTCAGAATCCCCATCTAGAATTTGTGAGCGCTATGAGAGCACAGTCTTTGTGTTATTCCCATTGTAACTCCAGAGCCTAAAACAGTGCAAGGCACACAGTAGGCCCTTAACAAATATTTGCTGAATGAATAAATGAATGCTTGCACGAGGGGCCCTTGCTTTCTTAATCAATCCTTGGGAATAATGGTTTCCACCCTGAAGAACTGATGTGAAGATTAAATGAGATGGTGCACATTAGAAGGTGGAAATGCTCAAAAAAAGTAGCCCTGATCTTCTTCTGTGTGTGAGGGTCAAACCATGCTCATTCCTCACAGATTCCCAGTACCCTGCACAAGACAGGCATGCAGTCTCATAAAAAGACGGGTGGCCAACCATCCCAGTTTGCCTGGAACTGAGGCGCTTCTGGAACTCGGGACTTCTAGTTTTAAAACTAGGAGAGGGCTTCCCTGGTGGCACGGTGGTTGAGAGTCCGCCTGCCGATGCAGGGGATGCGGGTTTGTGCCCCGGTCTGGGAGGATCCCACATGCTGCGGAGCGGCTGGACCCGTGAGCCATGGCCGCTGAGCCTGCGCGCCCGCCTGTGCTCCGCAGCGGGAGAGGCCACGACAGTGAGAGGCCCGCATACCGCAAACAAAAAAAAAACTAGGAGAGTCCTGGGGACACTAGGATGAGGTCCCCCTAATGAAACGGTACATCTACTAGTCCCTTCCAACCTGGGGCCAAGTCCTCACTTACTCGGTTTCCAGGGCAGCCAGCCGGGCCTGGAGCTGCGCTTGAGCGCTGCTGAAATCGGCCACCATGGCCTGCATCTCCTTCCGGTGTTCCTGGCGTAGCATCTCCACCTCCCGGGCCCGCTGGGCTTGCTGATCCTCTTCCAGCAGCCTGTGGGGCGGGGTGGAAGCACAGCTGGGCTTGTCCAGGCTCTAGGGACTGAACCTCTAGGGCACTGGAGTTTCTCCCCACTCTGCTGGGTGGCCTGCAGAATCTAAGGTCAGGACACAGTGGGAAGGAGATCCGGGGTCTCTGCGTTGTGGGGTCCAGCTTGTGGAACCTCTTCTCAGTACCTTCCACCCCAGCATTCCATGAAGGAGAAACCTGAGCACAAAGGGCAGCCTTCTGGGGGAAGGGGTGGAGGAGAGCTCAGGAGAGGAGTCCCAGAAAGCACTCCTTTCACCTGGGGGAGGTGGGTAGGCCTGGAGGCTGAGATTCTGTATTGGAGTTACCAAACATTGTGGAGTCTGAGAGCTGGGAGACCAGCGGTCCAGGGTGGGGAGGCAGGATGGGAGAGGGATTAGGAGAACACTGTTTAGAGCCAGGCTGCCTGCGTCCCTCCGCGGCCTCCCCCATCACTTCCTAGCTGCGTGGCTTTGGGCGAGCTACGCTCTGCTCAGTTTCTCCATCTGACAACAGTGGCTACCTTACAGGGTTATTGAAAGGATGAACTATGTTAATTCATGTCCAGAACAGCCCGTGGCACAAAGCGTATGTTCGACCATCAGCTATCACTTTTCTTAACCTTGGGGTGGGGCACTAAGGGATCCTCAGACCAGCCTCAGGGGGCCTGACACCTTCTGAAAGTACATGCATATTTTTGTGTGATGATATCCTTCTCCAGGAGAGGGACATCGTTTTCCTCACCTGGAGGGGGCTATAATTGGAAATGGTTAGGAGCCCCTACTCTGGTCCAGTCTCCTTATTCCAGTGTCACATGGTGAGTCTCTAACTGAATTTAAGGTGCTCCACCTTGGCCAGGTGGATTCATGGCTGTTTCTCAGATGAGCCTCAGGCCTACTTTCACGTGAACTTTACGCCAGGGACTGGAACATTCAAACTCTGGGATGAAATGGACAAATGCCTTCAAAGATACAAACTACCAAAGCTCACTCAGGAAGAAACAGATAACTTGAAAAGTCCTATATCTATTAATGAAATTAAAGTTGTAGTTATAAACTTTCCAGCCAGGGAAAAAAAGGCCATGAATTCAGGACTTGATAAAAGACTATCCAGCCTGGACAAGGAAATCAGAGTTGCCACCACAACTTACCGAGTACCAGGGTCAGTGCTAAGCATCTTCCTATACATTTCACTGCATTCTACAACAGCCCTGAGAAGGGGTGGTGTTTTCTACTTTTTACAGGTAAGGGCAGGGTCTTGGAGAGATTCGCAGACTCGCCCAAGGTCACACAGCTAGTTAAGAGCAAACAGAACTGTCTTAACTATTCCACTGCACTGACTCCCTAAGGCTAGTTTTGAGGATACTTTTGGCATCGTTAAGTTTGATTCCATAGATTCTCTGATCTGTAGGGAAACAGGGTACCCCTCCCCCCATTTCAGGGCTAACCCTAGGCGTTTCGAGATCTAGAATTCCTAGACCACTGATACTTTCCATGGGTCAAAGGAGTAACATCAGTGAAGTGCTGGCGTACTCGGGAGACCTTTCTTTGGGAAGATGCCAAGGGTGCAACCCAATCTTAGATCCCAGAGGCTCGCCAAGGGGCAAAGGAGAGAAGCCCCGACCCGCAGACCTACCTGCGCTGGTTGCGGAGCTGCAGCGCCTCCTGCCGCTGCTGTTCCACCTCGGCCCGCAGCCGCCGCACTGTTTCCTGGAGCTGCGAGTTCTCCTCCCAGAGGCCGCATCCCTCGCTGGGCTCCTGCTCGGCGGCGCCCTTGCTCGTCGGGGAGCCCGCCTGGCCCGGACCGCCCCCCTCCTAGGGAGAAAGCAGCCAGAAGAGCCGTTTGCAGGAGGCGCAATGGCAGACAAGGGCCAGAGATGTGCCGCGGCAAAGACCCAGCCTGGAACCCAAATCGGGCTCCTGATTCAGGAGCTCACGTCTAGTCTCTTAAAGTTTTCTGCTTTGAGAGTTGGCCAAATGTGGGCCTCAAAAAGTCTAATAATGCTGGTGAGCCAAGAATGTGGCTTAAATGAAAACAAGCCCAACACTGCACCTGTGTGGAGTGGGGGGGGAGGGGGTAGGATGTCTGAGCTGCTTCTTGTTAGGACACTAATTCACTAATTACCCCCCAAAGGTCTCATTCCCAAATTCCATCATATTGGTGGTTAGGGCTTCA
The DNA here is from genome assembly GCF_949774975.1 of Lagenorhynchus albirostris. NCBI lineage: Eukaryota > Metazoa > Chordata > Mammalia > Artiodactyla > Delphinidae > Lagenorhynchus > Lagenorhynchus albirostris. The sequence goes on along the minus strand of NC_083098.1, from coordinate 103,774,376 downwards.
ACGTGTGAATTTGGGGTGAAGCCACACAGGGCAGAGGAAGGGGAGAGTGAATGTCTGCTGAACAATAACAATCTGTCACATCACCTCACAGGATTCTGATACAGCGGGCCTGGGTACATCCCAGCCCTGTGTCTTTTGAAAAAGCTTCCCAGGTGACTCTAAGGCCACCACAGTTGTAATCCACTGCCCCGCACTTGCCCTTGCCCGACTCTTTACCTAGGGTGCCTTCCACACCCAACCATTCCTGCCTTGGTGATGCCTTCTCAACCCCTCAGGGGAGAGGCGACAAGCTTTCTCTTCTCTGAGAGCTAGATCCTCTCCGTGTGGAGGTTATAATGAAGTGCACTGATTTGTTGAAATGCTGGTTTCCTCCACCAGACCAGCAGCTGTTCCGGGAAGGAGCCATCTCCTCTTCATCTTCCCAATCCTATAGCACCTAGCACAGTGGCTGGGATTCAGCAGGTGCCAAATGAGTGCTTGCTACGAAATGATGCTTGAATGTCAATGGTTCCGACAGAAATACAAAGACTGATATCCACCATTAAATGGGGTCAGGGTTAATCCCCGATTAGTGAATGTAGCAGTTTTCAAGTCCATGCAAACATGCCTGAAGGTTTGTGCATCTGTTCCTTCCAAAGACTGAACAGCATTGCACAGGGAGCATGTGTGGCCTAGGCCCCGTACCTCTTGCTTCCAGCCCTGGGGTTTGCATAGTGTGGGATGCCCATGGGCACCACCTGGCACTCACACCTGCACGACCTGAAGAGCCTGGTTAAAGTCCTGTGGGACCACCCTTGACTAGTGGGAGAGAGAAGCTGCTGGATAAGTGCATCCCCCTCTGTACTTGGCTGCGACAGATCTGAGAATTATTTCATGGGGCTCCTCAGAAGATCCCAGTGGATGCAACACCACTTACCTGCAGTGGTGGCCACGCTGGGAATGCATCCTGACATTGCACCCCCCTTTCACTCCTGCTGCCTGGGGCTGTTACTTCTTGTGGATATACTTCTTCTCTGTGTGGGATATCACCCAGGGCCTTGCTGTTCCTCCCGGAGGGTTCAGAGCTTCCCTCCAGTGAGGTGTAGGTGAGGATTGGATGTGGATGACCAGGTACTGTCTCATCTACCCAGCCCGGGTCTTTATCCATAGCCCTCAGGCAAGTCTGTCATTCATTGCAGAGGGCCCAATATTGGGCCCTCCAGCCACCAGCTGTCACCATCCCACACTCCCCCATCTCCTTCCACAGGTCCAGGTGTCCTCCACCAACCTAGAACATTTAATGGATCATATTCTGTTTTCCCTCTGCTAGACTTTACCAACCGAGCTGAATTCATCGTGATACATCATTGGTTAATAATTCTCATTAAACACAGAAATCGTCTTCAGGTTCTCAGTACCAGCAAAATCTGGAATGAACCATCCCCATGTTCCTGCGATCTTCAGCAGGGCTGGGACACCAGCTAATCGCGGCCGGCTGCACACCCTGGTAGAGACTCTGCTGTGTGCAGAGCTGTGTGCCGAGCACTGGGGGTGGGGCTGGGGGACGAGGTGAAGCAGACATGGCTTGTTCTCAAAGGATGCCTAGTCCAGGCGAGGAAACAAGGGCATCCATGAGGCGACGGGTCTCCAACAGGACAGGCAGGAGAGGCGGGTGCCAGCTGAGCTACTGCAACAGGAAGTGCTCCAGAAGCGAATAGGGTAGAGGTCACGGGTGTGGAGGGGAGGCTCGTAGCATGGAGGGATCGACTGGGCACTGAAGGATCAGCTGGGCACTGGAGAGGGAGGAAGGGGTCCCAGGCAGGGGGCAGGGCATATGCAAAGGCAGTGAGGCAGGCTGCAGAGCCTGCATTTAGAGCAGAGGGGGATATGCAGCCAGTGGGTAAAGGCTTTTCAATGCCAGACTGACCATTGGGAGCTTATTCTCATAGCAGTAGGGAGCCACTGAAGGCTTTACACAGATGCACTTTAGATGAATACCTGAAGCCGTATGTGGTGGGCTAGGGAGAGAGGCCTGGGTTGTTAGGAGGTCCCTGTGCTGCCCAGCAAGGTAGGAATTATGGAGGGCAAGGAGGGGGATGATGGGCCGAGTCTGACCAGAAAGTTCAAGGAGAGTCAGCACGGACCTTTGGTGACAAGCTCACCTGTCCTCACAGGAACAGGGAGGTCTAGACAGGGAGTCTGTCTGGGGAGGTGTTCTGAGAAACTCTCTGCAGGTCTACAGGACGGACCCTGTCTGGCACCAACACCCTGAGATCCCACTGCATCTGCATTTAAAATAACACGCTGCACTTAAAACTTGTTTTTGCTTTCCAAAGATGGGAGCCTGCAGGCTCATCGTGTCCCCTCCAGGCCTGTGGAAGACAGGGTCTTTCCCCCTTCAGACAGGGGGTGACCGAGCACCCAGAGCCTCTCCCTGACACTGCTCCAAGAAGGGTGTGGCATGGGCAGGGCAGGGGTGCTGACCTCTGCAGTGCTGGCACGGTCCTCGATGTCCCCTGGACACTGGCTGATGGCCTGTCGCTTGCCCACACTGCCTGGGGCCCTCAGCTCAGCCTGCAGCGCTTCCAAGTCCTTCTGATGCTCAGAGCAGGCAGCCCGCTGCTCCGCCAGCTCCTGCCTCAGGGCCTCTGCAAAAGGAAGAGCATCGGAAAGTCAGGAGCACGGTGAGGCCAAAGTCTCTTCTGCAGGGACCACAGTCTCTGGGGTGGGCTGCAGTGGGGAGCTGCTGCAGGCGCTGGTTCGAGTTCCCCAAACTTACTTACGTATTTCAAGAGAACAGTAACAACAATACCATGTATAGAGCACTAAATGTGCTAAACCCTTGAAAACTGTTCTCAGTTAAGCCCTACTACCATCCTATCCAGTATTATCCCTCCCATTTTATGACGAGGGAACAGAGCCTCAGAGAAGCTGAGTAAGTAGCCCAGAGCCACCCTGCTAATTCAACACTTTCCATGGTTCTTCTTCCCTTGGGACCACCTGCTTCGCCATTGCTGGTTAGTTAGGACGGGTGGTGGGTCAGGGTGGGACAGCCTGGGTCCAGAGCTGAACCCCGAGGCAACACCTGGCCTCAGCACCAAGTCAGAAAACTAAGAAGAACAGGGAATTAGCAAATGACCCAGTGGCCTCTTCTGGGGGTGCGGGTCTCAAATCGGAAATGTTGATATTTGTGCCAATACTTAAGGAGACAAAACATTCACAGGTTCTACTTCTCATGGATGTAAGGTCCCAGCTGGATTGTGAAGGTGGGAGATGGCATGTCATCCCAACAGGATCATGATTAAAACCAGAATCATTCAGGAGAAATGTACATGCCCTCCTTAACTCAGGGACCAGTAGAGCCAGAAACTCGAATTTCTCCTCTGAGGTTAGTAGGTGATTTCTGATAGTGTAACGCTTACCAGCATGATCAAAAGGCAAAGAAAACAATCATTTGAAAAAGAATATTCTCTGATGGAGTAGACACTATTCAGTGAGCTATTAATTAATTAGTTTATTTTTTGGCTGCGTTGGGTCTTCTTTGCTGTGCGCGGGCTTTCTCTGGTTGCGGCGAGTGGGGGCTACCTTTTGTTGCCGCGTGCGGGGTTTTCATTGCGGTGGCTTCTCTTGTTGCGGAGCACGGGCTCTAGGCGCGCGGGCTGCAGTAGTTGTGGCTCACGGGACCTAGAGCGCAGGCTCAGTAGCTGTGTCACACGGGCTTAGGTGCTCCGCAGCATGTGGGATCTTCCCGGACCAGGGCTCAAACCTGTGTCCCCTGCATTGGCAGGCGGTTTCTTAACCACTGCGCCACCATGGAAGTCCAAGCTATTAAATTTTAAAGAGAAGATGATTTTCAAGTGCTAGTAAACTTGATACTTTATTTTCTATTATGGACTTCTGAGACCATATTTTAGTTATTGCAAATTACTTTTGAAACATTGTTCCAATAATCCTAGAGGCCATAAGATACCCAGTACAGACTGTAGTACAAAGCAAGTGCTCAACATATATTTGTAAAACAAATAAATGATGTTTAGAGTGAAAATTAATGATATTGTGAAAGCGTATTGTTGTAAAAGATTTCCCATAAGTTTACTAAGGTTCTCTGAAAAGGACAGTATTTAAACACATAGAAAAGTTTAATGTATTCTGATGCTTCATACCAGTGAAGCCCACGTTTCCTTTAGATGCTGCTAACTTTAGCATTTCCCACATGGTCGCCTCATTCCAGGGTAGCTGCTAACTAGGAAATCTGTGGGACTCTCTCTCTCTCTCCTTCATCCGGAAACGTGCAGAGCTGACGTGCTGACATGCAGTGAACAGGACATACTGTATAATGAAAACTCAACCAAGCAGCAGGTAGAACTTATTCACTTATGGAGGTAAAGAAAATGCTCTTCCCAGAATTCTCTTAAGGAGAGCCCTGTCTGGGATTGAAGAAGTATTTTAAAAGGTCAATATGGGGCTTCCCTGGTGGTGCAGTGGTTGAGAGTCTGCCTGATGATGCAGGGGACATGGGTTCATGCCCCGGTCCGGGAAGATCCCACATGCCGCAGAGCGGCTGGGCCCGTGAGCCATGGCCGCTGAGCCTGCGCGTCTGGAGCTCCGCAATGGGAGAGGCCACAGCAGTGAGAGGCCCGCGTACCGCAAAAAAAAAAAAAAAAAGTCAATATGGTCTTGCATGCTAGGCATGAAATAAGAAGGGCATTGGTCTTGCTCTTAAGAGTGAAAAAGAAGATGAGAGTAAAAGAGAAAATGAGGGAGAGAGATGATCTACAAAAATGGAGAGAGGCCCTTAGAGTCAGCCGTGCAAAGTTGGAATATTCAACAATAATGACAGTGAACATTTACATAGCATTTACCATGTACCAGGCTCTATTCTTCCCATGTATATACTCACATAATTCTAATAACAGCCCAATGAGGTGGATACTATTATTATTCCCATTTTACAGATGAGCAACTGCATCACAGAGCAGTTAAGTAACTCGCCTGAGGTCACACAGCTAGTGAGCACTGGAGTCAGACTTCAAGCCCAGACAATTTAGCTCTGGAGATCTTTACTGCCTCTGGAAACTTCTAGAATGCTTTGTGTGACAGGTTTTTGCTGTAGAAACTGAAGAGGAGGTGAGTTTCATGCTGGGGATAATGCAGGGACAGGGAACAGCAAGGAGCCTGGGGGCCTAAGTCCCCAAATCTGCAGAAATCTTCAGAAATGAGCGTTTGAGGTTATCTCATGAAACTCTCACGAAGGCTCAGAGATCTGGCTTATGTTCAGTAATGACAATGATATTATCTGCACTCACTGGGCTCATGCTATACGCTAAGCATTTTATATTTAGTATCTCATCAAATCCATACAATGCTTCTATGATGGAAGGACAAGTGTAACTCCACTTTATAGAAAAGGAAAATGAGGCTGAGGGCAACCTGTCCCACATCTCACATCTTGTTGGTGTCAGAGCCGGGAGAGTCACCCCGGCCCCTACCCCTGGGCCCCCTGCTGCCCCTGGTTTCCGCGTGTGAACCCTGCTGAGTGCACAGCCGGCTGCGTACCTAGCAACAGCGCCTGCTGAGCCTGCATCCTCTCCAGCTCTCCCTGGAGCTCTTGCTGGGCCTTCTCCTCCAAGGCCTGTAGTTCTAGCCGGTGCGCCTGGTGCTGGATCTGGAGGCTGCGGCTGGATTCCTTCTTCAAGCGCTCCTCTGTGGCCTGTGGGCAAAAGTGGGAGGAAGGAGGCATGGAAGTGGGCACAGAGGGGAGACCTGTCCCTTTTGCCTAGCTCCTCCTCTGTGCTGGGGCCCCCGCCCTGAGCACTCGCCACTCCCTGATGGAGGGCTTATCAGGCTACAGCGAATGCTCCCCTGCCCATCTGGAATGACAGTGATGGCCTGGCCACAGCAGCCATTTTGTGCTGTGTGAACCTAACCCCTGTTCACAGCTGACTGGACCAGAGTGGACACCTGTTCCAAGCTGGGCCAATCGTTGGGAATTTGGTGTTAGGAGGAAGAGAGCAGGAAAGAGACAGACAGACACGGGCTATAGGAAAAGCAAGAAAACACATTCTCCCCTATAGGGCCCTTAGAAGGGACACAGCCCTGCCAACACCTTGATTTTAGGATTTCTGACTTCCGGCTTCCAGAACTGTCAGATAATAAATTTGTGCTGTGTTCGGCCACCAAGTTTGTGGTAATTTTGCTACAGCAGCAGTAAGAAACTAATAGTTTCTCTTTTTTTGGCAACAGAGAGTTCCAGTATCACATACCACTCTTCAGGTGAGGAAACTGAGGCTGGGAGGGATGAATTAGCTTTCCCAAGGTCACACAGAAAAGATGCAGGATTAGGAGGAAAGAAGCTCGGAAAGGTGAAGCGCCATGACTGAAGACAGGTAGTGGCGGGGGCAGGAGTGTGACCCATGGGCGGCGGCGTCCAGGGCCCAAGCCCTACCCGCTCCCTCATGCAGCCCCTGGGAACAATGAGAAATAGGACTGCGGCAAATGCATGAGGCTCCCATTAGGGGTGAGCAGGCAAGGCAGCTACCTGAAGACCGCAGCGTCTTTGCTTTGCTGCTCCCCAGCAAATGGGGAAAAACGGTCTTAACTCCTCTCGTGGGAAACTCAGTCATCCCCTGTTGAGTTTAATAAGACAGAAAAGTCTTGCACTTTTCAAACTCTCCGATACTCTCCTCCTCTTGCACTTGCTGCAAGGCTCAGAGAACTCCAACTGGTGACCTTTTTATCCCTCGGGGAATGTGAATGGAGAGATTGAAGCAAAGGTTTGTAAAAGATGGAGCCAAACTCTCTCACTCTGACCCGGCGTCTTCAGGTCAGCCCTGCCTGCCTTCCGGCTCAGAAGCCCTTGGCAGTGAAGACCATGCAGGGTTTAGCTGCCAGATTTTATATCAAGTCAGACACTCATCCCTAGCAAATTGCTCTAGCCTCTTGTTTGCCTTGCTCTTGTTGTGGCTGGTTTGGGGCCTCCTAAGCGGCCTGACTTCACCCCCAACTCTCCATGTTCCATCCTATATAAAGTCTCCTTCCCCTGTGCTCCCAAAATACCATGCGCGGCCATCTCATGGCTCCAATTTACTGAATTACAGCAACCTGTTTGAGTGGCTGCCTTTCCCCTTAGAGGTGAGCTCTTTATGGGCAGACTGTATTAATCATCTTCGTATTTCCCGAGTTTAGCACGATGGTAGCTCAAGGTAAATGCTCAATAGAGCATGAGTAAGAAGAGTGGATCTTAAAATTGAGCTCTTCTATGGACTGAATGTTTGTGTCCCCCCACCCCCAAAATTCATATGTTGAAACCTATTCCCCAATGTGATGGAATTAGGAGGTGGGGCCTCTGGGAGGTGCTTAGGTCGTGATGGTGGAGCCCTCGTGAATGGGATGAGTGCCCTTATACAAGAGACCTCAGAGAGAGCTCCCTTCCTCTTCCGCCATGTAAGGTTATAGTGAGAAGATGGCCATCTATGAGCCAGGAAGCAGGCTCTCAACACACCCCATATCTGTCCGAGTCTGAGACTTGGACTTCCAGCCTCCAGAACTGTGGGAAGTAAATTTCTGTTGTTTATAAGCCACTCAGCCTGTGTTATTCTGTTAGAGCAGCCTGAACAGACTAAGACAAGCTCTTATTCGGTCATGTACTGTTCTAAGCACTTTACGTGGATTATCTCTTTTGACGCTCTCAGTGGTCCTATGTGGTACATACTATTAGCCATCATTTTATAAATGAGGAACCTGAGGCACAAGGAAGCCTAAGCTCTCTTTCCTCTTAAGTGGCAGACCCAGGATTTGAACCCAGGCATCCCACTCTTAATCACTATTCTGTGTTAGGAATGACCAGATGTCTGCCATCTCCAACGAGAACTGCAACCTGTCTCTTTTGTCTCATTCTGGAACCATCCCATGCAGACTGGAGCCAGCAATAAAGACCCCGTGAATCTGGTTCCAGGGTGACCAGGGACTGGGGCTTAGAACCGCAGGGTCCCCCCAATGGGCAGAGCACCCTCCCCCTCTCCCACCACCAGATCTTCCTTCCTCCAATCAGTTGGAGGCCCTGGGACACCTCCCTTGCAGGTGGGCCAGCCCTCTGTGCTTCCTCTGCCTCCTGCAGGAGATTGAGGCCTAAAGCCTGGAGGGGTAAAGCTCAGGCCAACCCACCCAGCAGCAAATAACCTGGGAATCTCGGCAGCCTGAGCTCTTATAGATTGCAAGCCAACCTGGAAAAAGATTTAAGAGAATAAAGGAAGAGAAGGAACTCACAAATTTTATAAATTTATTTATTTATTTATTTTTGGCTACATTGGGTCTCCATTGCTGCGTGTGGGCTTTCTCTAGTTGCGGCGAGCGGGGGCTACTCTTCATTGCCGTGCGCGGACTTCTCATTGCGGTGGCTTCTCTTGTTGCGGAGCATGGGCTCTAGGCACGCGGGCTTCAGTAGTTGTGGCTCACAGGCTCAGTAGTTGTGGCGCATGGGCTTAGTTGCTCCACAGCATGTGGGAACTTCTTGGACCAGGGCTTGAACCCGTGTCCCCTGCATTGGCAGGCAGATTCTTAACCCCTGTGCTACCAGGGAAGTCCCAGAACTCACAAATTTTGAACACCTACTAAGTGCCAAGCAGTCCACATTGCATGATCTCATTTCTTTTTTCTTTGCTTTTTTTAAAAAGCCTATTTTATATTTTTATTGGGGCAATACATGCACAAAGTATAAAGAATCTAATATTTTCAAAAAAGGAAAACCAGCACCTCTTAGTCCTCTTTCTTCCTCCTTCTGCATCCTGCCCACTGGAGGCAGCCACTGGCAACTCCTGTAGTTCTTTCTTCTGATATTTACCGCCATTAACAAGATAGTACCTTCCTTCTGCTCTTTTTTTTTTTTTTGCAGTATGCGGGCCTCTCACTGTTGTGGCCTCTCCCATTGCGGAGCACAGGCTCTGGATGCGCAGGCTCAGCGGCCATGGCTCACAGGCCCAGCCGCTCCGCGGCATGTGGGATCCTCCCAGACCGGAGCACGAACCCACGTCCCCTGCATCGGCAGGCGGACTCTCAACCACTGCGCCACCAGGGAAGCCCCACTCTATCTTGATTATTTTAGAAATTATGAATTGTCTTCCCATTATGGTGGATGAGGATTTTGGTCTCATACATTCTTCCCCTTCCATTCCTTATATACAGTTATCTTGCTTTTTTAAATACAGTAAAATATATTCAGTATTTATCCTTCTTGTGAGTAAGTACCATTTACTGCTGAGCTAAATGAACTATAATATTAAAATCTACCTTATACATAGTTTTGTTTTTCCTTGCATTAATAACTACTGCATTTTTCATTTGCTTAGTTTTCTTTGGATATTTGGCTAAGTCTTCCTACAACCTCTAAAAGCTTTGTAAAATACTTTCACTACAATCTTTCACATGGCCAAATCGGTCAGAGAAACCACCAGGTCTATTTTTCCTCGGAGGCATCTCTTCAAGAGCCCTCAGTCATCATGCTCCAGTCTAGACTGAGTTGTTCCCTCAGCCAGTGGCATAGCTGGGCTCCTAAAACCTTCCTTCTCCTGTGTTGGATTCTCTGTAGCCTAGATCCGTTTTCTTTCCTCTTTCTTGATTTGCTCCCTTGTTTTGGTGGGATATTCTTCAAGGAACTTTCTAAGGAAAAGTGTATGGAAGATGTATGGGTCCAACAGGAGACAGAAACCACACAGTAATTTAAACAAGGGAAACTGAGTCTAAAGAACTATTAAGCTCTGATAGAAGAGTTAACTGTAAAGATGCAAAGAGAACTCTGAAGGGTATCCTGAGGCTGAGGGAGAGCATTCAAGAAAGGGAAAGCTTGGAAGAGGGAGCCCTTCGCCAGCCTGGGATCTAGACCTTGTTGGAGAAGGTGTGGTGGCAGCTCACAGATGGAGATCACCAGGTTGCCCAGGCCAGAGTCAAGCAGGAGTAACCCTCCACAGCGCTGGTGAGCCACAGATGGGCAGGTGCCCAGAGGGCACGGGGGCACCAATGCAGGTATGAGGGCCAGAGGGAACAGTGTTTGCCTTGGGAGCGTTGCAAGAAACAAACTTCTGGGGTGCAGGCAACAGCAGCCAACAGGCAGGAGCCCAGCAAGAGTCAGGGTGTGCAGGTGTGAGGATGGAGTCTGTGGTGTCCACATCGGCAGGCCACAGGATGGTAGTCACTGGGCCTGGACCAGGGCTACGAGATCACCGTGAAGTCACTGGGGGAGTATCACCCGATGTCCTCACACACCCAGAACTCTGTTCAACCGTGCAACAGAAGCCAGAAACAGAGCAAAAATGCAACTGCCGGAACCAGGAAGAGAAGCCTCCTTCTTCCTGCAAGGTGCCTCCAGCGCCTTCTACTGGCAAAGCTTAACACTGTGCTCTCTGTAAAGGAGGAGAAATGCTTAAAGAATCCAGATCATTATTGCAAGCAGGCATCAAGAGCTGAGAGGCATAAACTGATAACAGAAGGTAAATGTCCTAATATTTCATTTGTCTGATATATTTTTATTCAATTTTCACTCTTGCTAATGGTTTTAATTGAATTTCTCAAAATTGCTTCATGATCTTCTTGCTTCCCTGTTGCTGTTGAGATGTCTGGTGACATGTGGATTCAAGTACTTTGAGGCTGGTACCAGTTTTCCTCGTTGGGAGCTTTTAGAATTTCTTCTGTTTCCTTGGTGTTCTGAAGTTTCAAGACAAGCCTGGGCCGGGTCTTTTTCATTTCCTTATAGGAATTTCATTCTGTTATTTCTTTGAAAACCTCCTCCCCTCTATGATCTCTTTCCGGAACTCCTATTTGCTAGATATCAGCCTCCTGGATTGTGTTTCTACACTTCTGGTTCCTTCTCTCCCATCATCCATTTCTTTGTCTTTCTACTTTGCTGTCTGGAAGGTTTCTTCATTTTCTATATTTCAACTCATTTACTGATTTTTAAGTTTTCTGCTATCCTGTTTTTTATTTTAAAAGAACTCTTTCTTGCTCTAATTGCCCCCTCCTTTGCAAATAACATGTTGTCCTTGTTTCATGGATGCAAATCTCATCTCTTAATTCTGAGGACATCAATCCTCATCGAATTTTTTTTTCTGTTCCCCGCATTAGCCATTTCCTCTGAGTTCATTCTTTTCCTCTTGATAATCTTGGATTCCCACTCTCCCATTAGAGACTTCCTCGAAAGTTTAGTAATCTTCTGCTGTCTCTTCATATTTAAGAGTGGGCACTGAAGGATAATCAGAAACTCCATCTGTACCTGGGGTGGTGCAGCAGGGGGGCATCTGTTGGATGGTGAGTTCCTCTGGGGATCTCGGTTCTAGCTGCTTGTTTTCTGGAGCTGAGCAGAGAAAGCATTGCTGGGGGTGTGACAGAGGTGACTGTAGTCCACCGAATGGTTCAGTACACAGATTTTCACCTAAACTTAGTCTCAGATGAGCCTCATCCCAGCCTCTGTGACTGGTACTTCCTAATTCAGAGTCTCTCTGGCTTAGTTTACCCAGGAATTGCTGCCCCCCACCCCAATCTCTTGTCCTTAAATAAGACAGAGGTAATTGGCTGACTGTGCTGGGTAAGCTGGGAATCTGGGCTTCTAGGTGAGTCATACCCTCCACCTCACTCTTGCCTTCTGTTTCAACTGGTGCCTCCAATTCCTGGCTTCTCTGAGTTCCACTGTCAGCTTGATTCTCGTCCTTCTCTGTCTTCAGGCACTTTGGTTGGAGCCTCTCTGCTCTACACGGTCATATACTATGTCTCCATTTGTTTCCTGTCCTCATATATTGTGGTTCAAGGGTACAGATGTCTCCCAGCTTCATCTGAACAGAATATGCTTCTGCTGTGTGTCTTTACTGGTTTTTTAGAGCATTTCCAATAGGAAAGAATTCAGAAGTCTTTATTTTGCCACCTTAAAACCAGAACTCCCACGTTTTTTCATTTAATCATCTTGACATCTCAAAGAAGTGGGTCTCAATATCCCCAATTTATAGAAGGGGAAATTAAACTTGAGGCTTTAATTCAGTGAGACCCTTGAGTATCTAGCTACTATGAGCTAGGAGAGGATTCGGTAATGGACAGGTGGAGATGGTTCCTGGTTTCAAGGGGCTTCCAGTTTGGTGAATTTGATCATATAAAGAGGGAATTAGCGTGTGAAGCCAGCCTGCTGTGTGAAGCCCGTGGTGACAGTGTGCTATCTGTAACAGTAAGAGTAGGAGCCCATCTCCTGAGACAGCAGGGAGGGAAGGCCTTCTGAGAAAGCAGAAGGTAGAGGTGACAGGTGAAATGGGCCTGATCCTCCCTGCTGATTACATATCGCCGAGGTCATCATTGTTTTCCAAGCCCTTCGGAAGGTCTATTTCTGCTGAGCTGGTCTTTCTCAACTCTGGGCTGCCCTCCTCTTTTCAGCTGCCAGGCTGAGCCTGACTCCTTAGCACACATCATGCATAACATTGCCCAAGTCATGAAAGAAAGTTGTTCTTACAATATCAAGATCATGGGCAGATGGGGAAAAGCAGTACCAGAAGCTCAAGGGACCTGAGTCTGAATCCTTGTCTTGCCACTTACTAGCTGTGTGACCCTGAGCAAGTTACTGAACCTCTCTGAGCCTCTTTCCTCAACCAGAAAGAGAATATGATAATAATGACCTCGTAAGATGATTGTGGGGACTGGAGATAACGTATATAAGGCACCTCATAAATCGCCGAGCAGGTGCTTGCACAGCAAGTGCTCGGTAGTAGTTAGTGGACGTCATCGTTAGCACCCTTACCTTGACTTCCTGGTTTTTGGCCTTCTCGAGCATGCGGAGCGCTCGCTGGTGGGTGGCCTCGAGCTGAGCTTTCGCCACCTGATTCTGCTGGACGCTCTCCTGGAGCTCGCGGTCGGAGAGCTGCTTGAGTGCCCGCAGGTCCTCCCTGTAGTTGCTGGTGCACTGCTCCAGAGCCTGCTGCATCTGCGAGACCTGCCCGCCAGAGCATCCGACCTCAGGCTGTGCCCCTCACCCCGCCTGGGATTTTCTTTAAATATAAAAGCTTTCTGAACGTCTCCGCAGCCCAGCTGAGCCTCCTCTATCCAAGGGAACTCTGAGGGGGGTAGAAGCTGCAAGCGTAAAGAATCCGGGGACAGCCAGCACTCCTGGGGGCTCCTCAGCTAGAGTCATGGATGCCAGGGAACAGGGAAGAAAGGCTGGAACGTATGCCACCCAAGAGAAATCAAGAGACCAGAAAACCCTCCAAAGGTCTACACAGCAGCCTCCCTTGCGTGCCCCCCGCCCCGTGCCCAAATCTCACTTTCTTACAGAAGCTTTCCCTGACAACCCTATTTGGCATTATACGCACCCTCTCATCACCAGACAGCCTCCAAATCTCCTTCCTCCTGCTGTTTTTTTCTTTTTCCTGAAGCCCTTAACATGTTCTAATATACTATGTGCTTTGCTTATTTCCTAGGTCTAGTATTTTTTGTCTGTATCCACCTCCTCTGCTAAAATACAAGCTCTGTAATGCAGGACTTTTGTCTGGTTTGTTCACTGACGATATCCAAGCACCTAGAAGAGTTCCTGGCTCCTAGCAGGCGCTCATGAGCCATAGCAGGTGTTGAATGAATAAATAAACAGAACCAAGAATCCCACCTCACCCTGGACCTGGAATACCCTCCCCAGCTTGAACAAGAATCAGGCCCTGCATGCATTTCCAAGGTTGTCTGCAAGACTAAGGAAGAGGTAGGGTCTCACTCAGGATGAGGGTGCATCCCCACCACGGCTGTCCTTCTACCTGGGCTTGCAATTTGGCCTTCTGGCTCTGCCACTCCTCCTGCAGACGCTGGATTTCCGGTGCCTTCTCCTTCGGCAAAGAGCCCAGCAGAGGCTGCAGGTCACCTCCCTCCTTGAGGGGCACTTGGATCCTTTGAAGATATGGAGGCCAAAATCACAAAAGATACCAGGCTGGAAATGACATGGTCACCCTGATAGCATCTCAGCCACTTGGGCTGGGGGGAGGGAGCTCCGATGGCGGCTAGTTGAATGAGAGACATCTCACTTGGACTTTAAAAAGCCACTTGACTACAAATTCTCAGTGCTAGTGCACTTGGGATACTGTCAAGATTCAGCTGGAATCACCTGGCATCTGTTTTAGTGGGTGCTTAATAAATGATGATTAATTGTCAAAATGACTGAGAGCTTAGAGTTACTTATATGGGGTCCCTGGGGGCTTCAAAAGAAGAGGTCTCTGTGGTCTAATTTCACAACTTTTCCTGCATATGGAAAAAAATAACAAAACAATGATGCTTTACTTGAATACAGTACTTTACACTTTTCAAAGCACACTCAAAACTTTTACTGGCGGTTCCCAGCTATAGATAGGAGGATTATAAATAGGCCTTTTTGTGTGTGTAGCAAGAACAAGAAAACGCTGGTTTAAAGCTCCAGTAGTTTCTGTATTCTAGAAGAGATGCTGACAAATATTTTTGGAGGAGACTTTCCTGTACTCAGTTCTGGGCTTTTAAACCAGCTGAGAAATCCCAATGTGATTGGTTGAGATTGTAAAGTTAAGTATTTATCCTGTTTAACAGTGCAAAAGGATGCCACATGGTGGGCATCTCTGCCAAGATTGCTGGGACTCAATGACGTTTTGCTTCCTCTGGCAAAAACATCAGGCCAGAGGACCAGAGGTTAGGGAGTTAGGGCCCTGGACTGTGAAGAAAGGCCATGATAAGGACTCTGGCTTGGCAGAGGTGAAAAGACCCAGCAACATGGACAGAGGGGACCCTTGAAAGGAAGGGCAGGATGCTAAGGGCAGCATAGCAAAGTGGTTAAGAGCATGGACACTAGAGCCAGATTGCCCAGGTTCAAATTCCAGCTCTACTACACTGGTTATGTGACCTTGGCTGAGCTCTTCAAAGTGTCTGGGTTTCCTCTTCCATAACACGGGGTTAATAATAGTACCTTTCACACAGATTGTTATAAAGCTTAATAGAGTAAATATCTTAAAAAATGCTTAACATTATGTCTGTCACATAGCTAATAATCACATAAAATATTAATCAAACATTTAATAAATTGAGAAGTTTTCTTTCTCTGCATCCTAATTCTCTTAGGTTATCCTCAAACTTTTGGAAGCTATGCTAAACATAACCATATTTAAGGACCAATAAAGGGGAGATACCTTGGTCTGAGCCCTGGTTAGGAGAAGCCAGAGGTGATAGACAGTGAAGCAGTCTAGAGCAAGAATGATAAGTGACACCACCAGGCTGGATGTGTGGAACAGGTAAACTTTCCCTGGGGAGGGGACCAGACTTTCTCCCAGGGCTCAGTTATTATTTTAAAAAACGTTTTATTGAGGTAAAGTTTACATTATTGAAATTATGTGTACAGTTCAATGAGTTTTGACAAATACACACAACCATAAAAGCAACACCCCAATCAAAATATAGAACATTTTCATTACCCAAAAACTTCCCTGCACCCTCTTCCAGTCAATCCACCATCCACAGGCAGCCAACGCTTTGATTTCCATCACCATAGATTAGTTTTGCCTGATCTTAAGCATCACACAAACAGAATCACCTGGTACTACATAATGTCTCTGGAATTCAACCACATTGTTGCAAATGTCAGTAGTTCATACTTTTGGCTGCTGAGTAGTATTTCATTACATGAATACACCATGATTTGTGTATCCATTTTCCTACTGATAACATTTCAGCTGTTTTCACTTCTGGATTATTATGAATAAAGCTGTTAGAAACATCCTTGTACAAATATTTTTGTGGATATATGTTCCCATTTCTTTTGCTTAAATACCTAGAATTGGAATTGCTGGTAGGTATATGCTTAATTTTTTAGGAAACTATCAAATGGTTTTCCAAAGTGGTTGTACCATTTCACACTCCCAGGAGCAATGCATGAGAGTTCCAATCACTCTACATCATTGCCAACATTTTGTGCTGTCAGCCTTTTAATTTTAGCCATTCTGGTAGGTGGGAAATGGTATTTCCTTCTGGTTTTAAGTTGCACTTCACTAATGACTAATGATGTTGAGTACATATTCATGTGCTTATGGGCCATTCATATATCTTTTTTATGGAAGTGTCTATTCAAACATTTTGTCCATTTAAAAAATATGCTTGTCTTTTTATTGTTGATTTATAGGTCTGTGGCTTGTCTATTCATTATCTCTGGCTTTTTTTAATGAGCATACATTTTAACTTTGATGAAGACCAATTTATCAATTGTTTTTGATGATTAGTATTTTCATGTCCTAAGAAATCATTTCCTACCCCAAATTTTCAAAGATATTTTCCTATGTATTATAGTTTTAACCTTATGTTTAGATCTAAGGAACATCTCAAATTAATTTTTATGCATGGGGTGAGGTAGAGGTTGAAGTTTATTTCTTCTCATATGTTTATCCAGTTCCAACACCATTCGTTGAAAACCTTTTCCTCTCCCTATTAAATTGCCTCAGCACCTTTAAGAGAAATTAATCTAACATCTTTGTGCAGGTCTATTTCCAGAACCTTCATTGTTTTTCATTGATCTATTTGTCTATCTATATACTGCTACCATATAGTCTTTATTACTCTTCATAATGTCTTCATAATGTCTTAAAATCAGGAAAGCCTGAGTCCTCCAGCTATGTTCTTCAAGATTCTTCTTTTATCTAGGTCCTTTGCTTTTCCATATGAATATTCAGAACAGCTTATTTATTCCTACAAATAGGGCTATTGGGATTTTATATGGGATTGAACTGAGTCTATAGCTCAATTCAGAGTAAATTAAGATCTTAACAACATTGAATATTTCAATCATGATCATTCTGTCTATAAATAAATATACTTTTATTCTTCCTTTCTAATTTGTAGCTCTTTTTCTTGCTTTATAGGACTGGCTAGGACCTTCATGACAATGTTAAGTAGTGAAAGCAGAATTTTTGCCTTGTTTCAAATTTTAGGAGGAACGTGTTCAACATTTCACCATTATGCATGTTTACATAGTTTATCATAGATGATCTTTTTCAGGTTGAAGAAATTCTCTTCTTTTCATGGACTGAAGAGTTTTTATCACGAAAGGATGTTAAATTTTGTCAAATGCTTTTGTACGTCTATTGATATGATTCTTTTTTTTTAATAATTTTTTAAAAATTATTTATTTATTTTTATTTTTGGCTGCCTTGGGTCTTTGTTGCTGTGCGTGGGCTTTTCTCTAGTTGCGGCGAGCAGGGCCTACTCTTCGTTGCGGTTCATGGGCTTCTCATTGGGTGGCTTCTCTTGTTGCAGAGCACGGGCTCTAGGCATGCGGGCTTCCGTAGTTGTGGCACTCGGGCTCAGCAGTTGTGGCTCACGGGCTCTAGAGCACAGGCTCAGTAGTTGTGGCACAAGGACTTAGTTGCTCCGTAGCATGTGGGATCTTCCTGGACCAGGACTCGAACCTGTGTCCCCTGCACTGGGAGGTGGATTCTTAACCACTGCGCCACCAGGGAAGTCCCAATGTGATTCTTTTTTCCCTTTATTTTTTAATGTGATGAATTACATGATTACCATTCAAACGTTAAACCAACCACGCATTCCTGGGATAAATTCTACTTGGTCATGATGTATTATTCTTTTTATATATTGCTTGATTTTATTTTCAAACATTTTGTTGAGGATTTTGCATTCATGAAGAATATTAGTTTGTCTATATTGGTGAATGTTTTAGGTGCCTTGACAAAAGTTTATTCTGTAGTTGTTCAGCATATTGTCTATAGGTATCAATTAGATTAAGTTAGTTAAAAGTGTAGTTCAAGTCTTCTATGTCCTTGCTGATATTAATCATTCAATCAAATACTCAGAAAAGGGTGTCAAAATCTCCAAATGTGATTGAGAATTTCTCCCTTTAGTTCTCTCAGTATTTGCTTCATTATTTTTAAAGCTTTGTTATTAGGTAATACAGATTCAGGATTGTTATGTCCTCCAGATGAATTGACCCCTTTACCCTTATGAAATATCCCATTTTAATCCCTGGTAAGACACCCTGTTCTGAAGTCTACTGTGATATGAATATAGCCACATTAGCTTCCTTATGTTTCATATTTGCATGGTATGTCTATTCCTAACCTTTTACTTTCAATCTATCTGTGCCTGTATTAGGGCTGCCATGCAAAATACCACAGACTGGGTTGCTTAAAAAGCAGAAACTCATTTCCTCATACTTCTGAAGGCTTGAAGTCCACGATCAAGGTGTCAGCAGGTTTGGTTTCACTAAGCCTTCTTCTAAGGCTTCTATTCTTCTGAAGCTTGCAGATAGCTATCTTCCTTCACCTTGTGTCCCCATGTGATTGTCCCTCTGTTGGCATTACCAGTGTGCTAATCTCCTCTTCTTATAAGGACATATTGGGTGAGGGCCAATCTAATGACGCCATTTAACTCAATCATCTATTTAAAGCCCTATCTCTAAATACATTCACATTCTAACATATTGGGGGTTAGGGCCTCAACATATGAATTCGGGGGGTGGGGCACAATTCAGCCAATAACAGTGTCTTTATGCTTAAATATCTCTCTTGCAGACAGCATATAGTAATGTCTTATCTTTTTATCCTCTCTGGCAATCTCTTTCTTTTTACTGATGTCTTTGTTTCATTTACATAGTAATTATTGAAATGGTTGGGTTTAAATCTATATCTTCCTATTTGTTTTCTATTTGCCCAATCCTTTTTCTTATTGTTTCTCCGTTCTTCTTTTTCTATCTTCTTACCTGACAAATATTTTTTAGGATTCCATTTTAGTTCTTTTATTGGATTTATTTTAGCTCTTCTTTGTATTCATGTTTAATGTTGCTCTATGGATTACAATTTCTATCCTTAACTTATCACAGCCTACTTAGAGTTAATATTTCACCTCTTTATATAAGTCCCTTATAACACAATAATTCCATTAATCCCTGTTCTTTGTGCTAGTGTGGTCATATATTATTCAACTACATGCATTATGAATTCCAAAATACAATGTTTTTTTTTATTATTATTAAGCTGTTAGATGTCTTTTAAAGAAATTAAGGAAAAACAGTAGTTTTTTATATTTACCTATACATTTACCATTTCTGATGCTCTTCGTTTTCTCCTGTAGATCCATGTTTAAAGTTGGTGTAATTTCCTTTCAGCTTTAATAAATTCCATTGACGTTTATCATACTTCAGCTTAGCTGGTGAAAAATTCCCTTAGCTTTTATATACCTGAAAATGTTCTATTTCAGTCTCATTTTTGAAGGATGTTTTCACTGGATTTAAAATTTGGACTTGACAGGTTTTTTTTTTTTCCTTTTAGTACTTTAATGATATTGTTCCATAGTTTTCTGGCTTTCAGAAGAAAATAAGGCTGGAAAGCTGACGAGAAGTCAATTGTCATTAGTATTTATGAAAAGTCCCCTGTCCCCTGTATGTAATTTGTCTTTTTTTTTTTTTTTTTTTTTCGGTACGTGGGCCTCTCACTGTTGTGGCCTCTCCCATTGCGGAGCACAGGCTCCGGACGCGCAGGCTCAACGGCCATGGCTCACCGGCCTAGCCGCTCCGCAGCATGTGGGATCTTCCTGGACCGGGGCACGAACCCATGTCCCCTGTATTGGCAGGCGGACTTTCAACCACTGCGCCACCAGGGAAGCCCTGTAATTTGTCTTTTTAAAAAGTTGATTGCTTTAAGATTTGGGGGGGGATATATTTTTTTCCAGCAGATTTTCTGTGGTGTACCCAGGCATTGTTATCTTTGGATTTATTCTGTGGGGAGTTCACTGAGCTTCTTGAGTATGTAAATTGCTGTCCCACACCAGTTTGGGGGAATTTTCAGTCATTATTTTTCCAAATATTTTTTCCTCCTCCATTTTCTTTCCCTTTTTTCTCTTGGGCTCCAAATACATGCATATTAGACCATTTCATATTGTCTCATGAGTCAGGAAGAATCTCTTCATTTTTAAAAAATCTTTTTTTCCCCTAATTCTCTGAACAAGACAGTTTCTACTGATCTGTCTTCAAGCCATTAACTTTTCTTTCATGGTTTTAATTTGCTGTTAAGCCCATCCAATGAGGTTTTCATTATGGATATTGTACTTTACAGTTTTAGAATTTCTGTTAGTTTCAAGGTTTTCATTTCTCTGCTGAAATTCCCTATTTGTTCACTCATTATAACAATCTTTTCCTTTATGTCCCTGAACATAGCTCATGCAACTGCTTTCAAGTCCTTGTCTGCTAATTCCAGTATCTAGGTCATTTTCAGCTTTATTGGCTGGTCTTTTTCTTGATTACAGGTCGCACTGTTCTGCTTCCTTCCACATCTCATAATGTTTTCATCAAATGCTCAATATTGTGGATAATACAATGTAGGGAGTCTGTATTATGAATTCCTTTCAAAAGTGTTTAGTTTTGTTATGACAGCCAGTTAAATTACTGAAGGCTCTTTCTGATCCTTTTATGCTTGGATTTGTCTTTCGTTAGAGCAGGTATATTTCAACATTGTCCTTTGTTCTAGGGTGTGGCCCTTACCCTATAGGGTATGTTTCTTACTCCTAAAGTGTTACTTTTCTGAGGTCTCAACTAAATGCTCAGAGAGCTCAGAAAGGCTTTTTTATTCTGGCTGAGCTGAGACTCCAATGTCTGCTAGCATTGAATCTCTGGTATCTTCATTTTCCTCAGCACCATGGCAGCAGCACACTCCTAGGCCTCATGGAGTCTCATCTTGTACATGCTCACTCAAGCCCCTGGCAAGGACCTATAGAAAATTCTCATAGATTTCTGCTCTCTATCCCCCCAACATAGGATCCTCTCTTCTGGTATCCTACCTTACAAAGTCTAGCTGCTTTGGCAGCCCTGAGCCCTGACATCTGCCTGCTCAGCTCAGCTTGCCTCCAATTCTCTGCACTGTGGTTGGCACTGTCGCCAGGGAGAGAGACAGGAGCAAATGTGGGGTGATTATGGGATTCAACTCATGTCTCCCTTCTGAAGGACATGGTCCTTCTCTGTATATTGTCCTATTACTCAAAAGAGCTGTCTCATATATTTTGCTCAGTTTATAGTTGTTTACAGAAAGAGGGAAAGTCTAGTACCAGTTACCCTGTCATGCCTGGAAGTGGAAGTTTCAGTCCTTATTATTGAGTATTAAAGGAGAGAGTGACCTTGGAAAAGTAGAAAAACTGTGGAACTTCATGTGGCACATAAGAACAGCTGCCCTAAGTTGAGATGTAGTTAAAAGCGTGAGTTCTGGAGCCAGAGAAACTATCATTTGGATCCTACCATCTACTGGCAGTGTAAGTAGATGGGCAAGTTACTTAACCTCTCTGTTCTTCAGTTTCCCTCATCTGTAAAATGAAGTACTTCAGGGACTTTGCGGGTGGTGCAGTGGCTAAGAATCCGCCTGCCAATGCAGGGGACATGGGTTCGAGCCTTGGTCTGGGAAGATCCCACATGCCATGGAGCAACTAAGCCCGTGTGCCACAACTACCGAGCCTGCGCTCTAGAGCCCGTAAGCCACAACTACTGAGCCCGCGTGCCACAACTACTGAAGCCCATGAGCCTAGAGCCCGTGCTCTGCAACAAGAGAAGCCACTGCAATGAGAAGCCTGCGCATCATAATGAAGAGTAGCCCCAGCTTGCCACAGCTAGAGAAAGCCCGCGCACAGCAGCAAAGACCCAACGCAGGCATAAATAAATAAATAAATATTTTAAAAAATAAAATAAAATGAAGTACTTCAATAATGGTGTCTACCTAATGAAGATGAAATGGGTTAATCCAACACTCAGTAAATATTTATTATTTTCATCATCATCATTATTCCCTGGAACACCACTAATGGGAATTCCCCTCTCTTACTCCATTTTATTGCCCCAAATTCCCTCATATCCTAAAAACCTGATCTTATCCTACCATCTCTCACAAAGCAAGCCATAGCTAACTCTCCTGACTCCCCATGCTCCCTTTGAAGTTGACTGTGACCTGCTACCCCCCACCTTAAATCAACAGCCACTGGAAAAGCCACCTCCCTCTTACAGCCACCATGCCAAAAGTTTCCTGACAAGCATCCTTCAAGGGGTTAACTACTGAATACGCAGCCTCACCCCTTAAAGGAGCCAATGCGTTTGTTCTGTCCTGCAGCCTCTAACCTTGGATCTTTCTATTCCTTTCTCATCACTGCTTAGTCCTTACACTCCCACTAAAACCACTGTGGAAGAAGCTTACAGACCCCACACCTCCTCATTTTGTTCTATAGTTGAGGAACCCCTTTATCAATATAGCTATGTGGGAGAAAAAGACAAGTCTGTTGTGACCACCACTGCTGTTGCTCTGCCCAGCATCTTCTCCTTGGGGAAGCCTTTCCTCTTTCCATGTGGTCCTGTTTAGTCCACAGGGTTTGGGTGCAGCTAACTCTGCCCTCATCATTAGCTGGCCCCAGGGAAGGGCATGTGACACATACCTGGCCAATCAGAGCCAGGCATCTCCTTGGCCAGAAAGCCTGGCTCAGAGATGCACACGTGCCCCAAGCTGGGCCCCTTAGAAAACTCTTTCAAATTCCTGCCAGTATTTTCACAGTAAAGATTATTTCTTTCCCTTTGGAATTGTGAGTTTTAAACAGGACAAGATTTGTGGATGCCAGTGGTAAGTGACAGTACTTAGTCTAGTCTGGAGGCCTGACTCCAGAGTCTGTGCTCTTTAACTTCTATGGTTCTATACCTCATAGATCCTGAGACAGAATCTGGAGGGACCTGTGGAAGTATTATTAGCTGAAGAGTTCACTGGACTACAGGGTACCTGACACTGCCACTGATATGATTTAGGAGTGTAGGCTCTGCTTCTTCAATGCTATAAGTGTTTCTGTCCCCTCAAAATTCATATTTTGAAGCCTATTGCCCAATATAATGGTATTAAGAAATGAGGCCTTTGGATTCTTTACAGACCTAGAACAAAAAAATCTTAAAATTTGTATGGATACACAAAAGATCCCAAATAGCCAAAGTGGTCTTGAGGGAAAAGAATGGAGCTGGAGGAATCAGATTCCCTGACTTCAGACTATACTACAAAGCTACAGTAATCAAGACAATATGGTACCGGCACAAAAACAGAAATATAGATCAATGGAACAGGATAGAAAGCCCAGAGATAAACCCACACACCTATGGTCAACTAATCTATGACAAAGGAATAATGGAAATAAAAACAAAAATAAACAAATGGGACCTAATGAAACTTAAAAGCTTTTTCAAAACAAAGGAAACTACAAACAAGACGAAAAGACAATCCTCAGAATGGGAGAAAATATTTGCAAATGAATCAACGGACAAAGGATTAATCTCCAAAATATATAAACAGCTCATGCAGCTCAATATTAAAAAAAGAAACAACTCAATCCAAAAATGGGCAGAAGACCTAAAGAGACATTTCTCCAAAGAAGACATACAGATGGCCAAGAAGCACATGAAAAGCTGCTCAACATCACTAATTATTAGAGAAATGCAAATCAAAACTACAATGAGGTATCACCTCACACCAGTCAGAATGGGCATCATCAGAAAATCTACAAACAATAAATGCTGGAGAGGGTGTGGAGAAAAGGGAACCCTCCTACACTGTTGGTGGGAATGTAAACTGATACATCCACTATGGAGAACAGTATGGAGGTTCCTTAAAAAACTAAAAACAGAACTACCATATGACCCAGCAATCCCACTACTGGGCACACACCCAGAAAAAAACATAATTCAAAAAGACACATGCACCCCAATGTTCATTGCAGCACTATTTACAATAGCCAGGACATGGAAGCAACCTAAGTGTCCAGACAGATGAGTGGATAAAGAAGATGTGGTACATATATACAATGGAATATTACTCAGCCACAAAAAGGAATGATATTGAGTCATTTGTAGAGACGTGGATGTATCTAGAGACTGTCATACAGAATGAAGTCAGAAAGAGAAAAACAAATATAGTATATTAATGCATATATGTGGAACCTACAAAAATGGTACAATTTTTGCAGGGCAGAAACTGAGATACATATGTACAGAACAAAGATATGGACACCAAAGCAGGAAAGTGGCGGTGGGGGGTGGTGGTGGGATGAATTGGGAGATTGGGATTGACATGTATACACTAATATGTATAAAATGGATAACTAATAAGAACCTGCTGTATAAAAAAATAAAATAAAATTCAATAAATAAATGTGAATACCCATTTAAAAAAAAGAAAAAAAAAGAAATGAGGGCTTTGGAAAGTGATTAGGTCATGAGGGTGAAACCCCCATGAATGAGATTAGTGCCTTTATAAAACAGACCCTAGAAAACTCCCTTGCCCTTCCACCTTGTGAAGACACAGTGAAAAGATGCCTTCTATAAGCTAGAAAGTGAGCCCTCACCAGACACAGAACCTGCCATCACCTTGACCTTCGACTTTCCAGCCTCCAGAACCGTAGAAATAAATTTCTGTTGCTCATAAGCCACTGCTAAGCAGTCCGAATGGACTTTGGCAACCAACTACTTGAAGAGCTGCCAGATGGTAGCATGGCTTCCATGTCATCTGTCAGGACCCCACACAGCCGTTGATTAGTGTGGGGCAGTGGATTATAACTGTGGTGGCCTCAGAATCACCTGGGAAGCTTTCTCAAAAGACATAGGGCTGGGATGTACCCAGACCCACTGTATCAGAATCTTGTGAGGTGGTGTGACAGATCATTATTGTTCAGCAAATATTCACTCCCCTTCCTCTGCCTTGTGTGATGCTACGGATTGAATTGTGTCTCCCCAAATTTACATGTTGAAGCTCCAATCACCATTGGTGGTATTTGGAAATAAGGCCATGGGAGGTAACTAGGTCAGGCCAGTGGAGCCCTCATGGTGAGATTAGTGTCCTTATAAGAAGAGACACAAGAGAGACCTCCTCCCACACTGTCTGCCGCCTTTCTCTTCACCATGTGAGGACACAAAGAAGATGGCCATGTGCAAACCAGGAAGAGAGTTCTCACCAGGAACTGAATGGACCAGCACCTTGATCCTGGGCTCCCCAGCCTCCAGAACTGTGAGAAATAAACTTCTTCTATTGTATGGTATTTTGTTATAGCAGCCCAAGCTAACTAAGACGTGTGGCAAGCATATTCTCCTCTGCCTAGGGATATTAGTTTTGGTCATGTGACTTTCTTTGGCCGATGGAATGTGGGTAAAAATGAGAGAATGCAGTTCTGAGTGTAGGCTTTAAGAGGCACTGCATGTTTCCATCAGCTTTTTTGAGTTTCCTCCCTTTACCATGACAACAACATGCCCTGGAGGGGCTAATCCATCAGTCTCAGTCCCAGCATGGGAAGGCATCTGAGCAGACTTAAACTCTACCCATGGTTTGGGGCAGAGCAATAACAGCTGACTCTCAGTCAGAAGCCAAGCTCATAAAAATAGAAGAGCTTGGCAGAGCCAAGAATAAAGATAGCTGACCTATGAGCTAAAACCACCGATATTTGGGGAATGTTGGTTACAACAGCAAAAGCTGACTAATATAGGTGATAAAGGTGGGAGATTTCCACTCAGTGACTAAGCTCCCTCATCTCCCTTACTTAGTTAAGAACACTTGGAAGAATAGGGAGCAGAGGTTTGGGGCCAGTCCAGGTCTGTCTGAATTTGGGGCAGTTTATTAACCCTTTTGAGTTTCAGGTTCTTAATATTCAAAAGGGTCCCTCTGGGTTGTTGTGACAATTAAATAAGATAATTCAGGTAAAGTCCATAGCTGTGCTGGAGGCATACAAGACATGTCTGTTCCCTCCCTAAGCATCATGCAGGGGGTGGTGATAAACACGTGAGGACAGAATGAATGAATGAATGAATCCTTCCAAGTCTGAGTCCTCATTCACTGGAGCCCTCAGAAGCCTGCCTGTCCTCCTGTACCTTTCCTCTTCATCGCTGTTGGTTCCTTCTTCAGCTGCTAACTTATCTTGAAACTCTTCTCCTCTGCGCAGAGTCTGAGAGGGTTCATTCGGCCTCAAGCATGGATCCTAAGGCAAAAACAGTTGCAAGATGAGACGACGTACAGTTCTCTGAGTCAACTTGTGGTTTATCAAACCAGAGGGTAGAGGAGAAAGAGCCCCCTGCAATCCAATGGCAGTGCCCAGCTCGCAGGCCTGTGCTGATTCAGTGCTGAGCCCCCTGCCTTGCTTAGGAGCAGTGTCAGCCCTTATCCCTGTGTCCTGTTTCCAGTCTACCAAGCATGTCAAGCAGCTGACGAAATTAAACCGCGGAGCGAGGAAGTAGCTTGTCCACGGTTCCCACCAGTGAGGAGTGGAAATGAAATGCCATTGGGGAATCTGACCCTGCTGTGGGGATCTGAGAACAGTGCCAGCAACAGCCACTGGTCTGTAAGTGGGAGCAACTGGTATTATTATTATACGCATTTTACAGGTGGCAGTCTGCTACATCCTATCACACAGGATCAGAAAACATGGAACTTGACCAGAAGCTTCGAGAAATGGGGTATGGTGGGAGGACAATATGGAAACCATGAGGTAAAAATGAGGCTTTGGAATTTTCTATGAGGTTGAATTTGTGTGTTATCATTTCCCCTTTCTGCAGAGATAGAAAGGTGAAGACTTTCTTATTTTGATTCTTCTACTTGTTACAGTAACCACTGTCCATGGAAAACAGGGTAAGACAGGCTAGGACAGATTTCTTTGTTGAGAAATCTCATTAGATAATAATAAATTGCAACCTGGGCTTCCTGCTAACTATGTGCCTGGCCTTGAGCCAGTCTTGTCTGTTTTTTCTGGACCTGAGCTTCATCAGCTGTAAAACAAAGGGGTTGGTGACATCTGTGGTTTTCAAACTGTGCTCCAACCCTGGGAGATGCCCTCGGGGGTGAGAGGGACAAAGCTGAGGCTGGAAGATGGGGCCTTGGGCTCCCCTCCCCACTTGACACAGAATGAAACTGCTTTGGTTGCCTTCCGTGTACTCTAATGTCTATGAAAGGCCACCAGTGTCAAGGCCAATGATGACCTCCACGTTGCCAAATCCAATGGTCACTCCTCGGGCCTCAGCTAACGGGACCTCTCTGCAGAATTGGAAATATCTGATCACTCCCTCCTCCATGCAGCCCCCTCTCCTGGGTTTCCGCCTCTCTTGCAGCTGCTCCTTTTCGGTCTCCTCTGCTAAAACCTCCTCCTCCCCTGCCCTAGACCTCAGTCCTTGGACTTCTCTTTTCTCTCTCACTCCCTAGTGTCTCATCTAATTCCATGGATACTGATGACAAATTTATCTCTATTTCCAAGTTTCCCCCTAAAGTCTGGACTTGTATATCCAACTGCCCTCCAGATATCTCTTGGGTGCTTAATAAGCTTCTCAAAACTGTCACACATCCAGAACTGAACACTTGGTCTCACTTCCTCCAAACGACAAGCACGTACCTGCTACAGGGCCTTTGCACTGGTTGTTTCCGCTGCCTGCAATGCTCTACCCTGTGATATTTATGTGCTTCCTCACTTCAGTCACCACCACCAAGAATCTTTCCCTTGTTTAAAGCTTGGGCTCTGGCAGCAGACTGCCTATGTTTAAAGCCCAGTTCTTCTTATTGATGATGTAACTTTGGGAAAATTACTTAGGTTGTCGTGAGGATTAAATGCATGTAAATGTAAACGAATGTAACATCCTTGGAACAGTATTAGCTACACAGTAAGTACTCAAAATAACATTCCCCAGCATTATTCTCTGACTACCCTTCTCTAAAATAACACCCCCTCGCACTTTCTTTTTCCCACCTTGCTGTACGACCTCACTGTTTGTTTTCCGGTGACGTTAATTGTCTACTTTTTTATTCTGGTTCCCTCACTGGAAGGTAAGCCCCATGAGGGCAGGGACTCTACTCTGTTTCACCATTGTTTTCCTGGTTCCGAGCACAGTGTGTGGCACGTGGTTACGCTCGGTAAACATGACATAAATAAACCCAAATAACTCATGGGCCACTCTAGGACAGCAGGAGGACCATTTTCTCCCACACTCACCCCACGCTCCCATCACGTCCCCTGGGGGCAACAGCTGGGACTAACTGCACTTCTCGTGAGAAATCTGCAGGGGACGCGGCTGGAAGGTGTGGGTGTAGGGATGGCTATGGCCCAAACTTTGGGTGTCTTCCAGCTCTGCTCAGGAGCCCTTAGTGCCTTCATAATTCTTAAGTTCTGAGAACTTTGTGGTGTCTCTAAGTAGGACAAAATCTTGATCCCGTGTTGGACCCCTCTGAAGAATCAGGGTGGCGGGGCATTTGGGAAGTGACTGTCCACCCCTGCTCGGAGGACCTGTCCAGAGTGCCCAGCAGCACAGCTTGTTAGAGACTAAGGGGCCATTCTGCCTCCACAGCCATTCTACCTAAGCCCTTGTCTTCCCTTTGCGGGTGATGTGTTCCGAGCCAACGTAGTTAAGTCAGAGCTACATTTCCCAGGATTCCCTTCCCTGCATACTCTGGGCCAGCTGACTTTGTGCAAGGTCTGGAAGATGAGCACAAAGCAGCAGGCTTTATCTTTCTAAGCCTCTGGATGCCTGATGCAGGGCGCCAGGGGTGGCTGGAGCTCACACGCACCGTCACCAATCTGCTGGCTCAGCTTGGTGGACGGGGCAGTTTGGGAGCTCTCAGCTCTTCTGCCTCCTGCTGGACCATCCCTAGGCTTCTCCGTGTCCTGGGCCAAGGGCATGTTTGGCTCTACGATGAAGGATGCCAGACCCTCCTACAGGTCACACGTACCACCAAAGCTGGAGCTTCGTCAGCCTCAGAAACTGACACTGTTCCAGCTCAGTTTCAGGGTTGCATTCGCCCTTGGTCTTCCCCATTCTACATCTGTCCTTCTTTCCTTCTGGCTGCCTGCCCTGCTTTAGGCCCACTTTAAGCCCCACACCAGATTCCGGAGCAACAGTTGAACATAAAGTATTTAGCTGGCTCCCACAATTATGTCAGGTTATTTCCCAAAAGGAATTCCATATTCTATATCATTTCTAGTAATTTGTTCCTCTGGTCAAACCCTAACTGATGCACACTCTTTAATCTCCAGACCCCATTTATCCTTCAAAGCTCTACTCAACTGTCACTTCCTCCATGAAGCCTTCACAATCTCTTTTGTTGCAATTACCCTCTTTCTTCTCAAAGTTCCCATAACAGTTATTTTGGTACCATAATTTGTTCACAATATTTAGTGGTCATTTACTACGTTCCAGGCACTGTTCCAGGACACAGCAATAAATGAAACAGACAAAAGTTTTTCTGCTTTGTATTAGTTATAGAAGTGTTCTCTCTCTCCCATCCTGGAAGATAAATAAGGGTAAAAGTAATCCCAGATATAGTTTTCAAATTGTTATAAGTCCTACAGCCAGTAACTAAGAACGTTCAGCATGGCCATTTTCCATTGCCTGAATCCTCTCTCTTCAGTGTTTGTAACTGGACACTGAAGTCTAACTGGTTGACATGCTCTAGGTGCAGGACCCAGTGAGTCTGGTTCGTTGTTGTGCACTTTCAAAAATGATGTCACTGACCAGCTTACAACCTCCACGTGGACCTGAGGCTAAAAGGACCACCTTTGCCTTGTACTTTCAGGTATTTTGGGCATTGAATTATCTTGGAGCTCTCCAATTCTTATAAAGCCCAGAAGCAAAGATCATAATCTAAGCAAAAGAGCTTTGTGAGACGACTGTTATAAACACATGTTCTGTATAACGTGGGGAAAATTGCACAGTAAATATGGAACAACAAAAAAAATCAGAATAGCATAATACTACACTATAAATACATACATGATGACCAAAGTTAATTAGGTCCAGGTTTCAAAAGGAAAATGGAAGGTTACAAGGAAATTTTAGTAAAAAGAAAGCACAAAATATGTGGCCAAAACAATCTAAATGGTACCAGTAATCACAATATATAAGAATTGGCTCAATTCAACATGAACATCTCTACCCTGGTAAAAGGAATCATTCACTAAAAAGCTCTAATAATGAAATTGTAGACACCTAACAACAGAGACTGAAAACATAAGGCAAAATGTACAGAAATGTAGGGAGAAATAAGCAAATTTATAGTGGGAGATTTTAATGCATACCTCTCAGAGACTCATACATCAGGTACACAAAATGAGCTAGGATAGGCAAGATTTGAACAAGATTAAGAAGCTAAGCCTAATAGCTAAAAAAGAATAGTAATCACTGCTGATGTTTATATGATGCTTAGTGTGCACCAGGCCCTCAACTCTCTGAGGTGTGAATCATTCCATTTTAAAGGTGATGAAACTGAAGCAGGAGAGGATATGTACCTTGCCCTAGGTCATACAGTGAATATAGCACAGAACTAGAATTCAAATATATAAACTTTAACAACCAAACTGAGACTACTTCTTTGCTCTCACATAGGAAACATTAAAAAAAACTGACCCCACAGCAGGCTACAAAGCAAATCTCAACATAGTTCAGAGTGTTGACATTCTACAGACCATATTATCTAATGACAATGCAATAAAATTAGAAAACAATAAGAAAGTAGGTTTAAAAATGAGACAAACTTCAAAACTCTGGGATACAGCTAAAGATATATACTTAGAGGGAAATTCATAGCCTTAAATGTATTTATTAGAGAACATTTAAGAAGTTAGATAAAGGATAACATAATAAACCTGAAGTAAGTAGAAGGAAAGAGGTATGAAAGACAAAATTACTGACATAGAAAAAGATAGATCTGACCAACATACCTGAAAGCTGGCTTTTTGAAAAGACACATCAAACGTGTAGTAAGACTGATCAAGGAAAAAGGGAGAAGGAACTTAAAGCAACATGAATAATTGGCAAATATCTCACAACAGTTATTATGGAGATGAAAAAGAAGTTCAAATGTACTCTGAGCCACTGTGAAGACCATGAAAGAGAATGTGCAGGATATAATTTCTGGGCTACCTTATCGACCACTGATATATCCTGGGCAGGAGTCCAGAAACAGGAGAGGATGGAAAATGCTTAAAAAGGCTGATGATGCACCCGGATGACTACACCAGCCCCCCACTACATAGCATTCATCCATTTCCATACATTAACTCATGGATGCCTGCAACTCAGTGAGGTGGGCAGGAAAGACACCTCCATCCTTGTGTTATAGAGCAGGATCTAAAATCAGAGAAGTCTAGCGACTTGTCTCAGGTCACACAGCCACTGGAGAACAGCACAGGACTGGACTCCTGGGTCGTCCCACTACCATTCGTGTCATTCCACGTGACCGCACTGGCACTCGGCTATGCCGCTAGCATGATCGCCAGCTGCCAGTGTCAGGGCCTAACTGGGTGAGTTCAAACTGGGTGGTACAAAAGTGCTGCTGAGAAGTATCTAAAAAGAGACACTCAAAATCAACCTGAGAGATGAAGGCTGTTTCCCAAATCAACAGGGAGGTAAACTCGGTAATCTTTTCTGTTTCTGTTCAGTTGTTTCCAGCCCCCATGACACCAGAGACCAGAGCATCCTTCCTCCCCAAAGGGAGATGAATCCTCCCCCTCCCCGCAAGTGACTGAAGGACCCCAGTGTTCTAAGTCATCCTCTGGCCAAGGTTAATTTTTGAAGGTGTTCCTAATCTAACTCAGAATGGCACCCTCAGTCCCATTCATTCAGTTGTCATGTCATGGATCAGTTAATGTACAAGGAAGTGTAAACAGCTGCCTCATTCAGGTATGTTAAGTGCTGGAAGGATAAAGATTAATGAGATACAGTTCTTGATTTCAACAAACTAATGGTTCAGCAGAGGGGACCAACAGACCATATAAATGGCAAAAACATTCCCTTCCTTCACCCACCCTCCTTCTGTACTTGGTGTTTTGGGTCAAAGTGCATCATTCAAAAGGAGCTGGGATGCCATCTGAATATTTCTCAAACGGACTTGACCATGGAAATGAACAGTTGGCTAAAAGAGCACTTTCAAGCCCGCCAATACTCATTTCTCTGAATTCCAAATGGAGCGGACTCTCCAACCTCCCTTTTCTGTTTGTCTGCTTGCGATCCCAGTGAGTTCCTCGCAGGACCAACCCTGAGCCACCCTTGGTGTATCCTGAGTTAACTGCCCCTAATTCACACTCTTGGGTTCCCCATCAGGCATTTCTCAGGTTCTGCCCAGGGCTCTCTCCATTGTTAAAGTGTGCACAGAAAAATAAATAACTCTGCTTCTCCTCCAACTCTGCTTCTCCTTCATCCACTGCAAAAGCCTCCTCCCAACTCCCCCCAAGCAAATGGCTGGTTATTTTAAACCCACGTTCACATTAGGTCTTCATCTTTCATCTTCTAGGCAATGAACCTCACCTAGCTTGTTTCTATTTTAAAGGAATACCCATGCCCAGGAAATCTCCTGGAAGGAAATATTGAAAATCATTCTCAAGTTCATTTGACAATCTTTCAAAGGTAGCATTATGTACATCTTAAAATAGAACACCTAATGCAATGGGGTTTTGCTGAAATGATTACAGGGAACTGTAATAGATACTACAAAGTCACCTTACATTTATAGACTCTATAACAGTTTTGAAAAGTGCCTTCATGTGCTTTCTTCTGTTCATTACAAGTCTCTGGAGGGGTGGAGGGCAGGGACTATCACTGCCACGTTACTAATGAGAAGCGGTATGGAATCGTGGTTTGGGCCCTGGTGCTGCTCGTTGGGCCTCAGCCTCCCTATCTGTAAAGCAAGGATAATAATAACACTTGCCTTGGGACTTCCCTGGTGGACCAGTGGCTAAGACTCTGCACTCCCAGTGCAGGGGGCCCGGGTTTGATCCCTGATCAGGGAACTAGATCCCACATGCCGCAACTAAGAGTTCCCATGCTGCAACGAAGATCCCGCGTGCAAAGATCCCACGTGCCACAACTAAGACCCGGCATGGGCCAAATTAAAAAAATAAATAAATAAATAACACTTGCCTCATAGGGTTGTTGTGGGACTGTGTACTGCACTACATTATTGGTACTTGATCTATGTTTGCCACTAGGAGTAGGAGGAAACTGATCTCAGAGAGATAATTACATAATATTTACTTCCTGCATTTGAAATGGAGCTCTCCAAGGACCAGGACTGGGCCTCACTCACCCCGGCATCCAGCCCTGTGCCTTGCACAGTGATAGCACTCATAAATACTTGTTGAGGCGAAATGACTTGATTAATAATGACCACAAATGACTCTCCTTTTTCTTCTGGAGACGGTGCAGGCAGGGATCTATGAAAACTTTGTCCCTTCTCTGCCCCCGGTTCACTGTGACCCAGGCACCAGAAACTTCCAGAAAAAAAGTTTCCTTTAGAATTACCAAGACTGACATGGCTTTCTGAAAACCAATGAAGAACACTGTGAACCTAAGAGAATCAAGGAGACTAGACATCAGAGACCAGGACAAATGGCTCAGTGGAGTCTCAGCTGTCTATGATGGGGACAGAGCCATACTCAGGGTTGGCAACCCTCCCTCTTCATATTCTGGGGGTGGAGTGAAAAGTCTGCTCTCAGTTGGCCTTATTATTTATATCTCTCTTGACTCACTGAAATGCTTTGGCAGAACAGCAAAGAACAACCTTTGTCGCGTCCCACGTGGGTACAGGGTTCACCACACTGCAGTGTGCTGCTCACACACTTTCTGCATGAGCCTGGACTTTGCACCTCCAGGGCCTCAGCAAAGGTTTGACTCGCTTGGCTGGTATAGAGTTGGCTTGCCAAAAATATCTGAATTAAATTATAAATGTTCTCTGATTGATCAAGTTCAGAAAGTTGTGTAACCTGCTATGTTGGCAAGGTTGTGGGGAAACAGGCACTTGCACGTGCTGCCATGGGGGTACACTGACAACCTTGATGGAAGGCAATGCAGCAAATCTATCAAAGTTAAAGCCACTCATACCGCTGGACCCAGCAAATGCTACGACGGTAAGAGTTAGCACCTACTGAGCATTTACACGTGCTGGGTGCTGTTTTCATCACTGCTTATATACTAATTCCTTTAGTCCTCACAAAAACCCTGGGAGGTAGGTACTATCATCAGACCCATTTTACAGGTGAAGAAGCTCAAGCAAAGAGACTTTAAATCAATTGTCCAAGATTCTTTAGCCAGTAAGAAACCAGGTGTCAGGTTCAGGGGACAGCTCGCTTAACCGCTATGCTACACTGTATCCCTCTACAGTGTTATCCATTTAAGCATTATCTATAGTGAAAAATTAGAAACAAACCAAAAAATTCATCATAAGGGAAAGGGTACATGTATTACAGTTTTTCTGTTCAAGGGAACACTAGACAGTTGCTCTTTTTTTAAAAAAAATGAAGTTGATATGGAAGTGTACTGCTGTGTTACAATCACCAAGCTATAAAAATTTAAGTTTAGAAAAAAGCAGAGTGAAGGAGAGAATTCTATCATTTTCAGAAGAAAATAATATATTCATAATGATGCCTGCATATGCACCATATGAAAGGAGATACAAGAAGGGGTAAAACAAGATAAGACAGGGAACTGGGGGAGGGGGCACGCTTTGCACTGTATACCTTTATGCACCTTATGAATTCTGTGCTTTGTAGGTAGGTTATCTTTTTGAAAAGAAAACCCAGTTTAAAAGAACAGACTAGGAGATTGGTTCAAGATGGCGGAGCAGAAGGACGTGTGCTCACTCCCTCTTGCAAGAGCACCGGAATCACAACTAACTGCTGAACAATCATCAACAGTAAGATACTGGAACTCACCAAAAAAGATACTCCACATCCAAAGACAAAGGAGAAGCTGCAATGAGACAGTAGGAAGGGCGCCATCACAATAAAATCAAATCCCATAACCGCTGAGTGGGTGACTCACAAACTGGAGAACAATTATACCACATAAGTCCGCCCACTGGAGTGAAGGTTCTGAGCCCCACGTCAGGCTCCCCAACCTGGGGGTCTGGCAATGGGAGGAGGAATTCCCAGAGAATCAGACTTTGCAGGCTAATAGGATTTGATTTCAGGACTTGGATAGGACTGGGGGAAAGAGAGACTCCACTCTTGGAGGGTACACACAAAGTAGTGTGCGCATCAGGACCCAGGGGGAAGGAGCAGTGACCCCACAGGAGACTGAACCAGACCTACCTGCTAGTGTTGGAGAGTCTCCTGCAGAGGCGGGGGGTGGCTGTGGCTCACCGCAGGGACAAGGACACTGGCAGCAGAAGTTCTGGGAAGTACTGATTGGCGTGAGCCCTCCCAGAGTCCACCATTAGCCCCACCAAAGAGCCTGGGTATGCTCCAGTGCTGGGTCCCCTCAGGCCAAACAACCAACAGGGAGGGAACTCAGCTCCACTTGTCAACGGACAAGCAGATTGAAGTTTTACTGAGCTCTATCCACCAGAGCAACACCCAGTTCTACCCACCACCAGTCCCTCTCAGCAGGAAACTTCCACAAGCCTCTTAGATAGCCTCATCCACCAGAGGGCAGACAGCAGAAGCAAGAAGAACCACAATCCAGCAGCCTGTGGAACAAAAACCATGTTCACAGAAAGATAGACAAAATGAAAAGGCAGAGGACTATGTACCAGATGAAGGAACAAGATAAAACCCCAGAAAAACAATTAAATGAAGTAGAGATAGGCAACCTTCCAGAAAAAGAATTGAGAATAATGATAGTGAAGATGGTCCAGGACCTCGGAAAAAGAATGGAGACAAAGATCGAGAAGATACAAGAAATGTTTAACAAAGACCTAGAAGAATTAAAGAACAGGGCTTCCCTGGTGGCGCAGTGGTTGAGAGTCCACCTGCCGATGCAAGGGACACGGGTTCGTGCCCTGGTCTGGGAGGATCCCACATGCCGCGGAGCAGCTGGGCCCATGAGCCATGGCTGCTGAGCCTGCGCGTCCGGAGCCTGTGCTCCACAACGGGAGAGGCCACAACAGTGAGAGGCCCGCATACCACACACACAAAAAAGAACAAACACCTAGAAGAATTAAATAAACAGAGATGAACAATACAATAAATGCAATGAAAAATACACTAGAAGGAATCAATAGCAGAATAACCGAGGCAGAAGAACGGATAAGTGATCTGGAAGACAGAATGGTGGAATTCACTGCCACCGAAAAGAATAAAGAAAAAAGGATGAAAAGAAATGAAGACAGCCTAAGAGACCTCTGGGAGAACATTAAACGTACCAACATTCACATTATAGGGGTCCCAGAAGGAGAAGAGAGAGAGAAGGGACCTGAGAAAATATCTGAAGCGATTATAGTCAAAAACTTCCCTAACATGGGAAAGGAAATAGCCACCTAAGTCCAGGAAGCACAGAGAGTCCCAGGCAGGATAAACCCAAGGAGAGACACACAGTAATCTAACTGACAAGAATTAAAGACAAAGAAAAATTATTAAAAGCAACAATGGAAAGATGACAAATAACATACAAGGGAACTCCCATAAGGTTAACAGCTGATTTCTTAGCAAAAACTCTACAAGCCAGAAGGGAATGGCACAATATATTTAAAGTGATGAAAGGGAAGAAACTACAACCAAGATTACTCTACCTGGCAAGGATCTCATTCAGATTTGATGGAGAAATCAAAAGCTTTAGAGACAAGCAAAAGCTAAGAGAATTCAGCACCACCAAACCAGCTCTACAACAAATGCTAAAGGACCTTCTCTAGGCGGGAAACACAAGAGAAGAAAAGGACCTACAAAAACAAACTGAAAACAATTAAGAAAATGGTAATAGGAACATACATATCGATAATTACCTTAAATGTGAATGGATTAAATGCTCCAACCAAAAGACACAGGCTTGCTGAATGGATATAAAAACAAGACCCAAATATATGCTATCTACAAGAGACCCACTTCAGACTTAGGGACACATACAGACTGAAAGTGAGGGGATGGAAAAAGAGATTCCATGCAAATGGAAATCTAAAGAAAGCTGGAGTAGCAATACTCATATCAGATAAAATGACTTTAAAATAAAGAATGTTACAAGAGACAAGCAAGGACACCACATAATGACCAAGGGATCAATCCAAGAAGAAGATGTAACAATTCTAAATATATATGCACCCAACATAGGAGCATCTCAATACATAAGGCAAGTGCCAACAGCTATAAAAGAGGAAATAGACAGTAACACAATAATAGTGGGGGACTTTAACACCTCACTTACACCAATGGACAGATCATCCAGACAGAAAATTAATAAGGAAACACAAACTTTAAATGACACAATAGACCAGATATATTTAACTGATATATATGGGACATTCCATCCAAAACCAGCAGATTACACTTTCTTCTGAAGTGCACACAGAACATTCTCCACGATAGATCATATCTTGGGTCAACAAATCAAGCCTTGGTAAATTTAAGAAAACTGAAATCATATCAAGCATCTTTTCCGAGCACAATGCTATGAGATTAGAAATCAATTACAGGGGGAAAAAAACATAAACACACACACACACACACACGGAGGCTAAACAATACATTACTAAATAACTAAGAGATCACCAAAGAAATCAAAGAGGAAATCAGAAAATACCTAGAGACAAATGACAACAAAAACATGACAATCCAAAACCTATGGGATGCAGCAAAAGCAGTTTAAGAGGGAAATTTATAGCAATACAATCCTACCTCAAGAAACAAGAAAAATCTCAAATAAACAATCTAACCTTACACCTAAAGGAACTAGAGAAAGAAGAAAAAACAAAACCCAAAGTTAGCAGAAGGAAAGAAATCATAAAGATCAGAGCAGAAATAAATGAAATAGAAACAAAGAAAATAATAGCAAAGATCAATAAAACTAAAAGCTGGTTCTTTGAGAAGATAAACAAAATTGATAAACCTTTAGCCAGACTCATCAAGAAAAAGAGGGAGAGGACTCAAATCAATAAAATTAGAAATGAAAAAGGAGATGTTACAATGGACAGCACAGAAATACAAAGCATCATATGAGACTACTACAAGCAACTCTATGCCAATAAAATGGACAATCTGGAAGAAACAGACAAATTCTTGGAAAGGTATAACCTTCCAAGATTGAACCAGGAAGAAACAGAAAATATGAACTGACCAATCACAAGTAATGAAATTGAAACTGTGATTAAAACTCTTCCAACAAACAAAAGTCCAGGACCAGATGGCTTCACAGGTGAATTCTCTCAGACATTTAGAGAAGAGCTAACAGCCATCCTTCTCAAACTCTTCCAAAAAACTGCAAAGAAAGGAACACTTCCAAACTCATTCTATGAGGCCACCATCACCCTGATACCAAAACCGGAAAAAGATACTACAAAGAAAGAAAATTACAGACCAATATTACTGATTAATATAGATGCAAAAATCCTCAACAAAATACTAGCACACAGAATCCAACAACACATTAAAAGGATTATACACCATGATCAAGTGGGATTTATCCCAGGGATGCAAGGATTCTTCAATGTATGCAAATCAATCAATGTGATACACCATATTAACAAATAGAAGAATAAAAACCATATGATCATCTCAATAGTTGCAGAAAAAGCCTTTGACCAAATTCAACAGCCATTTATCATAAAAACTCTCCAGAAAGTGGACACAGAGGGAACCTACCTCCACATAATAAAGGCCATATACAGCAAACCCATAGCAAACATCATTCTCAATGGTGAAAAACTGAAAGCATTTCCTCTAAGATCAGGAACAAAACAAGGATGTCCACTCTCGCCACTATTATTCAACATAGTTTTGGAAGTCCTAGCCACAGCAATCACAGAAGAAAAAGAAATAAAAGGAATCCAAATTGGAAAAGAAGAAGTAAAACTGTCACTGTTTGCAGATGACATGATATTATAGAAAGATAACCCTAAAGATGCCACCAGAAAACTACGAGAGCTTATCAATGAATTTGGTAAAGTTTCAGGATACAAAATTAATGTACAGAAATCTCTTGCATTCCTATACACTAACAATGAAAGATCAGAAAGAGAAATTAAGGAAACAATCCCATTCACCACTGCAACAAAAAGAATAAAATACTTAGGAATAAACCTACCTAAGGAGGTAAAAAACCTGTACTCAGAAAAGTATAAGACACTGATGAAAGAAACCAAAGATGATACAAACAAATGGAGAGATATACGATGTTCTTGGACTGGAACAATCAATATTGTGAAAATGACTATACTACCCAAAGCAATCTAAAGATTCAATGCAATCACTATCAAATTACCAATGGCAGTTTTTACAGAACCAGAACAAAAATATCTTAAAATTTGTATGGAGATACAAAAGACGCTGAATAGCCAATGCAATCTTGAGGGGAAAAAAACGGAGCTGGAGGAATCAGACTCCCTGACTTCAGAGTATACTACAAAGCTACAGTAAACCAGACAATATGGTACTGGCATGAAAACCGAAATATAGATCAATGAAACAAGATAGAAAGCCCAGAGATAAACCCACGCACCTATGGTCAACTAATCTATGACAAAGCAAGCAAGGATATTCAATGGAAAAAAGAAAGTCTCTTCAATAAATGGTGCTGGGAAAACTGGACAGCTAC
Source organism: Lagenorhynchus albirostris (assembly GCF_949774975.1). Taxonomy (NCBI): domain Eukaryota; kingdom Metazoa; phylum Chordata; class Mammalia; order Artiodactyla; family Delphinidae; genus Lagenorhynchus; species Lagenorhynchus albirostris. Next base: position 103,734,901 of record NC_083098.1, on the reverse strand, counting down.
ATGTAAAAGAATGAAATTACAACACTCCCTAACACTATACACAAAAATAAACTCAAAATAGATCAAAGACCTAAATGTAAGACAAGACACTATAAAACTCTTACAGAAAAACATAGGAAGAACACTCTGTGACATAAATCACAGCAAGATCTTTTTTGACCCACCTCCCACAGTAATGGAAATAAAAACAAAAATAAACAAATGGGACCTAATGAAACTTCAAAGCTTTTGCACAGCAAAGGAAACTATAAACAAGACGAAAAGATAACCCTCAGAATGGGAGAAAATATTTGCAAACAAATCAACGGACAAAGGATTAATCTCCAAAATATATAAACAGCTCATGCAGCTCAATATTAAAGAAACAAACAACCCAATCCAAAACTGGCCAGAAGACCTAAATAGACAGTTCTCCAAAGAAGACATACAGATGGCCAAGAGGCACATGAAAAGCTGCTCATCATCACTAATTATTAGAGAAATGTAAACCAAAACTACCATGAGGTATCACCTCACACCAGTTAGAATGGGCATCATCAGAAAATCTGCAAACAACAAATGCTGGAGAGGGTGTGGAGAAAAGGGAACCCTCTTGCACTGTTGGTGGGAATGTAAATTGATACAGACACTATGGAGAACAGTATGGAGGTTCCTTAAAAAACTAAAAATAGAATTACCATATGACCCAGCAATCCCACTACTGGGTATATACCCACAGAAAACCGTAATTCAAAAAGACACATGCACCCCAATGTTCATTGCAGCTCTATTTACGATAGCCAGGTCATGGAAGCAACCTAAATGCCCATCAACAGAGGAATGGATAAAGAAGTTGTTAGTACATATATACAGTGGAATATTAGCCATAAAAAGGAATGAAACTGGGTCATTTGTAGAGACGTAGATGGACCTAGAGACTGTCATACAGAGTGAAGTAAGTCAGAAAGAGAAAAACAAATATCGTATATTAACGCATATATGTGGAACCTAGAAAAATGGTATAGGGGAACTGGTTTGCAGGGCAGAAATAGAGACACAGATGTAGAGAACAAATGTATGGACACCAATGGGGGAAAGCGGTGGGGCGGGGGTGATGGTGGTGGGATGAATCAGGAGATTGGGATTGACAACATATATACACCAATATGTATAAAATAAAAAACTAATAAGAACCTGCTGTATAAAATAAATTAATTAACTTAAACTATACCTGTAAAGTACATAACAGTTGCCTAATAGAAAACACAGCACCAGATGTTTAATTCTATTACTAAATGTCCACATTGTGTTAAAGCTATTTGTTTATATATTTTTCTCCCATGTAGCATGTAGCTCAGAGGCTGGCACTTGTTATGTATTTCACAGATGACTGCAGAATGAAAGAATAACGTGCATGTTGAGTTGAATCAAGTGGAATTGATACTCATCAAGGTTCCTCCTGCAACTCTATGTAGGAGGGGTCTGTACTTCTCTCTAGAACTAAGCTCATGGAGGGATCACGGTCTAGACACAGGAGGGTCAGATGAGAGCCGAGTTTCATGGTGAAACAACCCAAGCTTCTCAACATGCATTTGACAGGGAGTTATGATTACTGTTATGCTTCTTGCTGGGCAGAACCAAAGACCCCACTCTAGTCCAGTGCCCCTTGATCTGCCAGCCAGGCTGTAGTCAGAGAGGGAGAGAAGAGTCATCTGACAAGCCCTGTTCTTTTTCAAACCATGTGGATAATTACTCAGAATTCTATTTTTGTCGTGGTTTTTGCAAATTGATTTTATAATGATTTTTTATTTCAGGCATTTTGGCAGCTCTAAGGGGGGAAATAAAAGAGCCTATTAATGCCAGCATGTGTCACTGGGGACACCAAAGTGCTGAAAAGAAGAAGAAAAATATCCTTAATTAAAGCAGAAAAAGCTAGAGGTTACCTGGGTCTTTAAAATGTTGCCTTGCTGGCAGTCCAATTCTTGGGGCCGTTCATTGCCTCTTGGGGGATGTACATTATTCTGCTGGATAAATTCTTCCAGCCTTAAAACCTAAAACAGAAGAATAGAAACATTCAGCAATGAAACAAAGTCCTATCACCCGGCTGTGGTCATTAATCTGGGACCCATTCCCTTGGGTCAATCAGTTCTGGGGACTGTGCCCCACTAGACAAATCCCAGACACGCTTCTAGAGAGGCCATTTCTAATTAGCTAGTTGCTTCGTCTCTCCAGAAGAAGATGAGCCTGGCAGGTTCACAATATTCCACACTTCTCTTTAAATTATTCACATCCACATAACTATACCAGGGCTGTAGCATGGTTTCCATTAGTTTTCATACCATTCCTGGAAGGCCACCCTATTTCGTTTTTACAAAGTTAGTTGGTAAAGAAAAGGAACAATATTTAAGAATTATACAGATAATATGAGAGAAGAGTGGCTAAAAGCTGCTATTAAATTATAAAACCTTAATTATGATTATTATTAACCAACTAATTGTAGAGTGTCAATTAAACGGTCTGGTTTCCCTGCTCTAGACTTTGAGAAGAACAAGGTCAATAACCATAAAGGAACCTCAGGTGTTGCTAAAACTAATGCTCCTCAGGCAGCTCCTCAGGTGTAAAGTGGGGAGGAGAAGGGACAGACTGAGAGCAAGATGGTAAGATCATAAAATATCGTCCCTGCCTTCAAGGAGCTGTCATCTTATGGAGCAGACAGATGCATGTTTACAATCACAACAACATTCAGTAGACACATGTACAATATATAAGAGCATCATTAATGGTGTGTTTGCTCTGTGCCAGGCACAGACCTAAGCATTTTACAGTATTAACTCTTTTAATTCTCCTAACAATTACTATGAGGTAGGTACTACCGCAGAGAACTTACAGCAATAAACTCTGCCCAGGGAGTTCCAGCACAGTGTTAAGGGCACTGAAGGATGAATAGGAGTCCGTCAGCGGTAAGTTCTTCTCCATAGTAACACTGTCCACAGTGCCTTTAAACTTTGAACTTGGTCCCTGGGTGGTTTGGACAAGTGGGCCCAAGAAGAAAACTCCACTGTTCAGCTGGTTTACATCCATTCCTTACCCTGCTCTCCTTGCCTGCCTCCACCAGGGAGGCATGATGGCTAAATCCTTGCTTTCCCAGGCTGCCCACGTGGCGCAGATATTACCAATGGGAGTAGGAGTCAGCTGGGGGCTTCTGCGCATGCTTCTGTTTTCCTGATGAAGTGGGCAGGCCTGGTCATCCCTGCCCCTCCTTCTTTCCTGCTTTAACTTGGGGCATGACAACTAGAACAGTGACAGTCATTCTCACAGCCAAGGGGAATCTGAGCCAACTTCTCCTACGTGCAGTGCTAGGAACCTATGATGCATTTAGGGGCCATGAACATATTTTCATTTCTTTCAGAATCAGAAGAAAAAACTGCAGCCTGGCCATATTCACCTTTATGACAGTGCAGTTACAAATTATAATTTTAAATTCTTTTTGATAAAGAAAAGAGCCCAGGAAGGCAGAAGTATCTAATGCCCAGGACACTGATAACACAGCCAGGGGTAGGGAGAGGGCAGGACCAAGATGTTTGCAGATTTTCCAGGCCTGATATTATTTAGCCACAGAATCAACACCAGCAGCCTCCTGCCTCCCTCTTTTATGTGTGACATTAAGTGCCTCTTTGTTAAGCCTCTATAAATCAGGCTCTCTGTTACCTGCAGCTGAATTTATGCCCCTGAGACAGCCTTCCTGTCAGGATGAAGTCTTTTTCTTCCTTCCAAGGATGCTAAATGTACGGAGGTCAGGGAAGCTTCCCAAGATTCCTAGCATCTCAGTTCATCAAAAACTCCTGGAGCCCAGAACCATCATTCCAAGAACAGCTTTTATTCGGGACTTACCTCAAGCAGTGAATTCTGGAGCTTCACACTTAGGGCCTCTTTCTCTTCTTGCAGATGCTTTATTTCATTTTCTGATTTCTTCTTCACTTCCTCCAACTGTGCTTCTACTTCCTAAATGATGAATGGAAGAGTTAACCACACAAGCCACGAAAACATGGACAGGACACATCCTGCCTTATTCCCAAAGGGGTTCAAAGAAACTCACAAGAGTCATAAACTACTATAAGAAAACATAAAGTAGGGCTTCCCTGGTGGCGCAGTGGTTGAGAATCCACCTGCCGATGCAGGGGACACGGGTTCGTGCCCCGGTCCGGGAAGATCCCACATGCCGCGGAGCGGCTGGGCCTGTGAGCCATGGCCGCTGAGCCTGCGCATCCGGAGCCTGTGCTCCACAACGGGAGAGGCCACAACAGTGAGAGGACCGCGAACCGCAAAAAAAAAAAAAAAAAAAAAAGAAAACATAAATTAGAAATACATGAGAAAGTCCAAATACAACAGGTGCCAAATTCACACCACAAAGTCGAATATATACTGGGGGTGGGGGGGTGGGGGGGTGGGGGCAGAGTAACAGAGTAAACCCCTGGCTTTAAGTTTTGTAGTGTCAAATAAGAAAACAGAATGCTCATTACTGACAAAGTTCTCATGGTTCTATAAATCAAAAAGCCAACTACATCCTCAGTTGCAGGGAAATACCAAAAGCAGAATGAAATTTCTTCTTTGGCCTTCTCAACAGCATCCTTACTTTAGCCAAAATGATGGGATTCATAGGGCTGCTTCCTCCATGGTCCCTCCCCACAGCCTCACAGTCTCAGCACAAAGCAGAACCAGACAAAAGAACATTCTGGAGCCCATGTGAGTGGTGCAGCTGCATTTTAACTGTGCGATCTTGGGCACATTTCCTAACCCCTCTGTGATTCAATGCATTACTTACATGCTTAGCACAGTTCTAGGTACATAGTAAGGGATCGATAAATGCTAAGTAGTACGATTCTTACAGATGCTTACGCTTTCTGATCTAGCTTAATATTTGGGGAAATATTTCAAGTGTCTAGAGCAGTGGATGAAATATTCTGTTCCTCGTAGCTGAATTTTAGGTAGATATTAAGTCATTTATTTGTTCAACAAATATTTATTGAGCCCTACCATGTGCTTGGCACTGTTCTTGAAGCTGGGGATAAAAACAGACAATATGCTTACTCACCAGGAGCTCACATTTGCGTGAAAGAGATAGGCAGCAAAGTCAACAGCTATAACGCAGTAGATACCATGCTGGATGGTGATAACTGATTACAGACCTTTATGGTCTAACTGGAAGTAGATGACATATTAGCAGTTGACATTTACTGAGTGTGTATCATTTTCTGGGCGCTTTTCACAGATCATCTCGTTGATCCTTAAGAAAACCCTATGAGCTAGGTAGTATTGTTAAAGCTCATTATACAGATGAAGAAATGAAGCTTGAAGAGGTTAAATGACTTGCCCAAGGCCATGCAGCCCATAAGCAGAAGAGTCAAGATCCAAACTCTGCAAAGGATGACCCCTTGGCTGTGCTTCTTCCCTGCCTGCATGGGTCCAGTTATACGTGGACATTTTTCAGCAGTAAGTACTACAGTACTACACAGTCTGTGGTTGGTTGAACCTGTGGACGTGGAGGAACTGCAGATACGAAGGGCCTACTATAAGTTATACTTGGATTAACTCCACGTTGTTCAAGGGTCAACTGCAGAATGAATGGACTTTATGGCTGATCGACTGTGAGGGATGACAGAGAAATTATGGATTTCTGGATTTCTGACTCCTGGATTTCTAACCTGATCATCTAAAAAGATGCTGCTACTGATCATCTGGGTGACACCTTCACGCTTTCTATGGGGCCAGCCCCAGGCCAGGCCAGTGGCCCTGGGGTGGCGCTTCCCATTGTCCCTGGGGTCAGTCATTTAAAACAGAAGAAAAGAGGGCTGTGATTGGATTGTAAGGGTCGCAGGATGTGGACACTTAGGCCAACGTATAGTGTGTTCAGTAAATCCACCATCTCCTTTTGCAGGGCTTGTTGCTTTGGAGAGTTTATTTTCTGAAGATGATAGATAAACTTTTTGTTTAAAACAAGTTGAGATAACTTAAGCAACCATCATAAATAAGGCCGTCCCCTCAGCAAAGATTCTGATTTTTTTTTACTTCATTATTTAGTCCCTCATTCACAGAATCTTTTATTGAACAGAAGTTTTGTTTAACCTGCTTATTGGTGCAGACACTCGCTAACTCTGCCAAGGCATGTTCACTGTAACAGCACAGTGGAAACGCCCTGCGAGAAAGGTGCTTAGCATAAAGCAGTGGCTATTTCTAATCTTGCACAGCCCAATGTCCTAGGGTATATATAATCAATCACAGCTTCAGCTGTTGCCTTGACAAATGGACCTAAAGGGAAAAAATTTCCCCACAAATTTCCTCAAGGGACCTTGAGGATTTCAACAGGAAGCGTTAACATTCTCCTCCTAACTCGTGGAAAGAGAAAAAACAACTACAAAGACAAGAACGTGAGGAAAAAGAAGGAGATGAGTGCTTTCAGATATATAAATTGCTGCATCCCACCCCTGGAAGAAGGCTCCATGGGCTATGAATTTACAGGATTCACAGAGTACTTTCATAAGCTCTGTTCTCATTTAACTCTCATAATACTTATGGAAAAAGGCTTTATTGCATCCATTTCACATGGAGCAAATCCAATGGCTGATAAGAGGCAAAAGCAGGACTCCCACCCTTTTTCTGCTTTCTTGTCTAGATTGTCCACAATTACTGGCAGTTTAAGAAAAGACAATTAAGGGAGCCACTGTGATGGGAACAACAAATAAGCAGCCACAGGAAATCACCAAGCAGAGATTTCAGCTGGCATTTTAAAGGAAAACACGTTAACTTTTTTCAAGAAGAAAAATCACTCTTTGGTATGTATTTATAGTAAAGTTCCTGGTGTAGCTGAAAGAGTAAACCAGTACAAAGCCTGAAATGTCACTCAGAAGGGGAAGGCAGAAGAGATAATGATCTTAAAATTTCCATACTGTATAAAAACTATAACCCACACCAAAACATTGCAAATAAACTACACTTCAATTTAAAAATTTGAATACAGAAAAAAACTATACCTACAGACCCAAGACGTCCAAACAGAACCCCAAACAGAAAAACACAAAGAATATCACACCATGACATATCATAATCAAATTGTGATATGATAAAGAAAAAAGTCTTAAAAGCAATCAGAAAACAAAAAGATACACTATGCACAGGGTAGAACAGATGAGAATGGCTACCAACTTTTCATCTGAGGAAAATACAAACCAAAAATTTTAAAAAGTTGAACAGCATCTTTAAAGTGTTGAAAGAAAACAAACTGTTAACCTAGAATTCTATATCCAGCAAAATAACCTTCAAAAATGAAGGCAAAATAAAGACATTTTCAGACATATAAACACTGAGAGAAATTGCTGTGAGTAGACTGACACTACAAGAAACATTAAAGGAAGTTCTTCAGGCCAAAAGAAAATGATACCAGATGGGGCACTTGAATATGCCAAAGGAACGAAGAGGGTAGCAATGGTAAATTAGAAAATATAAAAGACTTTAGTTTTCTCATTTAAAAATTCTCTCTAAGAAATAATTGACTATTTAAGGAAATAGAAAAGCGATGTAGAGTTTATAACATATGTAAAGTAAAACATATGACAACAATTTCACAAAGGTTAGGAAAGGCTAAATAAAAATAGTGTGTTGCTGTAAGGTTTGTACAGTGAAGTATATATGTATTGCTTCTCAGTACAAACCTTACAGCAACACAATATGTATGAAGTAACATCATATTATTCGATGGCAGACAATGATAAAGTCGCATGTTATAAATCCTACAGCAACCATGGCACACCATCCTCTCCCCAAAAGAAGAATATCTAACAAGTCACTAGTGGAGATAAAAAAGGGAATACCAGGGCTTCCCTGGTGGCGCAGTGGTTGAGGGTCTGCCTGCCGATGCAGGGGACACGGGTTCGTGCCCCAGTCCGGGAGGATCCCACATGCCGCGGAGCAGCTGGGCCCGTGAGCCATGGTCGCTGAGCCTGCGCGTCCAGAGCCTGTGCTCCGCAACAGGAGAGGCCACAACAGTGAGAGGCCAGCATACCGCCAAAAAAAAAAAAAAAAAAAAAGGGAATACCAAAAGCTATATATTCAAGTAATCAAAAATAAACAGGAAAACAGGCAAAAAGAAAAAAAGATGTGACAAAAAGAAAAAAAAAAACTCAGCAATATGGTAGACTTAATGATAATTACATTGAATGTAAATGGTCTAAATGACCCTCAAAAATCAGACTGCCAAGCTGAATAAAACAGAAAATCCAGCTATCCTATTTGGGTTGGCCAAAAAGGTCGTTCAGGTTTTGTAACAGCTTATGGATCCCGAACGAACTTTTTGGCCAACCCAATACAAAAGCACTTTGACTAGAAAGACACAGGTAGGTTAAAAGTAAAGGAATGGATTAAAATAGACTGTAACACTAACCACAAAAATGATAGAATGTCCGTATTTTTATCAAAGTAGACTTCAGGACAAGGAATATTCCATAATGAGTAAGGGGCCAATTCACTGAGAAGACATAATAAGCCTAAATGTGTATGTACCTCATAAATAAGTTTGAATTTATCTAAAGCAAAAACTGACAGGACTAAAAGGGAAAATATAAAAACTGACTTAAATTTGATATTTCAATACTCCTCTCTCAATAATCAACAGAACAAATAGAGAAAAAATTAGTAAGGAAATAAGATACTTGAACAACACTATCAACCAACTTAACCTAATTATCATTTATGAAACACTCCACTCAAGAGCAGCAGATCCATATTCTTTTCAAGGGCACCTGGACCATTCATCAAGATAGACCATCCCTGGGCCATACAATAATATGAGCTAATTGAAAAGGAAAGAACAGAATCTGTTCTTTGATCACAAGAGAACTAAATTAGAAATCAATAACATAGAGATATCTGGAAAGGTTCCAAATATTTGGAAATTAAGCAACCTATTTCTCAATAATGAAGAGTATTTTTGGAGTTGATAGAAATAAAAAGTTGAAAAGAATTAGACAAAATCATTCACATTCACATTATTACTGAAATTAGAAAGCAGAGGCCTAGAATGGTTTGGGGTGACTTATTTAAGGTGACAACGTGGCTGCTTCCCCAGCACAGCACTTCTTACACCCAGACTTGACAGATGGTTTCAGTGCATGTCTTGTTCCTCCTTCCAGACTGTGAGCTCCCTGTAGGCATGGCTGATTCGTGTATCCCTGCATTGCTCAAAACACCAAGTACGCATTCAATGAATAATAAATAAACCATAAATGGATATTAGCAGGGTGAAGACCTGAAGGCTCCTCTCCAAGGCCCAGGGCAATGTTTATTCTGTTCTGCTACATAGACAGAGGGCAAAAGTTAGTGGCTTTGGAGTCAAGGGAGCCCTGACTCACACCCAATTCATGTGATACTCAAGTGACTTCATTTCCCAGGTTCCTCATCTGTGAAATGGGAAAACAACCCCTGCCTACAGGGCTGAGGTGAGAATTAAATCATAGAGTGGAGAGCTATCGTTCCTTTTGGCTGCCCAGCCTCTGATCCTTCTCTGAATGTTTGGGAAATTCTCCATCTGATACATCAGAGCCATCCTTCCACCACAGAACCAGAAAATGTCAGACTTACCTTCCCAGACTCCCTTGTGATGAGGGCATGGGCATGTGATTGAGGCATGTGATCAAGGCATGTGACCAATCAGACACACCCACCCCGGATTTTGAATTGGAAGCCATCGATACGTACAAGCTGGAGTCATAAAGGATCTGGCAACTGAACTTCCCAGGGGCAGCAGGGGCAGCCATTCTACAGCAGCTCTGACTGACGGAACTTTCCGTGACGATAGAAATGTTCTAAAATATAATGTAGCTAATGTGTAGAAATCCCTCAACACTGTGCTATCCAATCTGGGAGCCACTAGCCACATATGGCAATTGAGCTCTTGAAATGTGGCGAGTTCCACTGAGGAACTGAATTTAAAATATTATTTAATTGTAATTGATTTAAATGTAAATAACCACATGTGTCAAGAGGCTACCATATTGGACACTGCAGTTCTGCAGGCAACATCCAGGGCCCAGTGTTGGTGGTGTCAGCTGTGTAAACAGAAGGTCTGGGCTCAGACATGGCAGCAAGGGTGTCTTCATCACTGAGTAGTTTGCCAAGCCCAGTTCCCTGGTTTTCCAGAAAGCTTTTCATTACCCTTTACTAAATTCCTTTCTTACCTAAACTGCCCAGGGTGGGTTTGTGATGCTTGCCACCCAGAATCCTAAGTGATACAAATGAGGTGTAGAACGCAGCAGTGTCTAGAACAGCTCAGTGAGGACTCAATAAATCTTTCCACACTCTCCTAGGTATCAACATGGGCAAGTGCTAATTATAGGACACGTACTCTGCTCTGTCTGTGAAGATTAAGTTGTAATATCATCTAATCCTACAGACAGGAAAGGCAGATAAACTGTCTGGGTGAACTCCAGCCCATCTCCTGTGGTGTCTTTTTCAGGTTAAGGTAGCATTCAGGATATACAACATACTTATACTCAAGGGCCCAAAGGAACAGTGTGCTCTTAACTCTAGAGGGGAAACCGGTATCTATTTTTAGTCCATGAACACCAGAGCTGGGACCTCTTCAAGTTTTTACCTTCCTGTAGTCTGCATGGCCTAATTTATATAACTTATATCCTCAGTTTGTAGAAATGACCATAATTTTTAAAAAGAAAATTAAAAACCAGGAGGAAATGCAATTTATTTCTACATGATTCATTTCCCAAATGGAACCATGCCTCTGATTAAAGCTGAAGTGGGATTTCTACACGCAGAGTCAGGCTTGGCTGACAGGTTACCAGGGCAACCTGTAGCTCTGGGAGAGCTACTGTCCCTCCCACTGATTGTGGCTCACGATGGAAAGCGGCTTCAGCTTTCCTCCAATGAGGATTGGATTTGTGCAACCTGTCACTGCTCATGGGGAGGAAAGTGCTTTCAATACAGCTGCTTCCCTCTCTGTGCAGGGATGGGAAACCATGGCCTCTGGAGTCAGGCTGTCAGGTTTTAATGTAGCTGCACCACTCACTGTCTGTGTGAGTGGATACATAACATCTTTGAGCCTCAGTTTTCTCATCTCTGAAATGGGGATATGAACACTCATTTTGTAATCCTGTTGGGAGGATTAAATGTGTTCATAAGAATAAAGTGCTTTATAAAGTATAGTGGACACTAAATAATATTATCACACATGATGTCATCTAATGCACATGGTAACTAATCACAGCCACCATTTATCAAACTTTTGCTACATGTTGTACACTGAGATAAGAGTTTATATATAAAACCATATTTAGGGGCTTCCCTGGTGGCACAGTGGTTAAGAATCCGCCAGCCAATGCAGGGGACACGGGTTCGAGCCTTGGTCCAGGAAGATCCCACGTGCCACGGAGCAACTAAGCCTGTGCGCCACAATTTCTGAGCCCGCACTCTAGAGCCTGAGGGCCACGACTACTGAAGCCCGTGCGCCTAGAGCCCGTGCTCCGCAACAAGAGAAGCCACCGCAATGAGAGGCCCGTGCCCCACAATGAAGAGTAGCCCCTGCTCACTGCAACTAGAGAAAGCCCGCGTGCAGCAATGAAGACCCAACGAAGCCCAAAGTAAATAAATAAATAAATAAATAAATAATTTTTAAAACCACCATATTTAATTCACATAACAAGCCCCCAAAGTATTTATCCTTATTTTCAAAATCAGGTTTCAGAAAGATTAAGTGACCTGTCCGTGGTAGTAAAGCCAGTGAAAGAGTCGGGACTTGGACCCAGGACTAGACTTTCTTAAGTTCATTTATTTATCCAACACATATTTATTGAGTATCTACTACTCTTCACCACCACACATTGTATTCCTCAGTGATATATGATTATCTTTCAGTGAAAACTCATAGTGATAATGCAAGTTCTTAGATTAGAAAGAAGCCTTCTTATAATAATTAAAGCACCACCTATGCTCACAATAATACTGATATACTTCACTCTTTTCCTAAAGCACTCATATACATGTTATTTGCTTTCCTCAGCAAACACGAGAGATGCTGCTTTGCATTCCCTCTCAGCAGAAAACGCCCCCTTTGGTGGGAAGTTGGAACAGTACTCAGAGGCTGAGAAACTTCTCTCCCACTGGTTAATTAATTACCTTCATCTACCTAATGCCTCTTACGCCCCAGGCACTATGATGTGCTTCATTTTTTCACACATGGATTACCTCACGCAATCCTCGCAGCTACTCTGTGAGGTGCTATTATCACCATCTGTTTTATAAATGAGTAACTTGGGGCCCCGCAGAGTTTCCCTGTGAGGAGTCCAGGTTAAATAACTTTCTGTGGTCACAGAGCTAGAGGGTGGCAGAGCTGGGATTTGAATCCAGGCAGTCTGCCAGGCCTGCGTGTTCACTTCATGTTATTTCTCTCTGTTTTTGCAGATTAGAGGATTTGAATTCCCCTAAGTTAAACACTCATATGACACAATTCCACCGCATGTCAACAACTCTAGGCCCTATTGTCTCACAGCCCTGGGGTGCCCTGTCTCCTCCTGAAGACTCTGAACTCCCTCTGATCAGAGAACTAGCTGAGATCTATATATAACAGGAGCTCAGTAAACGTTTGAGGAAGGAAAGAAGAAACAGAAGAGGAAAGGAGGGAGGTAGAGGCAAGGAAAAACAAACGGAACGGTATCTCTGAAAGGGGATCTCACCTTCTGTAGCCTCTGCCTCTCAGCTTCCACTGATGAGCGAACTAATTGGATTTCCACCATGTGCTTCTTCACCAAGTCTTCTAGGCGCTTCACCAGCTGGTCTTTGCGATGTTTCTTCTCCTCTTCTGTCTGATCTTTGATTTTACGAAGGTCTTCTTCATATTTTTGCTTCATACATTCTGTCTCAATACATGCCTCTTTCTTGGTCTATAAAAAGAAAAAGGGCTTGTAAAATTGCCAGGGTGGGGAGAGGAGGAGATCACCATTTCTCTTTTGTGTAACTTCTACAATGTTGATTACTGATTTCAAAGCATGTATCACAAGGTACAATAAAGTTTATAAAATCACTTTTGATATCTGTAAGAGACTTCACTTTATCCACCATCGGAAAAGGGCTTTTTGGAGTAGTGTATCTATTGTCATAGGATCAGATATTCCAGCCCATACTATGGCGGTTTCTAAAAAATGCTTTGTTTTGACTGGGAACATATAGCAGGAATCTTAAGCAAGCTTCCAGTTTCCCAGGAGCTAATGATAAGGAGTTGGGGGAATTCTGCTACATTCTCAGTCTCCTGGCTTGACATGCAATGACATGCAGTTGGCAGGACGTTGGCTGGAACTTCACACCCATGCATGCACCCCTGAAACTATGGGACCTGTTGCTTCCAAGTGGACCTGTCATGGTTTGGGGCTGGCCTCCATCTGAAGCTCATTCCAGCAGAGTCCCCCTGTGACTGTTCCATCCCCAGGACTGGGTCAGAGAGTACCTGTGTATCTGTGCCTCCTTTCGTGCATGGACACTCCTTGGGAAAGTTCTGATCCTGCTGAGGATGGAGACTGCAGGCTTCCAAATCATTCTCTTTCCCTAGGACTTTATTCTCTGAAAACCTCTCAGTCTTCATGTCATCTGCAAGTACAGTGTCAACATCATTGGGAATGCCCTTGGCCTTGGCCTCATGCCTGAGGCCTCTGCAGTTGGGTTGCCATTCTGCTATTCAACTATTTTGCCCTTGACTCCCCTATGTAATCCCTGCTCCATGGCCTTCTGGCCTCAAGCAGGGTCCAAGTGGTGATTGTCACCTTTGCCCAAGTAGCATCTTGAGTTCAAACAGTTGTCCGGCTCTCCCTTCTTAAATTAGTCATCTTCAAATTTTTTTGATTGTGCTTTCCATAGTTTAAAAAGAAATTGAGGACGTTCCTGGATATATGTACATTCAAAGGATTTAAATAAAGAGATTTCAAGTATAAGACAAAAAATAAATACAGTTACAATTGCTCAGTTTCTTCCCATATGCCCTACTTCTGAGACCACTGCTGGAAACCCTCCATACCCTCTGGTTCCAACTCGTACTTTCCAGCCCGAGGTGATTTCTTCTTTCCCAGACACCTCACTGCTGCCTGGGCCGCACCCATGATAGCAAGGCATGCTGTGGGCTGTAAAGTAGCAGTCCCATAAACTCCCTAGAGGCAGAGCCTATGTTTTGTGCCTTTGTTATATCTCCCAGTGTCAAGCTGATGACACTGTACATACTCAAGCACTTTCTGATGAGGGAGCTCAGTGGAAAGCACTTTGGAGTCAGATAATCTGAGACTCAAACACCACCTCTATCACCAGGCAGCTGGCTGGCCTTGAGCTAGCCACGTTAACTTTCTCAGCCTCATGTCTTCATCTGCGACATGGGATACTGACGATACCTGACTCACAACATTATTGGGAACACCCAATAACATCACTGTGTGAATGATGTTAGAGTATAAAGCGTTGTCTAAGTCTGGGGAAAAGCCAGAGCTGAGAAGTTCAGGCACTATGGTGGATCTGGTGGAGAACTTTCTGGGGGGCCAGACATCCTTTTGCATCATGCCTTTTAAATACCTGACCTGCGGCAGCTCTGGATGTCGGCTCACTTGTGTCCTGCATGGATGGGACTTGCCCACCAGGCAGGTCAGATCAAATAGCCCTGCCCTCCACTCTGCTCCCTCAACAGTCTCAAGGCTGCAAGCAGCGTCAGGCCAACCTTTGCTGTGTAAGGAAATCGTTCCGGGCATCTCACCGCTTTTCTGTGTCACATGACACTCCTGCAACATTAGTCTGTCTTTGGCAACAGCCAGCTTCTCCCCAAGTTTTTCTGCAGTGCTTTTCAACTCTGAATTCTCCTGTCGAGCCTCCTTGAGCTGCACATCCAGGTCCTAAACAGACAGAAAGGGTCTCATTTCTCTTGTTACAGTTCTGGGTCAAGACATCCTATGTACATCAGATCTGAAAGTGGGTAAGTGCACAGCATATGCCTTTAATCTCTGGAATTCAGTGGCTCGGGGTTCATCAAATCCCTACTCATCCTCTGATTGGCTGTGTGACTTCTGGCAAGTTATTTAACCTTTCTGTAGTGAGGATCAAATGAGATAAAGTGTCTGGGATGGAAAAAAAATGCTCAGGGAGTATGAAGGATACTAGCTGCTGTTACTTTTAGAGATGGGGCTCTGTGAGTCCGTGGGCCTCATGTAACTGACTTGTCAATGGTCTGGCTTTCCACAAATACAAAGCCCCAAGGATGTTAGGACAGCAAGTTGTTATGGAGTGAGTGGGGGGTTTAGAACTAGGCTGAATTGAGTTCAAACACTTTGTAGCTGTGTGCCCAGCTAGGCCCATCCTTAAGCTTCTCAATTTCAGTTTCATCTTCTCATCTCTAAATTGTAAGTCTCGCAGCTCTCAGAGGACAGGGATCAAGGCCGGCTCACCGTGTGTCTCCTGCCCACAGCCCCGGCCTGGCACATGGTAGGTGTTGCACACACACTTGCTGAATGAATGTGGTTGAACTCCATGGAGGTAATAATGCTCGCTCTGGCAGAAGTCAAGGGCTTCGCACAGTGCGTGACACACGGTAGGTGTTCGACACTAGGGGCCATGCTTAGTCTCCCATTTGGAAGGTAGGAAGAGTCCCGGCTTTACCTGAATGCGGTCCTTCAGCTTCTGGGCGTACTTCTTCAGGTCACTTATCTTGCGGCCTCTGTGCTCCAGATCCCCTTCTAGCTTCCGGACCTGGGCCTGCAGGGCCGCCTCCTGGGCCTGGAAGTTCTTCCGGAGGTCGGTCTCCTTCTCCTGCCACTGCCACAGGGCCTCGCTCACCGACTGCTGCATGGCCTGCTGGACGGCCTCGTTCTCCCGCTCGTACGTGGCCTGCAGCTCCTCGGCCTTCCGAGCATAGTCCTTGCTCAGCTGCTGGTTCTCCGCTCGCAGCCGCTCCACTTCCAGCAGGACCTCCCGCATTTCGGGGCCGCAGCCCGGCTCGGCCTGGGGCTTGGGACCCTGCTGGGCGAGCCCGCCCCACCCGGGCGCCTCGTGGCTGCTCATGTGCCGGAGCCTCTTCTCGTAGTCGGCCTTGAGCTCCAGCATCTCCTTGGAGAGGGTGAGCACCCGCTCGGCGTGCTCGGCCTCCACCCTCAGCTCCCTCTCCTGGGTCTCCAGCCTGCAAGCGGCCGACCGGGCCAGCGCCTCCTGCGTCAGCCGCTTCTGCAGCTCCAGGGCGCTCTCCAGGGCCTGGACGCGCTGTCTCAGGGCCTCCTCGCCCGCGCGGCCCTGCGCCTGCAGGAGCCTGGCCTCCGTCTCGGCCACCGCCTTCCGCAGCTCCTCCTGGTGGACCTCACGCAGCGCCTCCATGCCCGCCTCCGCCTCATCCTGGCGGGTGTTGAGGGTATAGATCACCTGCGGGAGAATTCGCGGAGCCGGGTTAGTGGGAGGGGCGTGGGTGTGGTTGAGGGGCCACGTGACCGGAGAGGGCCGTGACCCTGCCGTGACGTAGGCTGATCCCCACGAGCTGCACCTGAGAAGAGGATTTGAGTGGAAGTGATTAGAAACTGTCCTCAGGAGAAACCGGTAAGGAGTTCCATTGGGACCTCTGGGAAGCACCATGGGAATCCAGTGAAGGGTCTGAAACAATCTGGGCCGCAAAAAGAGCCCCTCAAAACCAAACCAAAACAAAATACAACAAAACACTAGAAAGTAGAATCCAGCAATGTAAAAAAAGGATTCCACACCATGACCAAGTGGGATTTATCCCGAGAGTGCAAAGTTGATTTAACATCTTAGAATGGCATTGACATATATACACTACCATGTGCAAAATAGAGAGCTAGTGGGAACCTGCCGTACAGCACAGGGAGCTCAGCTCTGTGCTCTGTGACGACCTAGATGGGTGGGATGGGGGCGGGGGGCGGGCAGAGGGAGGGAGTCCAAGAGGGAGGGGATATAGGTATACATATAGCTGATTCACTTCACTGTACAGCAGAAGCTAACAGAACATTGTAAAGCAACTATGCCTCAATTTTTTTTTAAAAAAAGACAGAATAAACAGAAAACCGAAAATAGTAAAGAAAAAAAAAATCAATGTGACACACCACGTGAATAACATAAAGGACAAAACCCACAAGATTGTTTCAACAGACACAGGAAAACCATTTGACAAAATCCAATACCTCTTCATAACAAAAACACTGACCAAACTAGAAAGAGAAGGGAACTCCCTCAACCCAATAAAGGGCATCTATGAAAAACCCACAGCTAACATCGTACTCCATGGTGAAAAACTGTTCTCCATAACTTGAGGGCTAGGTGCTGAATACACATTCAGAATCTCAGAAAATCCTCATGGCAGCCCTGCAAAGTTGGTATTTTTCTCCCCATTCTAAGAATGAAACATTGAGGTTCAGAGAAATTAAGCAACTTTTTCAAGGTCACAAGGGATAAGAAGATTTGAATAACCTGTGCTCACAGCATGGTACTGCACTGTATCTCACCATCCCTCTTGAACATTGATTCATTTACGCATTTACTGAATATCTCAGATGTACCATGTTCTGTGCTGAGCACTAGGAATATGTGCTGATCAGTAAGGCAACTGAGGGCTTCCCTGGTGGCGCAGCGGTTGAGAGTCCGCCTGCCGATGCAGGGGACATGGGTTCGTGCCCCGGCCTGGGAAGATCCCACATGCCGCCGAGCGGCTGGGCCCGTGAGCCATGACTGCTGAGCCTGCGCTTCCGGAGCCTGTGCTCCGCAACAGGAGAGGCCCCAACAGTGAGAGGCCCGCGTACCGCAAAAAAAAAAAAAAAATTAAAAAAAAAATAAGGCAACTGACATTGCGACCTCAAAAATATTATAATTTGTCAGGAGAGTCTGACAAGAATAGGTCAGTTTCAATGCACTAAGTGCTATGTGAGGGATCAGCACCACTTACTAAGAAAATACAGAGGGAGGGTCTAGTAGAAAAGACAACTTCCCAGAAAAAGGGAGCCTTGTCTCCTCATCCTTGGGGGTGACCCGTTCCCTTTTACATGTCAACCTTCATGTGGGTAAGAACAATATGACTTCTTTGTGTTGTATCATAGCACTTGGTATGAAGTTGAGCCACGACAGGTTCATAATAAGTATCTATTACGTACTATTGCTGGTCATCAAAGATTCATGCTTTCTTTCCACAGAGTTGCTGCAGAGAAACAGCCACCAAGCAGAGACCACGTTTCCTAGTCCCCTTGCATCTAGATGGGACCATATGACTAGTGATTGCCAATGGAATGTGGCCAGAGGTGGATGTGCGTCATCTCAGGGCCAACGCTGGGGTTAGGGTTAAGGGGAGGGTTAAGAAGGAGGCATGTCCTTTCCCGTCTCTTTTTCCAACTGCAAACTTACTGTGGAGTGCAAGATGGAAGGTGCCTGGGTCCTCAGTGACTGAGTAGAAGGCCACCTGCCCACCAGGAGCACTGGCCTTGACCTCTACACGAACAAGAAATAGACTATTGTGTTGAGCCTCTGAAGTCTTGACATTTATTTGTTACCGCAGCCATGATCACCCTGGGAGAACTCACAGGACTCAGCATATAGTCATACTCATGGCTATGATTAATCATAGAGAAAGGATACAAAGCAAAATCAGCAAGCGGAAAAACGAGCTTGGCAGTGGTGGAGGTCAGCGGGGAGTCTGGAGGAAACGAGGTGAAAGCTTGCAAGAATCCTCCGCGAGTGGAGTCACACAGGACTTGCTTAATTTCCCCAGCAAGCGGGTGTGACAACACATGTGAAATACTGCCTACCAAAGGAGCTCATTGAAGACGTAGCAAGGTTTTTATTGGGGGCCAGTCGGGTAGACAACTTCTTCTCGGCATTACCAGAATTCCAGACTCCCAGAAGGAAACTGCTCACATAAATCACATTGTTTGCACAAACAGTTAAGGCCTGCTGAGATGTTCTTATTAGTGTGGGTGATGGGAACCCTCTGGAAATCCACGTTCCCAGACGCCAGCCAAGGGTCAATTTTGCAAGCAGACCATTCTAAGGATAAGCAGTCTCAGGTGTGCTATGTTAACTTTTCTGCAACCTGACACCCCAACTGATAAAAAAAGATTGACTTTTATTTTCAGTGGAGTCAAGCTGTGGCAGATCAAATCTTAACATAAATGGGGTTTTCTCACGGTGAATAACAAAACATCCCTGTAAAGTTTATTCCTTGAAATTTGGCATTGGTTATTCCATTGAGGATGAAATCCATGAGTGGTGGTGGTGGTGATCTTGGGAACTGCGGTTCCTATATTCACTGTACCTGTACAACAGAAAACTTCGATGGAGATCCAGTATATTCTGATGTCACTAAAGCACTTAATGAAGAAAGAACCCAAACATTGTACCCATTTGAGTGAGAACCATGTCGTCTGGATCAGGGTCTAAAGGACTTCAGCTTTTTCCAGCATTCACTCATGTGAGTCTGCCCTGTCTGTGAAAATGCTCCCCATGGGCACACCCTTGAATTAACACAAGATCAGATTTCAGGCTGGAGGTAGCAGAGAGGGTCTCACACTAGGCTCGAGCCTCAAGGCACTTTGGCATGTACACTTTTATTCGTGGTGTCTTGCAATTAAAGTCCCCAAACAATCCCCACCAAAGACCTGCCCAAACTGTTCTCTTAGGCTGAGATCTGGTTTCAGAACTTTTGTCTTTCTAGAGGTGCCAGACCCACCGTCTCCTGACCTTCCTTAGAAGGTTACTCCAAGCGTATGTAGGCATAACCTGGAAAGTATGATACGTTATTATTCATATCATATTTTAGTCACCATCCTTTTTTATACACATATACATTCATATGCACCATGATTTTTTTTTATTTCATAGATATCTTGGAGATTATGCCATTTCTATATATAAAGAGATTCCTCATTTTTAGTTTTAGCTACTTCCTATGCCATATCATATGGATGTGCTATGAATTATTTCTCCATTACCTGCTGATAGACATTAAGTTGTTTCTCTATGGAAGATCATCAATATGTTTACTTCGGTGTTATTAAATAAAATTTTCCTTACTCTTTTTTTCCATTCCTCCTGGTAATCTTGAGGTCCAATTCTTGCTTATGAATGCAACAAATGAAATTCCAGAGCTTGGTCTTAAAAAACTAATCTTCACAGTTAGTATAGAATCTTAGGAAAGAGATGAAAGAGGTGTCTCCTCTCCCAGCCGTAGGTGGGGAGAGATGCCATTTTCCATCATAAAACTGATATGAAGAATTTGTATTAGAATTCTTCAGTTCAAAAGCATCAAACTCATTTCCCTGAACAACATGGAGACATTTGTGAATGTTCACAACTGTGCCCATGGCAAGGGCACTCCTGGCACTACTCTGTTGGGTCATCTTGCCTATTCTCAAGTCAGTCTCATCTTTTTCCACTCTCTCCACTTCCTCATTCCCACAACCTTGATCTCTGAGCTTGCCCTCCTTCTTCGCCTAGCCCAATAGTCTCTTTTTACCTTAATTTCTCTCCTTTAAAGCCACAACCAATCATGTCAACTACCTTCTTATTGACATCTTCAAATCACCTGCGCACCTCATCTTTAGCCTCCAGATCAACCCATCCACCTCAGCTCTTGTCAAATACTACTAACTGGTACTTAAGATTTCCAACCTCATCTGTGCTCTCCATGCGGATACCATTTAATTGAGTTATTGTAGTAATTCCCTATTCTTTTTTTCCACAAGGGCTATTTCAATTTTCTACCATGTTTCTCAGGGCTGCGACCCTAAATCCTGGACCACTGCTACTCTCCTAGCACAGTTATCTCCTGGGTTTTTTTTCTGCGGTATGCGGGCCTCTCACTGTTGTGGCCTCTCCCATTGTGGAGCACAGGCTCCGGACGTGCAGGCTCAGCGGCCATGGCTCACGGGCCCAGCCGCTTCGCGGCATGTGGGATCTTCCCGGACCGGGGCACGAACCCATGTCCCCTGCATTGGCAGGCGGACTCTCAACCACTGCGCCACCAGGGAAGCCCCTCTCCTGTTTTTTTTGAAGGAGTAATGATTAAGGGCTTGGACTCCAGAACCAGCCAAACTCAGCTGAAGTCCTAGCTTCACTGTCTCTTAGCTGGTGACCTGGGTCAGGTGATTCAACCTGTCTGGAGCTCAGTTTCCTAACAGTAAAATCGGATTAACAATAGCACCAACCTCCTAAGGCTACATTGAGGGCTACATGAGATATTGCATAGAGACACCAGATACCCAATAACTACATAATGAATATTACCTTCTGTCCAGAGAAAAGGACTTGGACTTTTAACCGCAGGCTGGGAAAAAGCCAGAGCATTTGGTCATTCTTGGTATAGTATTGGGGGCAGAAGCAGACTGGTGTGGTTAAAGAGAGAATGGAGGGTGGGGAAGGGGAGATTAAGAATGTGTGCCATTCTTCCCCAAAACCACTGGTGAAGGGACTAGGGATAGAGTAGGCAGATGACTAGATGGGCAAACAGGATCAAAGTAACATGGAGGGCACTAGAGAAAGGCAGATAAGAAGATTTAGTAGAAAGGAAAAGAAACAGAAGAAATGGTATAACTCAAGATAAATGAGTTTTACTTGGAACAATTGGGGGAAAGCATAAAGAATTTCACCTCCTATGTAAAGTGTCCTTTAGCTCCCTCCAGATACTAGAAACTTATCCCATTCATCTGTCCTCCAGTGTACTGTGAACCACTTGGTTGTTACGGCCCTTTCATATCATAGTATGGACATTTAGATGCTGGATGTCAAAGTAAAATGTGAGCTTCATAAGCATAGGGACCTCAGCTGATATATTCTTTAGTTCCCCAAGACTTAGCACAATGGCTGGCCTGATCCAGACTCTCAGTGTGTTTCCTGTTAGACTGAAGGAGAACTTTGTAAGGGGTGGCAAGAGATTGAACGAATAGGATTCCAGAAGAGAGACCTGCAGGCGTAGAGGCCCTGAAGTGGGAACACACACGAAACAGACAAGCATTAACAAGTAAAATACTAGGCTTTGGAGTCTACACTGCCTGAGTGCAGATCCTCTTTGCCATTGCATGGATGCCATACAACATATGGATCCAGATGCTATCTGCTCTGTGTGACCTTGGGCATGCCATATAATCTCACTGGGCCTCAGTCTCCTCATCTGTACAATGGGGAGAATAAAGTTCCTGCTTCATGAGGTTACTGAAGGATTAAATGAGACAGTGCTATACGGCACATCACATAATGCCTGGCTCACCGTAAGCACCTATGGGACCTGGCTGTTCCTATTATGGTTGTCCACAGGGCACTTTAAGCCTGATGGAGACTTCTGTGGCAATGGCACTCCTCTTAGGGAAGGCAGTATAGTAGAACTGGTGGAGTAGGGGTCCTCTGGAGTGAGAGAGACCTAGATTTAACTTCCTGGTAAGAGAGATTGCTGGTGGACCCAAGTTCTGTTTCTCTCCTTTGTCCTTAGAAATAGAACCTTAACTTGTCCGTGGGCACACTGCCACATTCCTCAGCCTCCCTTCTAACTTGGAGCAGCTAAGTGACCAAGTTTTGCCTAGTTGGATATAAGCAGATGTGTCATTATTTCTTCCGAGATGAATCTTCTATTTTCAAGCTTTCATCTTGAACCATGAAGGGGATGCCACAGGCTAAGGTTGGCAGGACAATAAGATAAGAGGAACCGGGGTCTCTGACACAGTGGAAGACCATGCCAGCCCTGCAGTGATTCCAACAGGATTGCACTGGGTTTTCTGTCATTCACAGACAAACTAGCTCTGTTTGATACATATACTTCTCAACTCTGATCTTTTAAAAATTGCTTAAGTTATTTCACTTCTTGAAACCTCAGTTTCTTGCCTGTAAAAGAGAGATAACCCAGACCTGGTTTTTTTGAGGATCAAATAGGATTACATCTTTTAGTTGTTGGCACATAGTAGGTACTTATTAAATGTTTTTGTCTTCTCTTTTCTCACACTATGCCCTCAAAAGGAACATCGCTTGTTTTTTGGAGACACAATCTGCTCTACCCCCCACCCTACCCCACCCTCAGAGTCTGAAATTGTTGAGCAGATTTTGAGCATACCCACCCTTCTCCTGGACCTGATGACTCACAGGTCACTTGGCAACCTTTCCGCTGCCACCTGCTTGATTTCTTTCAGTCACCACCTACTCAACTGAAACTTCAAAGTGACTGACCCAAGCCTTATTTGTGAATCTTCTCCCTCAGGAGGAGGCCAACTTCAGAATCCATCAAGGGACATGAATAATTCAGGAGCCAAGAGAAATACTGAGCAAGTTGCAATGTCTTCCCAAGGGTTTTAGAAATTCACTGCTAATGGTGTGAGTTCAGAGAAAATTTCTGCAGCGGGCCTGTTAAGGTCTTAGAGGTCGAGTATTGTAGGTTTAACAGAGCTATAATGAATGGTTTCTGAGTCTCAGGTCGTAACGAAAGTTTCCATGCAGTCTGGCAGCAGGATTCAGAAGTGAAATGGAAAAGGAAAACAGGAAATAATATTTATTGAGTGCCCAGAGTATAACTTCTCTGGGCCAGGTGATATACATATTATTTGTCAATAAATCTAACAATTTTACAAAGTGGACATTCTCATGCTTCTTCCTGTTTGACATTGGGTGGGGTTAATTTAACATCTAGGAGGGACAGAGCATGGTGCTTAAAAGGAGGCTTTGGATCCTGCTGGACCTGGGTTCACATTGTAGCTCCACCTCTCTCTAGCTTGAGGGAGTATTGAACCTCTCTGATTCTGTAACATGGGGAGATCAATGCCTACCTCATAGATTTGTTTGGAGATTAAAATGACATACAGAACCTAAAACCGTTAGCAGCATTCCTAGCACAGAGTAAACACTCGAGAAATTCTGACTGCTATTATTTTTACTATTATTGCCAAAAGACAATGTTAAAAATAAATAATAAAATAAAATAATGTTAAAAAGTGCAGATGCTGGGATTGAAACCCAAATCCTTTTGGATCCAAAAATTAAAAGAAATAGAACAATTAGCTTGTTTAGAAAAAACCTGGTGATATTCTTTCATTCAATATTTTTATAGCATCTACTACATGCTCGTCATGGTGCTCGGCACTAGAAAAACAGAACAAATAAGATCATTCTGTTGAGGGGTTTATAGGTTAGCAGAACGTGGTAGATTGCCCTGTTTCTCCATTTTTTCCTTCCTTGCTATAGCCCTTCCAGTCTGTGGACAGCATTTACGTTTCCTTCCTTTTGGGCTTGCCTGTGACTTGCTTTGGCCAATGGAATGAGAGTGAACTTGTTGCAAACAGAGGCTTTAAGTGTGTTTATGTGTTTTGGCTTGCTCTGCTTCTAGAAGAGTACATTTAGGGTAGCCATGGGTTCCAAAATGAGAGACACGTGGAACAGGCTGGACCCCAACCCAAAGGCTGGAGTTAGCTTGGCTCAGCCAAGCCCAGTAGAGAGCAGCTGTACAGCAGCCAACCTAAGCAGGAGATAAAGCACTGCTCTTGTAGGCTGCTGAGATTTTTAGGGTTGTTTGTTACACAGCATTATCGCAAGAAAACCTGACTAACACATGAAAAGAGAGAGAGACAAGTAAGCCAATTAGTACATTTAGTGGTATTTGAGGTGCTTTGCTAGAAATCTTCTAGAGAAGGGCACAAGGGTCACAGGGAAGGATCACATTGCTCCAGTAATTCTCTCCCTTCCTTCCTGCATCATCATTAATGGATCACTCCCATCAACATATAAGTGTATTATAATTTTTATCATTGACAAAAATCTTTCTTTTGATCCCACATCTCCCACTTTTCTGCATGTCTTTATAGCAAACTCCTCAAATACTTTGTTTATACCCATTGTCACTAATTCCTCACCTCCACTTCTCTCCTGAACCCTCTCCAGTCAGGCTTTCAACCTCACTAATCCACCAAAACAACAGTCACTGTTTCACTAATGACCTCCAAGTTGCTAAAGCAACAGAAAATTCTCAGTCTATCTGTTTAACTTTTCAGCAGCATTTGACATAAGAAATCACTTCCTTCTCCTCGAAACTTTGTCTTCACTTGGCTTCCCTCCTACTGACCACTGACCACTCCTTCTCATCTGATTGGCTAGTTCTTCCTCACCTCTCATCCTTCAAATAGAAGGGCCTCAGAACTTGGGCCTCGGACTTTCGCATCTCTACAAACACTTTCTTGGGATCTCATTCAATTTCATGATTTTATGTATGCTTTTTTTTTGCTAATGACTGTCCAACTTATGTGTCCAGGCTGGACCTGTCACCTGAATGTCAGATTCATGTCCTGTTGCTTACCAATATCTCCTCTATCTAACATGCACCTCAAATTTAATTCTGGGGATTTTTCCTTCAAAACCTGCTCTTCCCACATTATTCCCCATCTCGCTCCATAGCAACCCCCTTCTTCCAGCTGCTTACGTCAA
Organism: Lagenorhynchus albirostris; assembly: GCF_949774975.1. Lineage (NCBI taxonomy): Eukaryota > Metazoa > Chordata > Mammalia > Artiodactyla > Delphinidae > Lagenorhynchus > Lagenorhynchus albirostris. The sequence continues at coordinate 103,709,464 of NC_083098.1, read as the reverse complement.
ATTTTAGAGGCTATCAATAAATACATGAAAAGATGCTGAACATCACTAATTATTTGGGAAATGCAAATCAAAACTGCAATGAGAATCACTTTGTTGTACACCTGAAACTAACACAACATTGCTAATCAACTATACTCCAATATAAAATTTAAAATTTTTAAAAATTAAAAAAAAAACTGCAATGAGTACCACTTCATGCCCATTAGGATGATGATCATCAAAAAACAAAAAATAAGTGTTGATGAGAATATAGAGAAATTGCAACCCTTGTGCACTGCTAGTGGGAATGTAAAATGGTTCAGCTGCTATGGAAAATGGTATGGTGGCTCCTCAAAAAATTAAACATAGAATTACCATGTGATCCAGCAATTCCACTTCTGGAATTTCAATTCCAATAATTGAAAGCGGGAACTTGAATAGATATTTGTACAACCATGTTCACAGCATTATTTACACTAGCCAAAAGGTAGAAACAACCCAAGTGTCCATTGATAGATAAATGGATAAACAAAATGTGGTATATACTTACAATGATGTATTACTCAGCCTTAAAAAGAAAAAAATTTGGACACATGCAACAACATGGATGAACCTTGAAGATCTTAAGCTAAGTGAAATAAACCGGTCACAAATGGACAAATGTGGTGTATGATTCCACTTGTATGAGGTACCTAGAGTAGCAAAATTCACAGAGATAGAAAGTAGAATGGTGGTTGCCAGGGGCTGGGGGGAGGGGGTTCTGGGGAGTCAATGTTTCACGAGTAGAGAGTTTTAGTTTGGGAAGATGAAAAAGTTCTAGAGACAGATGGTGGTGACAGTTGCACAACAGTGTGAATGTACTTAATGTCATTGAACTGTACACTTAAAAATGGTAAATTTTATGTCATTTATATTTTATCACATTAAAAAAAGACAGTTAAAAAAAGTTTAGAGCCGTCTCTGCCTCAAATCTGTCTCTGACATCCTAAATCCACTCCATCAGCCAATCCTGAATCTCGCCCCTTCTCACCATCCCATCCTGCCCTTAATCTGAGTCATGAGCACCTCTCACTTGGACCATTACAATGGCCTCAACCCTTGTTTCTACCTTGCCATCTAAAGTCTGTTAAAAGTCAGTCAAAAAAAAAAAAAGTCAGTCAAATCATGTCTCCCCACTGCTCAAAACCTTCTGATGACTAACCACGCAGAAAATGTCAGAGCCTACGGCAACCAGAAGGGGGTTACATATTCTGGCTTCCCAGGCCCTTTCTGAGCACACCTCATCTTCTTCTCTTTCTCACTCCCTCCACTCCAACCACATGGACATCCTTGCCATGCCTCAATCATGCCAAGCACACTCACTCTCTCACTGCATCTCCGTGTATATTGTTGCCTCTTCTGGGAGGACCATTCTCCTTTGGGTTTCTCCTCATCTGCCACCTTATCAGTGAGACCCGTGCTGATTACCCCCCAAATCATTGCTCTCCTCATACTTTTTCCTGCTTTATTTTTCTCCATGTCACCTTTATCTGACATATCATATATTTTACATGTTGGTTTTTTTTTCGATTTGCTTATTGGTCTTCCTCTCTAGAGTATGAGTTATATGCGGGTAGATTCTTTTGTCTGTTGCGTCCACTACTAGATCCCAGAACAGTGCCTGACGTGTGAAAAGGACTCTGTAACTATTTGTTGAATGAAAGAAAAATCTCTTTATCCAAGCAGAGAGGCATCAGAGTGCAGAGGATACTTGAGTTGGGTATGAAAAGATGAGCAAATGTCATCCAGGTGAAGAGAAAGGAGAAGAAAATACAGGTAGGGGGAGTGCCAGGAGCAAGAAGTAGCACAAAGGCATGAAATAGGGGGGACTGGGAGGGGACATGCAAGGGGAGTCCTCCTGGCCAGAGCCTGGTGAGGGGCATTGGCAAGACGGGGAGGACAGCATGACCCAGCACTGGACAGGTGGGCAGGGGTCAGACACTCAAGGGTCCAGCATCCATGTTAAGGAGTTTAGACTTTATCCTGTTTACATAGCACATGGTGATCATGCAGACTCCCATACCTTGCCCTGAGATCCTGTTGTGGTACGGCTGGGGCATGGAGAGGCCAGGACCTACATTTTTTTAACACTCGGCTGCCCAGGGCTTCAGGCTCTAAAAGCATATGGGTGCATACTTTGAGGAACTGTGGCTTCTATGCCACGCAGGAAGCTTTTCTTACAAGATTCTACCTCTCTGAAACTACAGGGAATAAAACCCTCCATAATGTTTAATTTTACATGGCAACTTGACTGGGCCACATGGGGCCCAGATATCTGGTTAATATTATTCTGGGTGTGTCTGTGTTTCTGGATGAGATTAACATTTGAATCTGTCAACTGAGTAAGGCAGATTGCCCTCCCCAGTGTGGGTGGGCCTCATCCAATATCCAGTGGGGGTCTGGAGAGAACAAAAGCCTGGGTCAGGGAGAATTCACTCTCTGACAGCTTGAGATGGGATGTCAGTCTTCTCTTGCCCTCAGATTAGGATTTACACCATTGGTTCTCCTGGTTCTCAGGCCTTTAGACTCAGACTGGAATTTGCACCACCAGCTCCCATGGGTCTCCAACTTGCAGATGGTACACTGTGGGACCTTTCTGCTCCATAGTCACATGAGACACTTTCTCAGAAGGAATCTCTTTCTACATATATATCCTATTGGCCCTGTCCCTCTGGAGAATCTTGATTAAGACATTCTCCATTTCATAAGTTTGGGGACCACTGCCCTGACTTCAGTGTGGAGTCCAGATGCGATGGGGCAGGGAGAAAAGTGTGGGAGGCAGGGGGATGAGCTCGGGGTGAGCTGGAGTCAGAGCAGGGGAAATGGGAAGGGGTGTGGGTTCAAGAGTGGCCAATTAGCAAGAGTGGCAGGGCAGAGACTCACTAGGTGTGGGGTAGGGGAGACGGAAGAGTCCAGTGGATTCTCCAGCTGGCATGACTGAAGCGGGGTGGGGGGTGTCCATGCCACCCCACCTCAGAAGCATAGCATCCTGGGATGCCAGAACATGGATAGGCCAAGGTCACTGCTTGACTCATGTCCCTGCACATGAGGCAGCTCCAACTCTCCTGGCACCAAGTCAGAACAGAGGACTAGCTAAACCTTAAGAAGGAAGTCCTGAATTTGGGTGCTGAAACTCCTGGGAAGAGCAGAGGTCTTGTGATTGCTCTTCCTTTCTTTATGGAAATGGGTTAAAACAGGTCCCAAACAAGGCTGGGCTCCTGCAAGCAAATGGGCTTGGAATGGAGGCCAAGATACTCATTTTTTTAAAGAAAATCTCATCATTATCCATCAGACAGCCATTGCTAGACACCTAGCTGCACATGGCACTGAGCTGTGAGGCATAAGCTTCTGAGTAATTGAAGCTCAACTGTCTCCCAAACTTGTTTAGACTGAGACTTAGCTGAAAGGTAAGGGCAGTCTCTTCAGAAGGCTCTTACTGAGAGCCTCTCCTCTCACTAGCGGAGGCCAACACTCACAGATATAGGCCCGCCTGCCTTCCAGGGAGTATCACCCTCTGCATAAGATGAGTGGATATATGTATAACTGATTCACTTTGCTGTACACCTTAAACTAGCACAACATTGTAAATCAACTATACTCCAATAAAATTTTTTTTTAAAAGCTTTAAAAAAACCCCCAAACCGGGGCTTCCCTGGTGGCGCAGTGGTTGAGAGTCTGCCTGCCGATGCAGGGGACATGGGTTCGTGCCCCGGTCTGGGAAGATCCCACATGCCGCGGAGCGGCTGGGCCCGTGAGCCATGGCCGCTGAGCCTGCGCGTCCGGAGCCTGTGCTCCGCAACGGTAGAGGTTACAACAGTGAGAGGCCACAACAGTGAGAGGCCTGCGTACCGCAAAAAAAAAAAAACAAAAAAACAAACCCCAAACCAAAAAACAAAAACAAACAAAAAAAGATGAGGGACCATATTTTGAAGCTCCAATGACTTGCTTACAGCTTCTTGGAACACAAAGACTAGGGCTAGCTCCCTTGGTTAGCCAACCTGGTCAATATTTATGCATATGTGTTGCAATACTTCCTTTGTGAACAAAATCAATACAAAAAATTCTTTAAAAACTCAATACAAAGAAATCTTAATACCTCTCACAGGAAATACTTTAACAGAGAAGTACTCCAGGTAGGAGCATCAAAATCTATAACTACAGATACAAACAAAATCATGAGAACTTAATAGCAGAAAAAGTGGAGGAGGAGTTTAAGGTAGTCTTGTTGCTGCTGTGGGTGTAACGAGGTGTGCAAGGTGCTGCCTGAAGCTTCGATACGGGTGACAGGGAGCTGCAAGCCACAGGCCATGTTGGTTGCAGCCACTCTCTGCTTTCAGAAATAAGCTCTTCAACTCAACCTCAAATAAACTTCTCCTGGGAATGAACGTGCGACAATAGAAAGAGCATTTGGCTTTCATAGAGTTGAGGGCACGCCTGCTCTCTGTACTTCCTAAAAATGTCTGGAATCATTTCTTCCAAACCACCTTCCTTGTGATTACTCTACTTTAAGGCCCCTTCATCCCTTGCCTCACTAGAGTGTTCCATTTACTGGGCCCAAGGTCATTGCTATGGTTGTTACTATTACCATCATAGAAGAGGTCCAGGGTGAGCAGCTTGTGCTTAGGTTGGGGATGAACTGGAAGATGTATATATCACTTCTGTCAGCACCCATAGGCCTACACTTAATCTCAGAGCCAGAAAGGAGTCAGGGAGATGCAGTCTCTGGCTGGGCTGCCTTGTGCTTAGCTAGAATATAGATGGTTCTATTACTAACAGGAAAAAAGAGAGACAGGTTGCTTCCCCTGTGCCACACCTTAGAAAGTTACAATCTTGCCTTTTACCAAATCTATACCAGCTATGTTATATACAAATGAGGATGCCAAGGCTCAGAGATTTCAAGCAATTTTGCCAATATCCTTCATCCCATTAGGGCAGAATGGAAGCTAGAGCTTGTCCCCTGATTTTCAGTCCGATGTTCTTTTTCTCTAAATTGAGTCTTTGGTTTAAATTGAAAAGGTTACCATAGAATTTCTAAGCTGTGCCAGATAAATAGAATGACCTTTAAAAATGAGACCAGATTGTGACATTGCTCAAATGCTGAACAGAGATGCAAAAGGAGCCAGTAAAATGTCAGAAAGAAAGACGACTATATTCTTAGAATTTTAAGATTATAAGCAAGGTACCACAAAGACCATTTTTTCATTTCATAAATAAGGCAACTTTGGCCCCAGGAGTCTACTGATTTCTACACCATCACACAGCTTGTGTGGAAGAGCCACAGTGGGGCCTTTATCTCTTGATTTTCAGTGTTCCTTTCACTGAATCTCAAAGTCCCTCATGAGAGAGATAATGGGTCTCAGAAGAGCCTAAAGTTGGAACCCGTGAGACTCCCAGGAAGTCCCACTTTCTCTCCTCAGGTGTTATCTACAGAATTTGTTACTCTCTTATCTGACTCATATTCACCTTCAATTCAACAACTTCCATTTATAGAAGCCCTTCCCTTCATCCATCACCATGCTGGGGTGGAGGGATGTGAAGATATAGAAGCCATGGTCCCTGCCCCAGGAAACTTACAATTTAGTAACAAATATGTAAAACAACCATGAAGTGATGCAAGATGACATGATGGCAGGATACAGGGTGGTGACTACTTTATTTTCCCAGAAAATGTAATATCCCACCCACCACCTGTGAGAGACTCTCACCCCTGGCCAAAGGGACAAGTAGGTATCCTTGGCTGGCTACTGATAGAACCCCATCCTTCTGATGGGGTTGTCATGGAGTTGTCATGGCTGGAGCTCTAGCAGTCATCTTGGACCATGAAGAGACATCAAGAATGAAGCTTTGCAGCCGGCAAGGCAGAGCAGAAAGATACAAAAGCCTGGCTCCCTACAGCATGAATCTTCCATCCCAACCTGTGATTGTATACTTCTGGTCCTCTTTTATGTAAGGGAGTAATACACTTCTCATTTGTTTGGGTTTTTCTGTTATACGTAGCTGAACCTAATCCCAAGTAATTAAAAGCCCATTTATTTTGCTCACTTTTATATCTCCTGTACTTGCATTGTATCTGGCGCAAAATCTGTGCTCATGAGAAGTGTCTGATGAATCATAAACAAATGGGTTTGTATTAAATGGCCCACACCACCAACACAATAAAAATGAATATTATGCATATATACATAAAATATATGTAGCTATTTATAGTTCAGGGATTATTTTGGGAGTTGCTAGGGATTTTTCACTGTAGCTTTTAAGATCCAGTTGAGCTGTTGTTTACACCCCTCACTTCTTGAAATAACACACATAATCTTGCTTTTGGAAGAGTCCTGAGGTCAGGCTGGCAATATTTCTTTTTTATCACAGCAGTCTTTACTGTCAGCTCCATATGCAAAGCAAACCGCAAAACCATATGGTCCGCTGTCCTGGACTTTTGTAGCTAAAGGGAATAAATGGCCAACTCACTAGTTTTCTTAAAAATATACCCACCACCAATTTCTTTGTTTTTTTTAAATTGAAGTATAGTTGATTTACAATACTATGTTAGTTTCAGGTGTACAGCAAAGTGACTTGGTTATACATATGTATATATCTATATTCTTTTAAAATTCTATTCCATTATAGTTTATTATAAGACATTGAATATAGTTCCCTGCTATACTGTAAATCCTTGTTGATTATTTATTTTATATACAGCAGTATGTATCTGTTAATCCCATACTCCCAAGTTATCCCTCCCACACCTTCCCCTTCAGTAACTGTAAGTTTGTTTCCTACATCTGTGAGTCAGTTTTTGTTTTGTAAATAAGTTCATTTGTGTTATATTTTAGATTCCACATATAAGTGATATCATATGGTTTTTGTCATTTTCTGTCTGACTTACTTCACTTAGTATGACAATCTCTAGGTCCATTCATGTTGCTGCAAATGGCATTATTTCATTCTTTTTTTATGATTGAGTAATATTCCATGGTTTATATACACCATATCTTCTTTATCCATTCATCTGTTGATGGACACTTAGGTTGCTTCCATGTCTTGGCTATTGTAAATAGTGCTGCTATGAATATTGGGGTGCCTGTATCTTTCATCTTTTCTGGATATATGTCCAGGAGTGGGATTGCTGGATCACATTACTCACCATCAATTTCTTTTAAGGGGAAAGAAATCACCCTTACGAAGTAAAATATATCTCTCCTTATGCACACATCCCCTTTTCGGTCAATCATTTAGCAAATATACCAGGCACGGTACTCAGTACAGGGGGTCCAGCATGCTCAAAACAGACTCAAATCCTTGTGTGCATGAAGCTGACTTTTTAGTGAGAGAGTCAGACAACAAACATGTGAAATTAACAATCTTTTAGGATGTGATAAATGCTAAAAAAAAGAAAAGAATAAAGCAAGGAAGGAATATTTGGGGGGGGGATGGAGTTAAAATTTTACACAAGGCAGTGAAGGAAGGCTTCACTGAGAAAGTAACATTTGAGTGAAGAGCAGATGGACACGAAAGAGTGAAGAATGAAGGGTATCAGGGAAGAGCCCTCCCAGCAGAGGTTTAAGAGCAGAGTCCTAGAGGCACAAGAATGTGCGTTGGGCTATGGAGCAGCAAGGAGGCCAGCGTGGCTGGGGCAGAGTGAGTGGTGTGGGCAAGGAGCAGGCAGGAGAGGTGACAGGACCAGGTCGTGGAGGACCCGTGTCTCCTTGAAGAATTTTGGTTTTTACCCTGTGTGAAAGGGGAAGCCCTGGAGAGCTCAGAGTGTGATCTGATCCACATTTTATAAAGATCACTCTGGCTACTGTTGAGAATGGTGGAAGCAGGGAGATTCATCAGGACATGTGTCTCTTCTGGGTCCCACCAGCCTTTTCCCCCCTCTTTTTTTTTTTTCTTCTGCCGTACGCGGGTCTCTCACTGTTGTGGCCTCTCCCGTTGCAGAGCACAGGCTCCGGATGCGCAGGCTCAGCGGCATGGCTCACGGGCCCAACCGCTCCGCGGCATGTGGGATCCTCCCGGACCGGGGCACGAACCCGCGTCCCCTGCATCGGCAGGCGGACTCTCAACCACTGCGCCACCAGGGAAGCCCCCCCTCCCCCACTTCATTCCTTCGGTAATCTTCCTCCCAAGCCCACTTCAGACCCAAGAGCCATTGCATGCTCCCTCTGTCCCCATCAAAATGTATTTTTGGATTCTTCAGTCACACTAGTCAACAACAGCTGCCATTGCGAGCAGATTTATACCCAAGGAAAGCAGAGTGAAGAACAACAGTCTGTAGAGTCTCCACTGGCTGAAGGGGGTCCATGTTCTCCCCAGCGTTCAGTCGGGTCTTCTTCAGGTGTAAGCAAAGCAAATCCAAGTACGCTTATTTTCTACTGTTGATAAAGAAATTACCACAAACTGACCAGTATGGCGTGGCTAGGTTCTTGCTCAAGGGCTGAATGAAATTGAGGCGTTGCCTGCTGAGTTCTCATCTGGAGGATTTGGGGAGAAATGTGTCTCCCATCTAATTCAGGCTGTTGGCATAATTCAGTTCCTTGTGATCTTAAGACTGTCATCTGGGACTGCTCTCAGCTCCTAGAGGTCACCTGCGTTCCTTAGTACATGGCTCCCCCATCTCCCTCGCTGAGTTTTTCTCACACTTCAAGTCTCTCTGATTTCTCCATCTGCAATCTCTGATTGGGCTTTCGGGGCTCATGTGATCAGATTACTTGGAACCTTAATTACAACTGCAAAATCCCTTCCAGAGAAATCTAGATTGGTGTTTGATTGAATAACTAAAAGAAGGTATATATACACCAGGGGCTCGGAATTTGGGGCTATGTTAGAATCTCCCTAGTGTACCAGGTACACTAGGTAAGTACCAGGTAAAAGGGAGCACACTTCCCATGTGTCTGGGAAGGATCTCCAAGAATGGAAGGAAGAGGTATAGGAGCCAGGCAAGGCCTCAGAGCACGCATGACTCACACTCTCTCTACTCACCTCTCATCTCTGCTGACTTCTGCTTGTCTCAGTTCAGCAGAGCTCCTCTCCCCATAGAACAAGAAAGACCACCACCATCAGCTGCCCTAGTTCCTGCAATCACAGTTTTGTTATTCCAGCAAAAAGAGAATTTCTCTCCCCTAATGACTGAATATCACTCCAAAGGATTCCCCCAGCCTAGGTCAAGTACTCCTGGCTGGGATGGGAAGTAGAGCACCAAGATTGAGAGCCCTCTGAGAACCATGTGGAAAGGGGGAAGAGTTCTCCAAAGGAGGGAAATGGAAAGCTTGCTGGATAGACAAATAGACCAACTATGACCATACTCAGCTGTCTCACTCTTACCCACAAAGACCTTAAATCCCCTCTGCATCTCTCCCTTTCCTTTTCTTACTTGACAGTTAGTCTTGCCTTCTCTACCCCTCATGAGGTCTAGTTCTAGAATCCACAAGATTAAGTTCAAACCTACAACAGTTGGGGGTGTGGGATGCATCAAGAAGTTAAAGGAATAATGCTCCGTAGAAAAATCCAGAAAGAATTCTGGATGAAAGTTTAGTCCTTGTTCTGTACTAACTGTGATATGGAGCATGTGGTGGGGTCGGCTGTTCAGGTCTCTTTTCCTGAGAACCTGAGGTGAGGAGTACAGCCAGTTGATACCCTGAGATTCACAATCACAGTCCTGCCAAGGCAATGATCCCCCCAAGCTGCCTCTAGCCAACAACCAAGCCCAGGGGGAGGAACAAGGCTGGGCTATTTCTATCCAACACAAGAATCCTCTAATGTTCCCTCTCTGCTCAGGAGCTCTTCATTGGCCTGCCCAAGACTCTTTCTTAGCGGGACTGTAGTCTGTAGGTTTTTCTACCCAGTCCTTCCCTCTTGCCTCTCACAGGTGTCAGACCTGAAGCATGGTCAGTAGGTGCTGCCTGTCTACTCCTGTTCCTTCTCCCATTACTCTTCAGACTCTTCTCCCCATAAATCTCTTGCACATCTAAATTTGTCTTGCCATTCATTTTTTGGAAGATCCAAACGGACACACATGTCAAAACTCTATTTCTCATCTGTAACTTGGACTGGATTTCTGGGGTCCCTCTAGCTCTAAAATTCCACCTATGTGGGAGATTCTACAAGGTTACACCTGTTTGATGAAAGAAGAGAAAGAGGGCTGACCATCTAGATCTCTAATCTACAACTATTTGGGGCCTATGATCATTGCTCTTTTTGATTTTTATCCCAGCCTTTTGGTAATATCTTAACAAACAAGGAAAATAATTCTGGGCAAAGTTTCAAATGGCTATAAACATTTCAGGGACTGGTTGAAAACTCTACACATGGCTTGAAGCATCGTTTTGCCTTAACCAATTGTTCTTATACTTCAGTGTGCAGAAGAGGCCCCTGGGGGTACCTTATAAAAGGCAGATTCCTGGACCCAACCCCAAAGCAGCTTCACTCAAGAGGAGGGTGGTAGCCCCTGGGAATCTGCCTTTTCATCAAACTCCCTAGTGACTGATGCTGGTAGGTCATGGAGTAACTCTGAGAAATGAGAACCTACGATAAAATAAATTTGTATTTTTCTTAAGTTTTACAATAATTATTTACTGAGAACCTATAGTATGCTGTGTGAAGCTATACAGAGTCATTAACTCTGCATGGTGGGGGGCAGGGTGGTCCAAGATGATTTCTCATAGGCGATGATTTCTTGCAGCAGGTCATAAAAAATAAGAAGGAATTTGTCCCCCAGCCAATAACATGGTGAAGGCACTCCCAGTATGTTTAGGTCACATTAGGCAGGGGAGCCGAGGAGTCCTGGATTTGGTCAGCAATGGAAGAGAAGACTACGGGAGGGAATATGGACCTTCTGCTTTAACTCAGTTACCACCTTGGACTTTATTTTCAACGTCTGTGATATTGACAGAGAACATCACTTCAGAAGTTTAGGGAACAGCCCTCTTACCTAGATAAAACACAATGTCAACAGAAGGTTAAGAAAGAGTCAGAAGTAGTAAATGCTATTTGTTTTTTCTTCCATGGCATAACACGTGACAGAATTTAGAATGGCACTTGATCAGAGGCTCTCTGTGAAGCTGCGGGATCTCTGCTCTGGCTCCCTGAGGTGTGTGCTGTATTCAGGGGCGTCTCACAGCCCCAGGAGCGAGCATCTAATTTGGAAACCCCCCACTGTCTCTCAAGGTTAACCTGATGCAAAGGACTCAACTATCAGTGAGGGCATCTGAGCCCCTTGATCGCTGTTCAGAAGTGAGGATCCTTTGGTCCCCTTATTGTCCCTAGAGCTGATCCATAGTTGTCCTTGGGTTTGACATATGGTTTTGTCCCTTACACTTCAATCCCCTGTATAATTTTTTAAAAATCATTGTATTTTTTGTTATCAAAATAGTACATGATCAAGGTAAAAATAAATCAAAAGAACAATTATTTAAAAATTACTCCTGGGGCTTCCCTGGTGGTGCAGTGGTTGAGAATCTGCCTGCTAATGCAGGGGACACGGGTTCGAGCCCTGGTCTGGGAGGATCCCACATGCTGCAGAGCAACTAGGCCTGTGAGCCACAACTACTAAGCCTGTGCTCCGCAACAATAGAGGATGCGATAGTGAGAGGCCCGCGCACCGCGATGAAGAGTGGCCTCCGCTTGCCACAACTAGAGAAAGCCCTTGTACAGAAACGAAGACCCAACCCAGCAAAAATAAATAAATTAATAAACTCCCACCCCCAACATCTTAAAAAAAATTACTCCCAATTAAAAGACCCTTTTTTAAAAAAGAAAAAAGGAGTACATATATCCTACAATTTCAGAGGTTTAAGGGTGCTCTGAAGTGCATCTTTAAGTCTCTTACTGTCAAGGTACCCCAGTTCAGGAGTCCTTGAGAGGAAAGGAAAAAGGAAGACAGAAGGGATCAGAAAAAAAAGAACCCACAACAGAAACAGATCTAAATATTGAATTGTTAGTACAACCTATAGATTCAGCATTTGTTGCCTTGAACATAATAAGCTAAAATAAACATGGTTGCATTACCTTAAAGAAGTCAAAAGAAGAATAAAAATCACCTGTATCCCCACTGATACAAAGAAATAGTCTCGCTAACATTCTGATGTGTTTCCTGCCAGGTTGCTTTTATATGTATATGCTTTAAGTTATTTATTTTCATAACTATGATCATGGTATGTAATCAATTTCATTTCTTCATTTTTGCATTTACCATTATGAGTGATTTTTTTCTTCCTAAACATCATGCTTAATGTGGACATAAAATTCCATCATGTATCTCTATATTTTATTGCTATATACACCTATTGCTGGAAATTTAAGCCATTTTCAATGTTTCTTATGAATAATGGTGCTTAGAATAAAGATTTGCATTAAAGCTTTTTTTCATACTTTGGATTTTCCCCTTAGAATGAATTCTCAGAAGCAGAATTTGAGGATGAAAGAATAAGAACATTTTTAAGAGTTATCAACACATTGTCAAGCTGCTTTTGAGAACAGTGGGATCATTTCATACTGCCACCAGGCTAAACAAATGTCTGCATCACCACACCCTCACTATTGTGTGTTTCCTCTTCTTTAACCTTTACAAGTTTGTTGGCAAAAATTGTTGACTTACTTCCCATGGTCCTGTTTTAATCCCTTGAACCTCAATTCCCAGAGATGCCACTAAGACATTACAAATAAGTATCACAGATGTGTAAAAAGTGGGCTAAATCATTTTAATTAACGTTCATAAATGCAGCTTTAGGGACTTCCCTGGTGGTGCAGTGGTTAAGAATCTGCCTGCCAATGCAGGGGACACAGGTTCGATCCCTGGTCCGGGAAGATCTCACATGCTGTGGAGCAACTAAGCCCCTGTGGCACAACTACTGAGCCCACGAGCCACAATTACTGAAGCCCATGCGCCTAGAGCCCGTGCTCCGCAACAAGAGAAGCCACCGCAATGAGAAGTCCGCACACCGCAATGAAGAGTAGCCCCTGCTCGCCCCAACTAGAGAAAGCCCATGCGCAGCAACAAGACCCAATGCAGCCAAAAATAAATAAATTAATTAAACAAAAACAAACAAACAAAAATAAATGCAGCTTTATTCTTTCATCATGCTTCATCTTCTCATATTTTTAATGGAAGGTTTCTCAACCTCGGCACTTTTGACATCGCAGCACCCCTGGCCTTGACCCACTAGATGCCAGCAGCTCTCCTCTACTCCATTGTGACAACCAAAATTGGCTTCAGATGTTGCCTAATGTCCTCCAGGGGGTGAGGAATAGCCCCTAACTGAGAACCCAATGTCCCCTGGGAAGAAAATAGCCCCTCACTAATGAGAAACACAGAGCTCTGTTAGTCCAAGTTTCCGTTCCAGTGTTAAACTTTTGATCTTCAGTATCTCAGACCCGATAGTGCCTACCCAACACCCTTTCCTGCTTTCTTCCTTGGCAAGAAAACCCCAATTTTGTTCAGCTGTCCCCTCCCATGGGCTCAGAGGGTGAATTATGCCTGGTTTAAACCAGGCCTTATAGTATTGTCTCCTTTATCAATGACTCACTTTGATTTGGGTGTGGAACTCAGTCCTGGCCAAGGGGACCCAAGGAGACATCTGAAGGACCTCTGGGAAAGATTTCCTTATAAATAAAAAGAAGCACAAAGGAGAAAATGCCCTTCCTCTTCAGGAGATGTTGTCTTGTCTTTGTGTGTTGCCTGGAACTGCGACAGCCACTGAGAAACTCTGAAGGAGGAAAGCGTTGATATGCAAAGGACGGAGAAGATGGCAAGCACATGGCCTGTGGTGACATCCTTGAGACACTGAATTACCAGCCACGGAGAGGCTCTACCTCCTGACTTCTTGTTATGTGAGATAACATACCTCTAAACTTTTAAGACTGTTGTGTCTTCCACAATTGCATCCTAACTGGCTATCTGGGAGCCCCAAACACAGTACCTAAGAGATGTGGTGAAATCAGGGAGTCTGGAGAGCTGATTCTGACCCTACAGAACCAGGCAAGCAGGTCCAGAAAGGTAGAGGAATAGTGGGATGGAAGCTGTTCCTCAGAGGCCAGGAGCTCAGGGAAGTAGATGACTTCCAAGGCCACCATGGAAAGTAACAGAAGCTCTTGACACACAATGGCTGGCTCTGTGTTTCCTAGCTCAGAGTGGGCAGAACTGAGCCTGGAGGTGTCCAATACCAGTAACTGGGGGAGCTAGAGGCTGATGGAACTAGTGCCACCGTACCTTGCTGGGAGGAGAGCATCGCAGTACAAGAGAAAGAACAAGGGTTTGGGAAGTGGAGTTTCAAGAGAGATTTCGAACCCATTTCTGACATGGATGGATGGGTGAGTAAATGGATAGGAAAGTGGGGAGAAGGGCAGACAGATGGAGGAGGGGCTGGGCAGAAGCTGCATGGGTGAGAAAGTGATGAAGAATATGGATGGGAGGGTGGGTGAGTGAGTGAATGGGACAGGGGAATGGAGGGGCAGTGGGTAACTAGATAGATGAACAAATGAATAACGACAACTCTTTTTGGGTTTGTTTTGCTCACAGAGAGCCACATTCTTAAAGTGGAAAGGAACCTCTGGAGATCTCAGCAGGCCACATTCACATTTTAAGTGTGGCTCCATTTCACAGACATCCCCAAAATTACACCTCAAGAGGATGCCCAGGGTATCCCAACTGTCTATGACATAAAACTTGTAAATGTTATAAAAGTAAAAAGAAATAAAGACACTTTCTACAAGTCAGGCATGTAAATGAGAATTGCAGATGAATTCCCAAACTGATATAGGACCGCACTCATAAATCTAGTATCACTGCAAAAAAGCTTTGGCCTATACCGAATCCGAGAGAGCTGCACTTGTTAAAATTAAAAGAACAGTGAAAATGAAAGCAATGCACGCTTTTTTCCACTGGCAGGTAGTGTGACCGACTCCTGAGTTCCTCTCTTAACCTCAGCGATTTGCCCTTGAAGGGAGCAGCTACGCCTAATTTGCTCACAGGGTTTTAATTTGCTTGCTCGTCCTTCAGTCTGCAAAACCAAAATGTCCTTTCAACTTTGGTAGCTGGGCTTTTGGTGCTGTTTCCTCTCACACCTGTTTGATCCCTACCCTGACGTTTCATCCTTCCCCACCCACTCCACTGGGGTCCCTCCTGTGGGTTCCTCTTCACCCCTCTGTTATGTCACACCCATCAGAATCTGTCTCCTAATCTACCAGGGGTCCCATCAGGTTATTCCTAACCCAGGTCCTAGCACAAAATGGAATTCAAAAATGTTTTAGGAATAAATAAGTCAGCTTGAAATTTTAGGACCAAGTTTTATTAAAACAGGATTTTAAAACTGCTCTGTATGTATATTTTACTCAAATAAAAAGCTCATATATGTATTTAAATGGAACACAGCATTATTTTAAAAATAAGGCAATTTTCCCACTTACTAAAGCCCGCTCTCTTGCTGTCAATAATTTATACAATCATGTAATTCAGAAGAGGTTATTAAATGCTGGGATTGGCTGCCCAGAGAGCGTTTTGGCTGTCACTCCCTGGAGGCCTTTAAAAACTGACAAGCAGCTCATGCAGCTCAATATGAAAAAACCAAAACAACCCAATCCAAATATGGGCAGAAGACCTAATATACATTTCTTCAAAGAAGACATACAGATTGCCAACAAACACATGAAAGGATGCTCAACATCACTCATCATTAGAGAAATGCAATCAAAACTACAATGAGATGGGCTTCCCTGGTGGCTCAGTGGTTGAGAGTCCGCCTGCCGATGCAGGGGACACAGGTTCATGCCCCGGTCCGGGAAGATCCCACATGCCGCGGAGCGGCTAGGCCCGTGAGCCATGGCCGCTGAGCCTGCGCGTCCGGAGCCTGTGCTCCGCAAAGGGAGAGGCCACAACAGTGAGAGGCCCGCGTACCGCAAAAAAAAAAAAAAAAGAGAAACCTAAAAGACATATCAACCAGTTGAGCTGCAATATATAAATCCTTATTTGAATCCCGATTTGAAAAGAAAATTGTAAAAATTTTATCAGACAACACTATGAAACAATACAACTACTAGAAGAAAACATGGGTGAAATGTGAACAGAACAGATATTTTGTGATACTGAGGATTTACTGTTAATTTTTTCAGTGTGATAATGGTATTAAGGATATGGTATAAAAAAAGAATACTTATCTTCCAAAGATAGACACTTAAATATTTATGGATGAAATACTTCTGAGATTGCTTTAAAATAATACAGAAGTAGGGAGCAGATATGGGTCCAAAGGAGGCAAAGTTAACATATGTTAGTCATTTTTGAAAACTGGGCAACAGGGAAACAGTACACTGAAATGTTGTACATATCAATACTTAAAATTTTCATGGCAAAATTTATATAAAATGACAATAAATGTCTTGTTGGGGAGCACATGATTGGTATCGCCAGAATCACATCAAGAAATCCAGCAGTAAGGAATTCTGAGAAATATAATTCTAAGCTTTCTAGCCTCTGCAGCACACATCAGAATCAGGGTTGAAATATGTGTGAGTGAAATGTTCAACATTGTCCACCCTCAAATCTATAACTCAAACCCTGACCTCTCTCCTAAAGGACCATCAAAAATATCCAACTATTTCCTTGACACCTGACTGGGATGTCTCACAGGACCTCCAAACTCAACACACCAAAACCAAAACTAATGATCTCCCTCCAACTAACCCTCCCCTGCTACTAACCAGCTGTGTGACCTCGGAGAAGCCCCTTAGCTTCCCTAGTCTCTAGTGTGTGAACTGGGAGAATGACTAAATCATCTCCAGGTCATCGCTAGCTCCAGTGGTTAAGAATCCGCCTCTCAATGCAGGGGACACGGGTTCGAGCCCTGGTCTGGGAAGATCCCACATGCCACAGAGCAACTGAGCCCTTGCGCCACAACTACTGAGCCTGGAACCCGTGAGCCACAACTGCTGAAGCCTGTGCGTGCCTAGAGCCTGCGCTCTGCAACGAGAAGCCACCACAATGAGAAGCCCGGGGACCGCAACGAATAGTAGCCCGTGTTGTCCACAACTAGAGAAAGCCCGTGGGCAGCAATGAAGACCCAATGCAGCCAAAAATAAATAAGTAAATAAATAAAGCAAAAATTTAAAAAAATAAAAGAGGAAGGCCAGGATATTTAAAAAAAAGAGACTTAGGCTATATACTTTTAGAAGCTGCACTATCTCATGATGATCTTAGCGTCAGTTTAGCCATTAGTGATCATTCATTCAGTATCGGTGACTGCAGTATGTTTGACTGATATTTCAAATAGCCCATAATTGGTTTCAGTATGGGAGCGTGCATCCTAGAACCAACAAGCCAGAGAGCTGCCTCTCTGTAGCCAAGGAGCTGTCTGTTGTGAAGATAATTTCGAAGGCTGGGTTTCTTTGTTTTTGTATCTGTTTCAGAAATGTGACAGGTACCATTTTTTCCAAGGCAAGAGGAAGAGACGGCTTTGACCTCTAGTGCCTGTTGAAAGCATCTGCAGAGGGTGACTTGTCATTTTTATTGCATAAGTGAGGGTACTCCCACAGGGAAGCGAAAGGGGTGATAAATAAGATTCTCGGGGGCCGTTAAATGGCATTTAGTGGGAGGAGGTGCCTGAGCGACAGCTGTGCACAGCTCAGGGATCACAACGACACCCTCCTCCTTTCTGTGGCTCCCTACGCTGCATGCTGGTGGCGCTGCTGGACTTCATTTTCTCTCCGCTCAGATGCTTTACCTGATTTAACGGAGTAAAAAAGTCAAGTAAGCCTAATACAAAGGGGAATAAAACTAGAAAACTAGAAAAACTAGAAAAAGGTGGAGAAAAAGTGGCTCAGCCTCTTTTGGCCTATTCAGAACTCCCCCAGGTGTAACAACAATGCATTTAAACTCAGTTTATCCTTTTTAAAAATGAAACTCTCAATATTAAGTAATAATACAAGTTCCAGAAGAATATATCATTTATATAAAAATCTTATAAAAGAGAAAACCCAAATATTGTTTACTAGTGTTTAGAGAAATGTAGCAAACCCTAACGAGAAGCAAGAGAATTGACAAATACAAAAGTTTGGTCAGTGGTTACCTCTGGGGAGGAGAAGAAATACGGTTAGGGAGGGACACAGTAATTGATAATGTCTTGTTGCTTTAGCTGAATAGTAAATACATGTGCTTATTTTATCATTATTCTTTGTACCTTCCATATAGGTATTATGCATTTTTATATGTGTGAAATATTTCATAAAACTGCCAAGGTTCCACACCAAGCTCTACCTTCAAAAACGTTGCCATGAAATTGGTCACTGCTGTTCTGTGTTATAGAGAGGAGATAGTTTTAGACACATTGGAAATATGGGAAGGAATGAATGAATTCAACTGAGTTCTAACACCTTCTGGGGTAAATATACTTGAAATGTGCAGATGACACAGATCTTCTGCAGCACTATGAACTGTTAAGTACCACAACCACCAAGGCATTGGAGGTGATTTACAGAGCAAACTTCTGAAGCTGTGACTAAACTCAGTCTATCTTTCCTCAGAGGCAATATAAGCCTCACATCAGTTTGGGCATCCTATCCTATCCTTTTTTTTTTTTTTTTTTTTGCGGTACGCAGGCCTATCACTGTTGTGGCCTCTCCCGTTGTGGAGCACAGGCTCCGGATGCACAGGCTCAGCGGCCATGGCTCATGGGCCCAGCCGCTCCACGGCACGTGGGATCTTCCCGGACTGGGGCACGAACCCGTGTCCCCTGCATCGGCAGGCGGACTCTCAACCACTGCGCCACCAGGGAAGCCCTATCCTATCCTTTTTTTATTGAAGTATAGTTGATTTATGATATTATATTAGTTTCGGGTGTACAAATAGTGTATTTTAATAGATTATACTCCATTTAAATTTATTATAAGATATTGGCTATATTCCCTGAGCTGTACAATCTATCCTTGTAGTTTATTTATTTTATATATAGTAGTTTGTGTCTTTTAATCCCCTACTGCTATCTTGCCCTTCCTCTCTTCCCTCTCCCCACTGATAATACTAGTTTGTTCTCTATATCTGTGAGTCTGCTTCTGTTTTGTTTTATTCATTTGTTTGTTTTATTTTTTAGATTCCACAAATAAGTGATAACATAAAGTATTTGACTATCTCTGTCTGACTTATTTCACTAAGCATAATACCCTCTAGGTCCATCCATACTGTTGCAAATGGCAGAATTTCATCCTTTTTATGGCCGAGTAATATTCCCTGTGTGTGTGTGTGTGTGTGTGTGTGTGTGTGTGTGTGTACCACATATATATATACCACACATATATACCACATCTTCTTTATCGACTCATCTGTTGATGGACACAGGTTGCTTGCATCCTTTCCTGTCCTTGAGATTCAAAGGAAATGTGACTTGAACCTCCAGTAAACATTCAGCACCATCAACCTTTTGGGTTTTCATGGGACTGGCTTTTGTTTCTCCCAGTCTCCTCTAGCTCCACATCCTTGCTTCCACTGGACTCATTCTCTTTAGGGATCAGCTCACTGCCCTGATGTGCTGTCCTGCCTCTGCAGACATTGCCAAGTGGTGGACACTGCCTGGACACCTTTACTTTCCCAAGGACCATCTCTACAGGGGTAGGACTAGCCTGCATCGTTGGGAGGGGTGTCACACTGCACAGCATCATAGCTCAGCAAGCAGCTCAAAGTTGGATACCAGGCATCTAGGTTCTTAAAGTTAAGCCATGAAAATTTTCATCCATTCACTGGTGTGTTTTTCATCCATTTACTATGTCATTTAGTTGCCATCTCTACACACAAAGGTGGGCACTCCTTCCAATATTCGTCAGGTGAGGAATCTAAGGAATCTGTTAGATAACTTTCTAAGGCTCCAGACAGTCTGTGGCAGGCCTGTGATGTGAATCCAGGCCTGGCTGACTGCATAGCTAGGGCTCTTTCCCCGCATCACATTGTGCCCTGTAAACATCTCAGAATTTCATGACATGCTCAGTTCATAAAGAATTCATATACAAATTCTGAGGAGCCTCTCTTCCCAAGGAGGACAGATGGAGAAGGCAACTAGCAGCAGCAGCGAAGAGGCATGAAAAGCCAACACGAAAACAGATGCCCATCCAGGACCCACAGCGAAAGGGAGGATAGAATTTGGTAGGGGTGGTTATCCAGGATCCCTTTTGCAACTAAGTAAACCTTGACTGTACCCCTGACTTGCCCCAGAGATACAAGGAATTTATTTCACTTTCTCCTTGCAGCAACCTTGAGGCAGGTAGGTAAGGTGGCTGCTATGCCTTTTAGATCATGATAGGGAGTCCTGGGGAAAGTTCAAGGGGTGGCCTAGGCAGTGGTAAGGCTGGAAACAGAACCAAGTCTCCTGATGCTGTTATGGACTAAATTGTGTTCCCTCCCAAATTCCTGTGTTGAAGCCCTAACCCTCAATATGACTGTATTTGGAGAGAGGGCAATTAAGGAGGTAATTAAGGTTAAATTAGGTCATAAGGGTGGTATCCTAATCTGATAGGACTGGTGTTTTATAAAAAGAGGAAGAGACACCATAGATCTCTTTCCTTCCACATGTGTGCAGAGGAAAGGCCATGTGGGGACAGAGTGAGAGGATGCTGTCTACAAGCCAGGAAGAGACCCCTCACCAAAAACCAACACTATCGGCACCTTGATCTTGAACTTCAAGCCTCCAGAGCTGTGAGAAGATAAATTTCTGATGTTTAAGTCATGGGATCTTTGGCATTTTGTTATGTCAGCCCAAGCTGACTAATACAGAAGCCGACACATGGCTCTCAGCACCAGGCTCTCCCAACCCTGGCCCATCACTCTAAAGACACCCAGGCCACCAATGACTATTCATAATGACATTTTTTTAGGCCTCAACCCATCTTCCCTCTTTGCACCAACCACCAGTCAATGCTCCCTCTTGAAGGCTTCTTCTCCCAGATGAAACACCACCCTCACCTGTGTCTCCTGGTACCTCTCAGAAGGCTCTTTCTCAGACTCTCTTTCATGGGCTAGCAATCCCCAATGTTCTGTTTTTGACAGCATTTTCTTACGTGGCAAATTCTCCCTGGGAAAGATGCCAAGAGACCTATTTCCATGAGGATCTTGGACAATCTCCTCCATATCAATGAATAAGTACCCAGCCTAGAATCAGCTCATACCAAATATTTGCTGAGTGAATGAGTAAATAAACAAATAAATGGACTAACCCCTAGGAGTTGATAATTCCTAAAACTGCATCTCTAGTTGAGATATCTTTTCTGAGTTCTAGCCCTTCTGTCTTAGTCAGGGACTGCCCACAATAATGCTGCATAACAAACTACCCCCAAAACTCAATGACTTACAACAAGAAGCATTTATTCTCATGTAGGGTAACCGTGGTTGGGCTTGGCTGAGTGGATCTGCCCTGCATTTCAGGTCTTGTATTGTCTGGGCTTGGCTTGAGGCTGTGAGCTGGATTCGGGTCTGCTTACTAGCACTAGGCTGTAGGGGCAGAGGCCAATCAGCACATGCTTTTCTCATGGTGATCACCAAATTGCACGAGCATATTTAAGGCCTCTGCCTGTGTTCACACTCTCTAACATTCCACAGACCAAAGCAAATCTCAAGAAGCCCATCATGGATGGGATGAGGACAGACTCTCTGCTCTTTGGGTAGGGGAGGGCAATAAGAGTGAGTGAATATTTACTGAACAATAATGCAAAATCCAATCTAGCACAACTAGACGACAAATGTCCTACAAGACATCTCCTCCTTGAATGTCTTACAAGTTTGTTAAATTTTCTATGTTGTTTGCCCAGAACCTGCCACTCTGCCAATTCCCTCCTTCTGTAGAGTTGAGTCTTCATGTCCATAACCTACTAGCAGGGCATCCTGCTGAATTTGGGCAGAACATCCACTTCTGACTCGCAGCTCTTCTGAATTCTGAATCATCCACCTTCTGGAATCCTTCACTGTCCTGGCCCACACAGCTGACCAGCTCTCCCACTGCAGATATGTGCCTGATTCACTCCTGTGTTTTCTGTACTTCTTGGACACTGTGTCCCTGGCTACTCTCAACAGGATGCTTATTCCCCAGCTCCCACTTGTTCAGCTCTAGTTCTTCCTCCGCCTGTTGACCGCAGCTACCAAGGGCCCACCACGCCCTGTGAATCAGCTTGCCTAAGTTAGCAGGAGGAGACTGGACACTGGACTGTCCTTTCAAGCATTTGCCTCCTATACTGGAAACAAGCTTCTTTTTTTCAGCTCTTCTCTGGGGACAGCACCACATGGACTTGGCTATGAGCCATCTCTCATGAAACTGACATTAGGACCTAGCAAAGGGGAAAGAGGTCAGCGAATAAGTTACTGATTAACTTTTGTTTTCTTGGTTTAGATTATATTCAGGGTGTGTGTGCTCACATGCGCACGCGCGCACACACACACGCACACACACACACCCCCTATACTCAGTTCTGATCTCCTTGCTCATGTTTATTTAGGCTGTCACCATACAATTCACTGGCTTCCTCAGGACAAATGGGCCCTGCTCCAGGGGCCTGAGGACAGGAATAGCAGGTCTGGACAGACGCACTTTGGCAGCGTGAAGAGGAAAAGCTGTACAGGATGAATGTCACAGTATTTCTGGCTCTTGCTTGCTGAATTAATTTCTCCCTTAAAAAAAAGCTGACCCATTTTTCTAGCCCACAGCCCTAATGGACTCTTATTCAGAGGCCATCCTCCCACATAAAGAGCTGTATTGTACTTAATGATAAGCCTTTTAATGGAATTGGCTATTTCTGGGTCTCTCTCTGGGAAACGGCCATTAATGAGCTTGCAAGTGCAAGGAAAAGCAGATGTTTGAGGGGTATGCTTCTCAAGGGCAGAGCACCCTGGGCAGAGCACCCTGGGAAGAAAATAGATGAAAACCAGTGACAGCTTCTTTTTCACTTCCTTGAAATTAGTTTGGCTTAACCAAAACTATGATCTAAATAAACTTTGTCTTCAAAATATGAAGCTATCACTCCTCACGCAACCCACCCACCACATCCTATCTGCATGATCCTTACTCTACCCACAAATGCTTCTGTAATCCTAATCATAACAAAATCATCAGCAGACTGCAAAGCTAGACCAAGACACGTGGGTAAACTAGCAGGTTAACATCTATCATTCCTTCAAACCTGCAATTGGTCAATGCCTATTTAAGAGACTGAATGCAACATGAGGAAAAGGATGGAGCAGAACTGCTGAGGGGAGATTAATCTTTCTTTTACTGTCTGGAGCAATTCAGCTCTAGCCCCAAACCTGCATATTTACTCAGCAAAACTGAAGCCTTGAGGTTAACCAGTGGTGTCCTCCTTCACAAAGCATTTTATTGTACTCCTCATTATTTCACAACCTCTTCCAAGTCACACCTAAACTGGAAACAGCCACTGAGGTGTGCACAATATCTCTCTTCAGGGTCTTTTTTTTTGCCATTTTGGCATCCTTCTGCATTTCTTGTGATGTGATGGCACCCAGAGATGCATTAACATCCCTTATAGATGGGAGATTTGCTGGTGCACCCACCGTTTAATATGTCTCCTACTGTCACCCCCTGTGTCCTGGCATTAATGGAGGTGCTAAAGATATATTTAAAAGGTATAATGCAAGGTCCTTGTCATCAAGGGTTTCACAGTTCTAAGTAATTCAGCCCCTATTATTATTATTGAGAGCAGGACACTATGCTAGAAGCTTCTGGAAGTTCAAATATGAGGAAGGCAAAAGAGAGAGCCCTGATGATCCTAAAGGCTTTCTCAAACTGTAGTCCACAACATCACCTGAGCTTGTTTAAAATGCAAATTCTCAGGCCTCACCCAAGATCAAATGAATAAGAAATGTTGCAGGTGGGCCTAGCCATTTGTGTTTAATACTAACATTTGAACAGCACTGGCCTAAAGAGCTCCTAGAGAAGCAGAAGAAATAAGACAAACACACAGTCTCTCTGCACCAGACAGAGCAAGTCCAGGGCCAGGCAACAGACCTGGACATATTATATAGACCAAAGGCCAAGGACCCGTTGCAGTGATTTTAGAGTCAGGCTAAAGTCACAGTCACCAGTGGAGCTTTTAAAACGCATAATTGCCTGAGCCCCACCCAAAGGTTTTAATGCACTGGTCTCAATTTTTGTTAAAAATGCTCACTAGTTGATTCTGACAATTATCAGAGGCAAGAACCTCACAAAGGTCTGAGAAGGAAGAAGTCTTTGGTAATGATGAAGAGGATATTGTGAAAGTTAGCCAATGGACCCAATTCCCATGGCTACTATAACAAGTCACTACAAACTTGTGGTTTAAACGAACAGAACTTTATCAATGGTGGAAAGCTTTCAGTTTTTCCTCTACGATCAGGAACAAGACAAGGATGCCCACTCTTGCCACTTTTATTCAACGTAGCCATTAGCAATTAGGAAAGAAAAAGGAATAAAAGGCATCCAAATAAGAAAGGGAGGAAAAAAACTGTCATTATTTGCAGATGACACGATGTTACCTATAGAAAACCCTAAAGACTCCATCAAAAAACTGTTAGAACAGTTTTAGAATAAATGAATTCAGTATAGAACTGTTAGAACTGTTAGAATAAATGAATTCAGTATAGTCTCAGGATACAAAGTCAATATACAGAAATCTATAGCTTTCTGTACACTAATAATGAACTAACAGAAACAGAAATTAAGAAAATGATTCCATTCACAGTTGCATCAAAGAGAATAAAATACCTCTTTGATGCATAGGGATAAATTGATGCATAGGGATAAATTTAACCACAGAGGTGAAAGACTTGTACACTGAAAACTATAAGACATTCACAAAAGAAATTGAAGACAAATAAATGGAAAGATATTCCATGTTCATGGATTGAAAGAATTAACATTGTTAAAATGTCCAATCTATCCAAAGCAAACTACAGATTCAATGCAATCCCTGTCAAAATTCCAATGGCATATTGCACAGAGCTACAACAAATAATTGTAAAATTTGTACGGAAGCACAAAAGATCCCAAATAGCAAAACAAACTTGAGAAAGAAGAACAAAGCTGGAGGTAACACACGCCCTGATTTCAAACTATACTACAAAGCTATAGTAATCAAAACATACGGTACTGTCACAAAAACAGACATACAGATCAATGGAACAGAATTGAGAGCCCATAAATAAATCCATACATATATAGACAATTAATTTACAACAAAGGAGCAAAGAATACATAGTTGAGAAAGGACAGTCTCTTCAATAAATGGTGTTGGGGAAACTGGACAGCCACATGCAAAAGAATGAGACTAGATATTATCTTACACCATACACAAAAATTAAGTCAAAATAGATTAAAACCTTGAATGTAAGACCTGAAACCATAAAATTCCTAGAAGAAAACATAGGCGATAACCTCATTAACATGGACCTTAGTGATGTTTTTGTGGATGTGACTCTAAAGGCAAGGGAAACAAAAGCCAAAAATAAGCAAATGGAACTACATCACACTAAAGAGCTTCTGCACAGCAAAGGAAATCAACATCAAAATGAAAAGGCAACCTACTGAATGGGAGAAGATAATTGCAAATCATATACCTGATACGGGATTAATATCCAAAATACATAAAGAACTCATACAACTCAACAACCAAAAAAAACCTGATTTTAAAAATGAGCAGAGGCTCTGAATAGACATTTTTCCAAGGAAGACATACAGGTAGCCAACAGGCACATGGAAAGATGTTCGCCATCGCTAATTACTAGGGAAATCAAAATCACAATGAGATATCATCTCACACCTGTTAGAATGGCTATTATTGAATAGACAAGAAATAAATATTGGTGAGGATGTGGAGAAAAGGGAACCCACTGTTGGTGGGACTGTAAACTGGTGCAGCCACTGTGGAAAACAGTATGAGATTCCTCAAAAAATTAAGAACAGAACTACCACATGACCCAGCTATTCCACTTCTGGGTATTTATCTGAAGAACATGAAAACATTAATCTGAAAAGATATATGCACCCCGATGTTCACTGCAGCATTGTTTACAATAGCCAAGATATAGAAACAACCTAAGTGTCCATAAATGAATGAATGGATAAAGAAGATGGATACACACACACACACACACACACACACA
Organism: Lagenorhynchus albirostris; assembly: GCF_949774975.1. Taxonomy (NCBI): domain Eukaryota; kingdom Metazoa; phylum Chordata; class Mammalia; order Artiodactyla; family Delphinidae; genus Lagenorhynchus; species Lagenorhynchus albirostris. The sequence goes on along the minus strand of NC_083098.1, from coordinate 103,683,339 downwards.
CACACACACACACACAGTGGAATACTATTCAGCCATAATAAAGAATGAAATCCTGCCACTTGGGACAACATGGATGGACCCTGAAGGTATTACGTTAAGTGAAATAAGTCAGATGGAGAAAAACAAATACTGTATGATTTCACTCACATGTGGAATCTAAAAAAACAAAAACAAACAAAATAAAACAAAAGCAAACTCACAGGCACAGAGAACAGATTAGTGGTTACCGGGGGAAGAGGGTTGGAGGCGGGTGAAAGGGTGAAGGGGGTCAACTGTATGGTGATGGATGGCAACTACACTTGTGGTGTGATCACTTGGTAGTGTACACAGATGTTGAATTATAATGCTGTACACCTGAAACCTATTTACTTTTTTTAAATAAATAGGTTTAGTGCCCCCTTTAATTCTCAGAAGTGTCTCAGTTTGGATGATTAATTAAAAGGTCACTCTAACTATAGCTGTAGTTTATACAAGACAAATAAGGTAAATGTCAATCAGCAGGCCGTCCCAAAGAATTGAAACTGAGCCTCACATGAAATGATTAGTGAATGAGTGTTCACCCACATGTTTTTGGTTTTTTTTTTTTTTTTTGCGGTCTGCGGGCCTCTCACTGTTGTGGCCTCTCCCGTTGCAGAGCACAGGCTCCGGACGCGCAGGCTCAGCGGTCAAGGCGCACGGGCCCAGCCACTCCACGGCATGTGGAATCTTCCTGGACCGGGGCACGAACCCGTGTCCCCTGCATCGGCAGGCGGACTCTCAACCACTGTGCCACCAGGGAAGCCCCACCCACATGTTTTAATTAGAGATCCTCACACTTTTTTTCTGTAAAGGGCCAGGCAGTAATTATTTTAGGCTTTAGTCAGTCTCTGTCACAATGTTTCAAATCTGCCATTTTAGCACAAAAGCTACCCGAGACAATCTCTAAGTGAACGTGCATGGCTGTGTCCCAATAAAACTTTATTTTGGACACTAAATTTGAATTTCATGTACTTTTCACGTTTCACCAAATATTGGTCTTATTTTGTATTTTTTTTCAAAATGTAAAAACCATCCTTGACTCACAATCCATATAAAAATGGGCAGCGGACTGATTTGGCCTGGGATATGGTTTGCTGACACTTTTTTTTTTTAAATTTTGGGTGAAGTAGAAAATAATAGTTTCATTGCTTTGCCAGGCAAAAGGGGCCACAGCAAGCTAATGCCCTCAGAACTGTGTATCCCAACCTGTAGGGTACAGCGAGAAGTGTTATAGTAATGGTTCAAAGAGGGCATGATCAGCTGGTGGACATTCTTCTGATCGGTTGGTGGTGAGGTAAGTGGGAGTCAATATCATCAACCTTCTGTCTCCAAAAAGTCTTGGGTCTACTTGCTTGTGGGCAGCACACAGTTAACTTCTCCCACCTTGTGGAGGTTTCAGTTTCTGCAAAACAGCTCCAAGATATTGTTGTGTGTATCCCTTGATGGGAACCAGGACCCTGCCCCAAGGCTGTACTATTGTTTCTCTTGACTGTTCCTCCCTTGTCTTGCATCCCCTCCCTTCCTTAATTAACAACTGTTTGCACCTGCCCACTGGAACGCAGTGCTGACACCTGTTTTAAGTTAAAAAAGTTATGTATGTTAGGTTTTTTTCTTTTATAGTTTTCATTTTCAATTATTCAAAATGCTCACATGACAGTGAATAGGAGGGCTTCTATTGTATTTGAGAGGTCCTTTCTACTTCTCTCTGTAAGGTCCATGAGATAAGGGATTTTACCTGGCACATAAAAGGCACTCAGTAAGTGTGTCATAAATGAAAGAAGTTGAATTATGCAACATTTATGCAATGGACTATTGACACAACCATTAAAAATTGTGTTAAAGGGTTCTAGATTTACCGTGAAGGGGAAAAAACCCAGCTAACACAATAGTTATGTGTGATATAACTCTTTTTAAAAATCACATGTCTATATTTGTATGAGAAATCAGATAGTAGGCGCTGCAAAAAATGGTATTAGTTATTGTATCACTGTAGTTATTATGGGTTTGGGGATACTTTAAAATCTCTTTCTTTTTGCTTCTCTGTATTCTTGATTTTTCTAAAATGGTTGTGATTTCTGTGTATGATTGGTCACCGTTGTTTTTATTCTACCTCGTAATTCTAGTGTTCTGAAGGAATGTGGATCTGACCACATGGAGGCACCAAGTTTGGTCCAACCCTGTGTCTGTGGTCAGGTGCTGGGAGTGACTAAGTCAGATGTTGGCCTGGGAGGGCATGGGGGATGTCCACTTATTTGTCAGATATGCCAGTTCTCCATTGTGCTCAGAAAACTAGAAATTAGATGCTAGCACCTCCTGAGTTCTGGCCTTGAGAAAGGAGCCTTCCCACTCTCCCATAAGACGACTGTACCTAGGCTGTGTTTGAAATGTGCTATTTTATCCTAGGAGCCGCCGGAGGTCCAGGAAGGGTTTTGTTCATTTAGTCCATCAACGAACACTTGCTGGGCACCGATCACTAACCAGGCACTGTTCTAGGCACCAGGGGGTATAGGAGAGAACAGAGCAGACAGAAATTTCTGCCCTCAAGGAACTTCCTTAGTGGGGAAGAGAAGGCCATAAATAGATTAACAGATAGAGGAAAAAAATGGAAACAGCAGATGCAGCTGAGGAAATCTCATGGTCTAGGTGAGCAAGGAGGCCCTCCCTGAAGACATCTGAACCAAGCCAGGAGCAGGCTGAAGAAACCACGAGGACAAAGGCTCCAGGTGGCAAAAGCCTGGCACATCTGAAAGCCTGAAAGAAGGCCAGTGTGGCCAAGGAGATGATGCTGAGAAGTAGACAGCAGCCACCTCAAGGGACCATATTAAAGAATTTACTTTAGGTGAACCCATTTTATTCCAAGTGAAATGAGAAGCCATTTGTGGGTTCTAAACGGAAGAATGGCATGCTCTGGTTTATACTGTATAAGATAATTCTTGCCGCTGTGAGCGGGGGCAAGGGTAGACCACGAGGAGGCCGCAGCAGGGGTTGGAAGCCAGAGGGGAAGGAGGCTTGGACTAGGGCGGAGGCAGAAATGCGGAAGGGAGGTGGACTGACTCATTGCGTTTATGGGGTAAAGTCATCAGGACTTGCTTCAGAACTGGATTCAAACAAGAGAAAATTCAGTTTGTCTTCGTTTCTTTAAATGTTAACAGCTTAACTGAGATATCATTCTTGAGACCATACAATTCACCCATTTAAACTGTACAATTCAATGGCTTTCAGTATATTCACAGAGTTGTGTCACTATCACTAGAGTCAACTGAAGAATATTCTCATGACTCAAAGAGAAACCTTGCATCCCTCAGTCACTACCCCCATTGTACTTTGTACCATATTTTATTTATCCAGTCTTCGGTTGATGGACATTTCATTTATTTCTGGCTTTTTGGCTATTATGAATAATGTTGCTCTGAATACTGTGTACAAGTTAATTTCTCTTGGGTTTATACCCAGGCATGGAATTTCTGGCTCATATGATAACTCTCTGTTAATTACTTGAGGAATCACCAGACTGTTTTGCAAAGCAGCTGCAACATTCTACAGCAGTGTAGGAGGGCATGATTCAATTTTAGTATCACTCTGGCTGCTGTGTGGAGAAAGGATTGGAGCAAGGCCGGGGAGAAGTGCAGAGATCAGAATGGTTACGCAAAAGTAGAGGCATCTTAGTAGGGTTCAAAGACACCCAATTTAAGGTGTACTTCATCCTGTTTGATGGCAAAAAGATTTCTGTGAGATAGCTGTCTGTACACCCTATGCGGCACTTTGTTAAATTAAAAGATTCCAACAGAGAGGGCCTGTTAAAACAGATCTGCAGTTTTCAAATCTAGAATCCTAAAGCAAACTGGTATGGAACTGTTTAAACATCTGTCCCTACGCAGCCTCCTGCAGGCAGGAGGGCATTTTCAGAGAAACTAAGGGAGTCAGTGGGTGCAATGAAACTTCCACAACTTCAAGCCATAAAAACACAGGGCTCAAGTGGCAGCCTGCTGCTGAGGACTCGTGTGGCAGTAAGCGTCACTCCTACTGCCCAGGACACTGCCCTGGCCTCCCAGTCCAGAGAAGGCCTGTCTTTGTTCCTAGTTGCCGGTTTTGACAACTGGGCAGTGGTCCTGCCCCTCTGCAATTCTTCTAGCTCAGCAAGAGAAGGGAAAGCAACATCCATCAGGCTTACAATAGTCCCTCCGCCGGGTGAGATGCTCCACTTACATTGCTTAAGTTAGTGAACCCTCACAACAAATCACCAAGGAAGAAAGGACTATTTTTCTCAATTACAGATAAAGCAGGTTGGCCCCTTTGTATTGGAAAGTCAGAAAAGTCTCTCTGAAGAGACAGCATTTTAGCTGATATCAGCCATCCAGGGATCACGAGTAAGAGCGTTCCAAGAGTAACCCCCAAATTGTTAGGTCTCCAGGTGACCTCATTTTTATTCACATTTAATTTTCTTTTATATTTATTAATATAAATAAGAGTAAGAAGTACCCCTCTAGAGATAAATCAAGTTTAAATTCATTTAAAAGATAACCTGGAGTAGAAATTATAATTATTTTCCTTAATATTTCTGATTTTATACTCAGGGTCTATTCTCCATAACAGCAGTCCCCCTACCCCATCCCTAAACAATCCACTATCTCCCCTCAACATCCAATATGACTGTCCCCGCTAATGTGTCTCCATAGACCTTGGTAAGGTTCTGGAACTTGGGGAGACACAGTTCGCTTGGTCTGGTTGTGCTACTGTGCTGGGAGTGGTGACTCTGACCTCCAGAATCTCCCACGGAAGGAAGGAAGGAAGGAAGGATCTACAAATAAGTGCTACACTGCAACTCAAAGGTCCCCTGCTCTCAGGTGAGGATGCTCTCCCAGTGACAGAATTCGTTTTTACTATAACACTTTACCAAATTCCTCAAAACGGAATTCATCCTAAGATCGGTGTGGTGGGTCTTTAGGAAAGCCCAATAAACAAAATCCTTCTTCTCCAATGAACTAATTGAAATACAAGACCAAGGCGTGAGGCTGTTTTGAGACCAAAATAACACATTACCGATATAATATTAAAGAATGTGACATACCCACGGGCAGGCTGCATTCCTGATATTTACCCACCTAGTCACAATACTGGGCCAGGGCATTTCTTCCTCCCGGAACCACACCTACCCCTGTAAAATCGACGGCACGGCTCACAGAGGAGAATGTGTGCTTCTATGGGCAGATCACTCCATAAGAAACAAGGGAGAAAGAGGAAAGAGCTCTGCAGACCCAGCTCCGGCCCTCAGCCTCACTGCTTAGATCTACATTTTCCCTCACCTGGGAAAGAGCACTAAAGATGATTGAGAGAGGTTACGGAAACACAAGGATGACCAGGGAAGAAGCATCACCCTCACACACACACCTAACACCGGGTTCTGGATGCCCTGGTTCTGTCACTGCATCCTAATGTGATGTCAGGCAAGAATACTGGCCCTTTCTTGGGTCTCAGATATTAATTCTCTCAATTAGAGATGGTGCTCGTCTCCTTGCCATGCAGAACTGCTGTGCACACAGTATGAGTAAGTATGTCAAAGGCTGTGCAAAGGACACAAATACTAGGGAATCATAAGGCGTCACTAATGTGCAGAAGTTGCAGGCACTTGATTCCACCGTAGCCCTTATAGGGTCTTCCGAGATCCTGGAAGAGATCATTTATGAAGGGTGACGGAGAGGGTCTGTCGGGGTTATCTTACTTCTTATACTTTCAGCTTGGCAGCTTCTGGCACTAAGAGGACTCTCATTGCCTCCTGGGTACTTTTCCTCAAACTGCTCCAGATGAGAGGTTGTCCCACGGGTATATGGAGTCATGCTTGTGGGCTGGGCTCCCAAGAGTCAGCCTTCAGTTCAAGGGAGGCTTTATGGAGAGGGAACAAGTGCTTTCCCACTCATTTTCATGTTCTAATATAAAAGGGTCTTGGCTAAACTTGTATTTGGGGAGCAAGACACGCCACTCCACCTTGAAAATGGGAATTGGGGAATCTCTGGGTATGAGGGATGCTAACGCTTCTGGATATGAGGATGTGGAGAGACCTACAAAAGGAAAAATCAGCTGGAGATTTCTGGGCAGGTGCAAAAGCAGGGACTGGCTGAACGGGCCCAGGGACAGGGCTGGGCAAACATGCCTGATGCTTTCAAGACCAAAGCATCTCACAGACTTTAAGGGGAAATGGATTTGGAACCTCCTGTTCTCCCAGTTAACTCCTCTGTGCCCACTCTACTGTTTAAACCTTTAGTTGTTCTAAACTGGTGGTTCTCAACAATATGTGAACATTAGAGATCTTAAGGGGCTTCAGAAAATAGCACTGCCTGTCACCTCTCTCTTCTCTCCTTCTGAGATGGAGCCCGGGGCATTGTATTCCTTTTGTTTGTTTCTAACTTTTATTTAGAAATAATTTCAAACTTAGGAAAAAAACTGCCAGAAAAAGAATAGTACAAAGAACATCACATACCATTTACCTAGATTCACCTATTCTTAACATTCTGTCCCATTTGTTTTATCATTTGCTCTCTATTTTTATTTTCTCTATTTTATTTATAAAATAAAATTCTTTGAGAGTAAGACATCACACTCACCTCCTTAAAAATAAGTTCAAGGTACATTTTCTTAGAATAGGATATTTTTCTTGCACAGCCATGGTATACTTGTCAACGCCAGGAGCTTTAACATTAATACGAATACTTTAATTTTCTCTATCATCATATTCAATTTGTCAACTGACCCAATCATCTCCTTGTAGCATTTTTACCTCCAGGATACAACCCAGTCTAGGATCAGGCACTGCATTTAGTTATCGTCTCACTGGTGTGTTTTTAAAATCTCTCCAGGTGATTTTAATGTGTATCCTGGACTTTGGACCACCGTGTAAATGAATATTTATTTGCTACACTAACACATAATGAGGGCGCCCCTAGTGGCGCAGTGGTTGAGAATCTGCCTGCCAATGCAGGGGACACGGGCTCGAGCCCTAGTCTGGGAAGATCCCACATGGCGCAGAGCAACTAAACCTGTGCGCCACAGCTACTGAGCCTGCGCTCTAGAGGCCACGAGCCACAACTACTGAGCCCACGTGCCTAGAGCCCATGCTCTGCAACAAGAAAAGCCACAGCAATGAGAAGCCCGCGCACCACAACGAAGAGTAGTCCCCACTCACCGCAACTAGAGAAAGCCTGTGTGCAGCAACAAAGACCCAACACAGCCAAAAATAAATATAAAAAACAACCCCCCCAAAACCCCACATAATGAGTGTTTACCAGGTGCAAAGGATTGTGAATAAATTAAGGAGCTTATTATCTTAAGGGACATACTATATACAAATCAACTATAATATCAGATGGATAAGCATGATGAAAGAAATATTAACCAAATCCGTAGGCAGAAACTTTAAATTTAACAAGCTTACTGAGGGTCTACTATGTGGCAGACATTGTACAAACTTCTGGAAAAACAGATTAATAAGAAAGAAATAACGAGTATACAATTAGTGATTAATGAATACATGATTAATTACAAAAGTGAGATTTTTTTCAAAGATTTTTCTTGGGGGAAGTGAGACTTAAAAGATAAGTAGAATTCAACGTATAGAGATGAAGTCATTTCAGGAGAGGAAATATCAGAGGGAAGTGAGTGCACAGAGGAAGAAAGGGAGACGTGCACTTCACTGTATTTGAGAACTGGGTGCCTGGGGTGGTACTTGATCCTCCTGGAAAAGTAGGCTGGAAAATGTAAGATGGTACAGTCACTTCGGAAAGTCATCTGGCAGTTTCTTAGAAAGTCAAACATAAATTTACTATACAACCCAACAATCCCATTCCCAAGAGTAATTTTGTTACCCAAGAGTAACAAAAATGTGTGCGCAGGAATGTAATGTCTGTAGCAGCGTGATTCATAATAGCCCCAGGGTGGAAACAATCCAAGTGCCTATTAACTGGGGAATGTGATCATCAGAAAATGGTGTATCCATACAATGGGATACTACTGAGTAATAAAAGGGAATGAATGAATGACATATGCTACAACAATTGATGAACCTCAAAAACATGATGCTGAGATTTAGCAACTAAGTGAAAAAAGCCAGATGGAAATTATCGTTTCACTGATATAAATGGAAAGGATAAATTTATGAAGACAGAAAGTAGATCAGTGGTTGCCTGGCATTGGGGTAGGAACAGGGACTGACTACAAATGGATACAAAGGATGGTGATAGAAATGTCCTAAAACTGGATTATGGTTATGGAGCAGCAACTCTGTAGATTTACTAAAAGATGGTGAATTGTATGTTTAGATGAATTTTATGGTATGTAAATTATACTTCAATAAAGCTATAAAAATTAAGAAGTTATCAAAATCAGACGGAAAGGAAGCAAGAACAGCAATCTTAGAAATGAAAAATGTAATTCTAAAACTTAATAGATGGGGCTTCCCTGGTGGCGCAGTGGTTAAGAATCTGCCTGCCAATGCAGGGGACAAATGTTCGATCCCTGGTCCAGGAAGATCCCACATGCCTCAGAGCAACTAAGCCCGTGCGCCACAACTACTGAGCCTGTGCTCTAGAGCCCACGAGCCACAACTACTGAGCCTGCATGCCACAACTACTGAAGCCCATTCCCCTAGAGCCCGTGCTCTGCAACAAGAGAAGCCACCACAATGAGAAGCTCGCACACCGCAACAGAGAGTAGCCCCAGTTCTCCAGAACTAGAGAAAGCCCGCGTGCAGCAACGAAGACCCAACACAGACAAAAATAAATAAATAAATAAATGTTAAAAATAAATAAAACTTAAAAGATGGGAAAAACTCTGGATTGGACATATTATTTAGAGGATTGGGAAATAGGAAGACAGGATTAAGGAATTCACCAGGATACAATAGAGACAAAAAGATCTTTAATAACATTTTAGGATATGGATGGAGAGGCGACCTTAACTCACCTAATGGCAGTTACAGAAAACTGAATGGAGGCAATGACAGAGAAACAATATCTGAACACAAAATCATTGATAATTTTCCAGAATTAAAGAGAGCACCTGAGTCTTCAATAGAAAGTACATTCACTACCAACTAGAGAGTTCTAATGAAACTGCGAAACGTCAAAATACACATACACAAATGCTACCAATAGAAAAGGCAGATTATCTACAAAGGAATGAAAATTTGATTGGCAGTAGGATTTTTACCAGCAGCAATTAGTATCTGAAGACAATAGAACACTATCAACACTGTGCTATGAGAAAACAGCTGTTCACTAGAAATTTTTTTTAATTTATTTATTTTATTTATTTATTTTGGGGTGTGTTGGGCCTTCATTGCTGTGCGTGGGCTTTCTCTAGTTGCAGCAAGCGGGGGCTACTCTTCATTGGGGTGCATGTGCTTCTCATTGTGGTGGCTTCTCTTGCAGAGCACGGGCTCTAGGTGTGCGGGCATTGTGTGGCATGCGCAGTCTCTAGAGCACAGGCTCAGTAGTTGAGGCGCACGGGTTTAGTTGCTCCACAGCATGTGGGGGGATCTTCCCGGACCAGGGATTGACCCCATGTCCCCTGCATTGGCAGGCGGATTCTTAACCACTGCACCACCAGGGAAGTCCCATCACTAGAATTTTATACCCAAGTAAACAACCATCCAACAGTGAGGGCAAAATACAGACATTTTCAAATATACAAAGAATTTCTTACCCCACCAAGACCCCTACGGAAAGAACTATTAAATGATGAACTTCAGCTAGAAGAAAAGTGAACCGAAAGAGAAGGCTGTGGATTCAAGAAAAAAATAGGGAGTAGAAGAATTGGTGAAATGTCAGTAAATTTAATGAACTCAAGTATAAAAACGATTGTAAATTTTAAAAGGTAAAAAACTTTAGACAACAATGACAAGATGGGAAAGGGGAGGGCTGTTAAATGGGTAAAGTATGCAAAGCTCTTTTGTAGGGAGAAAGAATAATGTGATAACTTTGTTAGAAAAACTATAGTTAAATACGTATGTGGAGGGGTTTCCCTGGTGACGCAGTGGTTGAGAGTCCGCCTGCTGATGCAGGGGACACGGATTCGTGCCCCAGTCCGGGAAGATCCCACATGCTGCGGAGCGGCTGGGCCCGTGAGCCATGGCCACTGAGCCTGCGCGTCCGGAGCCTGTGCTGCGCAACAGGAGAGGCCACAACAGTGAGAGGCCCGCGTACCGCAAAAAAAAAAAAAAAAAAAAGTATGTGGAAAAATAAAAGACAAGGCTGAGAAGAATAGGAATAATGCCAGAAGCGCTCAAACCAGCAGTGGAAAATGAGGGAATATAGATCATTTAACTAATCCAGGATGGTAAACGAAAAACACAAAATATGATGGAAGAATAAGTCCCAATATGTTAGTTATCACAGTAAACGCACATGGATTAAATTCACCTATCAGAGATACAACTAAAATAAAACTTACAGAAAGATTAAATATAAAGAGATGGAAAATATCACATATAAAAGGTAGCCAAAAGAAAGGTGGCATATCAATATCAATATTAAAAATGCCTAATTTAAACAATTAGCATGAAAAATGGTAAAGAGGGGCCCTACATAATAAGAATCAACTGTGATTTCTAATGCAGAATATACTTTGAGAAACACTGCCTACTATGCACTAGGGATCATGGCTGCTTTCTTCACTGCCGTATCCTTCAGTGCTTGGCACATAATAATTGTGCCAAAATATCAATATTAATGGGCAGAATGACTACCATTACCACATTATATTGAAATGATCTGTTTATGCATTTGTCTCATCACAAGGGCAGGGTTCCTATCTTACTCAGTTTTATGCCATCAATATTGAGCACAGCACCTGGCACACAGTAGGCACTTCATAAATTCAAACTGAGTTCAGGGTTCATCTCTTCCATAAAGTCTCTCCTAAATGTTCTTACCCATAATGACTTATCCTTTGTTTCTACTTCTATAGCACTCACAACTTGAAACATCCAATGTAGCAACTGATTACAGAGCAGTGTCTTTTAGGTTTCTCTCCAACCTTATTTCTCCAAAAATATTTTAGGTTCTTTGAAGATGAAGATGCCTTATACTGTGCCCAGCGCCTCAAATCAATACCTTTTTGGGTCGATGTCACTATTTGGATGACTCCAGATTAGATCAGTGGTGCCAAGCAGCACATGCCAAGGCCTCCAAGGAGTATCTCCATTCCCCCGTTTCCATCCTTGACTAAAGAGATCACTGTTTGGGCTTCCCTGGTGGCACAGTGGTTGAGAGTCCGCTTGCCGATGCCGGGGACACGGGTTCGTGCCCCGGTCCGGGAAGATCCCACATGCTGCAGAGCGGCTGGGCCCGTGAGCCATGGCCGCGGAGCCTGCGCGTCCGGGCCTGTGCTCCACAACGGGAGAGGCCACAGCAGTGAGAGGCCCGCGTACCGCAAAAAAAAAAAAAAAAAAAGAGAGAGAGATCACTGTTTGGATACAGGCTCATTTGCAAAAAATGTGGAGAAGTTAATGGGAGGGATAGGAGAAGGCAGCTGGTGTCCAATTCCAGGTCACTGTGCTCTCTTCCTTCTGGCAAAATAGTCAGGGAGGAAAATGCCTGTGATCCCACAAAAAAGTGGGTGTGGGAAGTGGGAGGAAGATAGCTGGGGAAGAGAGTATGTCCCATACTCAGAACCTGGACCGGACGTTCCACTAGCAGGCATGTTATCAGGAGTAATTATTATGAGATCGAAAGGAAACCCCAAGGCAACTAGCTAAATTCAGGCACTCGGGACCTTGTATAAAAGACAGAGAGGGATGTTGTTTTCCGTCTACACAACAGGCACAGGAGGGGAACCTACCACAAGGAGCTCCTAATTGGGAAGCTGCAGGGGGCTAACAAAGGACAGGGTGTCCATCTTCTTGCTGGTCTTCATAAGGAAGACATCACAGTTCCTGGAGGTTCAATCAGGGCTCTGGGATGAGGTAGGGAGATGGAGGGGCTGACCTCCTGAGGTCCTTTGTAATCCAGTAATTAAATGGTGAATCGTTCACTTCCCCATTTATGCTCTGTACCCAGTTTGATAGTAAGTCCCCTGGGCTGCCTTCCAGGTTTACTACGGTGACACGCAAGCTGTTGGCGCTCAACAAATGAATCAAATGTTTAAATAGCCCACATGACCTCCTCCCCGCCTGTAAAGTACGGCGATGAATGAAATCACAACATTCCAGGCACTATCACTTGAGCAGAGCCCGCAAGGAAACACACACACACACACACACACACACACACACACACACACACACACACACACACACACACACACACACACACACACACACACACACATCACGTTACCTTGGTGAGCTGGGCGATCTTCTTGCACATTTTCACGTGCATCTCGGGATCACAGTCCATTCTCCAGTCGGCGCCACCTCCGGCAACGGCTTTGGAGCCCGGGCAAGTCCCGAGAGCGTGAATTTTGCTGTTGAGGGCAGAAGCCATCGCTGAAACGCGTCAGGCACTCAAAGCCTCTCGATGGCTCGGCTTCCCGATGCCCACGGTGTGTAGGTGCTTGCGCGCGCGGGCGTGTGAGTGTGTGGGCTTTCTCGGGAGAGGTGGCACTGCAGTCCCGCCGCCCGCGCCACCGCGTGGCTCCCGCGCGCCCACCCTTCCTCCTCCGGCCCTCGCTCGCTTGCTGGCTCTGCGGGCACCCGCACCCTGCGGCGAAGCGCCGAGAAACCGCACGTGCCGCTCGTGACCCGCGCGCAGCTCCCGGGCCCGTGCGGGTTTCGCCTGCAATCAGCTTCAGCGACGAGAAGCCAGTGGCCTTGGAGAGGTTTGCGCCGGCCAGGCGCGGCGCTCTGGGACACGTGGGTGGCGCCGGGCTCCGGACTCAGTGGCGACGGACCCCGCCCGTGGTGGGCATCCCAGGCCAAGGAGAAAGAAGAGCCGGCCTCAGCCTCGGGCAGCTGGGGCGTTTGGTGTGGGGAAGGGACCCTGGCGACGTGCTGTTGGCGAATGGATGGCGAGAGACCGGGCACCTTGACGGGTGCACTCAGCCAGCGACTCCGGAGCCTCGGAGCTGGGCGCTGAGGGCTGAGGGGGGGGGGGCGGGGTGCCGAGAGAGGGGCGGGGAGGGGAAAGCGAGTCGCGGGGACGCAAGGAGGTGCGGGGACCCGGGCATACGTTTTGGGCCCCTGCCTGGGCTGAGGGTGGGAGCCCCCCTTCCCCCATTTTAAGAAGGACCCCGGACGTTGCGGGAGAATTGCAGGAGATTACCAAAGGGAAGAAGCCAAAAGGGCTGCCGAGGAGCTGGTGACCGAAATCTGGGACGAGAAAGCGCAGAGTACGTAGTGAGGGAATGTGTAGCGTAAGAAAGCAGAGAAAAAAGTCAAAGACAGGGGTAGAAAGGATGGTGACAGGTGTGGGAAAGGAGGAAGCGAAGAGGAATGAAGGAGTAGGTGAGTAACAAATGGAGCTGAAAGTCTGAGCAAACCGATCCCAGGGAAAGTGAAGCGACTCAACCACACACCTGGCCACCGGCCACCCGGAGCCAGAATCCTGTCAAGTCTTTGGATTACGAGCTTGTGTGGTTTTCGTTTGTTTGGTGAGTGGAGGGGTTAGCGGGCCAAATTTCTTTGTGACTTGCTTTTTCTGGTTTCAAACAGTGGGCTTTGGGGAAAGTGACAACATCCTGATCAGAATTTCCTAAAGTGTGAATAACAGCATCAAAATAATAAGCAATTTGCATGGTTAATATATTTCATTTTACAAACTGCTTTATATCAGAAGTTTTAATAATCTTGAAAAAAAAACAAGCAAACCTCAAGGGGTCTCAGAAACCACGATCCCATCCCTCCACACTACCCATTTTTATAGATGAGGAAATACAGAAAACTTGTACCAAGCAAGGCAATTACAAGTAGCAGAGTTGTGTCTGAAACAGAGATATTCCTATTCTAAATTCCTTACTTTCACCCCAATACATTATACTTCATAGGCATAGCCAACCTGGGTTTTGGTTCCTAGTTTATCCTCTTAGGTTCCCTCTCCAGGACAACTACCCCCTCCCCCAATTCAATTAGAAAACAGAATGCCTGAATCAGAATCACTGCCAGGATGTTGATGTAGACTCTTGGTCCTATCTTAGATTCCATGAGTCAAAATCTCTGGAGGTGAGGATCCAGATTCCACATTTTAAACGAGCGTCCTACTTAATTCCAAATTTAGAGTATTTTCTGCAGGGTCTTAATATATAATACATTTTACAGGACTTCAACCACTTTGTAAACTAGAAGAAAATTAGCCTTTTTGATTCAGAACTTTATCAAAAGTTGTTCTCCTCTGTGGAAAATCACATCATCAGAGGCTTTGTGGCTCATATTTGGTTGCTGATACAACACACTTGTATTGTAACTGCCACGTTCATGGTGAGTCTGCCAATATGTGCAAGCGTCTGAGTACTACATTATGTCATAAAATCAAGCCAGAGCATTTCCATACTGAAATGATTTAATTATAATTGCTTTCCTTTTATTTCTCCTTTCTATTACTGTCAAGAAATTATACTGAGTTTTAAAATGTGTTTACTAATTTAAAAAATTATCTATGAATTTCAAGATAATACCATGATCATTATAGAAAAGGTGATATTGGGTGTGAACAGGATTGAGAACCACTGCTCTTGATGATCTTATACACACTAAAGTTTAGTAATACTGCTTTCTAACTCCAAGTTTTAGTTATTTAATTATGATCTTATTAAGTCTGGGGGCCAAAACATTTTCCAGTTGGATATATTATACTTGCAACTTTATAGTGGCAGACAGTGGGGAAAGCAGATTCCCTTATCAGGCTTTGCTGGACTGCAGTTACTATAATCAAGGTACCACAAGCTGGCCTGTCTTGCAAAGAGTCCTTTGCAGTTTGCTGGGGTTTTCTAGCACCGTGACTAGTAGGTCTTTTCACACTATCAGGAATGAAATAGAGGGCAGAAGAGGACTATGTGCTTTGTCTAATACAGGGCATTTATTAGCCCACTAATGTGGTCTTGGAATTATGCCATGCTCTTTGCACATGTTCTCACCCCCACTAAGGCACTTATTATTCTCATTCTACAAACTAGAAAATTGAAGCTAAGGGAGACTAAACACCCAATTTTACACAGCTAGTAAATGGATCTGAGTCTATCCAACTTCAAAGGCTGTTCTTCCCAGAGCACAGTGCTGGCAATCCGAAACTTTTTAAAACTAAAATCAATTTGTTTTTTCTTTAGATTATAAACATATAAGCTTCTTTTAGTTACCCCTCTCCTCAATCTCACCTGTAATAATACAAAAAATGGGTATAAGAAGAAAGCAAAAATCACCCCAAGTCCCACACTCAAAGAAAATTGCTGTTAATATTTTGAAGATTCTTCTAGACATCTCTCTGAAAACACCTAGAAAATGTTAAGTACATATATGTATTTTAAAATAAATGAGATACTGTAATAATGTTTTTGAACCCTATTCACTCAATCTTATTTTCCTTTTGCCAATAACAATCTACATTCCCATTTTAAACAGCCAGTATTCCATTATATACAACATATTTACCCCACCCATTTTTGAACAATTCTTTTATTTTTTTATATTTTAAGCAAAATGCTTCATATATGTTTATAATGTTTGCTGTATTATGAGAATATTCAATTCTGTTCTAAAGGACAGGAAAACCAAAAAGGATATATGAAACTTACGTTGGATAGAATTCTTAAAATGTGTTAAGTACAGAGTATACTGTAAGACAGGATAAAGACAGAATGGAATATATGTAAAAAGGAGGGAACGAACAAGAGTGTTACTAATAGGTGGAAAAAGATGGAAAGACCAAAGATGTAAGGTAAAGATAATGCCACCTTCAGGCTGACAGCTGTATCATCCCTAAAATGCCATTTGTTGTTGACACTCATTCTGGCCCCATGAATGTCCTGCCCCAGAAACACAGATAAAAAACATGGCTCTCAGCAGGCCGTTATCCAGGCATACATGCCTTTGCACATTTCTAACAGAGCAAGCACGTATTGACTCTAGGCATCCTCCACCTGCTGAGCCCCTCTTTCAATTTCAACTGTGGTTCTCAAAACTGAACGTTCAGGGCTTCCCTGGTGGCGCAGTGGTTGAGAGTCCGCCTGCCGATGCAGGGGACACGGGTTCGTGCCCCGGTCCGGGAGGATCCCACATGCCGCGGAGCCATGGCCGCTGAGCCTGCGCGTCCAGAGCCTGTGCTCCGCAACGGGAGAGGCCACAACAGTGAGAGGCCCGCGTACCGCAAAAAAACAAAACAAAACAAAACAAAACAGAACAAAACCCTGCACGTTCAGAAGTCAAGGCTGCTGCAGCAGACAGGACAACAACACTGCATACCCCAGGATTCTGGTAATGTGGTCCTCCACCTCCCTGGCACCCTATCCTAAATGTCTTAACCTTCACTATACTTTCCAATTGACTTCTGTTTAAAAGTGATTCAGTAAACCATGGGATTTGAGCATCTTAATTTGGGCTGTAAGGATTTGCTGTCCATGACATCTGGGATAGTCTGTCTGGTAGTGTATTTGGAGATTACCATTGCATCAGGAAAACTTCCTACATGACATTATACACGGATCTTTGCACAGATGTGCAAGTATTTCCATAGGAGTAAATCCTAGAATAAACTGGTTTCAAAGAGTATGCAAATTTTAAATCTTTATATATTCTACACTGTTCTGGAATAGTTATTCCAAATTATACTCATTAATAGTGCTCAAAAATGTGTGTTTTCCCATGCTTGTGATCTTGAAATATCTTCCAATTTAAAAGGGGAAGAGCGTCTCCCCTACACCATTTGTTTGATTACTAGTAGGGCTGTTAAAACACCTTTCCACAAATTGATCAGTCATTGGAATTAAACTTTTTGTGCACTCTTTTTGTCTGGCTGTCTTCTATATGTTGAAGTAACTTTCTAGACCCAAGATAGGGCTGCTACTGTGTAGGGTGCCATGTCAGCAAACCAACACCTAGATAATTTTTGTGTCCCTGTAATGCTCTGTGCGACCAGAAACACAGTATATCCAGTCAGCCAATCCCCAAACACCAAGCCAGCTCTGGGCTCTCTACTTAGTTTCTTCTTACTCTAAACAAGGTTGACTAGGTGACCCCAGCCAATCAGATATTTTCTATTTTTCTCTTCCTTGTTCTTTATTCTTTATCCTATAAAAGCTTCCTGCCTTCCACCCCATTTTATTCTACTTCATAAAGTGCTAAAGTTTGTATCACCAAAATTGTCTTTAATCATTTTTTAAAACTTATTACAAGATCTTTCTTTGCAGGGGCTTTGAGCACTTTACTTATCATACATATTGCAAACATTTCCCCCAGTTAGCAATTTACGTTTCTTATGCTCTATGAATATCTTGAATTTTTACATAGGTAAATCTGTTTATCTTTTCTCATATTTTGGAATAAAATGTTTGGTGGCAAAATTTTAGCCAGATTATCTTAAATATTGATATGATCACCATGAGTGCCACAAATTGTTTTGGAAGCAGCTAGTGGGCAATGAGTCTAGTAATGCGAGCATTGGTAGTCATTTTTCTCATCTTCATACCTGAAAATCCTGCTAGTGGTAACAGAGGTGTGAAGCACAGGGATAAAAGAAGAGTTGAGTACATGGGCTAAGAGCAGTTAATCGCACAAGTAGTCTTTCCAATACCTGAAACATTTAACAGCCAGTTTGCAAAGTACATTTGACTTCACCTTAAGCAGGCAGAAAGTGAATCTGGCCACTCAATACTGCTGCCTTTCTGGTCTTTTTCTAGAGTTCAAAGGTAAATAAACAATAGAACTCTCCAAAACTCAAAAAAGGAATGGAACTGATGCTTTTAAATTCTCTTTATTACACAGCAGTAGAGTGCTCTCTACTTAATGGAAACGAAAAAGTTTTTTAACTGAATTAAGTATTGGTAATAGAATGACCTATGGTTCAAATTTTCAACCTAGCCAAGTCGTTTTTCAATTTCCCTTTCCAGAATTGACCCCTGTTTTTGTTTGTTTTGTTTTGTTTTTGTTTTTTAAGGTCATCTGGTGTCTCTGCAATACAAATCCAAGGATCACCTAGAATATGTACATGGATTTAGAATTTCTCAAATTTTGGTAAACATAAAAATTATCATGAGCTTGATAAAAATGAATAATTCTGACTCCTTCATCAGAAATTTTGATTCAGGTCTGAGTAAGGCATTTTAAACAATCACTTCAGTGATGCTGTTGTGGATGGTACCAGACCCCAGTTTGAGAATTGCTTTAATGTCTCAAATAAGCCTTAACAGTTCCCTCTATGTCGTCCTGCTTTATTACGTCCTCCTCATCCTTTCTCCTATTCACATCCTATCAGCCTTCATGTCTCAGCTCAGGTAGCACTCTGAGGGAGCCCTGACCTGACTACTCCAGTCAGAGATGCTCTCCCTGAGCTCTCATGGCACTTAGTATACAGCAGACGTCTCTAAACTTTGATTCAGCAACTGATCAGAAGAAACTTTTTGAGCATGCATTCTAATAATGTACTTCTTGACCTATGATTGTACTGTACTAATATTTTATATACACTGTAAAATATACCCAAAAGAGAAAGTTAACAGATGAATTAAAGAAAATATGACAAATTATTGTTAATTTGACAAAAATTTTGGTATATATTATTAATATATTGTGATATAGTATTTTAGATGAAGCAATTTAATTGAATATGCTTCAACATTTTAAAAAATCTTGATTTATCATTTTAGGATATTGTGATTCATAGGTCTAATTCTAAGTTCAGTTTATTTCAACATTGATTTTAATAGCTGCTATAACTGAAAACATATGAAACTTCACAGGTTCAAGGGATGGATATCATTAAAGTTACTTACTAAATTATGGTTATCAATTTTGCAATCCCATACACCAATTTTCATAAAGGATTTTGCTCAAATTTTGTTGAAATTCAGTAATGTTATATCTTCCTTGATACCAATCAATTCTCACAAGTTAATCATAAAATGTTGCATTTCTATATGTATTTTTAAATAGGTAATTATTCATATGGTACAATAATCAAGACTGAAAAAATGAAATGACTTCATTCCACCTCTGTTTCTAGTTACTGGTTCCACTCCTGCAGAAGCAACAAATTCTATTCCTACATGAGCATAAAAAGCATGTGTATATTTAATTTTCTGACACATTTTACACTTACTACCATACTGAATGAGGAAGGATGTGGTTTTCCTACACCATATCCCTTCCACATTCCTCAGTCTTATTTTATCAGAATTCCAATAGTAATCACTTAATATGATAACAATGTAAATATGGTTCATGGGCCAAAGTGTGCTCAAAATTACTCCCACTTTCTTACACAATCCTTCTTTGTCTTCTTTTTTAATTCGCTAACTGCTAGGGATAGATTTAAGTGTGTGTTGGTTTCAGTATTCAGCAAAAACCTGCTCTTAGGGTTTGGCCTTGCCCTTTGGGAGGCTGAAGAGCTGACTACCTCTTTCACTGTCATTTCTGGCAACTCTGAAATTGTACCAGATCAATGATAATGGTTCTTTTTTCCAGATGAACATCACACCTATTCAGATTAACAACATCTGTATTATTAACAAGGCAAGTATATTAGTTACGGTAATGTTAATTGCTAAAATAAACAAACCCTACATTTCAGTAGCTTAACACAGTAGAGTTTATTTTTTTGCTCACATGAAAGTCTGAGTTACTTGTCTTTGGACCCCCTTCCTATCTAAAGTGAATCAGCAGTTGGCTATTTCTATCTGTGCTCCAAGATCCTCCAGGACCACATAGTCATCTGCATCCAGCCAGTAAAAGGCAAAAAGAATATAGAGAAGGTATATCCACTTCTAAAATACCTTGGGGCCTGGACTTGACATACCAACTCTGTAGTAATTGGCAAAAACTGATTATAGGCGAGAACTGACTAAGATATAAGGGGGTCTGGAAATATAATTCCTGGCTGGGTAGCAATTTCTCGTAAGAACGCTACACTCTGAAAAGGGGAGCACACAATATGATGGACACAGAATTATCTATTACAAATAATTCAGACTTACTGTTAATATCTGAATATATATTTTCTAGTACAGGTAAACATTTGGGATATAAATTGAAGTGAAAAATCACACTGAAATGTAAGCTCCATGAAGGCAGAAATTTTTGTCTTTTTTGTTGACTGCTAAAGCCCTAGGGCTTAGAATAGTACTTGGCACTCTGTAGGTGCTCAGTAAATATTTGCTGAATGACCAAATGAATGAGTGTATTTTATGCACTGAAATTCTATTAATCAGGTCAAATATTATGTGTATGTATTGCAAAAGTAAAGTGCTGTAAATAATTGATTTGAAAACTGTTAATTTTATGTACAGAAACAGATATTGAGAACATTCTGGTAGCTGAATAACAGGGAAACAGATGAACACGAACATTAGACTAGATAACATCTAGAAGAATACCTTAAATGTATAAAAACATTTAAATAACAGTGCAAGGCAGAATAATAGATTCAATTGTTTATAATTCCAATAGCTGTAGAATTGGTATACTAAAATTCAAAATTTTAAACAAAGAACTAGTATTAGATTTTAGTTAATTTATACCATTTAGATAATTAATTTTCAAGAAAAAGTCCAATTTGGGAATTCTTCAGCCTTTTGAGGATAACTGAAAAATGGAATGTCAACTCTCCTACCTCAGATTTCATGAAAAGGACAAACTCCAAAGATATATAAACCACATCTATGATAAATGACCTTTAACCTAGATAAAATAAATGTAAAGGTTACCAAAAAATAAAAAGAAGATAGTAATAGAGAAAAATGAGATACCTAAAGTATTGTTTTCAGTCATTAAATTTCAAAATGTCAGTTGTAATAAGAATATTTTAATAAAGACAATTCCTCTTCTACCTCATATCATATACAAAATTAACTTGAGATGGATCACAGACTTAAATGTGAAAGCTAAAACTATAAGGCTTCAAAAAAAACACAACATAGAAGAATATCTTCATAACATTCAGGTTGGCAAAGATTTGTTAGAGCACTAACAATAATAGAAAAATAACCTGATAAACTGGATTTTATAAAAATTTAAAACTTCCACTCATAACATACCATTAAGAAAGTAAAAATAAAAGATAATAAATAAAAATAAAATAGATAAAATAAATAAAATAAATAAAATAAAATAAAAATAAAAATAGAAGATACTTGTAACACACATACATATATCTGACAAACAACCTTGTGTACTAAATATGTAAAGAACACATCATTAAGAAAAAGATAGCATAATTTACAAGTGGGCAAAAGACTTGAAAAAGTACTTTCAAAAGAGGTATCTGAAAGGACAATAAGCATATGAAAAGGTACTCAATACTGCAAATCATGGAAACGTAAATTAAAGCCACGATGAGATCCTACTATACAATAACAGAATCAGTAAAATTAGGGACTGACAATAACAAGTGTTTGTAAGGATGTGAAGCAACTGGAACTTTCATACATTGCTAGTGAGAATGTAAAATGATACAATCACTTTGGAAAGTGTTTGGCAGTTTTACTCTATGACACAGCAGTCTGGCTCATTCCCTAAAGGAATGAGTGCCTACAGCCACAAAAAACACAGAAGAATGTTTAATTGCAGCTTTATTTGTAATAGCCGCAAATTGTAAAGAACTCAAATGCCATCTAACAGGTAAATGAATAAAAGAATTATGGCATATTCATACAATGGGATAGTCTACAGCAATTTAAAAAACTGAATCATGGATACGTGCAAACTCCTGGATGAATCGCAGATATTATGTTGATGAAAGAAGCCAAGTGTAAAACAATACATACTGGATGAGTTCATTCACATAAAGTTGAGAACAAGCAAAATTAATCAATCTTTAGAAGAGATGAGTGGTTATTTCTGGGGGAGGTATAAACAGGGAAAAGGGCACTAGGGAATCAGAACTTTTTTATACTTTAATCTGAGTGTATACATCTTAATATGAGAGTATGCATTATGTGAAAAATCAAGTACACTTAATGATTATTGCACTTTATGTATTTTAGTGTAGGTATGATTATCCCTTACTTAAAAAAAGAAAAAGAAAAAAAAAAAGGCACACGGACAAATTGTCCTGGCAAGGTTTACTCAATAGATTGGATGACAGAGAAAAAACCACATCACCACACATAATTATTTGCAGTTAGATCAAAATTTATTAAGTTATATAATATTAATATAAACAAAGTATAGGGAAAAAACCTCAATCATAATACATAGAAAAAAAATCTAAAGCATTATATGGGAATAACTATATCCTGATAGCAAAAACAGTACAGAAGATGAAAACATGAAATTTCAGAATATTATTTGTAAAGAAGTAAATAACTCCTTATGCTTCTGAGTCTACAGAGGCTAAAATTTAAACAAAAAGCTGGTTGAAATGATTGCTATGTATTATGCATCATTTCTTTAAAAAAATTTGAGATTTGCTTAAGCAAGGGGCATAGTTCCTTTTACAAAACAAGTCACTGAACACAAGTTTTTCTGAAAAAGTCTTCCGCAGTGCACATCTCATTGAAGGTGAGCACCTATTGCAATTGTGGTGTATGATGCCTGAAGGAGCAATCTAATCGCTGACAATACTAGTTTTCCTATATTTTTAATGTCAAACTTCTAAAATCTGACTACTGAAATTGTAATAGAATGATTACATTTTAAAAAATAAAATTTGCAGATATATTTTTGTGACACAGAGACACTCATCCAAAAATTTGTATTTGGTGTACTTCGAATTGCTTCATTTTATCATTATTCTAGTTACCCTTGTACTTATCTTCAAATTTTTCTCCCTTGTCCCAACATCTGTTGCATTTTTTACACATTCCATGTACTCACACACTTTGTTCTAAGTTTCCTAGAGACCTGCTTCCTGAGATCCCCACTCTACTTACTTGACACGGCAGTCATCGTGGGACTTTCTTTCATGGCATTCCTTTGTGAGATCGTATATTTTCAGGATCTCATGTCTTCTTACTTAGATTACTCCTTTGTTTTGGTGAAGCACATCCTCCAGTAGCCTCCTAAAAAAGGGTACATGGTAGGATAAAATTTTGAGACTGTGCTAGCCTAACCTTTATTTTAGCCCCATACTTGATTGGACTGTCTATATTCTAGAGAGAATACTAGATTGGAAATCATTTTTCCTCTTAGCTTTGAAGACCTTGCTTTCATAGTTTTCTGCCATCTTCTAGTGTTGCTACCAAGGAGTCAAAATGCCATTCTGAAAACATCCTTTTATGTAACCCTTGTTTTCCCCCTGTGGAAACTTTTAGGATCTTTAACCCTGGCATCCTGAAATATCATCATATGCCTTTGTGTGTGTGCGTGTGTATGTGCGTGTGTGTGTGTGTGTGTGTTTTAATTCATTGTACCGTGCACTCAGTGGATCCTTTTAATTTAGGAGCCAGATGTCTTACATTTTTGGGAGATGTTCTTTAATTTTTTATCCTCACCTCCTTTCTCTGTTCTCTCATGTTGGAGATCTTATTAATCAGATGTTGCATCCCATTCTGATCTTCTTTCTTTTTTCTTTGCTATTTTTCACCTCGCTTTTTTGTTCCAATTTCTGAAATTTCTTCAGCTTATCTCCCAACACATCTATTTCATATTAAATTTTGGCTCTCCTATTTTTCCAATATTCTTATTATTTACTGATTGTTCATCTTTTATAGCACCCTATTCTTAATTTTTATGGGTGTAATATATTCTATGTTTCTGAAAATATCATAGCATCTTTGAGAGCTTTATGTTTTCTGCCTCATTTTCAGTTTTTGTTTTAGGTACTTTTAATTGTTTTGGTCTTCATCTTTCATTGTTGAACGTATCTTCAAATGTCTAGTGATCCTTGGCTATCAGCTTATCATGACTTCAAGGGACTGAAAGCCACGTATGAATGAGCAGGGCTGTGAACTCTGGGTTTCACTGTAACAAATAATCAAGTGGCAAACTGTTTTTTAAATTGTCCATCTTTTCAGATGGGCTGGTCAGGGCTGGGGATAAGTCCAGCTACCAGATTCTGTAGTGAGGTGGTGAAAGGGCACTGAAGGATTATAATGTTCAGAATACTGACCTTCTCTCAATCATCCTGTTTTCAGAATAGCACCTCACTACCACCACCATTCTCCCCCCCACCCCAGGCCCCAGTTCTGATCCATTTGGTTCAATTTCTCCAGAGAATAAGCCTCTAGCCTTCTGCTAGAAAAAGGGAACGCTGCCTGGCTACAAAGGGAGAACAAAAATAAACTTTCAAATAATTCCCTTATTTTCAACTTTGCTCCTCAACTTCACCTCCCAGGGTACCTTGTGCCCCCAAATCCTTGACTCTTTGGGGGGTTCTGGAAGGAAAAGATAGGTGTTCCAAATTTGTGGACCTTTTCTGCAATGAAGAGTGGCTGTGAGAACTGTGCTACCTATCAAGTATTAAAAAAAAAAATAGAAAGTAGTGCTACCAAATGTAAAATAGTGGGAAGCAGCTGCATAGCACAGGGAGATCAGCTCAGTGCTTTGTGTCCATCTAGAGGGGTGGGATAGGGAGGGTGGGAGGGAGTCGCACGAGGGAGGGGATATGGCGATATATGTATATATATAGCTGATTCACTTTGTTATACAGCAGAAACTAACACAACATTGTAAAGCAATTATACTCCAATAAAGATGTTAGAAAAAAACAACAAAAAAGAACAAAAACAAAACAAAAAAGATGTTAAAAAAAAAAAGTAGTGCACTTAATCTTTCCCTTCAGGGTAAAAGAGAAAGTAACTTTAAAATACACACGAAAAACAACAAACCCCCAAACTACCTATTACTGAGACATCATTTTGAAAATTTGTACGTCTGGAAATGTTTTAATGGCTATGTGATAATTTTAGCCAAAGACAATGTGTCTCCTATAAAAGCGCTCATATCTCAATTGACCTTCCTCTTTTATCTCTTAACAACAGTTCTAATCGTGGGTCAACTATGTGTTAGCCTCTCTCTTCCTGCATCAAGTATTCGCAGATAAAAATACAACACAATGGAAAGAACCAGTGTTCCCTGGGAACAACTACAAGACTACAATTCAAATTTAATCAGTGTTACTCACACATTCATAGGGTTGCCAGATAAAATATGGGATGCCAGATAAATTTGAATTTCAAATAATTAATTATTTTTCCTCGAATAAGTATGGCCCCTATTTCATTGTTTATCTGAAATTCAAATTTACTTGGACATCCTGTATTTTTGCTAAGTCTGGCAATCCAACACATTTACTTAAACAGTATATCATAAGTAGAAAGTGACCAACATAGAAAAACTGGGTTTAAAGAAGGAAACTGGGATCTGGACCAAAGCTATTCAAGCCACCGGGCAAGTCTACATTACTACCAGGCAGGTAGCCATGGGCAACCCCATATGCACCCACTTTGCAATGTACAATGCCTTGGCTGTGGCCAAAATTAATGCTTTCAATTACTATAGGAACTTGAATTCTCTAGGTAGTGTGGTCAGCCCCTTGTGTCACCAGAGCTGTGCCACTCTATCAAGCCATTTTGGTTGCTCAGGGTTCAATCATAAAGCCAATCTAGGGTCTTTTTTGATGGACGATGGCCATACTCTTGGACAGTTCCAATTATTTGTGCACCTCCCAAACAAAGTTGCCCCAACCAGACCTAGATAATACACACACAGCAAGATATCAGTTGATGTATTGGAGTGTCAGGTCTCATAAGCTGACACCATGGATTGAAGGGGAGCATTAAGCACGGGTTTAGTAGTTAACCCAAATACAATAATTTCCCCCCAATAAAATATTACTAGCTCCTTCATTTCTAAGCTGTAATATTTTAAGACTGTTTCATCTGGTTTCTGTTGATATCTAGTTTGATACCATACCAGCTCAGTTTCTGTGTATACTAGGAACTCAGTTACAATCTTGTTAGGCTGGCTGGGATCCTGTCTCCTAGGTGAATACTGGTTATGTCCTATGCTTGGAAATACAGCATAACTTTCCAAATGATTTCAGGAATTTTCATATCATGTTTCAGGGTCATCTATTTCTTCCCAGATAAACTACCCAAATTCCAAACTACTTACTGTTTTATGCTCCAACCCTAAGCTGTCACTAACATTTTTTTGAGCTTGAATTGTTTATTGTTCACTGTACAGTGTTATATACATTATCATGTCTTAAGTGGGTTATTAATAGACTCAAATATTTAAATACTTTGTATTGAATTGGACAAGTCACTTAATTTTTCTCATCTTCAGATTCCTCACCTCTGGAAATTATCTTAAAGTGTCTTTCATAGTGTCATTTCAACGGGTGCTATAAGATTAAAAAAGAAAATAGATGAACATTAGTTATGACTTTGGTAAATACTGCCCAGCTGTGGAAGGTCATTTCCAGGTTTATAATGAGCTGCTGTCAATGAGAAATAAGAAATGATCAACCATATGCAGCAGCTGCAGGGGATGAGGGGAGAGGTTCCTCACAAAGGTCTATGCTCAATATGTAGGAAAAAAAAAAGGCAAAAGCCACAGTATTCAGGTCTTAGAAGAAGGTAGAGGACTGGCTTTCACCAATGCCCCGCTTCTGCCTCAGTTTCAATGTTCGTTGCTTACAGGCTTGTTCTCTGATTCAACCCAAGCCCTGAAAGTGGTCCTTGAGACGGGGTAAGATATTTTTGCATTTATACATAATATTAAGGGTTTTTTTTTTAACCTGAGTGAAGATGTGAGTTGAAAGGATTTTTACACTGTGCCACAAAAGTTTATTTTTGAATATTTCTTTTTAGAAATTAACAAAATTCTCTTGGAATTAAATGGATTACATTTTATGTCATGTGTGGGCTGGAATAAAAGTGATTTAAATTTCTATTTAAAACTAATGGGCTGCTCCAAAAATATTGAATTCTCTAACAATAGAGCCAAAAGTAGAAAATCATTTATTATGTAAGAGAATTTATGTTTTCAGTAAGAAAACAACCCAAGTGACTTCTAAAGTCCTAATTGCTTTAAGCAATTGAATAAAAGTTAATTCAGGATTGACATTTAAATGAAACATGTATATTCCTAGTACATTTGATAACGGTTCTTCATTGGAGGCTATATTTTAAACTGACTCCACAGTTTAGAAGCAACTCTAGTACTGTCTGCCTGCTACATTGTTATTTTAAATCATTATTTTAAAATCAAGTATTCTTTTTCCATACCTTATTGAGAAGGGCTGGCATGGCTCTTACAGCTAAGAGGAGCTGGGTAGATCAGATCACTGTGATACCTTTACCCTCTCCCTTTCCTTAGTCTCATATCCAAAAATTGTATAGTATATAATCCCACTGCTGCCACCAATAGAAAGAGATTAGAAGATTATATACAAGGATCACACTTAAACATGTAGCCATTAACTAAATTTTGTTCAAAACTGGCAAAGATACACCACAGAGATTTTCCTTTTGATGACGGCAAGTAGACACGGAAGAAATACCTGGTGGTTGGTGTCAGTTAGTGTAGCTCCTTCAATTTTCCTCAGTCCAATGGATACCACTCATTAGTAGAACTTATGTGCCAGCAGCTTGTATAAAGTTGTCTCCTGAAGTCTGAGTAGTTATCCAGACTTTCTGGGCTTTTATACATACCCCAGCCATATGAGCATAACACTTCTGGTCCTGATCTTTGTGTGCTACTGCCTTGTGAATTTAGTATATACAATTTAAATCTGTGTATAAAATACCTATTTATTCTATGTATTCCCTTAGCTGACTACCTCTTGTGGGGTTTAATTGTTGGAGTGTGCTCTCCATCTGAATTCCCACTACACTTCGATGACTGTCTCATTTTCAAATATTTAATGGCCAGTGTAAGGAGTAAGCTTATATTCTGTGACCCTAGCTCACAGTAAATGAGCATCAGTGGCCAAAAGCCTTGGGGTAATTCACATTGGTTCAATTTATTTTAAAACTGATTTCTTATGTATATCATCTGATTTAATTTTGCACTCCCAGTGAGTGTCTGGATTATAGTAGGCACTCCATAATGTTATTAAATGACTAAATTTCTATTTAAAACTAATG
This sequence comes from Lagenorhynchus albirostris, assembly GCF_949774975.1. Lineage (NCBI taxonomy): Eukaryota > Metazoa > Chordata > Mammalia > Artiodactyla > Delphinidae > Lagenorhynchus > Lagenorhynchus albirostris. The sequence goes on along the minus strand of NC_083098.1, from coordinate 103,655,160 downwards.
GGCTGCTCCAAAAGATATTGACTTCTCTAACAATGCAGCCAAAAGTAGAAAATCATTTATTATGTAAGAGAATTTATGTTTTCAGTAAGAAAACAACCCAAGTGACGTCTAAGGTCCTAACTGCTTTAAGAATCTACTCTAATAACAAAACACTGTTTTCACCATAGAGAAAATGTTTTAGATGGATAGTTGTGACTGGAGTCTCAGCAAAATAATTCCCTAAAGGTGACCTAACATCTGCCCTCCTTCTGCCATGTCTAGATTTCTTCTGTTAGGAAGCTGATGGGCTTAAAAAAACATGTTTATGGTCTTCTGGGCTCAAGGTATCTGGACTGCTTCAACAAAAAGAGACTATCTGCACCAAGACAGAATAATACCTTTAAATAACATTGATGTCTGTTGGTTTAGAAATTCTGTTTCCTTACTCTTTTGATAAATATTTCTATAAATAGGGAATAAATTCATCCTTCTTTATCCTAATTATGGGGACTGCATTTAACCAAAGGCCCATGGAGGGAGAGTGTGAAAGTGGTAAATTCACCCCTAACCCCACACCATGGCGCACAAAAAGAAGTAAAGGCTTAAGGCTTATTTAGGTACCTATCAATCATTTTGTGCAACCTGGAATTACTTATATACAAACAAATGGGTTCAAATCTGGGTCTTGACTGCATATTTGACACTTTCCTCTTCAAGTATGTTTCTTTTCTAGAGCTGCCAAGTCACCTCCTATCAGATACACTGTATCTCTATGGACTCTATTCAGCACTTGGTGAATGTTGAATATGCCTTAAGCAAAGCAGAATCTATTTCATTTGTGAAGAATAAATGACCATACTCTGTTCAGCATGTACAAAGCTGTTGGTTTATTCAGCTGGGAAGCTGGGGAAAGGCTTCCTTTGGGAATGAACAGCAAAAATGTGTTCATGAACAAGGCACTTTTACACACACACACACACACACACACACACACACACAGGAACATATTATGGTTACATAAACATCAACAGATTTTAATTTTTAGACCCCTCTACCTCTTCCCACCTTCCCCTAAAAAAAAAAAAAGAAAAAAAAAAACAAAGAAAGAAAGAAACAGGTTTTTGTAACATTTTAAAAACCAACTTCATAGAACATCTACATAGGAACAGTTACTGATACATTCAGTTACACTAACATTATATGGTTTCAGTTCAGTAACAAATTTTCCATTAACAAGTATTTTTTTCTACCTACTATAATTCCCTCCTTTTTCCTTAAGAGGAGACAACTAAGGTTCAGCAGAAACTACTCATTAGGTTATAAACATTCTCCTCTCTCCTTAAAGTTGCTATACATTTATAGAATTTGTGATTCCATTAATGCTTCAATTTTTTGATGCCACACTGTATACAGCACTTAATTATGGAGAACAGGAAAAAGCAAAACTAAAATAAGGAGAGATATATATCTTTAACAATCTGTTTTCTGATTCCCTTTAGATGCCCAGTCAACCAGGATCACACAAAGGTTTCACTCTTTATTGTAGGTGTGTGAAAAGACTTACTGGTCTCATGCATTTTATGTATGTTGATTTCTACGTTTTGACTCATCTAAATAAACACAGCAAGATTCATTTACAAGGGTACATATGCTTTCTATTCAGCCAGAAAAAAAAATCTAAAGCTAGATGTAGAAAAACAATGATGCTAAAAAACTCTTCAACTTCCGACTGTATTAGGCTGAGAATTTCTGCAGTAAAGTTCCTGAAAAGTTTGCAATGGACATGGAAAGTGCATGAAGTACTGCTCCAGGGAACATCATACAGATGAAATACTTTAATCCACTAACATAAATGCTCTCTTAATTTTTTCCCATTGGTCTTTGGAATGGGTTTTATTTGCTCTTGACTAAGGTCTGGATGCCAAGATGCAGGAAATATATTGCCTACGGAACAGGTGTCTGTTTAATCCCCAGGTATGATCTTATAAGCCACTTTAGCTAGAGACTGCCTGGTGGGAGCCTATAAAATGTTTATGCTGTAACTGCAGGTTCCATAATAGGTTTGGAGCAGTGTAGGCTACTACTACACTACTGCACTCCCTCCCCCCAAAACAGGAACTCCTAAAGGGTGCCATATATAGGTCTACCAATATAAAAAGAGGGAGATAAATCCATATTCCCACCATTTTCTTTTATCTAGTTATTCAATTTAACTCAGCTGCCTCCCTAGAAATGAGTATCAGAGAAAAGTATGCTCAGAAAGGTGTTACTGGGAATAGCTAACTTACCACTTTCCACAATGGCTATTCTGAAGGTTGGGTAACAAATGGGGTAGTGGCCTCCTTTTCCTTCCCATTAATAATTAGGTATCTAGTTAAGTCCATTAGACAGGCAGAGTAAACTGCGGGGAGAACTAAGTGTGGAGAATAGTCAACTTATCTCTTGTAATAAGGTCCCTTTTGACTAATTCTCTACTGAAGTTCTCATTTTAACCACAGGGTGTTTCAAAGTGAATGCTCACAATGCACATCTTCTGTACTGGCGTTACAGGACTCTTGGGTATTATATTCAGTACTTGATCGTATTTTGGCATATCAGGACAGTTTCGTTGAGAAGATGTTTGTTAGTTCCTCAACTGTGGGCTGTGTAACTGTATTCCTTTCTCAACTGGCAACACGAGAGCTATGAGAAGGAATGGTGGATCTTTATAGTGATGCAGTTAGCAGTTTGTTAACTGCCTTTTGGAAGTCAGTGTAGGAGTAAGTAGTGTTGATGGGTTCGGTGCGGGTTGTTTCCTTAACTGTTTTAGTTAACCAGCCACAGCAACAACCAGAAACACATGAATTAGGAATTTGTTTTAGGTACTCAGGTATGGGAGTGGCTCTACTCAATGTTCGGCTTAACTGTTTGGTGGCAAATTGCAGTGCCCCATTTAGAGTGGCATGATCTCTAGAAAGCCGGCTGGGACTCATAAGGGGCTTTTGAAAAGGTGGGACTCCACAAGAAGCTAGAGGAGGCCATTCAGGAATTGGTTCCAGTTTGGGTACACAATGGGAGCAATGGGAGAGTCTTAGTCCTATCTCTCGTAGTATATGGACTGGTGTGCTAGCATCCAAGAGTTTAGCATGATACAACCAGGAATTAGGATTTAAAGGTTTCCAAGTTGTAGAATATTTTAAAAGGCACTTAACCTGCCAGGCAAGACTCTCAAGAGGTGTTAGGTTGGGCACCACAGGGTCCTCTTCTTCAGAGGAATCCCACTCTTCCCCAGAACTCTCATTTAGGTAGTTAGCATTTTCTTCTTCCTCACTTTCTGATTCTGATAAGGGGTCAGGAGAGGGATTTCTAGGACCCATTAGAATAGAACAACAGTATAGAAAAAAAGGTAACAGAAAAAGGTAACAATCTAAGCCAGTAAAACACTAACACTGGCAAATAGAAGCAGAAGATGAGAAATCCTTTCAATAGGATTCATTTGTCTGTTTCTCAGTCTGTTACACACACACAGTATGCCTCTGGCTCGCACCACTGTGCAGTTCTTCAAGATTATGTTGTATATTCTTCACTTACAAAGAAGACAGCTCAGTTCTCAGGACCAGTTCAGTGTGTAAAATTTAGTCACTTACCAGTGGCACAGGTCAGAGTCTCTCCTTCAAATCCTGGCTACCCAAGAAGAGAAGGGGTCCTCATCTAGGCAAGCTGATTTTCTTAGCATGGTCTCAACTGGTTGTGAAATTATGAAGAGACACTTTGTGTACTCTTTTTTGCTGGCAGAGATATTATATCTATTTCATAATAAAAAGAAACTCAGTGGTCGCCTTCTTTGTCCGCTGGTGCAGCAACTTTTGCGCAGAGAGATGGTGGGACGAGGTGTCAAGGATCTGTCTGGTGTGCACGGATCTGATGTTTTCCATAGGTGGTGCAAATGTCCTTGGAAACTGGTGACTTAGTTGTTGGACTATCTGGAAAGGTAGCCTTAACCTGTGAATGAGAAGACTAGAGACATGATATTAAAGCCTGAAAGCACTGGGTAACATTATTATCCATCTAACTTCATAGACTATCCAAGCACATGGTGTTGAGCAAGAAGCCTTATCAGCTTTCCCATCTCTAGCACATAAGTTTAGGCAGAGTTTCTACTGGGAATGGATCCTACCAAGACAAAATTGGGAAGAAGAGCCTGGGGCCACTTTAATCTTTTGTTGGTACATATCTGGGCTAGTTTGTTTTTTATCATGCAGTTCTAGCCCAGGAAATTACTTCTGCAAGAGCAGATCCCTTATGCTCCAAACTCCAAATAGGGAGTTATAAAAGATATCTTTTTTATCTTTAGAGGTGCTTGTTGGGATTAGTTCTAGGGGACCTGTGCTGGTTGTAGAACTCTTGCTGGGACCCCAGAGGTTGTGGTCCTATGAACATACTATACAGATAATGAGGGAAGATGGCAGGTATAAATCTTAATATAGCACTAGTTAAAATGAATATAAACAGCTTAAATTGACAATTAAAAGGCAGACCCTCAGACTGGATCAAGCAAACAAAACAAGATTTAACAATATGCTGCTAACAAAAGATATTTTAAAGCAAAAAGAACCAAAAAAGGTCAAAGCTAAAAATATGAAAAAATATATATCAGGTAACTGTGGACCAGAATAAAGCTGGGACAGCAATCTTAATATCCAACAAAAAATATTTCAAGGCAAAAAAATATAAGGGACAAAGATTGATGATAACACTAGTAAAAGGAGAACAATGAAAGTGATACACTCATCATAAACATCTATGACCCTAAAAGCACATCCTCAAAATTTCTCTAGTAACAACTAATAGAACTGACAGGGGAATATAAGCAGGGATACAAGCATTCTGAAAAAGTTAAAATATTAATATACTTTAGGTATTATATTATTTAAGTATACAAAACTCTATACCAAACAGAACAGGTATTAAGTACACACATATACACACACACACACACACACACAAATAGTTCATGCATTAGGTTATAAAGTATAACTAGATTCCAAAGGGTCAATTTCATTTAGACTAAATTCTCTAACCATAATGCAATAAAAGTAGATATTAAAGGTTAGTTAAAAGTAATCCTGTTAGGAAACTAAATAGCTCATGAATCAATAAAATGGAAATCATAAAAGATATTAGATATAAAACTGAATAATAATATAACCTCACAAGCAAAAATTTGTGAGGTATGGCCAAACCAGTACCTAGAAGAAATTTATAGCTTTAAATACACTGATGAGGAAACAAGGAAGTTTAAATACGCACAAGTTAAGCATTCAATTCAAGACAATGGAAAAGCGCAACAGCAAAATAAGCAGAAAGGAAATAATAAAGGCAGAAATTAAATAGTATATAAAAGAATAATAGAGTGATAAAACTGAAAGACGGTTTTCTGAAAATATGAATAAGAAAAACAAAACTGGTGAGAGTTATAAGGAAAGAGATTTTAAAATACCCCCCAAAATTAAAAACATAATATATGCTAAAATGTGAAAACCTAGATAAAATGGCTAAATTCTAGAAGAATATAAAATACTAAAATTTGTACAGGAAGAAATAGATAACTTGAATAAAACAGACCAGTATTAAAGAAACTCAAAAGGTAACAACCTATTAAAAACACCAGGTGCAAATGGTTTTATAAGAGAGTTCCACTAAACTTCCAAGGAAATTAATACATATTTTATATAAATTGTTCCAGAAAAAAGAAAAATAGCATAAAACTCCTTTTATGAGGATAATAAAATATTAATTCCAAATCTAGAGATGAAGCAAATAAGAAAGGCTCATTTCACTTGCAAAAATTTCAAATATTACCTAACAAAATGTAATAGTGTATTAAAGAAAAAAAGAATGTCACAATCATATAGAGCTTATCATAGGAAAGCAAGAATATCTCAACTTCATAAAATTTATAAATATAAGTCACTACAACAATAAAATAAATTAGATAATTTTATTAACTATGGATATTTAACCGTTCTTGGTTCTTGATCAACACCTATTTATGTTTTAAAAAACAAAATGCTCTTACCAAACTAGGAAGAGAAAGTTACTTTCTCAACAAGGTAAAAATTATCTATGAAAACCTTTCAGCAAATATCCTAAATGAGAAACTTCAGATATATTCCCTTTAAAAATGAAATTAGGGAATTCCCTGGTGGCGCAGTCGTTAGGAATCCGCCTCTCAATGCAAGGGACAAGGGTTCTATCTGTGGTCCAGGAAGATCCCACATGCCGCGGAGCAACTTAGCCCGTGCGCCATGACAACTGAGCCTGAGCTCTAGAGCCTGCACGCCTAGAGCCCGTGCTCCACGAGGAAGAATAGCCCCCGTTCGCCACAACTAGAGAAAGCCTGAGCGCAGCAACAAAGACCCAACGCAGCCAAAAATAAATACATTAATTTAAAAAAAGAAATTAGATAAGGATGATAAGGACTGATATTGTGTAACAAAGTACCAAAGTCCTAATCAATGTTTTTTTTAAAAAAGGTGTGAGACTGGAAAAAAGATATAAAACTACTAATTTACAGATGATATGGTCATCTAACATTAAAAAAAGCCTAACTTATAAACTATTAGAGCTAATAAAAGAGTTCAACAAAGTTCCTGGATCTGAGATTAACCTATGACTATTCATTAATTTATTTATATAGCACTTAAAATTTTCCAGGTACTATTCTAGGAACTGCACAAATGTTAACTCATTTAAAATTCTCCTAACAATCCTATAAGATAGGTACTTTTATTGACCCCATTTTATACATGAGGCTTAAGCTACCTGTCCAGGGTCATATATCTACTAAGTGATAGAATCAGGATTTGACCCCAGGCACTCTTAACACCAGCAATACTAACCATGAAATGTATTACATACATCACTTGCACAATAGGGGCAAAATAAAAAACCTATAAAGGATTTAAGAACTAATCAATAATATGCGAGACCTCTATGAAGAAGACTGTAAAATTCTAATGAAAGACATAGATGATTTAAAATAGACAGACATTCCATGCTCTTGGATGGAACAATGAATATTATAAAGAACTTTTTTCCAAATTAATTTATACAATTCCAATATGTTAAGAATAAAAATTCCACATATAGCTAAACAAACTATTTAAGCAGAAGAGTAAAGTAAATATCATGGCCTACAAGATATTAACACATATTATTACACATGTTACAGAAGCCACAGAAATTAAAGTAGGGTGGTTAGTATAAGAACAAATAGTCCAATGGAACAAAGCTCAGAAATAGAGCCACATAAGACTTAAGAATGTAGTATACAGTAAAGTTGGCACATAAATCAAGGGGGAATGAATGCATTTAGTATATAGTAATATTGGTAAAAACTGGCTCATTACATGAAGAAAAATAAAACTGTATAACTATATAATGCCACATACAAAGGAGGACTCATGACAGGTTAAAGACCTAAATGAGAATTGTAAAACTATATAGTTAATAGAATATAATGCAGGAGAATATCTTTGTGACTTAGGGCCAGAGAAGCACTTCTTAAAAAAACATAACGCACAAGACCAAAATACAATGAATTCAATCACATCAAAATTAGTATTTTTGGATTGAACTAAACACATCAAGAACAAAGTTAACTACAAATCAACAACAACCAAAAAGGTAGCAGTCTCAATAAAGAAATGGACAAAGGACAAAAAATATCCAATTTACAGAAGAGAAAATCCACAGGCCATTAACTATATGATGAGTAAATAGATATCACATTATTCTATTATTTTGGTAAAAATCAGAAAGCTGGAAAAAGCCAAGTGTTCGTGAGGGGACTAAAGGAACTCCCTTAGAAACCAGCACTACTGGTGGGATTACAGACTGGGGTAACCTTTCTGAAGAGCAATCTGGCAGCACTACTTAGTCAAACTATTTGCACAACTCATGATGTAGGAATTCCACTCTTGGGTATATATAGCAGAGAAATTCTCCATAAGACCAACATGTACTCTGGGGAGTCATCTTTGATGGTAAAGAAATAGAAGCATTCCAGGCTTCCATCACTGGAGGAGTGGATAGGTTAACATGTGTTAAAAGCACATTAGAAGTATACATAGCAGCATGGATGGACTAAAGGCATAGGTCTGAACGAAAAAAGCAAAACCAAAATATCAAGATCCCACTCATGCCATCATGTAGGAATGATTTCCAAAATGAAAGTTAGCAAACATCTCTAGTTTCAAATACACACTGAAGTGGATATGGTCTGGCTTCGTGTCGGTACTATTCCTCTAAAATACATTTCTCTGGCTTCTACTCATTCTTTATCTAATTTAGTTCTCTGCAGTGTCTGGTACGTATTAGGGGCTTAGCAAATTTTTTGGAAAAATTAATGAGAGAATGATGAAGGCCTGCTGTAAGTAACTATACAAGCATGTTTCACTTTTATTCTAGGGAGACAAAAATTCCTAAATTATATTCAGGTGATTTGGTAGTATGTTGTACAAAGACAAATGAAATAATTTTTTTAAACAAGATCAGCAAAGATAATGCTACTAAAGCAATATAAAGGTCACTGCTTATAACTTCATCTTTAAGAACATGAGTGCAAATACTTTTAAAAGTTTATAATATTATTACCTACTTCAATCTGAAAACAAAAGGAAAATTTAAAACATACCGTATTTTATTGAGACAGGTGTTAACTTTTTTAAAAAACTAATTAATTAATTAATTAATTAATTAATTATTTTTGGCTGTGTTGGGTCTTTGTTGCTGCACCCGGGCTTTCTTTAGTGTGGCGAGCGGGGGCTACTCTTCGTTGCGGTGCGTGGGCTTCTCATTGTGGTGGCTTCTCTTGTTGCGGAGCACGGGGTCAGTAGTTGTGGCTCCCGGGCTCTAGAGTACAGGCTCAGTAGTTGTGGCGCACGGGCTAGTTGCTCCGTGGCATGTGTGATCTTCCCGGACCAGAGCTGGAACCTGTGTCCCCTGCATTGGCAGGCGGATTCTTAACCACTGCACCACCAGGGAAGTCCCCAGGGGTTAGCTTTTAATTCTTCTGTCCTCTTATATTTTTACTATTTTCATTTCAACCAGATTCCATTTGCATGATTATTGATTGGCTATACTTCAGTAATTATGTTGCTCAAACCATTCTTTAAAAGGCTCACCCTACTTTTTTTTGTTAAGCAAAAATAAAACACAGTTTCTTTGAAGGCATATGTAAATTCTAGAGTGAACCCATCACTGTTACCTCTTTACATTCCATGAATAATAATACCCTCATATCAAAAGTGAATTAACCACTTACTCTGTACACTCCCATGCATAATTTACTTTGAAAGAACCATTTTTCTGTAATTTCAGAACTAAATAGCCTTACCATACGAATTAGTTAGTTTGCTTAGTTTAGTTGCTACAATGTGTTCTTTTCCCTATAGCATTTAGAGAAAAAGTCAAGGCACAGGTAACCTAAAGGCAGTGAGTTTAAGCTTAATATAGCATCTTTTTTTTTTTACCAGTTTTATCAAGGTATAATTGACAAATTACATATATTTAACATGTACAATGTGATGCTTTGATATACGTATTCACTGTGAAATGGTTACACAATCAAGCTAATTAACATACCCATCACCTCACAGTTACTATACATTTTTTTTTTGCATGTGATGATAACACTCAAGATCTATTCTCAGCAAATTTCAAGTATACATGATCAACTGTAGTCATTATGATGTACATTAGGTCTCCAGAAAGTCTGTATGCTTTGATATCTATTTCCTCCACCCGCTAGCCACTGATAACTCCCATTCTACTCTTTATTACTATGATTTCAACTTTTTAAGATTCCACATATAAGTGGGATCATACAGTATTTGTCTTTCTGTGTCTGGTTTATTTCACATGGCAGAATGTCCTCCAGGTTGACCCATGTTGTTGTAAGTTGCAGGATTTCCTTCTTTTTAAAGACTTAATTGTGTATGTATATAAATGTCACATCTTCTTTATTCATTCATTCATTGATGGACACTTAGATTATTTCCATATCTTGGTTACTGTGAATAATGCTGCAATAAACATGGGAATGCAGATATATCTTTGAGATAGTAATTTTATCCTTTGAATATATACCAAGAAGGGGGATTGCTGGATCATATGATAGCTCTATTTTTACTTTTTTGAGGAACCTCCATATTGTTTCCCACCAATGTGTATAAGGGTCCTAATCCTCACCAACACTTGTTATCTTCTGACTTTTTGACAACAGCCATCCTGACAGGTGTGAATTGATATCTTATTGTGGTTATGATTTGCATTTCCCTGATGATAAGTGATGTTGAGCTCCTTTTCATATACATGTTGGCCATTTGTAGGTGTTCTCTGGAAAAATGTCTATTCAGGTCCTTTGCTCATTTTTAAAGCAGGTTATTATTAATTTTTTTGCTACTGAATTATATGAGTCCTTATATATTTTTGATATTAACATCTTACAGGATATATGGCTTGAAAATATTTTCTTCCATTCCAAAGGCTGCCATTTTTGTAATCTAGTACCTTTTTTTTTAACTTTTCAGATAATGTTCCAAAAATACTGAACAAAAACATGTTATTAATCCCCCCTGCCCAAGCTGGTCAAAATATACTTAGGCTGACCTCTGGTGGCCAGATGCCTCATCCCTCAGTAATGACAAAATGGTATGAAGTCACCTCTCATTTGTGGGTAACCAAATAAAATATGGTAAATGAAATAATATTGTTAGAAATTTCACAGTTAAACAAAGCAACAAAGGTAGCAGGCACCCAAAGCATAAGGAGAGCTGAGCAATTAAAGGCCACAAAATAAGAAAAATTTCTCCAAATATTAGTTTGTTCTAACTTTTAGTTCACCAGTTGATTTTACATGAAAAACAAATGGTATATTCAGTGGTTCCCAAAGTAAGAATAGTTCTACACTATCTAATACTGTAGTCACTAGCCCCATGTTTATTGAGCAGTTTGAAATGTAGCTAGTGTAAAATAATTCCCAATTCCAAAGACTTAATAGGAAGAAAAAGAATGTAAGTTATCTCATCAATATAATTTATGTTGAGTACATGTTGAAATGATACTTTGGATATAGCTGGTTAAAAAATTAATGCCTGTTCTAGATTTCTTTCACCACAGCTGTCTAGGTATTCTACATTTTAGCTATAGTGAGATTATAAATGTTATCGACTATATTCCACGCACTCTTAAACCTCTGCTTTCCCTCTAGCTGATTAACCTAAAATACCCACCCCTCTTGCCTTTTCAGAAATTAGACATCTTGATAATTTTGAAATTATGGGCAACCCAATATTTACTATTACTGCTACCATATTTACTATTTTAACTAGCATTTGAATACCTGCAATGTTTCAGGAATTAGGACTATGAAGAGAATAGATGAATAAATTATGGCATGCTCATACAATAGAATTCTAGAGCAACCTATATGTACCTCAGTTTCCTCTTCTTAAAAAGACGGAAAGAATTTACAAGCGTTGTGCCTAAGGATTAAATGAAGTAAAGTGCTTAGAACAGTGTCTTGGCATATAAGGTGATGAAATAAAATTCATACTTTATGGCAAGACAAGAAAAATTTAAACATAAAATTTTTCTCTGCCTGTTTTGGGCCTCCTCCCTTCCCTTTAGTGTGTGTTGTGTATCTGCACTAACCAAACCTCCTTAGGAGATAACCTTCCTTCTTAATCTTGTAAGGAGTCAAGATGACCCATGACCTACTACTCTCTTTGTAACTATAGATCTGGATTGTGTAAATTGTCAATAATACGTCATTTGACGTATAACCCTTTGTCTCAAAAACATATATTACTGGGTTTCCCTGGTGGCGCAGTGGTTGAGAGTCCGCCTGCCGATGCAGGGGACACGGGTTCGTGCCCCGGTCCGGGAAGATCCCACATGCCGCGGAGCGGTTGGGCCCGTAAGCCATGGCCGCTGAGCCTGCGCGTCCGGCGCCTGTGCTATGCAACGGGAGAGGCCACAACAGTGAGAGGCCCGCGTACCGCAAAAACAAAAAAAAACAAAAAAAACCCCATATATTACTGTGCTTAAGACCTCAAAGGGCAGGACAGTCCTGAGCTTCCTGAAAGATTGTCTCACAGGTTATAACCCTCAGGATGGCTTGAATAAAATTCTCCATTTCTTTCCTAGATCAACCATTGGTTAATTTTTCCTCGACAATGGGTCCAAAAGGTGTTGTTATGGTTATGAAAATATCAATATGAATAAACCTCAAAATAATACTGAGTGAAAAAAGCAAGTTGCATACATAGGATCATTCATATAATGTTAGAACATGAAAACAATACAAGATACTTATTCAGAGATTTATTCAGATACCATTAATACATAAAAATTAACAGTAAATTCAGAAAATCCATTGCTGCTAGGGAGGAAAGGTAGTTCAACAGGAAGAAAGGTGTACAGGCTGCTTTGTAATCTATTTCTTTAGATGTTAATAATTGTCTCAAATAATTCCATTAAAGAACAGTTTAAATAAAGACTTAGTTCCTGCCGGAAGGCACTCCAAATTTCTTTATCTTACCATTACCCTAAACTCTTTTTCCATTCTGTGTTGAAAACATTGCCGTTATGCACCTCTGTAAACAGGCCTCGAAAGCCGGTACATCTAGAACAAGCTGTACCTAAATTAACCCGTGCCTCTCTTCCCATACTGCCTTACACGTTTGCAGACTCTCCACCAGACGCGGATCTAAGGCTTAAAAATACTGCGGCCCGCCTCCATCTGGAGACCTCGGAACATCCTCCCTTCCAGTAGAAACCAGGCCGCCGCCCAGCACTCCCGCACGCCCTAGCTCTCCCTTCTTGACGGATCTCCGAACGAATCCCTCCTCCCCTTCAGCGGGGGCAGGGATTCGTCCCCTCAGCAGATTCCCTTTCTCACCCAAGAAGGATCCGTTCTTCTTCCTCGCCTCACTCCCAGCCTCAAGACACGACTAAGCCTGGCGCCACCAGCTCTGATCCAACAGTCACTCCGCCGTAAGGCTCGCACTCCGGTAGATACCACTTCCGGGGGCACCAACTCCTCCTCCTCTTAGAAAGGCCACTTCCCACTCGGAAAACGGTTTAAAAGACCCTAAGCGCAAGCGCCCCATCGGTGGGGTTGAAGGGGGTGGTCCCATCTCTTCCCACTCTCGCCGCTCTAAACTCTCGCGATAGTCTCGCGTATTTCCTTCTCCCGCGGGAGTTATTTGAACGCTCTGGCGGTTACCACGCCCTCGTCTGTAGGCCGCCTGCAGACTGGAGACTGAAGCGTACCTGTGGAGTCCCTGACCGTGGTCAGTCGGTCAGCTGAAGCCGAGCGCTGACAGGCTTCGTCACGACAGGGTCCCGGCGCCATGGGGGCGGAGAAGAGGCTGCTGCCGATTAAGGAGGCCTTCCAGCTGGCGCAGCAGCCGCACCAGAACCAGGCGAAGCTGGTGGTGGCGCTGAGCCGCACCTACCACTCGGTAAGCGATGCGGCCCGCGGCACCGGGCCCCCGCCCCTCCCTTCCCCGGTTCGGCCTGGCCTCTCCCGGGGGCTTCCCGCGACCTTCCCGACTCCGCGCACCAAGACTCCAACCTCCTTAACTTTCACGACCTGGTTCGGAGAGGCACACCCTCCCCTCCCCCCCGCCTCTTCCCAGCGGCCTCCGGCGCGGACCGTTAGTCCTCTGGCGGTGAACTTGGAGAAGAGTTTGCGCGTACCGTGGCGACCGGGCATCTAGTGTAGGGCCGCAGCGTGGATCCTGAACGCGGTGTTGTCCCTCAGATCACCGCCCACATTTAATTACGTAAACCTCGCCCCACTGTTAAATTGTATCAAATCACCAATTAGCAAATTAATCGTTAGGACTTGGCTCTTCTTAGTCATGTAAATACTGTTTGTTTCGTTTTTAAATGAAACCTCAAGAAGAATAGGACCATGAATTTACTGTTTGTTTCGTTTTTAAATGAAACCTCAAGAAGAATAGGACCATAAATTTCGGGAGAATAAATTATCTTGAGGTCCGAGAAAAATTGTAAGTCAGTATAGGGCTTGAGGATATGAGGTAGGACGTGAGTTATATCAAAAGGAAATTGCTGTGTAATATTAAGGGTAATACGGTAAAATGCAAAAGCTGTGGTTGATTTTGGGTTGTTCATGAAGAAGCAGATTTTTACTAAACTGGTACCAAGGCATCATATTGAGAATTCAAGGGTGTTAAAAAAAAAAAATCAGAGGAGTCCTTTCACTGTCAAAATTCATGTTTGTTTTCTTCCTGGGAGAAATAAATTTCTCTGGAGAGAAATTAGTGCAAATTTATTTCCCCTTTGATGGTTTGGATAATTGAGAGTTTACTAAATAATGATTTTAGTTTGTTTGCGTTAGGGCTGGTGTTTTCAGTGTCTTAGAGTAATGTTGAGAAAAAAGGATTTTATCCCTGCAGTTTGTGAAGGGTTTCTTTTCTCTTTCAGGTGGATGACAAAACAGGTTTTTATGAGGAGTTTGTTAATTACCTTAAATATGCTATGGTGGTCTATAAACGAGAACCAGCTGTGGAGAGGATAATAGAATTTGCAGCAAAGTTTGTTACTTCATTTCACCAATCAGATATGGAAGATGATGAAGAAGAGGAAGATGGTGGCATTTTAAATTATTTGTTTACTTTTCTATTAAAGGTATACGAAAACTAGAATTTCGAGGGAATATTGTAGAAAATTTTACTATTTTAAAAGGGCCATGGGAGTTTGTATATCTTAGAGAATGAATATCTGGTAATTGAGAAAATGTCTGAACGAATCTGCCTTTTATAGGAAATATTAGAACTGTCATTAAGATTAAAAAGTGAACTTTTAAAAACTCCAGCATTAAATTTTTAATGACCATTCTAAACCAGTTCTTACATACATTTGTTTGAAATGGGTTCTCTAGTTCAGAAGTAAAGAGTTCCTCCGAAGAGGAATATGCTCTTGTAATTTAGCAGATACTTTAGACTGTGTATTTTGAGACTTTTATGTTATGTAATGTGTATTTAGCATGTATATATGGATCAAGGTAGCATTATAGTTTTTCTGCAAGGAATGAATTATTGCTATAAATTCTTGAATTCTAAACATAGAATTCAAATGGTATGTCACTATTTAGTAATGGTATGTGACTTGGAATAAATTTTGTTTTGTTTCTGTTTTAGTCTCATGAAGCAAACAGCAATGCAGTTAGATTTAGAGTGTGCCAGCTCATAAACAAGCTCTTGGGAAATATGCCAGAAAATGCCCAGATTGATGATGATTTGTTTGATAAAATTAATGAAGCCATG
The DNA here is from genome assembly GCF_949774975.1 of Lagenorhynchus albirostris. Classification (NCBI taxonomy): domain Eukaryota; kingdom Metazoa; phylum Chordata; class Mammalia; order Artiodactyla; family Delphinidae; genus Lagenorhynchus; species Lagenorhynchus albirostris. The sequence goes on along the minus strand of NC_083098.1, from coordinate 103,639,840 downwards.
CTTATTAGATTGAAAGATAAAATTCCAAATGTAAGGATACAGGCAGTTCTTGCTCTTTCACGCCTTCAGGATCCCAAAGATGATGAATGCCTGGTGGTTAATGGTATGTATAGCTCCTTAAATCCTTTTTCAGTTTCACTGACTTTGTTAAATTCTCAGCAGATGAATTTTCTTATTATGAAATATTATGGAAGAGCATAGTTTATATACACACACACACATACATGTATGTAAAAATATATGATTAAAAAAAAATACCCAAGTAGCCACCATCCAACCTAAAAATAAATAGAGCATCATCAGTACCTCTGAAGCCTATCTTATGTCCCTTTCTAGTTCTATTACTCTCCCTCTGAATTAACGAATATCTTGAATTTTGGGTTCCCTTTTGTTTGTTTGTTTAAACAGTTAACCACATGTATATACTTCTAAATAATGTTTAAGTTTTGCGTATCATTTTGTATGTTTTGTGGATCATACTATATTTTTCTGTGCTCTCAACATTATTTCTCATTGTAACATTCATCGATGTTGATACATTACTGATATACTGTTCTATTGTATGAATGTAAGACAATTTTATTGTTTCTATTATTGATGGACCTTCTAGTTGTTTCCAGTTATTTTCCTCTTAAAATACAGTGTCGTTGCTATGAACTTTCTTACACAGTACATGGCTTCTGGTGCACAGTTTTTCTAGGATATGTACCTAAGGGTGGACTTGTTGGGATATGTGCATTCAGCTTTATTAGATGAGGTACAAGTGTTCTACAAAACATTTATCAATTTATATTTCCAATAACAGTGCATAAACTTGTTCATTGAGCCATATCCTCTCTAGTGTTTGGTACTGTCAGATTTTTAAATTTTTGTTAATCAGGTTGTGTGTATCATATGTCATTGTTATGCATCTTTTCATATATTTAGCAGCCAATTTTGTTTCTTCTGTATAATGCCTATTAACGTGTTCTCATTTTTCTATTGGTTTGTCTTATTAATTGGAGTTCTTTATATTTTCTGAAGGGAAATCTATGGGTTATATGAATTGTTAGATCTTCCTGCTTTCGATGGATTATTTCACTGTCTTCACTATGTCTTTTTTGGGGCAGAAATTCCTAATGTCAGAATTACCAGTCTCTTCCTGTATGATTTGCACTTTCTTTTATTTAAGAAATCTTTCTCTACCTCTGGGCTCATAAAGATAGTCATATTCCAGTTTTCCATACATGCCTAGGTTTATTTTGGGAACTCTTCTGGTTTGTTTTTCTCTTTGTCCCTGTTACTACCTTTATAATTTTGATAACTGGTGGTAGTTGGTATTTTTTGGTGTTAAATGAGGGGCATAATAATATGTGAAACATATATGTTTAGTAGTCAACATATACTTGATTATAAAGCATGGGAAAATCTGAGAAATAGAGGTGAATAAATATTTAAATACAGGAAATGAGTTTTGTTCAATAAGATCAGAAGTTATTTCTTTTTAGGATTCATTAAAAATCAAAATACTGAGCTCTTTATAAAGCCATATCCGTTTAAAATAAACTGGCTTCCATCCTAGACTTGTTTCTAAATCTTAAAGAGTAGCAAAGACATAATCTGAATGATGGATTTTCCATGATCTTTAGGGTTATTTATTTTCAGTTTTAGCCTTCCTGCCTAGTCCATTGACTAATTTCTAATTCTGTCCTTTTTAAGGGATGTTGGCAGAAAAAAATCTTCAGCTAAAATTAAATGTGTAAGACTAAAAAATATTTTTATCATTTTAAAGATTAAATATCAAAATGTGGGTTATCTATGACTATGGCTAACTAAATAATATGTTGTTAGCGTACTAAAATGTATTGCTCTATTTTTAGCATATGCTACTTTGATTGAAAATGATTCAAATCCAGAAGTTAGGCGGGCAGTGTTATCATGTATTGCGCCATCAGCAAAGACTTTGCCAAAAATTGTAGGGCGCACCAAGGATGTGAAAGAGGCTGTCAGAAAGCTGGCTTATCAGGTAAATAAGTCCAATATCTTATATAGACATGTTCTTAAAAGACAAGAAGCTGTATTCTTAAAATACTTTTTTTTTTTTAACATCTTTATTGGAGTATAATTGCTTGACAATGGTGTGTTAGTTTCTGCTTTATAACAAAGTGAATCAGTTATACATATACATATGTTCCCATATCTCTTCCCTCTTGTGTCTCCCTCCCTCCCACCCTCCCTATCCCACCCCTCTAGGTGGTCACAAAGCACCGAGTTGATCTCCCTGTGCTATGCGGCTGCTTCCCACTAGCTATCTATTTTACATTTGGTAGTGTATATATGTCCATGCCACTCTCTCGCTTTGTCACAGCTTACCCTTCCCCATCCCCATATCCTCAAGTCCATTCTCTAGTAGGTCTGTGTCTTTATTCCTCTCTTACCCCTAGGTTGTTCATGACATTTTCTTTTTCTTAAGTTCCATATATATATGTCAACATACGGTATCTGTCTTTCTCCCTCTGACTTACTTCACTCTGTATGACAGACTCTACATCCATCCACCTCATCACAAATCACTCAATTCCATTTCTTTTTATGGCTGAGTAATATTCCATTGTATACATGTGCCACATCATCTTTGTGCATACATCCGATAATGGACACTTAGGTTGTTTCCATCTCCTGGCTGTTGTAAATAGAGCTGCAATGAACATTTTGGTACATGACTCTTTTTGAATTATGGTTTTCTCAGGGTATATGCCCAGTAGTGGGATTGCTGGGTCATATGGTAGTTCTATTTGTAGTTTTTTAAGAAACCTCCATACTGTTCTCCACAGCACATTCCCACCAGCAGTGCAAGAGTGTTCCCTTTTCTCCACACCCTCTCCAGCATTTATTGTTTCTAGATTTTTTGATGATGGCCATTCTGACTGGTGTGAGATGATATCTCATTGTAGTTTTGATTTGCATTTCTCTAATGATTAATGATGTTGAGCATTCTTTCATGTGTTTGTTGGCAGTCTGTATATCTTCTTTGGAGAAATGTCTATTTAGGTTTTCCGCCCATTTTTGGATTGCGTTGTTTGTTTTTTTGTTATTGAGCAGCATGAGCTGCTTGTAAATTTTGGAGATTAATCTTTTGTCAGTTGCTTCATTTGCAAATATTTTCTCCCATTCTGAGGGTTGTCTTTTCATCTTGTTTACGGTTTCCTTTGCTGTGCAAAAGCTTTGAAGTTTCATTAGGTCCCATTTGTTTATTTTTGTTTTTATTTCCATTTCCTAGGAGGTGGGTCAAAAAGGATCTTGCTGTGATTTATGTCAATGGAGTGTTCTGCCTATGTTTTCCTCTAAGAGTTTTATAGTGTATGGCCTTACATTTAGGTCTTTAATCCATTTTGAGCTTATTTTTGTGTATGGTGTTAGGGAGTGTTCTAATCTCATACTTTTACGTGTACCTGTCCATTTTTCCCAGCACCACTTATTGAAGAGGCTGTCCCTTCTCCACTGTACATTCCTGCCTTCTTTATCAAAGACAAGGTGACCATATGTGTGTGGGTTTATTTCTGGGCTTTCTATCCTGTTACATTGATCTATATTTCTGTTTCTGTGCCAGTACCATACTGTCTTGATTACTGTAGCTTTGTAGTATAGTCTGAAGTCAGGGAGCCTGATTTCTCCAGATCCGTTTCTCGTTCTCAAGATTGCTTTGGCTATTCGGGGTCTTTTGTGTTTCCATACAAATTGTGAAATTTTTTGTTCTAGTTCTGTGAAAAATGCCAGTGGTAATTTGATAGGGACTGCATTGAATCTGTAGATTGCTTTGGGTAGTAGAGTCATTTTCACAATGTTGGTTCTTCCAATCCAAGAACATGGTATATCTCTCCATCTATTTGTATCATCTTTAATTTCTTTCAACAGTGTCTTTTAATTTTCTGCATACAGATCTTTTGTCTCCTTAGGTAGGTTTACTCCTAGATATTTTATTCTTTTTGTTGCAATGGTAAATGGGGTGTTTTCTTAATTTCACTTTCAGATTTTTCATCATTAGTGTATAGGAATGCCAGAGATTTCTGTGAATTAATTTTGTATCCTGCTACATTACCAAATTCATTGATTAGCTCTAGTAGTTTTCTAGTAGCATCTTTAGGATTCTCTATGTATAGTATCATGTCATCTGCAAACAGTGACAGCTTTACTTCTTTTCCGATTTGGATTCCTTTTATTTCCTTTTCTTCTCTGATTGCTGTGGCTAAAACTTCCAAAACTATGTTGAATAAGAGTGGTGAGAGTGGGCAACCTTGTCTTGTTCCTGATCTTAGTGGAAATGCTTTCAGTTTTTCACCATTGAGGACGATGTTGGCTGTTGGTTTGTCATATATGGCCTTTATTATGTTGTAGAAAATTCCCTCTATGCCTACTTTCTGCAGGGTTTTTATCATAAATGGGTGTTGAATTTTGTTGAAAGCTTTCTCTGCATCTATTGAGATGATCCTATGGTTTTTCTCCTTCAGTTTGTTAATATGGTGTATCACATTGATTGATCTGCGTATATTGAAGAATCCTTGCATTCCTGGAATAAACCCCACTTGATCATGGTGTATGATCCTTTTAATGTGCTGTTGGATTCTGTTTGCTAGTATTTTGTTGAGGATTTCTGCACCTATGTTCATCAGTGATATTGGCCTGTAGTTTTCTTTCTTTGTGACATCCTTGTCCGGTTTTGGTATCAGGGTGATGGTGGCCTTGTAGAATGAGTTTGGGAGTGTTCCTCCCTCTGCTATATCTTGGAAGAGTTTGAGAAGGATAGGTGTTAACTCTTCTCTAAATGTTTGATAGAATTCGCCTGTGAAGCCATCTGGTCCTGGACTTTAGTTTGTTGGAAGATTTTTAATCACACTTTCAATTTCAGTGCTTGTGATTGGTCTGTTCATATTTTCTATTTCTTCCTGGTTCAGTCTTGGAGGTTGTGCATTTCTAAGAATTTGTCTGTTTCTTCCAGGTTGTCCATTTTATTGGCATAGAGTTGCTTGCAGTAATGTCTTATGATCTTTTATATTTCTGCAGTGTAAGTTGTTACTTCTCCTTTTTCATTCCTAATTCTATTGATTTGAGTCTTCTCCCCTTTTTTCTTTTTTTTTTTAATAAATTTATTTATTTATTTATTTTTGGCTGTGTTGGGTCTTCGTTTCTGTGCGAGGGCTATCTCTAGTTGCGGCGAGCGGGGGCCACTCTTCATCGCGGTGCGCGGGCCTCTCACTGTCGCGGTCTCTTGTTGCAGAGCACAGGCTCCAGTCGCACAGGCTCAGTAGCTGTGGCGCACGGGCTTAGTTGCTCCGCGGCATGTGGGATCTTCCCAGACCAGGGCTCGAACCCGTGTCCCCTGCATTGGCAGGCAGATTCTCAACCACTGCGCCACCAGGGAAGCCCTCCCCTTTTTTCTTGATGAGTCTGGCTAATGGTTTATCAATTTTGTCTGTCTTCCCAAAGAACTAGCTTTTAGTTTTATTGATCTTTGTTATCGTTTCCTTCATTTCTTTTTCATTTATTTCTGCTCTGATCTTTATGATTTCTTTCCTTCTGCTAACTTTGGGGTTTTTTTGTTCTTCTTTCTCTAGTTGCTTTAGGTGCAAGGTTAGGTTGTTTATTCGAGATGTTTCCTGTTTCTTATGGTAGGGTTGTATTGCTATAAATTTCCCTCTTAGAACTGCTTTTGCTGCATCCCATAGGTTTTGGGTCATCATGTCTCCATTGTCATTTGTTTCTAGGTATTTTTTGATTTCCTCTTTGATTTCTTCAGTGATCACTTCGTTATTAAGTAGTGTATTGTTTAGCCTCCATGTGTTTATATTTTTTACAGATCTTTTCCTGTAATTGATATCTAGTCTCATAGCATTGTGGTTGGAAAAGATACTTGATACAATTTCAATTTTCTTAAATTTACCAAGGCTTGATTTGTGACCCAAGATATGATCTATCCTGGAGAATGTTACATGAGCACTTGAGAAAAATGTGTATTCTGTTGTTTTTGGATGGAATGTCCTATAAATTATCAATTAAGTCCATTTGTTTAATGTATCATTTAAAGCTTGTGTTTCCTTATTTATTTTCATTTTGGGTGATCTGTCCATTGGTGAAAGTGGGGTGTTAAAGTCCCCTACTATGATTGTGTTACTGTCGATTTCCCCTTTTATGGCTGTTAGTATTTGCCTTATGCATGGAGGTGCTCCTATGTTGGGTGCATAAATATTTACAATTGTTATATTTTCTTCTTGGATCGCTCCCTTGATCATTATGTAGTGTCCTTCTTTGTCTCTTCTAATAGTCTTTATTTTAAAGTCTATTTTTTCTGATATGAGAATTGCTACTCCAGCTTTCTTCTGATTTCCATTTGCATGGAGTACCTTTCTCCATTCTCTCACTTTCAGTCTGTATGTGTCCATAGGTCTGAAGTGGGTCTCTTGTAGACAGCATATATATGGGTCTTGTTTTTGTATCCATTCAGCCAGTCTGTGTCTTTTGGTGGGAACATTTAATCCATTTACATTTAAGGTAATTAACGATATGTATGTTCCTGTTCTTATTTTCTTAATTGTTTTGGGTTTGTTATTGTAGGTCTTTTCCTTCTCTTGTGTTTCTTGCCTAGAGAAGTTCCTTTAGCATTTGTTGTAAAGCTGGTTTGGTGGTGCTGAACTCTGTCAGCTTTTGCTTGTCTGTAAAGGTTTTAATTTCTCCATCAAATCTGAGTGAGATCCTTGCTGGTTAGAGTAATCTTGGTTGTAGGTTTTTCTCTTTCATCACTTTAAATATGTCTTGCCACTCCCTTCTGGCTTGCAGAGTTTCTGCTGTAAGATCAGCTGTTAACCTTACGGGGATTCCCTTGTGTGTTATTTGTTGTTTTTCCCTTGCTGCTTTAATATGTTTTCTTTGTATTTTATTTTTGACAGTTTGATTAATTTGTGTCTTGGCATGTTTCTCCTTGGATTTACCCTGTATGGGACTCTCTGTGCTTCCTGGACTTGACTATTTCCTTTCCCATATTAGGGAAGTTTTCAACTATAATCTCTTCAAATATTTTCTCAGTCCCTTTCTTTTTCTCTTCTTCTTCTGGAACCCCTGTGATTTGAATGTTGGTGCGTTTAATGTTGTCCCAGAGGTCTCTGAGACTGTCCTCAGTTCTTTTCATTCTTTTTTCTCTATTCTGCTCTGCAGTAGTTATTTCCACTGTTTTATCTTCCTGGTCACTTATCCGTTCTTCTGCCTCAGTTATTCTGCTATTGATCCCTTCTAGAGTATTTTTAATTTCATTTATTGTGTTGTTCATTGTTGCTTGTTTCATCTTTAGTTCTTCTACGTCCTTGTTAAATGTTTCTTGCATTTTCTCTATTCTATTTCCAAGATTTTGGATCATCTTTACTATCATTATTCTGAATTCTTTTTCAGGTAGACTGCCTATTTCCTCTTCATTTGTTAGGTGTGGTGGGTTTTTATCTTGCTCCTTCATCTGCTGTGTGTTTTTCTGTCTTCTCATTTTGCTTATCTTACTGTGTTTGGGGTCTCCTTTTTGCAGGCTGCAGGTTCATAGTTCCCGTTGTTTTTGGTGTCTGTCCCCAGTGGCTGAAGTTGGTTCAGTGGGTTGTGTAGGCTTCCTGGTGGAGGGGACTAGTGCCTGTGTTCTGGTGAATGAGGCTGGATCTTGTCTTTCTGGTGGGCAGGTCCACGTCTGGTGGTGTGTTTTGGGGTGTCTGTGGACTTCTTATGATTTTAGGCAGCCTCTCTGCTAATGGGTGGGGTTGTGTTCCTGTCTTGCTAGTTGTTTGGCATAGGGTGTCCAGCACTGTAGCTTGCTGGTCGTTGAGTGAAGCTGGGTGTTGGTGTTGAGATGGAGATCCCTGGGAGATTTTCGCCATTTGATATTACGTGGAGCTGGGAGGTCTCTTGTGGACCAGTGTTCTGAAGTTGGCTCTCCCACCTCAGAGGCACAGCACTGACTCCTGGCTGCAGCACCAAGAGCCTTTCATCCACACAGCTCAGAATAAAAGGGAGAAAAAGTAGAAAGAAAGAAAGAGGATAAAAGAAAATAAAATAAAGTAAAATAAAATAAAATAAAGCTATTAAAATAAAAAATAATTATTAAGAAAAAAATTTTTAAAAAGGAAAAAAAAAAACGGACGGATAGAACCATAGGATAAATAGTGAAAGCAAAGCTATACAGACAAAATCTCACACAGAAGCATACACATACACACTCACAAAAAGGAAAAGGGGAAAAAATAATAAATCTTGGCCTCAAAGGCCACCTCCTCAATTTGGGATGATTCGTTGTCTATTCAGGTATTCCACAGATGCAGGGTACATCAAGTTGATTGTGGAGATTTAATCCCTGCTCCTGAGGGTGCTGGGAGAGATTTCCCTTTCTCTTTGTTTGCACAGCTCCCGGGGCTCAGCTGTGGATTTGGCCCCGCCTCTCCGTGTAGGTCGCTGGAGGGCATCTGTTCTTCGCTCAGACAGGACGGGGTTAAAGGAGCTGCTGATTCGGGGGCTCTGGCTCACTCAGGCCGGGGGGAGGGATCGGTATGGAGTGCGGGGCGAGCCTGCGGCGGCAGAGGCCAGCGTGACGTTGCACCAGCCTGAGGCGCGCCGTGCGTTCTCCCGGGGAAGTTGTCCCTGGATCACGGAACCCTGGCAGTGGCGGGCTGCACAGGCTCCCCGGAAGGGAAGGGAGGGTTGTATAGTGACCTGTGCTCGCACACAGGCTTCTTGGTGGCGGCAGCAGCAGCCGCCTTAGTGTCTCATGCCCATCTCTGGGGTCCGCGTTGTTAGCCGCGGCTCGCGCCCATCTCTGGCGCTCCTTTAAGCAGCATTCTTAATCCCCTCTCCCCGCGTACCAGGAAGCAAAGAGGGAAGAAAAGGTCTCTTGCCTCTTCGGCAGGTCCAGACTTTTCCCTGGACTCCCTTCCGGTTAGCCGTGGTGCACTAACCCCTGCAGGCTGCGTTCACGCCGCCAACCCCAGTCCTCTCCCTGCGCTCCGACCGAAGTCCGAGTCTCAGCTCCCAGCCCTGGCCCCGGCGGGTGAGCAGACAAGACTCTTGGGCTAGTGAGTGCCGGTGAACACCGATCCTCTGTGCGGGAGTCTCTCCGCTTTGCCCTCTGCACCCCTGTTGCTGTGCTCTCCTCCGTGGCTCCGAAGTTTCCCCCCTCCGCCACCCGCCGTCTCCGCCCGCAAAGGGGCTTCCTAGTGTGTGGAAGACTTTCCTCCTTCACAGCTCCCTCCCACTGATGCAGGTCACGTCCCTATTCTTTTGTCTCTTTATTTTTTCTTTTGCTCTCCCCAGATACGTGGGGGAGTTTCTTGCCTTTTGGGAGGTCTGAGGTCTTCTGCCAGCGTTCAGTAGATGTTCTGTAGGAGTTGTTCCACGTGTAGATGTATTTCTGATGTATCTGTGGGGAAGTAGGTGATCTCTGCATCTTACTCTTCCACCATCTTCCCTGCTGTAATCCCTCTTAAAATACTTTTGAAAAATATTTGGCACATAATAATTCAATTGAGATTTTTATGGACGGAGAGTGTAGATAATTTAGGTAGAATCTTATTGCATTAATGTGTTACCAGATATTAATTTTTTTGGAAATTCTGGATAATTTTCTTAGGTGAAGGAGATATTACTAGTTATAAAATACATAAATTATATTGAGTTTAATGGCCATTTTTTTATTATCTCTTTAAGGTTTTAGCTGAAAAGGTTCACATGAGAGCTATGTCCATTGCTCAGAGAGTAATGCTCCTTCAACAAGGTCTTAATGACAGATCAGGTAAGTTAGATATCATTATAGACAAAACATTAGTAGATTTTGAGGTTAGATTTAAAAGGTTTAGGAGAGTGTCCTAAATTAGGTCAGGTAAGCCTATCATTCCCACAGCCTGTCAAAGTTTATCTACGTGTATTGTATAGAATACATTTTCTAGGGTTAAAGGTCTTGGTACTTAGAAGTAGCAGTTTGTTTTAATTTTTCTGTGTTTTATGTGTGGAGAAACTAAAGCTTAAGGCTATAAAAATAACATCAGAAGTAGGGCAGGATCTCTTTTTCACCCCTTTCGCTTCCTTTAAAAAAAATGCTGTCTTATCCCTTTTGTGTATATCCTCCTATGAATGTGTTCTGTGTATCCGAAACAATTAGAAATGGTCAGACCAGTATAATTTTTCTAGTCCCCCCCACCTTTTCTCTTTGTTACAGCTGGAGAATCAACTTATAGCAATGATATGAAGAATGATATATTTTAAATTTCCAAACCCCATGAGAAGGTTAAGATGGCTTAATTTTGCTGTAGCAAGAAAACATGAGTTTGAAGGACTAATGACTAGGATGACTTTAAAAACTAAGAATAAGGTTTTTCAATCATATGCCTGTATGATTCACTACTGCACATATCAATCATGTAATAAATGGATGAAGTCAGTCAACAAGTAAAATAATAGGTATTATATATAGTCTAGACTAGTACCTGAAGCCCAGTGAACTCAGGGGAGAAGGAATGCAAAAATATTTTTGTAGGCTGTGGTAGTGGTTGTATATTTGGTTCTGACCTATTCCATTTTCATATGAAAGTGAGCATCACAGTGACTTTTCACTTTTTACAATATCATTGTACTTTTAAGTTTTTCTTTAGTATGCGTTGTTTTGCCTCTGTCTGGTCCCATTTTTCTAGTAAATGTCGACTTAGTTAACATTGATCTGATAAGAGTTAATTAAAACAGACAAAATATAGGAAATGGAAGCTAGAGGGAGACTTTGTTCACCTGTGTTTCAAATGACTTAACAGATGCTGTGAAACAAGCAGTGCAGAAGCATCTTCTCCAAGGCTGGTTACGTTTCACTGAAGGAAGTATATTAGAGTTGCTTCATCGGTTAGATGTGGAAAATTCTTCTGAAGTGGCAGTCTCTGTTCTCAATGCCTTATTTTCAGTGACTCCTCTTAATGAACTGGCAGAAATCTGTAAAAATAATGATGGCAGGTATGTAAAGTATTCATTATTTGAAATATGATACGGATGAACCTCTGCAATTAAAATTAGTCCTCTTCTGCATTACTTAAGATTGTATCAGTACTTTTTATCTACATGTCTTTTCTTTAGTCTGGTGGATGTCTTTTTTCCCTTTTTTTCCTCCTTGTGTTAGAACTCACTACTTTATCATAGACTACTTTAGCTGCGTTTTTGTTTTGTTTTGTTACTTTGATTTTTGCATTAGCTTACCATGGAAAGTCCAACAGCATGGATCCCTATTGTGTTTGCTCATTTGATTTTTTTTTTTTCTCTTTTGGTTTAAATATTTTCATTCTCTTTTGTGTAGATAAGTTAATGACTCTGCAGTTAAAATGATGGTGGTTATAAATCAAGTCTGCTTATTCCCACTTTTCTACTCAGTTCATATTTTTACTGGATATTAAGATATATTCTGTCTCCCTTTTAAATGAAGGAAATTGATTCCAGCAGATACATTAACTCCTGAAATTGCTTTGTATTGGCGTGTCCTTTGTGAATATTTGAGATCAAAAGGAGATGAAGGTGAAGAATTTTTAGAGCAGATTTTGCCAGAGCCTGTAGTATACGCTGAGTATTTACTAAGGTAAAATTGTTTTCTTTGGTTTGGGATGTACTTGTGTTGTACTTGTGTTGTTGTGTGTATTAACTTTCCAGCCCCCTCCCTCAAAGCAATGCTTGATTGAGAATAAGTTGAAAACCATTTTTTTGGACAGGCAAGGATAAATAGGTATACACATTGAGTCTTTCTAAAGAATATCCTGTGCTGGTCAGTATACTGAAAGACCAAAGTCAATATGTTTTGGGACATTTCCTTAAAACTGGTAAGATGTAATGATGAACATTTCTCCATAAAGTTGATGATGATGTGTTGCTCTTTGAAATTGGTTGGCAAACTTTTTCTAAGTGCCAGACGGTAAATATTTTAGAGTCTGTGGACCATGCTCTGTCGCAACGACTCAGTTCTGCTGTGGTACTGCAAGAGCAGCCACGGAAAATATGTAATGAATAAGTGTGATTGTTTTCTGATCAATCTTTCATCAACTTTTATGGACACTAAAATTTGAATTTCATATAATTTTTATACATATATTTACATATATATATATCATTTAAAGATGTAAAAATCTTAGCTTGCAGGCTGTATAAAAACAAGCAGCAGGCTCTCTCTGGTGCATGGGCCATAGTTTTCCAACTGACAGGGTGGACCTCTGGCCAGTTTTAGTATTAATTAAAACTGTTACGGTTTGGCTTTTGTTTTTTAAGAAGTTTTTTCAAAATATCTTTTTCTTAAATTATTTGAATTACTCTAGTTTCTACTTGGTTCACTTTAAAATTATACAAGTAGGGTTTCCCTGGTGGCACAGTGGTTGAGAGTCCGCCTGCCGATGCAGGGGACGTGGGTTCATGCCCCGGTCCGGGAAGCTCCCACATGCTGCGGAGCGGCTGGGCCTGTGAGCCATGGCCGCTGAGCCTGCGCATCCGGAGCCTGTGCGCCGCAACAGGAGAGGCCACAACAGTGAGAGGCCCGCGTACCGCAAAATTATACAAGTAAAATTGTACAAGTAAAACATGAATGCATTTTTGTCAAAATTCAAATACAGAAATATACAGAATAAAAATGCGGTATTTCCTCTTACTCCTAATTCCTCAATCCCATTAATCTCCTTAGAGTTAACATCTAAACAATTTGGGGTATACACTTTCAACCCTCTTTCTCTACATTCACATACACATATACTAAGTGCATGGTTTTTAAAAATATAACACATTATACATATTTTTGGTTTTTTTCAACTACTATCTGAGATCATTATATTGGTACATATCAGTACAAATCTATCGCAATCTTAATAACAGCCTATCACTCCATAGTACGGTGGTAATGTTTAATTTACTTTTCTACTGATGGACATTTAGGGTATTTTCAGTTTTCACTGATGAAGGTGTTTTAAATTTTCTTTACATTTTTATGTATGTTTGGGATTTTGTAGGGTTGATTCCCAGAAGTGGAATTGCTGGGCCAAAGGTTATATATTTTTTCAATAGATATTGGTGTGTAGATTTTTAACTTCATGATTTTGATGCATTTTTTAAAAAGCTTTACATATAATATGGATTATGGGCCTGAATTCTCTTGGTGTGAAATATAGTGTCCTGCTTTTGTGTATAATGGCCCCACATATAAGTTAGGGAGCGAAGCTAAGAACGTATTTGAATTTTGTATGCAAAACATTGAATCCATAAATATCTTAAATGTGAGCCAATATGGAGACTTATAGCTTGAGCTCATAGTAACATGAAAAACGTGGGAATCTACTTAGAGTTTTAAGGGTAATTATTTCAGGCTTTAATATTTAACTGGAGTATTCATTATAATGGTGTTTGGGCCATGTTGAAATATACCCAAAAGGAATGAATTTTGATGCAATGCTTAATAATATATGTTTATATAAAAGTAATAAGTGCTCATAGAAGATTGAAAAAATATAAGAAAATATGAGGAAATGTTAAATATTATATTTAAATAACAGAGGGTGAGCATCTCAAAGACTGGTTCACAGATTGATTAATTCTTAGTTACTGAAAATTGACATGTAAAGAGCTTGGTTCCTCTAACTTTAAGAGGTCAGGGATTCTTATATTTCCTTTGTCACTTAATCTGTGAGTTTTGAAATAAGTTACTTGGATCAACTTGTTTTTTTCACATATAAAAAGGAAAACTTTAAAGATCATATTTAATTATTGAAAGAATAGTTAAGAAATAGGATGATTTTCTTTTTGGAGCAGTATCACTAGATAGGATTTGTTTTCTCAAGAACAGAGACAAAATTAAATGGAAAAATTGTTTCTTGATAATCTCAAGTGTATTCTCAGACATTTTGTGGCAGGAAGAGTTAGTGACTCAGAATGCTGATACAAAATGATTTCCTGTTAATTGAGGTGTTCACATAAAGAGAGAAATTGGGGATGTTAAATGAGGCCTATCAAATTTGAGTAAGAAAAAGGGACACTAATAGAATTTTAAGAAATCTACCTTAAATTCTTAGAGAGTTTAAAAAAAGACTTTCTTGAGTGGTCTCTTCATTATAATGACTACCTTTAAAAATGGTTGGAAAGAGACGATTTCATGGTAATTAAAATTGGTAGGTCGATTTTAAGTTGTATTTATGCAGTTCAGGATTTGTAATTATTAATGAAACAACTACTCTTTAGGTATTTTTAAAAATAAATTCAAAGTCTTGATACTATGCATTGTGCTAAAGCTGGGATGGAGAAGTAGGAGGGATTCAAAGGTGAGTGAAGGTTTCTTAGCTTGTCAGAAATCAGTAACTCTACTGATTTATTGATTTTGATAATTATCAGTTTTGTAGCTTTTGTTTAGTTTCCTGCTAGAATCCAAAGGGTGGCTGATGGCCTTGAAGGTCCTAATATCATTGCCAGAGATTTATGAGCTTTTATTTACTCTTGGCTGTCATTTTATGAGTCAGTTCATTTATTCATCATTATTCTGCAGTGTTTATAACTTGATTTTTGTTGACAATTTAAAATGACATTTTTCATCAGGATTATCATTTCATATATTACTTCCAACCTAAAGGCACCTAGTTGTATAGGTTTAAACTCTTAATTCTACTTAAACTCTTAATTCTGTTTTTAAGTAGCTATTTTTGTTGCACACAAAAAAGGAGACCTTCTGGTAGACTCTTGAATGTTATCTAGGTGAGGGTTGTAAAAGGCTTTAATTTGGGCAGTGATAGTAAAAATAAAAGGGTAGTTGACGGTGCTTGCTTAGTAGCACCTACACTAAAATAAGAACAATATAGAGATTAGTAGGGCCCCTAAGCAATGGTACTACAAATTCATGAAGCTATCTATATTTTTCTGATTTTTTTAAAAAGGTCGTTGTATTCATGCATTACTTATGTAATTACTATTTCTACTACTATTCTTTTAAACAAAATAATGGTTAATTAAGGATGATGAGGGAAGACTAGCTCTTTCTGAATAATTGGATTTTGGAGATGGGATTTAGAACTTTATAATTGAGAATACTAGTGACATTGAAATAGTTATTTTGAGAGATACAAATATGTACCTTTTGAAAATTTCCCATAGGAAATTTGAATCTTTAATGAAAATATATTTTCCAAATTCTTTTGAATCAAGCCAGTAAGTTCACAGAAGTTCATGACAATAACACAGAAGTTACTCTGTAGATCTGGATTAGTATAACATGGTATAAATATCCATATATTTGGACTGATATGAGCAGAAAATGACCTTTTCTGACTTAATGGGGAGCTGTTTAATGTTTCTAAACAGATTCTACATCTTATTAATTGTGCTTGTTTTAGTTATATTCAGAGCATTCCGGTTGTTAATGAAGAACAGAGAGGTGATTTTTCTTATATTGGCAATTTGATGACAAAAGAGTTTATAGGTCAACAATTGATTCTAATTATCAAGTTTTTGGATACCAATGAAGAAGGAGGAAGGTACATTTAAATGTAAACCCTTGTTCTTATTTGCGCTTCTAATTTTATGTGTTGAAATATAGTCTTGTTACAATATGATTAAATATATTTAACCTAGCTCCCTAAAGTGTTATATGAAGTGTTCTCTTTCCTCTTATATAATATATATGGAGTATGTAAGAGGAAATATATTTATATACTGTCTCTCTTTCTCCTAATTTCTCTCTCTCTATATGAATATATGTATATATGGAAATATAAGTTTCTAATTCAGTTCCTTGAGAATA
This sequence comes from Lagenorhynchus albirostris, assembly GCF_949774975.1. Lineage (NCBI taxonomy): Eukaryota > Metazoa > Chordata > Mammalia > Artiodactyla > Delphinidae > Lagenorhynchus > Lagenorhynchus albirostris. Next base: position 103,624,059 of record NC_083098.1, on the reverse strand, counting down.
AATCAATAAAATTGCAGGTTTTTGCTTAAAAATTTCTATTAGTATTACTAGTCCTCTCTAATAAATACAGTCTGAAAGATTTGATTCACTTATGGTATTTTGTCATTTCATCATGTTGATTTATGAAAGATTATAGGGCCATTTATAAATTTTTTTTCAGAACGTGAATTTTGGTCTAAAGTCTGTACATATATTTTTGTACCTATAGTGATAAATATAAAAAAGAAGACAAATTAAGTCTGTAATTAAGTCTGCAGAATAGGTGAAACGTTAGAGATATAATGTGTTTCTACTCTTGTACTGAAATTAAAATAGTTCTTTTTGAATGCAGGAAACGACTGCTGGCTATCTTACAGGAGATTCTTACTCTACCCACCACCCCAATATCCCTAATTTCTTTTCTTGTTGAGAGACTGCTCCACATTATTATAGATGATAATAAGAGAACACAGATTGTAAGTAATTTTCTTCATTCTTGATAAAAATAAAAGATTTTGGTCAATAACATTGAGGGTTGTCTTATTCTCTTTTCAGTACTTTTGGCTTTAATTGCTTTTGTTTTAGTTTTGTCTCTTTATCAAGTCTTTAAACTTCTTAAAACCAAATCTCTCTCACACACATATTTTAAAAAATATCTCCTTTCTTTTACCATACCTATCATTGTGTTGAATCAGTTTGAAATGGAGCAGGTTAGGGAAGAGGTGACATATAGCATTGGTTGCTAGAAGGTTTGAGGGCCGACTGAATTTATACATACCTGGGTTCAAATCCCCTCGGACGCTTTCTCGATTTGTGGCTTTGCCTGAGTTATTTAATTTAGAATTTTTACCTGTCTGCAAAATAAGAATAACAATGAAATTTATCTTTCATTGTTCAATGAAGCAGTGTTCATAAAGTGCTTGGTAAATACAGAAATAAATATTATCTATTATTTTACTATATTCAAGTGTTATTTTCTCTGGGGTAGCCCAAAAAGAGAGGCCTGTATCGTTGATTTTCATAAAATCGTATAGTCTTGGAGTTGCGAGTTAATTCAAAGGTTGTCTTTTCCACTCCTTCCTTATATAGATATACATAACATAAATTCTTTCTGCAACATTCCCAGTTAGTGGTTATCCAGCACCTGCTTAAGGTATCTTCCTTTGGGATGCAGCTTTTTCCTGAATTGGCCAACTCCAATGCCTAGTGGCTCTGAAAGAAAAGTGTTTAATCTGCTGTCATTATTTATGCCTTGTATACCCAAAGGAAGAATAAAAGAGTATTCTAATTTTTTATATTCCACTTCCATTGGAGCTGAACAAGGGAGGGAGTTGAGGATTTTAGGCAGAAAATTTTAGTTTTATGGTGCCTAAGATTAGATGCTCTTTTCATTTTTTCTGTTTTAAAGCACTATATGAAAGAGAATTTATCTTCAGTGTCTATGTGCCTGTTTACCTTCCCATAATCTTAAGAGTTTTTAGTCAGATGTATTGTTTGGTCATTTTTTTTCTAAAATTGTCTAGCAAATAGAATGTGTGCCATTTTTGCTTGTATATTTTGCTCTATTTTTCAAAAGATTGTGGATACAGTTTGGAGTTTTGTATAACAGTTCGATGTCATTTTCTGATATATAACATATATTAAAGCATGTATTCTGAATTATAACTTATCAGGTTACAGAAATTATCTCAGAGATTCGGGCACCCATTGTTACTGTTGGTGTTAATAATGATCCAGCTGATGCAAGAAAGAAGGAACTCAAGGTAACTGTCTTCTAAATTAAAGAAATGCTTGAGTATATTGTAGTTGTGCAAGTCTTTTATTTCTTCTTGTACATTTTCAAAATTGCACAAAGTCAAATTATTGGTTAACTATTAAACTATATAAGAGTATCTAAAATGTTATCAGATTATGTCAGTCTGAAAGATTTGCCAATCTCTGTTTCAGGAAGACTACCACTTTTTCTGTATGTACCTGACTGCTTAACTTCTAGATGGTTGAAATGGTTTTAAATAATACTCTTCAGTTTGCTACAGATTTCACATTAATAGTTTTTGTTTGGTGTTTACACAATTTATATCTTTTCTTAGATGGCTGAAATAAAAGTTAAACTTATTGAGGCAAAAGCAGCTTTGGAAAATTGCATTAACTTACAGGATTTTAATCAAGCATCAGAATTAAAAGAAGAAATAAAAGCATTAGAAGATGCCAAAATAAACCTATTGAAAGAGACAGAGCAACCTGAAATTAAAGAAGTCCACATAGAGAAGGTATAGATACATTTTTCATATTAAATTTCAGCTGCTGTTAATCATCTCAACTAAACCTTGTTTTCTTAACTCAGCTGCTGGAATATATTCACTTAGGAGGGAATTTTTTTTTTTTTTTTTTTGTGGTACGCGGGCCTCTCACCATTGTGGCCTCTCCCGTTGCGGAGCACAGGCTCCAGACGCGCAGGCTCAGCGGCCATGGCTCACGGGCCCAGCTGCTCCGCGGCATGTGGGACCTTCCCAGACCGGGGCACGAACCCGTGTCCCCTGCATCGGCAGGAGGACTTTCAACCGCTGCGCCACCAGGGAAGCCCTAGGAGGGATTTTTAACAATACCATGAACTAATACAAAAATAATATTTTTCCGCCTGTTCCTTTCTATTTTGGACTTCGAAAGGCTTTAATGAACTTTAATTATTGTAGCTAAGACTTTATTTGATTTGCTCCCTTGTCATGCTAATCCCTAGAATCTGAAGTCTTTCTTCCTTGCCAAGGAAACCTGCTTTCCAGTGGTTTCCTTCTCTTTGTTTTGTTCTGTTTCGTTTGTCTTGAATGGTTTAGAAAAGGAAAATGCATCTTTCTCTTATTTGTGGAAGACTCATGACCTTTCCACTGCTAGGAAAAGAATTTCTATAGTAACAGTGCAATTATACACATATTTTTTTAAAGTTTAATTACTCTTTTGTTTTTAGAAAAAGCTAAGTAACTTTGTTATTTTAAATGAAATACTGTATAAAATAGATAAGTAATAAGAACCTGCTGTAAAGCACAGGGAACTCTACTCAATACTCTGTAATGGCCTATATGGGAAAAGAATCTTAAAAAAAAAAAAAAAGAGTGGATATATGTATATGTATAACTGATTCACTTTGCTGTGCACCTGAAACTAACAACATTGTAAACCAACTATACTCCAATAAAAATTTTTAGAAAAAGTAATACTAAACATATATCTAATAACATTTAAAGCTTCGTTTCAGCAGTCTTTTTTAATTAACTTAGTTGTATTTGATACATGAATATTATTTTAATGTAAGGTAAAATGGTATCAATTACTATAATATTTGCTATTAACTTTAATTCAGGAGGTCTTTTAGGATCTTGCCTTTTGTAGTAAACATCATTTATTACTGTAGTTTTGGTTTGGGAAGTGCTGATTATTCTTAAAAAGAGAATGCTGGATAGGGAAGAGTTTACTATACAGGAGAGTTTTGTAAGTTATGTTATGTCCTTGAGCTCTGCAGCCATAGATATCCCTGCTCTAACACCCTACCTTCCCAGTGGGTATGCCTGAATTTTATTTTCATAGCTAAGTAGCTTATTTCTTTTGTTTGACCAAGTCAATGGATCGTTATAGGCTCTTAAATTTGAGGAGCAAATTTAAAGTGAAAAATGAAAATATAAACTGAAAAATGATATAAACTGCAGGTCTGAATTAGGAAAATTTTAACTAGGGTGATCTATCATGGTTATTATTATCTGTTTAACTTTACCTGCTTTGACCATTTATCTGTTCATTTGTCCTATTTTAAGGGTTATAAATCTATTACAGTATAATTACAGTATAGTATAATAAATGCTATGTTCAGGTAAGTATAGGGGTTTTATGGAGAGGGTGGTATTGGCTTCCCCAAAAGAAATGTTTCAGCTTGAGATTTGAATAAAAATAATATAAGCAAGTAGTTACAGGATCCTTTTTTTGTGGTATTCACAAGTATAAATTCATTTGATTCTCATTATGACCTAATGGAATTGGTACAATTATCCTTGCTTTATAGAAGGCAAGTAACTTGCCTGAAGTTATACAGATAGTAAATGGTAGAGGCAGGATTCAAACCCAGGCAAGTGGCTTTGATTGTGCTTTTAATGCACTCTGTGTCATCTCTCCTCAGTGAGTTGTTAAGGGAATGTTATAGGCAGATGGAATAACGTGTGTGAAGGCCTAGAAGTTAAAGAGTGCCTGTTGTGTTTAAAAACTTCAGGTCCACATGACTAAAGGATTGAGGTGGAGAGATAAGAGATAAATCTGGGGGGAAGAAATTAAGGGCCAATTCATGTAAGGCCTTGTATAAACAATATTTTAAAAATTGTCCCTTACCCAAAGATCATGGTGAACCACTAAAGATGAGATTTATGTCTTATAAAGATCACTGTTACTCAGGAAATGAATTGCAGGCAGGCATCCTAGTTTGAAGACTGTTAACAGTAATGTAGGATTGAGATGAGTGCAGTCTGAACAAGATAATGATGGTGGATATGGAAAGAAGTGATGGATTTGAGAAGTATTTAAGAATTAGTAACAAGGAGAAGAGTGAGTCAAGAATGTATCCTAGGTCTTTTGGTTTGGACAGCTGGGTAGATGGCAGTGAAATTTATGGAGGTAGCACAGGAGGAGGAATTTGGGTAATGATTGGTTAGTTCCCTTTTGGCCATTTTGAGTTTGGGAAGCCTGTGGACCATACAAGAGGAAATGTCTTATGGCAGTTTTATATATGAATCTGAAACTTAGAAAATAGTTGAACCAGCTTATAAATGGTAAGTTTTGTGACTGGATAAGGTTGTGCAGGGAGTGTGTATAGAGACGACATATCTTGGACAAAAAGCCTCGAGAAAGTAAACATTTAAGGGATGGGCAGAATATATTTTTACTAATGCTGAATATTTTGTGTTTCATTTTAGAATGATGCTGAAACACTACAGAAGTGTCTTATTTTGTGCTATGAACTGTTGAAACAGATGTGCACTTCAACAGGTATAGGTGCAACCATGAATGGCATCATTGAATCTTTGGTATGCTGGTGCACTTTGAGGCTTTATTTTAGCTCGCGCCTTCATCATTTTATAAGTAATATGTTCCTTGGGGTTCAAAAGAATGAAAAGACGATTTTAAACATCTGATAAATATAAATGGTAAAAAAGAAAAAATAATACAGTGGCTGCTTCATATTGTGAGGATTAGATTAAGATAATGCATGTAAATGACCTGGTATATAAGTTATAATTATTCCTTTAGAAAATTTGAAAAAATTATTTTATGCTGGAAAGAGATGCAGAATATCTTCATTTTTTGAATAGTAAGAGGAAATACTGAGGTACATAAGGAATATTTAAGTACCAGAATCTTGCTGTGTAGAAAGACTGAGAAGGTTACATTGTAAGCCCTGTGAAGGGAATTTGTTTATTATTATATATTTAAGGACTTTACTAAAGTAACCCTTCATAGGTAATCTCCATTTTACTGACCAGAGGGATATAAATACCACAAGCCTTTAGAACCACGTTGTCTGATAGAAATATAATGCAAACCACATGTAACTTTAAATTTTCTAGTAGCCACATTTAAAAATTAAAAAGAAATGTGAAATTAATTCTAATATACATTAATTTAAATATATTTTAATATATTTAACCCAGTATACCCCAAATATTATAATTTCATCATTTAATCAATATTTTATTGCGATATTTTACATTCTATTCTTAATACTAAGTCTCAAAGCACAATCTCAATCTGGACTAGTCATATTTCAAGTGTTCAGTAGCCACATGTGGTTAATGGCGACAGTATTAGACATGCAGCTTTAGAGTATTCTTTTTAATAGTGCTACTTATCCAAAGCAAATTTTGAATGTATCCAACTTCTTCCAGGATTCTCCCCAAATTGTTTTTACTTGGGATTAGTGAAAAACAGCCAATGAATGTGATCTAAAATCTAGTTCCTTGGATTGTCATGAGTTTCTAAATGTAGTAAAGAAAACCAATTATTGTTTATAACAGTCCAGAGCTGATTAAAACTAGATCTGTTAAACCGTTAGAATTTAGTTTTATTTTTAACAAAGCAGATGTCTAGTGAAAAGTGATACTGTTAAAGTTCTGCTTGTATACTTTATGTCTGGTTCTATTGCAAGAGAATGATAAATGATGGTATAATTAATTGCACAATTGAAGTAGTAAATATGAAGACTTACATATATATGTGGGGAAACACTATTGAGGGAAGAAAGAACACAAAATTGAATGGTCATAATGATTTTAAGTATATAAAAACAATCTTTCTAAAGATTGAAAGAGACTATAGAGGGATGTAAATGAGTAAGTTATTTAAATATAGGAGTTATAATATTTTAATGAAATTACTGTGCTTTAAATAAAAATCATATATTAAGTGAACAAATATTTATTGAACATCTATACACCCAGTGCTGGGGATAGAGTGCACATGGTGTACAGAACACATATAGACTGCCCTTTTTGGATCTTCTGGTCAAGTGAGGGGGGGCATCAATCAAATAAACAAGTGAAAGCTTATGCCATTGATAGTTGCTATGAAGAAGAGCTTTATGGTCATATGTGAATTTATGATAATGAGATTTCATCTGTTTATGGAAGGTGACCTTGAGGTGATGTTTGAGTTAGACGTTAACTATGTGACAAAGAGGGAAGAATGATCTAGACCTACTCTCTTCAGTATGGTAGCCACCAGCCACATGTGGATATTAAAAACCTGTGGCTATTAAATCTAGTCCAAATATATATATATATTTATACATATTTATAAATGTAAAACTACATTGGGTTTCAAACACTTAGTACAGACAACAGAGATTATCTCAGTTTTTTATAAACATGAAAAAAGCCACAGCTAAAAAACAAATCTCAATTTTTTAACATTGATTACATGTTGTATTGATAATATTTTGTCTATATTGAGTAAAATAAAATGTATTAAAATTAGTTTCATCTTTTTCTTTTCACTTTAATGTGGCTACTGAAAAAATTTTAAATGGCATACTTGGCTTGCATTATATTTCTAGTGGACAGCACTGAATGGGAGGCGTTGAAATCAGCTCAATTGAATAAACAGAGAGCAAGAGATAGCATGGTATAAGGTGATACTGGGAAAGACTACAGAATGAGGTGTATCATATATTATGTTAAGGGGTTTTATCTTTTCTATGAGCATTGGGAAGCCATTGAGTCAGTTTCGGCAGGTGGAGGGAAGGTATCTCATGATCAGACTATATTTTGCTCTGACTGTATTCTTCTGTTTTACTGATTCAATATTTACCTTTTTTTAAACCAAAAGTTGACTTTTTTGGCTTAATAGACTACATGGAAATGAAGTAGGTCTGCAAAATCATACAGAAATTTGCATTTTTTAAAATATACTATTGTAAATTTCTTATCCTAGTCAAAATTATTTTAATTTCTAATTCATTTTAGATTCTTCCTGGAATAATAAGTGTTCATCCTACAGTAAGAAATCTGGCTGTTTTGTGCTTGGGATGCTGTGGACTACAGAATCAGGACTTTGCAAGTAAACACTTTGTATTACTATTGCAGGTAGGATTTATCTTGTGATTAAAATCTTGATTATACTTCTTGAGATAAATACTCAATCTGTGGTGATTTTGCTAGTGTTATTAAGTTTAATTGATTCCAGGGCTTGTTGATGATGATAATTATGGATGACTTTTAAGGGCTCAGTTTTTATGTTTTGATTTTTTTGTTATTAAAACTTTTTTGTAGAAGAAAGATGAAATGTCAATTATTTAAGGTATTTAAAAAATTAATCATATAGCAAATATTTATTGAGTGTATATTATATGCCCAGCATTATTATAGACTTTAGAAAACAGTAAGATAGGTAATGAAAAACATAAAAGTTGCTGTCCTAATGGAGCTTACATTTTAGAAGAGGAAATACACAATGAAAAATAAACAATATGTAGTATGTCAGATGGAAAAAAATAAAGCAGAGAAGGGGAATGAGGACTGGAAATAGGGAAAAGGAGCAGTTTGGTTTAGAAAGACCTCACTAATAAGTCAAAATTTGGGCTGTTACCAGAGGGAAGTGAGAATGAACTTTGTAGATCTGGGTAAGAGGTTTCTAAAGAGAGGGAAGAGCAGGGGAAGGGGTCCATCAGTAGGACTCTGCTTCACATATTAAAGGAGCGGGAGCTCATATGGCTAGGCCAGATTGAGCAAAGAGGAGAATAGTAGGAGAAATGATTTGCAGGCAGCTGGTCATCCATGTCTTCTAGGGATTTCTAGTCTGTAAAGATGTAGCCTTCACAATGAATGAGATGGGAAAGAATTGGTAGTTTTTATTTTCTTTTTTTTAAAAAAATTTATTTATTTGGTTGTGTCGGGTCTTAGTAGCGGCATGTGGGATCTTTTGTTGTGGCATGGGCTCTTCATTGCAGCATGCAGCCTTCTCTCTAGTTGTGGTGTGCGGGCGTTGGAGCACACGGGCTCTCTAATTGTGGCCTGAGGGCTCTAGAACACAAGGGCTTAGTTGCCCCGCGGCATGTGGGATCTTAGTTCCCCAACCAGGGATCAAACCTGCATCCCCTGCATTGGAAGGTGGATTCTTAACCACTAGACCACCAGGGAAGTCCCAGAATTGGAAGATTTTGAGTAGGGGATTTTTATGCTGTGACTGGATATAGTGTTGGTTAGACCATGGGTTGGTTGGCAAACCTTTTTTCTAAAGGTCTAGAGAGTAAATATTGTAGACTTTGCAGGCCATATGGTCTGTCTCAACTACTGCTTTGCTGTGGTAGTATGAAAACATCCATAGATGATACATAATTGAATAAGCGTAGTTGTAGATCAGTAAAACTTGTATTTATGGACACTGATACTTAAATTTCTTATAATTTTAGCATATAATGAGATATTATTTTTTAACCATTGAAAAATGTACAATTATTCCTAACTTGGAGACTGTATAAAAACAGGCAACAAACTGGCCCATGAGTTATAGTTTGCAGATCCCTTATAGTAACTATAGGGATACAGTATGGAAGGAAGGATACTCATAAGGAAGCTATTGCAATAATCCAGGAAAGAGGTGATGATGACCTGGACCAGTGTTGTGATTATTGGGGTCATGAGAAGTGATGGTAATTTAAGTTTGAAGACAATGTCTATAGAATTTGCTGATAAATTTGATGTGGCGTGTGAGAGAAAGAAGTGGAAGAAAACAGGATTTTGGCCAGAATAACTGGAAAGATGGAATTGCCCTTTCCTGTGATGGGGAAAACAGAATAACAGGTTTTACGGCAGATAGGTGAGGTAAGGAGTTCAGTTTTGGACATGGTAAGTTTGAAGTTTGAGGTACAAGTGGATATATTGAATAGGCATTTTTAAGTGGGTTTGGAGATAGGAGAGAGGCCCAGGCTGGGGAGAGGAATCTGGAAGTCTTTATTCTATAATAGTATCCAATGCCTAGAAACTGAATGTTACCTGACAAATGAGTATAGTTGGAGAGGAGGTCTCAACTTTATAGTTCCCTAGGCCTCAGGTAACATTTAAGGTAAGAGAGATGAAAAGGAACCAGTAAAGACCAAGGTGAAGTAGATAGTTAGGGGAGAGTGTGATGTCCTAGAAGGCAAGTGAAGATGGTGTTTTAGAGAGGCCAGGGTGACCTAACTGTCTAATGCTGGTGACAGGTTAATAAGGATTCATTGTTGACCATTTTTGGCAAGTAAGGAAGTGTTTGGTGACTTTCATGTGCCCTAGTTTATGCACAGGGCAAAGCCTGTTGGAGTGGTCCAAAGAGAATTATGGGAGAGGATTTGGAGACAGCCAGTGTATACTACTCTTTCAAGATTTTATTTTGTTAGGAGTAATGGAGAAATGGAGTGGTAGCAAGAGAGGATATGGGGTAAAAAGAGTTTTTGGTTTGGTTTGAATTATTTTAGGATGGAGAAAATTACAGCCTGTTTGAATCCTAATGAGAATGACCCATTTGAAAGGAAAAAAACAATATAGGGAAGAGAGGGCAGTTGCTAGAGTGCTACTGAGTAGACAAGAGGGGATTAAGTCTAGTGTATCAGTAGAATGCATTTGACTTTTTAACTCCTTTGGACATGTTTTTAACATTTTTGGGCCTAGTTTTATTTGGAAAATATACTTCCCTCCACCTCCCCCTGTAAAAAGACAGTGTGATTCATGTAGCCTCTTGGTGTTGTCAAACGTAATGGGATAAAAAAGCTGCAAGGAATTTTAGTGCAAATTGCTTGCCAACAGGTGAATGGGAGTGCTTTGCATGTTCAACATGAAAATAACACATGACAACATGGATTATCATTTTTATGAAGATTATATTAAAAGACTCAACCAATAGTTGAATTTTCCCCCAACATAAAATCCTTATCTTGAAGCATCCTTTAATGTTGCATATGACATTGCCAAGAAAAAGAAAACATACAATTAGGGAGAAATTGGGGAAGTCATGTGTTCTGGAAATGGTCAAACTGTTTGTGACTTGTATCAAAGGAAGAAAATTAAAACCATACTTTTGTCAAAAGGCAGTCCTCAGAAATTTCATTTTGTTGTAATTTCCTTTTTTGGAGTACTTGACATCTAATCAGTTCATTTAATGTGCAAGGATTAAATTCCTGACAGTGCTTTGTTTATATTTATCATCCCATGCTTGTTATCAGAGAAAAATTTCTATTATTGTGAGATCCTTTTGGAAACTTAGAATGTCAAGTATTATCTTTAAAATGGTGTACAGTTTCTTTTCAAAGAACCTGGAAGAAAAATCTTGGTACTTTGTCCAGATGAATCATTTATAGTGCTTGGCCATACATCTGGTTTTGCTCCAGGATGAATGAATGAATCTCCCTGTATTATACAAAGTCATTACTATTTATATCAGCAGGTACTGGCATGAGTGATTCTGGTAGTAATTCTAAAGGGAGTCTTGTTTACTATTTTGAAATCTATTGGCTTTATAGGTGCCCAGGAAATAAAATACTACATTTTCAAAGAGGTTTTGCTAAGAAATTAAACCAGTAAGTTCTCTATTTCGATTTCCTGGTTTTCTAGAGGATGGGTCATTAAATGCTAGATTGACCCCTGGTCATTACTTTTTATTTAAGTGGAAGAAAAATCTTACTAGAAAATTTGATAGTGAAGGGTTCATTTATGTCTAGCTTATTAAGTATAGCGCTTTTTACTCTACAAATGAGGTAAAATGTTCATTAAGATGCCCTATATACCATTATGAGTACTTCTGAAAAATTGTATTGAGAAGTTGTTGTTTTCAAGTAGAGGAGATTAGAGTTAGACAACTATATAAAATTTCTAGTACTGCAGCAAAAGAAATACCATAGAACTCTTTCCAAAGACACATAAATTCACTTGACTTTTAAAGATGAAATGTGGATTTTGATCCTTTTAATTTTTGCTGACATAACATCAATAATAAGTGTTTTGGTCATTTCAGACAGAAGAAATTAATATGAATTTAATGCTTACAAGTGTCCTGGAGCATTAGGAAGCTATTTAATACTAACTCATACCCCATTTGACGGAGCTATAGGAGCCTTGATACTGTTTGCTCCTATATAATTTTCTGTAGTGAAAAAGAATTGTCAAAATCAAGTTCATGTGAAAAATAAATGAATGTTTCTTATCAAGACCATTCCATAATTTTACCTTAATTTCAAATCAAAACAGTTAATAGCAGCCTTGTCATAGAATTAAAATTTTTAAAAATGAAAGTTTAGGGGCTTTCCTGGTGGCACAGTGGTTGAGAGTCCGCCTGCCAATGCAGGGGACACGGGTTTGTGCCCTGGTCTGGGAAGATCCCACATGCCGCGAAGCGGTTAGGCCCGTGAGCCATGGCCGCTGAGCCTGCGCGTCCGGAGCCTGTGCTCCACAACGGGAGAGGCCACAACAGTGAGAGGCCCGCGTACCAAAAAAAAAAAAAAAAAAAAAATGTGAATGATACCAGATACAAATGCAGTAAAATAAATTGTTTGTGGAATTTTGCCTATATTTTGACTGTTATTTTGAGGTGGGCTCTTATTAGGTCCTCAAAGGGGTTCGCAATCAAAAGAATTTAACCACTGAGTAGATTCAATTATTTATCTTTATAAAGGTATTTTCAGAGCTATCATTGGAAGATTTTAGATTAAGGGGAAAGAGCAGTATTTTGGGGGAGTAAGAAATCAGTTTTTTTTTTAATCAAGTTTTAGTAATAGAAATTGACTTAAGAAATATATCCACACTTGTTAGAAAGGCAGGAGAGGGAAATTATTTCATTTAGAAATCTTAAATAAATATCCAATATTGAGAGCTATTGCTAGCCAGTGAGGGACTGAGAAGGACAAGGAAAACCAAGATGCTGTTGAGAGTAGCATGTTTAGAATTTGTAGTGAATAGTCATGACAGTACATTCTTATAAATAAGCATTTGGCTTTGGCAGATTTGCAAGTCTTGCCATAAGAAAGTATGTAATAGATGTGTCTTGAAATTTCCTTCAAAGTTTTGTAATTTTGAGCCATTTTTCTCGATTCATTCATTTGACCAACTTGTGGGTGATTTTTCTTCATTCTATGGGCTAAGCTGTATAGCCAAGTAGCTTATCAGTGACCAAAATTTAAGTGTATTAAAAAATATAGTAAATCTTTTCATAGTAGAAATATTCAGCTCTATTTTTTTCATGGCTTTGAAATTTGGTATGTAAGAATTTGGTTTTCTTAAGTCAGGATAGATTCATACAAGCTGCTGGGTTTTATGGATTCAGGATAGGCTCATAGAAACTGCTGGGTTTTATGGTTCACTTCCTTTTATAAAGAAGTCCAGTTCAATGAAAACTGAATTCACTATTAATGAAATCTGAATTTATTGAGCTAATAAGAAAAATTTCTTTAATGAAACTTGATAACCTAGAAGAGTACTGATGTTCCAATGAATGCTTTTCATTGGTTAGAATGTAATGTTTTTATCTTGATAGATGGCCCCAAACAATTGCAATATATTGAACAGTTTTTCTAGATCTTAAAAAAATAATAAAATCATAGTTAAACATATACTTTTTTGTATATAAAAGGAACAAATAATATAATTCAGCTTGACTTCAGGGATTTTTTTTGACTGAAGACAGAATTTTTCTGAAAGAAATATAAAAGTGTCATGGTATAAATAAAAAAAATAACTAAAATAAACTTTTAAGTTTTAAAAAATATTTATATAGACTTGACACTGTTGTTGCAGTTCGATTAATAATAAGATATATGTTAATTTTATGTAGCATAAACAATAAAAATATACCTAATTTGCTTTTGGTGGGGCATGTTTCGATTTAGGTTTTGCAAATTGATGATGTGACAATAAAAATAAGTGCTTTAAAGGCAATCTTTGACCAACTGATGGCATTTGGATTTCAACCATTTAAAACGAAAAAAATCAAAGCTATTCAAAGTGAAGGTGCAGAAGTAAACACTAATGAAGAGCAAGAGTCAAAAGAATCTGAAGAAGAGGCTGATACAGCCAAGAATGTTCTAAAACTACTTTCTGATTTTTTAGATAGCGAGGTAAGAAATAATCATAGCCCTATTATTGTGAAAGGTAATTGTCAGCATATATATGTTTATCCTCTTTGTAGTTTTTAGGCTGAAGTTTAAACTTGGCTAACATTTTTTTTAAATTTGCCTTTTGAATATTATAATTAAATCCTACTTTCACTTCTAATATATCTAATTTCTCACTATCAAATTACATTGTGTAGAGAACTGAAGTGTAAACAAAAATGAAATGACTGTTGGGGGGGGTTATTTTTTCATCTTTTTTCTCTGTCTTTGTGATCTGTGACTTACAAGTTTCCCCCCCAAGGGTCTTAAGAAATAATTTAAAATAATCTTATATTGGGTGGGTAGAAGTTCTAAGATATGATATGGGATTAGATCTCTTTCCTTAGGGTACTCATGAACTACATTTTTATAGCATATGTAAACATTTAAATTATAAAATTTTTGTATTTTTTTGTTGAGGTGAAATTGACATTACGTTAACAATTTTAGAGTGAACAATTCATTGACATTTAGTACACTAAAAATATAGTGTAACCACTGCCTCTGATTTTTAAAACGTTTTCATTATCCCAAAAGGAAACTACCCATTAAGCAGTTGCTCCTTGTTTCCCCTACCACCAGCCCCTAACAACTACCAATTTGCATTTTGTCTCTATGGATGTAACTCTTCTGGATATTTCCTATAAATGGAATCAGAAAATATGTGGCTTTGTGTCTGCTTTCTTTCACTTAGCTTGTTTTCAAGACTGTTGTGGCTTATATCACAAGCCTTCTTATGGCAGAATAATATTCCATTTTATGTATATACCAGAATTTGTTTAGCCATTCATCCATTGAAAGATATTTGGGCTGTTTCCACCTTTTGGCTATTGTGAATAGTGCTGCTATGAAGATGTATTTGTCTGAGTAGCTATTTTCAATTCTTTGGGGTATATTTCTAGAAGTGGGGTTACTAGGTCATATATTAATCCTTTTTTGTTGTTTTTAGGATTTTACCCCTGATCCCTATCCCAACTAGTTAATTAATACATCCTCACATATTTATCTTTTTTTTTTTTTGAGTGAGAACATTTAAGTTCTCTCAGCAAATTTCAGTAATACAGTAGTGTTATCAGCTAGTCACCATGTTTTACATTTGGTGTCTAGAACTTATTCTTTTTTTTCTTTTCTTTTTTTTTTTTTTAGGTATAATAGAACTGATAGTATACCCTTTTCCATATTTCACCCACCCACCAGTCTGTGGCAACCATTTTTTCTACTCTGTTTCTATGAGTTTGACTTTTAAAAAGATTCTGCATATGTCATATCATGCAGTATTTGTCTGTCTTTGTCAGGCTGTTTCACTTAGCATAATGTTCTCAGGGTCTACCCCTGTTGTTGCAAATGGCAGGATTTCCTTCCTTTTATGGCTGAATAATATTGCACTATATATCTCACATCTTCTTTATTCATTCATTGATTGTTACGTGGGTTGTTTCCATATCTTAGCTCTTGTAAATAATGCTACAATGAACATGGGCATGCAGATATCTCTTTGAGATTCTATTTTCATTTCCTTTGGATATATACCCCCAAATTGGATTGTGTTTTTAATTTTTTGAGGAACTTCATTCTGCCTTCCAAAATGACTGTACCAGTTTACATTCCCACCAACACTGCACTAAGGTTCCCTTTTCTCCACATCCTTACCAACACTTCTCGTGTCTTTTTGATAAAGCCATTCTAACAGTGTGAGGTGATATCTCATTGTAGTATTGATTTGCATTTCCCTGATGATTAGTGATATTGAGCAGCTTTTCATGTATCTGTCAGCCATTTGTATGTCTTCTTTGGAAAAATGTTTATCAATTCCTCTGACAATTTTTTAATCAAATTATTTGCTTTTTGCTATTGTGTTATATGAATTCTTTATATATAATTTTGGATATTAATCCCTTATCAGATATATAATTTGCAAATATTTTCTCCCATTCCATAGGTTGCTTTTTCATTTTGTTGATAGTTTCCTTTGCTGTGCAGAAGGTTTTCAGTTTGATATAGTCCCATGTGTTTATTTTTGCTTTTGTTACCTATGTTAAGGAGCTTACTATCCTGTTTTTTGTAGGCGTTTCATGATTTCATGTGGTAATTTCTTTAACTTTTTGAGGACTTGCCAAACTGTTTTCCATAGCAGCTGAACCATTTTACATTCCCACCAACAAAGAACAGGGTTCCATCCTTATCAACACTTGTTATTTTAAAATAATTTTGTTTTATTAATAAGAAAAAATTGTTAGTAAAAATTTTAGCCATCTTGTTTTGAATTGCCTTTCCCTAATAACTAATGATGAGTATCTACATGTGCTTTTTGGCTATTTGTATACCTTGTTTGGAGAAATATGTATTCAAATCCTTTGCTCATTTTTAAATTGGGGTGTCCTTCGGAATTCTTTATATATTCTGGGTAGTAGATCCTTATCAGATAACTGATATGCAAATATTTTCTCCTATAGGTTGTCTTTTCAGTTTGTTAATAATGTCCTTAGATTTTTAAAAAGTTTTAAATTTTGATGAAGACTAATTTATCTTTCCTTTTGCTGCTTGTGCTTTTGGTGTTATATCTAAGAATACATTGCCAAATCAAAAGTCATGAAAATTTATCTCTGTTTTCTTCTAAAAGTTTTACTCCTTTAGCTTTTAATTTAGGTGGATTGGTGCATTTTCAGCTAATATTTGTACATGGTGTGAGGTAGAGGTCCAACTTCATTGGTTTGCCTGTGGACATCCAGTTGTCTGAGCACCGTTAGTTGAAGAGACTATTCTTTTCCTATTGAATTGTTTTAGCACCATTGTGAAGGGTGAGAGAATCAATTGATCATAGGAATATGGGTTTATTTCTAGACTCTCAATTCTTTTCCATTGTTTGTGTCCACCCTTGTGCCATTACCTGACTGTTTTGATTCATGTAACTTCATAGTAAGTTTTGAAATCAGGAAGTTGAGTTTTCCAACTTTGGTTCTTTATTTTCAGTATTGTCTTGGCTATTTGGGGTATCTTGCAGTTCCTTATGAATTTGAGGATTGGCTTTTCCATTTCTGGAAAAAAGTCTATTGGAATTTTGATAGGGATTGCATTGAATATGTAGATTGCATTGGGCAGTATTGCCATCTTAATGTTATGTTTTCCAATCCATGAACTAGAATATCTTTACATTTATTTAGGTCATTTTTAATTTCTTTCAGAAATGGTATATAGTTTTCAGGGTACATGTTTTTTACTTCCTTGATTAAATTTATTCCTATATATTTTATTTTGGTTGCTATTGTAAATGGAATTGTTTTCTTAATTTCCTTTTTTGGATTGTTCATTCTTGTTGTATAGAAACTCAACTGTTTTGTGTGTGGATTTGATTTCATATCCTGCAACTTGGCTGCATTCATTTGTTAGCTCTTGTACAATAGTTTCCGTGTGTGTGTGTGTGTGTGTGTGTGTGTGTGTGTGTGTGTGTGTATTCTTTGGGATTTTTTCTATAAGACCAAGTCATCTGTGAAGAGACAGTTTTAATTCTTCCTTTGCAATTTGAATGTCTTTTATTTGTTTTTCTTGCCTAATTTCTCTGGCTAGAACTTGCTGTACAATCTTGAATAGCAGTGGTTAAAGCAGGCATCCTTGTCTTGTTTCTGATCTTAGGGGGAAAGTTTTCAGTCTTTAACCATTGAGTATGATGTAGATTCTTCATAAATGCCCTTTTTTATTTTGAAGAAGTTATCTTCTGTTTTTTTTTTCCAGTCATAAAAGCATGTTTAATTTTGTCAAATGGTTTTTCTACATCAATTGAAATGATTATGTGATTTTTTTTTTTTTTTTGCCGTACGTGGACCTCTCACTGTTGTGGCCTCTCCCTGTTGTGGCCTCTCCCGTTGCGGAGCACAGGCTCTGGATGTGCAGGCTCAGCGGCCATGGCTCACGGGCCTAGCCGCTCCGTGGCATGTGGGATCTTCCCAGACCGGGGCACGAACCTGTGTCCCCTGCATTGGCAGGCGGACTCTCAACCACTGTGCCACCAGGGAAGCCCATGATTTTTTTTTTTAATTGCTATGGTACATTACATTGCTTGATTTTCTTATGTTGAACCACCCTTGCATTCCTTGGATAAATCCCACTTGGTTATGGTGTATAATCTTTTTAATATGTTGTTGGATTCCATTTGCTAGTAATTTATTAAAGATTTTTACATCTGTATTCATAAGGGAAATTGGTCTGTAGTTTCCTTGTATTGGTCTTTGTCTGCCTTTGGCATCAGTGTAATACTGACCTCATAAACTGAGATAGGAGTTGTTTTCTCCTCTTCTATTGTTTTCGAAGACTTTGAGAAAGATTGGTGTCAAGTCTTTAAATATTTGGTAGAATTTACTAGTGAACACATCTGGTCTTGGACTTTTCTTTTGGAGAGGTTTCTGATTTCCTTATTCAATCTGTTTATTGTTATAGGTCTGTTCAGATTTTCTATTTCTTCTTGAGTCTATTTTTGTAATTTGTGTGTTTCTAGGAACTGGTTCATTTCATCTAGATTGTTTAATTTGTTGGTATTCAGTTCTTATTATTCATTTATAATCCTTTTTATTTCTGTAAGGTCAGTTGTAATGTTGCTGCTTTTATTTCTGATTTTAGTTGTTTGCATCGTCGTTTTTTCTTTGTTAGTCTAACTCAAGGTTTTTCAATTGTGTTCATCTTTTCAAAGAACCAACTTCTGGTTTCATTGATTCTCTCCGGCCCACCCCCGATTTTCTATCTCTTTTTTAGTTCTTTAAAGTGTAAAGTTATTGATTTGAGATTTTTTTTTAAATGTAGGCATTTACTGCTATAAATTTCCCTCTGAACACTGTTTTTGATGCACACCATAAGTTTTTGTTTGTTGCATTTTCATTTTTATTCATCTAATTATTTTCTTTTTTTTTTTTTTGGCTGCTTTGGGTCTTTGTTATTGTGCTCAGGCTTTCTCTAGCTGCAGCGAGCGGGGGCTACTCTTCGTTGTGGTACGCGGGCTTTTCATTGTGGTGTCTTCTCTTGTTGCAAGCTCGGGCTCTAGGCACGCATGCTTCAGTAGTTGTAGCTTGCAGGCTCAGTAGTTGTGGCTTATGGGCTCTAGAGTGCAGGCTCAGTAGTTGTGGCACACAGGCTTAGTTGCTCTGTGGCATGTGGGATCTTCCCAGACCAGGGCTCGAACCCATGTCCCCAGCATTGACAGGCGGATTCTTAACCATTGCACCACCAGGGAAGCCCCCATCTAATTATTTTCTAATTTCCATTTTGATGACTTCTTTGACCTTTGGTGTGTAACAAGAGTGTATTGTTTAATTTACAGACTTGTGAATTTTACAGTTTTCATCTCTTGTTGCTTTTCAGATATATTCCATTGTAGTTGGAGAAGATATTTTGTATAATGTCATTCTTTATGAATTTATTAAGACTTGTTTTGGGCCTAATATAGCCTCTGTTCTTGAGAATGTTCCATGTGCACCTGAAGAATGTGTAGTCTGCTATTTTGGGGTGGAGTGTTCTATATGTTTGGTAGTTCTAGTTCGCTTATGGTGGTGTTCAAGTCCTCTATTTCCTTATTGGTCTGTCTAGTTGTTCTATCTATTACAGAAAGTGGAGTATTGAAGTCTTCAGTTATTATTATAGAGCTGTCTATTTCTCCCTGCAATTCTGTCAGTGTATGTTCATATATTTTGGGGCTCTGTTGTTTGTTGTGTATATGTTTATAATTATCTCTTTGATGGATTGACCGTTTTTAAATCAATATTTAATGTCTTTTGTATATTGTAACAGTTTTTTACTTCACATTTGGACTGCAGAATAGTGGAATTAAGTCCTTCCTTATCAGTATTTTCTTTTTTCTTTATTGGAGTATAATTGTATCAGTATTTTCTTAAATTTTGAGTTATTAGCCAAGTGATAGACTAACTTCTCATTGGCAGTTGTCCAGTGCTGTGGGCTTGCTGACATTGCATAGATGGAAAACTGTTGCACATGAAAACTGTTTGACAGTAGATGAATGGTTTTTGTTTTTTTAAATAGTGCAGGTACTTTAATCTTCTTTTGGCTAAACTAGACTCTGTGGCTTTGATTTTATTTTTGTCATAAACACTAAAAAATCTTGACTTCCTTGACTGTCCTCTGGACCATAAATAATAGTTTTTCACATGCTTTAAAGACTTGCAGTCCTGTCCCAATTAAAATTCCCATATTAGAAATTTTTAAAAAGACAGAGGGCATGCAGCCTTTGGAGTTGGAGACTTAAAGATTTGTGTCCTGGTAATGTCTGTGAATCTTCAATAAGGTATTTACTGTCTCTGTCCTGTTTCCTTATCTTTAAAATGGAAATAATGATGCCTATTCAGTGGGATAATTCTTTAATTTAGTCAACAAATATTTGAGAGCTATTTATGTGCCAGTCATTATATGCTCTTGAGAGTACAATGCTGAGTGGAACAAAGTCTCTGCTCTCATGGTTGTTGTGAGCCCTAAATGAGTTTGTATGTGGAAAGCACATGCCAGTACCCTGGCACTTATTAATCTTATCAACCTCTACATTTTTCTTCTTATTATTTCTGAAATAGTTCTTGTATCTGCTCATTCCTCTGTTTTTCCTCCTGTCCCCTCTAGTTTAGACTTGTCTTTCATTCCCAGATTATGGCCTGTCTAGATAATTTTCCTGAAATCTCATTCAAATCTTATCTCCCTACCCTTTCAAAAATCTGCAATCATATTTCTTTACCTAATTTTCGAGGTCTCTCTAATCTGATCACTGAGCAAACTTACTTTTCATCAATAATAATAATCACTGACATTTGTTGAGGATTTACTGTGTAGATAGCACTCCTTAGAACTTTACACGTATTATTTATCTGTGTTTTTTGATAAGTAGTTTTATTATCCCTTTTTTTTTGTATATGGAAAAAGTGAGGCACAAAGAAATTAAGTAATATGCACAGGATCAGATCATGCAGCTAGGAAGTGTCAGAGGCTTGAATTTAATTCAGGCTCAATAACCAATATTTTTAATTACTACTCTTTTATACCTGTACCTGCATTTGAATACCACTACATCTTTTCCATTTTCTTCTCTAGGTTTGTTTTGGTTTCTCTTTCTAGGAATGCCTTTTTCTACTTGTACACGTTCTATTCACATTTTACCTATTATTCACACACATTGCCACACCCACCTCTGGAGCTTTCATTTATAGGCACCTCTGATGGCAGAGACCATTACTGAAGGTTTTCTATATCTTAGCACCATGATAAGTGTTTAATACATATAGTTTTGATTTCTGGTTTCACAATATTATAAGATCTTTTGGTTTTTCTAAAGAGTTTAAAAGGAATTGAAGTTTTCATAGCTAGACTAATAATTTGTCACATAGCCTTAACCTAAAAGGAAAAAACAAAATCTTTTTATATGCCTTTAAAATAATTCATAATAACAGGAATGATTTTGGATAGTTTATATACAAATACTTATTTTGGGCTACAATGTAAGGCTTAAAAAGGAAATACAAATAAAAAATTTCTTTTAAATGAAAGTCATTTTTAATAGGTGTCTGAACTCAGGACAGGAGCTGCAGAAGGACTAGCCAAGCTGATGTTCTCTGGGCTTTTGGTCAGCAGCAGGATTCTTTCTCGTCTTGTCTTGTTATGGTACAATCCTGTGACTGAAGAGGATGTTCGACTTCGACATTGCCTAGGCGTGTTCTTCCCAATGTTTGCTTATGCAAGCAGGTATTTAGTCATATCGATAAATCAAAATCTAACTTGAAGTTAAATTCAGGCTCCCTATGAGTCATATCTATTTTGTTGTTAATGTTCTTTTTCTTCAGTGGTAAGTGAAGAACTTACTTAGATTCTATCTACCTGAATCATTTGGCTCTTTCCTAGATGAATATGTACTCTATCTTGGTGGGGTGCATTTAATATATAATGTTGTTGCTGCTTTTTAAAGAATCATATGTTTTTTCTTTGCCAACATACCTCAAATTGTTTTTCAATAGGACTAACCAGGAATGTTTTGAAGAAGCCTTTCTTCCAACTCTACAAATACTGGCCAATGCCCCTGCATCTTCTCCTTTAGCTGAAATAGACATCACTAATGTTGCTGAGTTACTTGTAGATTTGACAAGACCAAGTGGATTAAATCCTCAGGCCAAGAATTCCCAAGATTATCAGGTAGGTGAGTATGTTAGCCTGTGGATGGTCTAGGGATGGTAACTAGCATGCTTTGGTAAAATAACCCCTCTCACAGATTCTTTGAAATAGTGAGAAGCTACATATAGATCTTGAGATTTCTAGTTTATATGGTAGCACATAACACAAAGCAAGAAAAAGAAAAAGATCTTTTGCAACTATGTGGGTGGACCTAGAGGGTATTATGCTTTGTGAAATAAGTCAGAGAAAGACAAATACTCTGTTATCACTTACATGCAGACCCTAAAAAGTAAAACGAATGAATATAACAAAACAGACACACAGTTATAGAGGACAAACTAGTGGTTACTAGTAGGGAAGGGGAGGGGAGAGGGACAAGATAGAGATAGGGGATTAAGAGACATAAACTACTATGTATAAAATAAACTACAAGGATTACTGTACAAGGATTACTGTACAGCACAGGGAAATGTAGCCATTTTTTTAATAATAACTTGAAATGGAGTATAATCTATAAAAATATTGAATCACTCTCTTGTGCACCTGAAACTAATATAATATTGTAGATCAACTATAATTTTTTAAAAATTCTTTTGGGAAATGGGGAGATAATCATATAAAAATAGAAGTAATCGGTGCTAACATTTTTGCTACTGAAAAGAAGTTACCGAAAGTTCATCATCCTTACTACCCCCTCCCCACCTAGTTCTGGCTGTTAATCATTCTGAATAATGACCTGTTATGTAGGACTCATTGAGTCCTCAGTTGTTGGCTTACCTGCTCTGTTTCTGATACAAGGAAGGAGAATTCAAAGATTGAAACTCACCTCAGGCTTAGTTTTGTTTTTAATTCAAAGAAGATATAGTAAGTGCATACTCTCCCACAAATTACATGTAGCTGGTTTTTAACCCTTTAATATCATTTGATCAAACATTCACCATATTGAAAATTAATGTGTTAATTATTTCAGATGCCAGCTGATTAAGTTGAAAATATTGGTCTTCTGTTTTGTTACTTAGTGACTGCATACTTCATTTGAGTTACTATGTTACATGTTATTGGAAAGAAGATTACAATGGATATTAAGGCAAAATATAGTAAGGGTCAGTGATATAGCTACTAAGTGCTTTAGCGCTTCAGAAGATGGCAGGTTTCATGTGGTATGGGTGATGAGTACAGCATTACTAGTTTTAAATCTCACTGAGTAAAATTCACTTAGACCTTGTTGGGATTTGGGGAGTGGTTTGGATAGAGAGAAAGACTTTTAGTAAAGGTGATTAAATGTAGCTGGTAGTACAAGTCATGTTGGGGAACTGTGGAAAAAATCTGTCAGCTAAGGATCCTGACAGGAATCCTTAGGGAAGAACATTAGGATAGGGAATTTGGAGTTGACTCTGTTTGCAGGGCGTATAATGAAAGGGTATAATGAAAGGGTTAATGGGATGACAGTTACTTATTAGGCAGATTAATTTGGTGGTCAGTTTCATTAGGTGAGGTGAATTGGTAAGAGGAATAGGGAGAGAATATTAATAAAGAGAGCAGTTAAAAGTTGATATAATTAGGAGATAAAAGCTTACAGAAAAAGAATAATATAAAGTACTAGTAGAAAGTAGACAGAAAAAAGTAGTAGAAATTGACATAGAAAAAACATTACGGGTAGAAAAGCCTAGAAGAACGAACTTTGTGTGAGGCAAGGGAGATGGAGGAATCCAAGATAACTCTGAGGTCCTAAGTGTGGGTGACAGAAGACTTCAAAGAAGCTGTTGACATTAGGGCGTACTCTCATGATCAGCATCTTGGAGGAGTGAGGGAAATAGATTGGGCAGAGGAAGAAGTTGAACTGTCATGCAGTCTTTTTTTTTTGTGTGTGTGGTACGCGGGCCTCTCACTGTTGTGGCCTCTCCTGTTGCGGAACACAGGCTCCAGATGCGCAGGCTCAGTAGCCATGGCTCATGAATCTAGCCGCTCCGCGGCATGTGGGATCTTCCTGGACTGGGGCACGAACCCATGTCCCCTGCATCGGCAGGCTGACTCTCAACCACTGCGCCACCAGGGAAGCCCTGTCATGCAGTCTTAAGGTCCCAGCTGATCTCACAGAAGTTCCAGAATTGGGATAGTTCTTTGCTTTGTCCAGAATGGAAACAAGGCTAGGCTGTTGTACCTGTATATCTACCAGTTATTGAATGTGGACTAACCATTGCAGGGAAGGTGTGACCTTAGGCAGAGCCCGTTGTCTTCAGCTTGGATCAGTTCTGCACCTGGGAACTTTTAGCCTCCATAACTCGTGGTAGCCTGGAGAATGAATGGTCAGTAATAAAGCAGATGGATCTGAGCCCTGTACCATGGCATCCACTCTACAAGAAGGGGAGCTCACATGGGGAGGACTATAATTTTGTTTTAGACATTTTAGATTATGTCAAGATAATTAGTTGGAAATGATAGATGTGTCAGACTGTATTGTAATCATACCATTTCAATTGACAAGGATTTTTCTCTTGATTTTCCAGGCCTTGACAGTTCATGACAATCTGGCTATAAAAATTTGCAATGAGATCCTAACATGTCCATATTCACCAGAAATTCGGGTCTATACGAAAGCCTTGAGTTCTTTAGAACTCACTAGCAGTCTTGCTAAAGAGCTTCTGGTTCTGCTGAATGAGATTCTGGAGGTAAGTAGTTTCTAGTTACTCTTAATGTGTATAAATTTTTATCAAAGTAGAATTTACATGATTCTATTAATTTATGCATACATTAGTATGCTGTGACTTTGTTCATTTGAAGTAAATATTTCCTTCATAAATTTAATAGAATTTTTAGAATGTTGTATTATCAGTATATAGCGTTTTTGAAAGAAGATTAGAAAATGCTGCATTAAAAAAAGTTTTCTGTTACAGCAAGTAAAAGATAGAATGTGTGTGAGAGCTTTGGAGAAAATCAAGGTTCAGTTAGAAAAAGGAAATAAAGAACATGGTGACCAAGTTGTAGCGGCACAGGATGACAACACAACTACAGCTGTTTTTCAAAGTGAAGATGGTAATGACATACTAACCTGAGTATTTTTAAGATTCTGTCCTTTTCATCTTTACTGAGATACATTGTTTTCCTCCTCTAACATATATGTGATTGTATGTCAGAAATGGAAGAAAAGTTTTTCTAATTAAATCCCCTCAGGAAAGTGTATTACTGAGAAGTGTTCACTCACCATAAGACCATGCATACTATGTTTCTAAGAGTTTTGTTTGCTTATTTTCCAGTGTTCACATTTTTTTGGAACACTTATTTATGATAAATTTTCAATAGCTGCTATTGGGACTGGTTGTCTTTGATTTGATCATTTAAAGTATTTCATGAGGCTACTTTTAATTTAGTTCATTAATAATTGTATTATTTCCTTTAATAGAAAACAACAAAGAAGTATATATAACTCCTGTCAAGGATGTAAAAGCAACCCGAATGAAATCCACTCAGCAAAAGACCAACAGAGGTAATATATGGATTGACTAGCTTTTTTTAAAATAAATTTATTTATTTATTTAATTATTTAGTTTTGGTTGCATTAGATTCTTCGTTGCTGCACATGGGCTTTCTCCAGTTGCAGCGAGTGGGGGCTTCTCTTGTTGCGGAGCACGGGCTTGAGGCACGTGGGCTTCAGCAGTTGTGTGTGGGCTCAGTAGTTGCGGTGTGCAGGCTCTAGAGTGCAGGCTCAGTAGTTGTGGCGCCCGGGCTTAGGTGCTCTGCGGCATGTGGGATCTTCCCAGACCAGGGATTGAACCCGTGTTTCCTGCATTGGCAGGCGGATTCTTTTTTTTTTTTTTCAATTTATTTATTTATTTTTGGCTACATTGGGTCTTCATTGCTGCGTGCAGGCTTTTCTCTAGTTGCGTTGAGTGGGGGCTACTTTTCGTTGCGGTGTGCGGGGTTCTCATTGTGGTGTCTTCTCGTTGTGGAGCATGGGCTGTAGGCGCGCGAGCTTCAGTAGTTGTGGCTTGCAGGCTTTAGAGCGCAGGCTCAGTAGTTGTGGCACACGGGCTTAGTTGCTTCATGGCATGTGAGATATTCCTGGACCAGGGCTTGAACCCATGTTGCCCACATTGGTGGGCGGATTCTTAACCCCTGCGCCACCAGGGAAGTCCCCTGGATTGACTAACCTTATAATAAAACTTTTCAGTTTTGTTATCCAGTGAAATACTTTGTTTCCTTAGATAGGTATAAAGATCATTCATTGTCTTCAGTATCCTTAACTTTCTTTTTGATTTGTTTTAGCTGATATTAGGTTTTGCTTTGTGTCTAAAAGACATCAGTGTTGCTTCAAGTGCTTTTGATTGAAAGAAATATGATGCAAAAGATCATACTGCAAAGGACTATTTGGGTTAAATTAAGATTTTTATTATCAAATGATGAACAATGATTTTATATTTATATTATCAGTTGTTTGTGGTCTGTGCTTTATATGATTAAGCATTTTTGTCCCTTTTATCCTCCTAGTATATTTCTGGGCTTCTGTTTTCCGTTTTATTTCATATTTTCCCAACATAAATTTATTTTCAAAGGGATATCCAACAATAGGGGATTTGCTGGAATAAAGTAAATGTTGACTATTAGGGGATCACTTAGGAAAAAAAAATGTGAAATTCAAGGTCTTTTTAATCTTTTATTATTTTCTTATTACAAAAGCAATGCATGCTTATTACAGAAGAATCAGAAAACACATCCAAGCAAACTAATCAAAAGAATGCTAATAATCCCACCTATGAACCAACCATTATTTTAATCCTTGAAAAATATTTTTTGAGGCCCTTTTCTGTGTAGACTTAATTTTTTTCTAAATGGAAAAAAGTAATATTGTTTTGTAGCCAATCAGTTATTTAAATGCTAATTGCTGGCTAACTGTTTCACATTAGTCCCATATTGTTGGATGTTTTCTTGGGGATAACTGCATTAGAAGTTTACAAGCAAATATGTACAGTTGGAAGAAAACAGAAAGAAAAAGTCTCACTTGAATAAGTAGGGTATATAAATTTCAACCAAATGATCATACTGAATAATCTGTTTTTGATCAGATTGCTTTTAATCAGGTATAAGAACTACATCTTTTTTTTTAATAGCTCAAACTTCATTTATATATGCTGTTTTATTATCATAAATGAGCATCACAGGCCACTTCACTGCTTAACCTTGTGAATTTCTAGCTAGAATTTTTGTAACCCCCCAGCATATAAAGGGCTTTAATTTTTATACTGAAATGTTTTAGAACACACATTTGAATTGACCATGTATATGTTCGAATATTTTATAATAAACTATACCTTACTGATTAAAGTTCTATTTATTTAGGATCTGTTTTATGGGCTTAATCTCTCTTTTTAACCTTAATTTTCATTAGGTTCTCCATATACCTTGTGCTATGAGGTACTTTCTTTATATAACATTTTTCACATGCTTCTTTCCCCCAAATAAATTTAACAAAATTTGCCACCTATAACTCAATTTCCATCTTTTCCCTTGCCTATTATAAGAGCTTACAAAAGAAATTAGTAAAATTTTGATCTTGCTGGGGTTCCTTTTCTCCATGGTGTTGATCATTTGTATCAAGGTGGCTGGGAACTAGGAGGAAAGGGTGTTGAAGAGGGAAAAATAAAGGATTTGGGTAGCCCAGAAAACAGGTTAAAAATGAGCAATTGATAATAGATTTTGATAATGATTTATATACTGTCTTTAAGGACGGAGAAAAGTGATAGCTTCAGCTAGAACGAACAGGAGACGTCAGACTGTTGAGGCTGAGGCTGACTCTGAAAGGTATGCCATGCACATCTGCAATATGTAAAGAGGTTTATCGTCATTTAAAAAAAATGTCTAGAAGTAAAAAAAAAAAAAATTGTAGTTTGTTTATACTGTGATTATTTAACAAGATAATCCGTGAAAATTTACAGCTTTTTAGATTATGTATCTGAGAGCATTTGACTTCCTCTGGCTTGTGTGCTTTTCCTGTTCGTTGACATGGCTTTTAGTACTAGGTAGTTATCTTTATGTTCTTTCAAATTGTATTTCCACGTATTCCTCTAATTATAAGATCATGTATGTATGACTTCTCTGAACTTGAATTAGCAAACTATTGAGATTCAGATTTTCTACATTTATAATGATAGAATAATTCTGCCTATAATTTGGATGATATTAGTTATATAGTTTATTTTTGGTTTCTGCTAATAAGCCATTGTTGGAAGCTGTTTACAGCTGTCTTGCATTCATTCATTCATAGGTAAAATGTATATATTTTCAGTTTATAACTTTAGATCAAGTTTTAATTAAAGTATCTTTTGGGGAAACTTGCTGTTTACAGTGTTTTAAGAATGTATTGCCTAAATAAATAGAACTTATTTTTTCACTACTTGAGTTTCCAAAAAAACTCTTGGGCAGTTGTTATGGTTCCTGTTTAATTACAAGCTTCATTATTGAAGTTTGGGTTTTTGTTTTTTGCTTTTTTCTGTATAATACCAGGTTCCATGTAGATATAAAAAAAAATTAGTTAGGTTTTCCATGGTTCACTTTGCTGGATAGCCAATCGGTGTTTTTTGGTTTTGAGATTTTAGTTTTAAGCTTAATGGAATCAGGATATCAATCACACACGGATAGAATGACAGAAACAAAGTTTTATTTATAAATAAACTGGTTTTAAAGCTTGTATTTAAATTGGTGTATTTCAACATCTGTTTAGTGATCATGAAGT
Organism: Lagenorhynchus albirostris; assembly: GCF_949774975.1. Lineage (NCBI taxonomy): Eukaryota > Metazoa > Chordata > Mammalia > Artiodactyla > Delphinidae > Lagenorhynchus > Lagenorhynchus albirostris. Next base: position 103,595,566 of record NC_083098.1, on the reverse strand, counting down.
TCCAGAGCCAGAATCAGAAATGAAGATGAGACTACCAAGACGAGCAAAGACAGCAGCACTAGAAAAAAGTAAACTTAACCTTGCATAATTTCTCAGTGAAGATAAAAATTAGGAGAAGATATGATGGAGGTGGAGTCCTTTGAAAAATGTCCTTTAAAATTATATTCATTTCTTTGCTTTAATAAAGTTACCCTTGTATGAAAATTAGAAGAAGTCTGATTCTTGTAGAACTTCCTGCTGTGTGATTCCACATTACTTTAGCCTGTATGAAGCAGTGAGACAGCGTCCATCAGTGTGCTCCACAGACCATCTCCATCAGTCATGGATTTAATCAGAATCTAAGGTGGGCCCAGGAACCTGCTTTTTAACAGCCTTCCCAGGTGATGCTTATGAGTTCTCACATTTAAAATCATGGCATTATAGACAACTTTTAAATGTAACTAGCTGGTAACTTGCATTTGAAAAGTTTGACTTAGATGTGGCAGATCCAACATAGATAAAAACACCTCAGAACACATTTTAAAAACGACATCTTAAGGGCATATGAAGTACCACAAACTGGCTAGAGAGGAGCTTACTTCCAGGAAAGACTAGTATAATGAACCAAAGTCCCCAGCATCCAAGTTCAACAGTTATCATTTTGATAATTTTGTGATTCTTACACTTAAAAATATTTTGATAATGCTACATGCATGAGTAATTTTTTTCATAGAATGTTTGCATATAAGAGCCCAAGTTTGCTTATGTTGTGATGGTTCCTGGGTTAGGGAAATGTTCACATATACATATTAATCATGGAGTTCTCTATGTTTTTGGCATAACAAAATATTTATTGTGGGTAATAGAAAATACTAGTAGGAAAAGAATGTGACAGGAAGTCCACTATATACTAATGTGTGAATGAGCACTATTTCTTCACTGTAAATTTATTTTCTGAATTGGCACTGGCCTGACTTAAGAAACTTAAAACTGTGTCAAATCAGTCCTCTTTCCTTCTGTAACTCCCAACCAAACACCTTTTACTCCTCTGATAATCATCTCTATTATTCAGAACAGAAATACCCTAACATCGGATCTAATACATTGGTTTTAATAATAATTGTGCTTTTTTTAGGTTTATTTACCAGAGGCCATTTAAGGTGATGTTCTAAGATGGAGCTAAAGTAAGAATGCTGTGCTTTTTTGAGCCAAATTGCTACATTACATATGTATATGTGCTTTATAAAACTTAGAAATATAAAAGGAGTCTGAAGGTTACAAAGAATGCTTATTAAGAAAAAGGAAAAGGCAGATATGGTGGTGATATAAAACAATGAAAAATAGATGATTGTTTCTCATTCTGTTGGCTCTGTGTCTTTTCCTGTGCTTCAAATTCCTTACGTAAGCCTTTTTGTTAAATCCCTGTCTTTTTAAAAATAATTTGGGGGTTGGGGTAGGCTGGGAGAAATAAGGACTTAGAAGGTACACAAAACGTGCCATAAGTAAAAGTCTTTAGAAACACACTAAACTAAATCCCATTTAACCCATAGCCAGGCAATCCAAAGGGAAGGAGCCATGTGCTTACGTACTTTACATGGACCACCATACCAAAGCTTTCCTTCTCAGCCATGGGAAAAATTAAGCATCAGACGTTGAGTATTCTTACTATTCAAGTTTTGGACACAATCACACAAGCCAATCACAAAAGCTATGCTTTTGTACTACTAAAGAGGTAAGGAATATTATCCTCATTTTAAGACATCCCTTTACACTTTAAAATAAATGGCTAAAATACAGTAAAATCGATGGATGTAAATCCATTTATCATTTTTCATTCAAAATGGATAACTTAAAAAAACCAAACAGTATTCTTATCTGCAAGAGGCACAGATTTGCTGAAGAGTCAACATGCAATTGTGCCATTGCTCTTAAAACCCAGACTTCATAGGTTTAAAAGTACAGAGAAATAACTGATCAGTTCAAATTCTCCTTATGAATGGAAACATGCTACTTGATGATAAACTATGATCAATTTTTCTATACATATATAACTTTGAAAGAGATATACTTCTAAGAGATACCTTTGCCTTTTACCAATTTGCTTCGAGGTAGTTGGTATCCACCTGTTATACAGCTGTTCATGGGTCAGGTAATCACAAATCTTTACAATACTAGCCTTCTAAATCTCACAATGCATTATATATTAAGACATTGTGCACAGAAATAAAACTGGGGACAATTATATATTTAAACTTAGGGAGTAAAAAATTCACAAAATACCATTAAAAAGAGAAACTTCAAAAATCCATTTGTACTGCAAAATTCCACAATGGTCTGGTGTAAAACATGTAAAAAGACATACAAAGAATATAATCAAAATGATTAATGCTAATGATTTAATATATAGACAAATCACAAGACTAGAAATATTTCAAAATCAATCGATAAATGCTTATCAGCAGGAAGAATGTTGACGTACAAAATAAGGATAGTGCAAGAAGAACTGCAATCTATTTCTCTTCACTTTTGAGATTTTGGTTATGAACTGTACAGCTCGCTAGAGATGCTGCTGTCAAATTCAGATTCCATTCAATGGGACGATTAAGGCACATCTTAATGGGGCTCAAAGGGCAACTTGCTGTATTCCCATCAGACAAATTCACTTTCTCATCAGTTTTCACTTGTAGCATGCTGGAAAAAAAAAAGTGTAAAGCACTTTAGTTTTTACTTTAATTTCAAAGAAACTATCAACCTTGTAAAAGAAAATTCAGTAGTTTTATTGTTCAGACCTCTAAACAATAGAGATGATTGATGGGTTTTTTTTAGCTCCTGTCTCCTTAATGAACTGAATTCAACACAGGTAATTGAGAGGTCACTCAGATACCACTGGACAAAATTAGCATATACAGATTTCATCAGTGTACATCAGAAAGGATATTTAACCTACTGAGCTTGGCCGGATTCAACCTTTCTTTTAACTTTTCCTTTAACGTACCAGGATCACAGCCTCTTTGAGACAAGAAGGAATTAACCTTTGTTGAATGCCTACCATATTCTAGGCACATTCACATGCATAATCTCAAATTTCATAACCACCAAGCAAGGTTGGTATACTGTAAGCTCATAAGAAACGATAAAAGTGAGTCACAGAGTTCCAGTACAAATAAAGTCGAATGGGCTGGAACTGGAATACAGTCCTTGCTCTTTCCCTTATGCCTGTCTACTAGCTCTCTGATGAGAATCTTCTCTAAAATCACAGAAACTTGAGAGTCCAAAGGATAGCTAGCCACTCCACATGTGTAATATTAAAGTCAATTCACATCTTCCAATGTGAATCCTTACGTTTAGAAATGATTTAATAGCTTGCTATACATTAGCTCATTTGACACGACTGATGAGTTCAGTTAGACTACATCATTCCTAAGCTTTCTTCAACCGCAGGTCAATGATCCTTCCCACTCGTAAAGAGGAAGCTGAGTTGTGTAGTATTTTAGTGGCTTATTAGAGTTGGTAAATGGCAGCAGCATCCAGACTTCTCTCCTTACAACTTCAAACAACTGACTCACTTGCCATTCAATAAGCCAGAGATTTAACCTGTTAAACCATATTTTAACAGCCATTATATTTTCACTGAGTTGAGTTCTCCCCAAACAGTCCCAGTTCCACCGAATGACATGGTTTCAATTTTTATAAATAATGAAACAAAATGACAGCTTAAAAGATTGTTCATCAAAAATAGTAAATCATCATTAAAATAATATCCAAAACCTAGAGATATGATCAATAACAACAGTAATGTTTTTCCTTCCTCCAAGGACTGCTAGTCTTCATATTTTTATTTGTATTTTCAAAACAAGAAAGTCTGATGTATGACTCTTTGAGAAACTCTAAAGCAAGCTATAAAAATACAATGATATTGAGGTAGCTTGGTAGGTAAGTATATCAGGCATCAAACTCTACAATAAAACAACGGCATGGAGCAACAAATCATAGTCCTAAAAACGATTTTTTTTTCTGTTTTCTGTTTGCTATTTGATTGACAAAGCTGTATTCATCAGAGAATACTATTCAGTAACTACACTATTGTTCTTTTCAATACTTTAAAGACTTTTAAAGTTACTTTTCTAGAGTGTACTCCAAATTTGGGAACACAAATGCCAGGGATGCACAAAACTATACACATGCATGGGAAGAAAATAGTCAAGAAAGAACTAAATGTTGTTAGTACCAATATACAGATTGACATGTTTAATTCATAAATATATACCTACAAAAACAAAACTAGCTGGTGTTTGAAGTTTGGGCACTACTGATCTTGAAGCGCTAGAACCAGAGGCATTAGAACAGCAGAGCTAGAAGTGACCTTTCTAGTCCCCACTTCCCCGCTTTTTTTTTTAAAAGAGATGATAGGGAAACTAAGATATAGGAAAATAGAAAAATAAACTGCTATTTTTCAGAGTGTTCTAACCAGATGTATGAGAACTAATATAAGAATCTCGATCTCTAATTATAATCCAGTACTTACCAGAGCACTTTTCAATTCCATCTTCTCTACCAGTCAAATTAACAGTTTTTGAATACCCATCAGAAAGCACTTTTGGATACAAAGATGAAGATATAGTCCACGCTTTCAAAAAATTTGCAGTCTACAGGAATTTTTAACAAATATACCTTTATATTTGGAAATTAAAATTTTGACTAGTTAGGTTTAATGTTAGAAATTTGTCATAGAATCATATACATTTGTACCAAGTGAAAGATTAATGTTCAACTTAATGTATTTTTTAAACAATGTTTTCATGTTTTAAAAATAGGTAATAAATTTGCAAAATTAAAAATAGATAACTACAAAATGTTATACAATGAAGTCTCTCACTGCTCCTAGCTCCTCTTCCAGGAGCAACTACTGTTGCCAATTTCTTGTGTATTATTCCAGATAGTCTCTCTGCATTGATATATATGTATATATGTCTGTTTCAAATATCTCCTTTCCCCCTACACAATTCTGAATACTGTTCTGTATCTTGCTTATATATTTTGGAGATTGTTCCATATTTGTACAATGAATATTTGATTCTTTTAATAGGTACATAGAACTCCATTCCACGGCTATGTCATAATTGACTTAGCCAGTCTTCAACTGACAAACTTTTGGGCTATTCCAATCTTTTGCTTAAAAATATCAATGTATTGAATATTCTTATGTGTGTCTCTTTAAGTATATGTGCAAGTACATCTTCAGGACTGCTGTCTAGGATTGGCATGGCTGGGTCAACCGGTGCTTTAAAAATTTTGATAGATATTACCGAAATTCCCTTCACAGACTGTGTACATTTTTACACTCTGACCAATGATATATGAAAATGTCTTCCCTCAAACTCTTATAACAATGTATAATAAAATTTAGGGAAGCTTAAAAAACTGTATGCCCTGGCTTAATTTGCATTTCTCTTCTCAGTAAACTTATTTTCATATCTTGAAGCCATTTGTATTTCCTTTTCTGTGTTGCCAGTTGAGACGATGACTTCTCTCGTATAGCCAGGCAGTTAAGAATTAATCCTGTGTTCTGTGTGATTAATCCACAGGGGTGGGATTAATCGAATCCCACCCCTCCCCACCCTGCCTAGTTTATTTGTTGTTTGTATCTGCTTACAGTGAGTTTGTCATGAATCCATTTTAAATTTTATATCATCAAATTTATCAGTCTTTTATTTCATGGCTTCTCTGTTTTACATCATGATTAAAAAGCTTAAGGAGCAGCATTTGAATCATCTGATAAAGTGGCTTTATATGTCCATATCCAGGATTCTAATGAAAGCCCAGCAATAGTGTATCCAGTGGTACTCTTGAGAGTAAAGAATTGGGGAAAATAATGTCAGGACCCAGGTTCCAGTTCTGACAATATTAATAAGCAGCCTTATGACCTTGGACATGTAACCTTAGCCTCCTTCAGCCTCACTTTCCTCATCTGTAGAAAAACAAAAGTAAATGACATCTTCCCTGCTTACATGTTTCTGATGATCTAATTAGAGTCAGTTAACATGCTTTAATAAGCATATGGAGCTATAAACAAATGCAAACGCACATACTTTGGTGAAAGGGGGAAGAAGCTGGAGAGAGGTACTTATCCGAAGTAAGTCCCCTTCTAACTCTATCTCTACCATCCAGGATCCCAGATGGCAAGTGAGGCTGAATAAGGGCAAAGGGTGCCTGCAATGATTATGGCAGACAGCTCAGCCTATTTTCAATACTCCAGTAATTTCACTCACCCTAAGACAAAGCCCCTCTCCACCATCTGAATGAAAGTTTATAGAATATGTGCATTTGGAAAGTATCAAAGATAAAAATCATTTGTGAGTTATGAAAATCCAAACAATCATCATCTGTGATTTAAAGTAATGATACTGATAATTCTAACAAAAATAATTTTTAATATATACAACTTATAATTTAAACTTGTTTTACTTATTACTGGAGATATGTGATAGTTCATTTCTGTCATACAGACAATAAACTTAAGGTGAGCCACACTGCAGGAAACAAATTTTAGTGTGATCAAGACAGGTCCGAAAATAGCATTTGTAGAGCAGTTGCTATATGCCAGGTACTATGCTAAAAGCCTTTTTTACATTACCTCATTAAGTTCTAACAATCATCCACTGAGGCTCAAAGAAGTAAAATGACTGACCCAAGGTCACACAACTAAGTGAGTCTACAGGGCCTATGATCTATTTACACTATCCTGCACACTGACTCTTGGTTTGTGATTCTGTCATGATTCTCCCTTCGTGTTAATATCCATTTATCTATTTCTTTAGAATACTTAACATACGCCACATGTCTGGCCTACGGCCATAACCTTATCCAGGAGACCTATATGTTTAGAGCATGACTTTTCTTTATGTTTAACTAAAGAGGGGGCTGCCAGTCATATCTTTTAATTTCTCAGTGTGAAAAAAGAAAAAACGTTAGGGCAGAGACTGACATGAGAGCTACCATAAAACTATTCTTTAGGTTAAGGGTTTCAGGGAACACAAGTTTATCTTTTCAAAGAGAGAAAGAACTCAATTGTATGCATGGATAAACAATTCTGATATAGGATTTGGAATTTGAATAGTTGCTATAATGTCGCTGAAACCATCAAATTTGAACTTAATGCCAGTGGGTGACTGGTTTATTTTCCTTTGGAAATAATTAACTGAATTAATTACTGTTAATTCAGTAAAAAGTTTACTGAATAGTTGTAACTCAGCACTGTCTTTGACCCTGATCTCTCTACAAATCTGTCCAAATATCATGATATGGTTGTCAGTCTGCAAAACTAGAGAACCTTCCTGAAGTAGACAAGTGTATTCCCATGTTTTGGATGTAATAAGTTATAAAAATGAAGTCATTGGTCTACTGGACCCTAAATGTGATGGTTCTTAGGTTCTAGGAGGCCAGTATAGAGGACCATGCCACAGAGCAAAATGTGTCACTTCTATACGGAGCTGGCATGTGTTCATCAGCAAGGTCCGCTGTTAAGTAAAGTTAAATCCTTAACCAGTACCTACCTAATATGTTAGGAATATAAAAGACTGTGATGGTATCTGTCTTCAAGCGTTTTGCAGCTTGGTAAGGAGACAGTGGGGAAAAAGTATTCATAAGTTACCAGAATTAAAAGCAGTAAAAAAAGGAGTACCTAAGGGCAAAGGGATTACAGAGAAGGGAAAGATGAATCCCAGAAGTGGGGAGATGAGGGGGAAAAACATTTGAAATAGGTCTTCAGGGATGAGGATTTTAGGAAAGTGGGACAGAGGGAGACTTTAGAGCCTGAGTTCTGATCCTGAATCAAATCACTCACCCGCTGAGTGTACACTCCTTAGCCTCTAAGCTTCAATTTAACTGGATAGTGAAGATAGAATACCACCATCTTAAGGGTAATGTGATTATTAAATGAGTTGATGTAGATAAAGCACCTGGCATAGAGAATGCATGTAATATGCCCAGCTGGACACATAGTAAGGAGTCAATAAATGTTAGTACTAATAACAAAAATCAAAATAAAAAATTACATGTTTGGGAATAAAGTATGGCAGATATGTGTATGATTTGTTTCTACAATGTTCACCATACTAGTTTGTTCCTATAATTTGTATAGTCAGATAATAATACGACAGTTTAATTTTGAATCTCTGGGCTTAAAGGGGATCAAACGTAAAAAAGCCATACAATGTAGCCAGGTAAACATGGTCCACTAGTGAACCATGAGGTCTAACACAACCAAATAGATCCTTTCTCTTGTTGGCAAACTCTCTAAGAGTTAGGTTGTACAGGTTTTATGGTTTTTTTAAAAGACTTAATTTATCTCAAGAGTAAAATTTCCCTTTGGTAAGATACTGATGAATTTAAAGGCTTTGACAGATTGTTAAGGGGGAGATTTTAAGCCAGCCATTTTTTCTGACTTGCTTTTGATTATTTGATGTGGTTACTGGAGGAGCAGAAGAACCTGGTGGTTAAGAGCAAGACTTGGAAATCTGAGAGTCTCGGATTAGAGTCCTAGATTTGCAATTTTACTGCAACCAATTTTAGGAAAATTACTTTTTCAATAAAAGATTAGCACGTATACAGATTGCCAACAAACACATGAAAGGATGCTCAACATCACTAATCATTAGAGAAATGCAAATCAAAACTACAATGAGATATCACCTCACACCAGTCAGAATGGCCATCATCAAAAAATCTATGAACAATAAATGCTGGAGAGGGTGTGGAGAAAAGGGAACCCTCCTACACTGTTGGTGGGAATGTAAACTGATACAGCCACTATGGAGAACAGTATGGAGGTTCCTTAAAAAACTAAAAACAGAACTACCACATGACCCAGCAATCCCACTACTGGGCATATATACCCTGAGAAAACCATAATTCAAAAAGGGTCATGTACCACAATGTTCATTGCAGCACTATTTACAATAGCCAGGACATGGAAGCAACCTAAGTGTCCATCGACAGATGAATGGATAAAGAAGATGTGGCACATATATACAATGGAATATTACTCAGCCATAAAAAGAAACGAAATTGAGTTATTTCTAGTGAGGTGGATGGACCTAGAGTCTGTCATATAGAGTGGAGTAAGTCAGAAAGAGAAAAAGAAATATTGTATGCTATCATGTATATATGGAATCTAAAAAAAAAAAAGAAGAACCTAGGGGCAAGACAGGTATAAAGATGCAGATGTAGAGAATGGCCTTGAGGACACAGGGAGGGGGAAGGATAAGCTGGGACAAAGCGAGAGAGTGGCATGGACATATATACACTACCAAATGTAAAATAGATAGCTAGTAGGAAGCAGCAGCACAGCACAGGCAGATGGGCTTGGTGCTTTGTGATCACCTAGAGGGGTGAGATAGGGTGGGTGGGAGGGAGACGCAAGAGGGAGAAGATATGGGGATATATGTATATGTATAGCTGATTCACTTTGTTAAAAAGCAGAAACTAACACACCATTGTAAAGCAATTATACTCCAAAAAAGATGTTAAAAAAAAAGAAAGATTAACACATGGTGCATAGTATGTGCTTAATTAGTAAGTGCTACCATGATTATTAGAGAGCAAACCATGGTAATCAAGAATTCAAAAGAAAACATTTAGAATTGAATCATTTCTACTGAGAAATGAGATAATCTACCTGAATTTTTAGTTGAATGGAATGAAGGAGATTGCAGTCAGATCAAAGGTACAAAACAAATTCTCTCCAGGAATCAATGAACAGTTTGCATTGCTACGTGACTTAGAAATGATTCTTGGCCTTGTAGGGATCCCTGAATTTCTTAGTGAACTTGTATATTAAATTAGTACAACTGTGCCTAAAGCAGTACTGTATTCAAATATTCAGTAACTACATGTGATTCACATACCTTTATAAAAATAAAATAGAAAACTTCAGTACTAATATGAAAGTAAAAGCAATTAGCAAGTTGTTTATCTAAAATAATGCCAACTAACTGTAAAAGATCGCCGAACCTGGCATGACTTAGAACAAATGTTTTTGAACCCTGTTCCCACAGGCCTTCTCAGGAACTTATCAATGATCATCATCAATGATTCCGACCCTCTTATTTTTTTTTTAAATATACCATCTGTGGCAGATTAATTCCATTAGTAGCCTCAGTTCTTCACCCATCACTATATGCACTCTCTCTGCCCTGTCATTTTACCATGTCCTCTCATTCTGCCTCACCTATGTGATTTGCTCTAGCTAATGGGATATTAGCAAATATGATGCAAGCTGAAGTTGAGAAATTGGGCATTTATGCTCACTTTTACACCTCTGCTTTTGCCCTGAGAACATGCCTGGGCTGGTTTACTGGATGGCTATGAGAGACTCAGGGGGAAGCTGCTATGGAGCAGGGCGAAGCTATCCACTTGACAGCCAGCTAACCCCAAAACACTCGACGGAGCCCAGCCAATATCCAAAGAACCTCCAGGCTTATTTTCAAATCACTGATTCATGAGTGAAATAAATGCTTATTTACTTTAAGCTAACGAGTTTTGGGGTGGTGTGTAATGTAGCATTGCTGTGGCAATAGATAAATAATAGACCATCTCTTCTCAATTGGATCCTCACCATGATGTTTAAACAAGTGCGAGGTCTCTCATTCCTTAAAAAACAAGGCTTCACTCAATCTTTTACCTTCCTGAGGTTAATATTTTTAGAGTTAGATTACTTTAATGAGTTGTCCTATACTTGCTCCCACCATTTTCGATACCTCTCATTCTTTAACCTACTCCAATCCAGCTTCCAGGCCTTTTACTCCATGAGGACAGCACTAAAGTCACCAATGAAATGATAAGTCTAATGAACGATCTTTAGTTTCAACTTTTTTGCCTTCCTAACAACATTCAACACTGTTGCCCATTTCTTCTGCTATGGACTGGATTGTGTCGGGCCCCTCTCTCCCCCATGCCCCTCCCGTCTCCCTGCCTCAGATTTATATATTAAGAGATACAGGGCTTTTAGGAAGTAATTAAGGTGAAATGAGGTCACAGGGCAGGGCCATAATCCAATAGGATTGATGTCCCTATAAGACGAGAAGGAGATACCAGAGAACGGGAAAATGGCCTGCAAGCCAGGAAAAGAGCTCTCATCGGCAACACAGAACCCTCCAGATCTTGGACTTCCCAGCCTCCAGAACTGTGAGGCAATAAATTTCTGTTGTTTAAGTCATGCAGTCCATGTTATTTTGTTATGGCAGCCTGAGCAGAGTAAGATACACTCTTTCTTGAGACTCACTTTTTTTTGGCTTTTGAGACAAAAAACAATACTGGCTTTCCTCTGCCTCTTCCTGTCACTGCAAGGCATACCCACTCTACCTGCAGAATACATATTGGCATTTCTCAAGGTTGAGTCCCAGGCTTTCTTTTCTTCTTCTCCTATACTCTCCCTTAGCTCTCATCCATACTCAGTTTCAGTCATGAATGATATCCTAGATATCTCAATTTTCCTGAGTACTCAACCTAAAGCAGCACTCCCTAAAAACTCCTTATGTCATTTAATTTCATTAACACAGAATTTACCAGTGCCTTCTGTTTTCTATTTTATTTTTCCCCCCTCCCAAAAAAATACAAGCTTGATGACAGTAGAAATCCCTGCTGGTCTTGTTCAGTATATTATTTTCAGCACCTAGCATACAGAAACTGGATAAATATTTGTTAAAAAAATAAATCTGGGATATTTGTTTCTGGCCATGATGAAGTAACAAAATGAATTTGCCCTCTCACTTTAAACAACTTAAAAAAACCCCACAAAATATATGAAATAATGTTTTTAAGATAATGGATGACAGGAAGTACAGGATGACAATGATTCCTGACAAAAGGGAAGCAAAAGGTGGTAAGACCTAAAATTTTCTCTGGCTTACTGCTTGGAGAGTTTCCAGGCTGCAATATAGGGGGAACCCAAATAGAGCTTGGAAATCTTCTTGAGAAAGGAAGACAGAGTTTGGAGGTGAAGGAGTCCCAGGTGACTAGAATGTGTGGAGCAGAATACAGGATAGAGAGCTGCAGAGAGAGCTAGTTCCAGAGCTCCTCGCAAGTCTGTAGATAAATACTGATCAGTACATTAATGCTTCCCAAGGCTGTGAGAAAGACCACTGAAAAGGACCAGCTGGAAAATACCTAGAGGCCATACAGGACTGGATATGATTGGTGTTCCCACCAAAAAGAATGGAAAGACCTCCTAGCCCCTGGGGCATTAAGTAGAGTCCTCAGACAGGTGTTGGTACTACCTGACTAGTGGGGTAAAATTAGCCACTGAGAGGACGTGAACATGGTTTTTGAGAACGTGCATGGTCTATCCTTCACTTGCTCCTCAATCTTCACCACACCTGACATCACGCTCCTCCTTTCCGTCTTGACTCAAGACACACCAGTCATGTCTTATCCCTCTTACCCGCCAGGAATACCATGCCTCATACTTTTTTCACATTCAGTTCTTCCTGGAAGGTCACTGCTCCCCTCCCCATTCTCTGCCACTTGGCCTAGTTGGTTCCTACTCAGTCTTCCTACTCACTCTCACTCAGCTCAATGGTCATTTCCTCAGAAGTCTTCCTTCACTTCTCTGACTTGATAAGATCTCCCTATAAGGAATTCTCATAGTACCACCTACGAATTAAGAAGTTGTAAGATTTGTGTAACTGTTTTCTCAATGTCTGCCTCTCCAAACAAACTTGACCGTGAATGGAGTGACATCTGGTTTTGTCCCCCCATCATATTCCATATGTCTAGCATACTGCCTGGCACACAGGAGACAAACCTTTTTGAAAGAATTAATGGGGTCTATAGATACTGGCTTTTAAAATCTAGCCTTCTGTACGTTTATATAACACAGAGGCAAAGAAGCAAACAAATGAATTTTCCAGGTTGCCTAGAACTGGAATTGAGGGGGAGAAAAAAGAAGCCAAGATCTTGCTTAAAATTAAACAAAAACAAGGAAGAAAAAAACCTGGCAGGATGAAATCATTCACACACCTACTCTGCCTTTTATTTTTCTGTAATTAAACAAAAGGTGAATTCAGTAGGCTTTATATTATGATAATCACAGGATACTCAGCTCCACTACAAAGAAAACTATTTACTGCCCAGGAAAAATGAGGAGAAAAACATGGTAGCCATGAAAGCTGAATTAAAAATTTTGAATTACTAAGTGAAGAAATAGAGAAGGAAAAAAGGGGTAGAAAAGGGGAGAGGAGAACACTTGAGGAAGGAATTTAAGGTGTGAAGCACTGAAATCAATCTCTTTCTAACAGGTGGTAGCAGCTGGTTAAGGAAGAGAAGGGCGACCCTTGAACTTACCTCAGATAGACAAAGCAGGTCTGGAGGCTGCTGGGGAGAATAAAGGTTTACAAAACAGAATAAAACTGGCATTGATGCTCCCCCAGCACCACTGTGCTGGATAAAGACAGGTCTTGTTCCATAGAGAAAAACAAAATAACACAACTACACGTCAGAAATGTATTGTGTGTGAGGTGGGAGTGGACAACAGGGAGTGAGTATGGATGGGTGTTGGGAATTAACTGGATATAATAATCTTAATTTACTAAAAAAATACAATAATTTTTTTTCTAGTCACACCTTATTAAAATTCTACTGATATTACCAGGGGTCAGCAAACTTTTTCTGCAAAGGGCCAGATAATTAATATATTAGACTTTGTGGGCTTTATAATCTCTGTTGCAACTACTCAATTCAGCTTCTGTGGCATAAAAACAGCAATAGACAAACACATAAGTGAATGAGCATGGCAATGTTCCAATAAAACTACTTACAGACGCCCCAAGTTAGAAAGTTAATTTTGTTTGAAAATAGTGCTGTACTCCATATCCATTAAAAGGGAGAATCAGGGCTTCCCTGGTGGCGCAGTGGTTGAGAGTGCCTGCTGATGCAGGGTCGCCTGGACTCAGGTTCGTGCCCCGGTCCAGGAGGATCCCACATGCCTCGCAGAGGCTAGGCCCGTGAGCCATGGCCACTGAGCCTGCGCATCCGGAGCCTGTGCTCCGCAACGGGAGAGGCCACAGCAGTGAGAGGCCCGCGTACCGCAAAAAAAAGGGAGAATCAAACAAATTATCTTTCTTTAACTTATACTAATTATGTTGCCAAAGTGAAAAAACAACTTGAAATATTTTTTGATAAGTTCCCTGAGTTCCTTTGTAACTCTAGTATCTAACAATGCATGGTAGATCAAAAGAAAAATATACAATATTTGTTGAATAAATTGAATAGTTTTCCATGAAAGATACGGGGCAATTAGTAAAGCAGAATGTCCGTAACAGTTGACAAAGCAATGGTATATAAGATATGCAATAACAATTCTAAGACAAAAAATCAAGACAAGGAATTACTAAAGTAGCTGTTTCATATCTTAACATAGTATTATGGCAATAATACTATATTAAAACTCTTTAAAACCTAACATTCTTCTCTTTACTCAGTTCCTATGAAAATTATAATGATGGGAAAATAACCAATTGTAAACAGAATGGAGTTTTATTAACATTTTTTGATTTCATTAGAATACTTTAAATTATTGGGTCACAGTTTTAATATTTTTACTGATGGAACTGGCAAGTAAAATGGTAATATGAAGCCCATGTAATAAAGAATAGGTCAATGTATTTATTATTTCTTACATTAAAATATCTGTCTTTGTTTCATCCAGTTCTGACCAAATTAAGTGTGGATAAATTAAGACTTGAGGAGACACTGATCTCGTATGTTTTCCTAAACTCGTAAGATACTTTCTCATGGTCTGTAATACAGAGACGAAAGCCACATGAACTGACTGCTACCACAGCTCTTCCTTTCTTAACTCATTATGAAATAAAATCTAATATACAAAAACGAAACTTATTACACAAAATAGGCTGATCCACCATGCATTGTTAGACATTAGAGTTACAAAGGAACTCAGAGAACTTATCAAAAAATATTTCAAGTTGTTTTTTCACTTTGGCAACATAATTAGTATAAGCTGAAGAAAGATAATTTGTTTGATTCTCCCTATTAATGGATATGGAGTACAGCACTATTTTCAAACAAAATTAACTTTCTAACTTGGGGCATCTGTAAGCAGTTTTATTGGAACATTGCCATGCTCATTCACTTATGTGTTTGTCTATTGCTATTTTTATGCCACAGAAGCTGAATTGAGTAGTTGCAACAGAGATTATAAAGCCCACAAAGCCTAAAATATTAATTATGTGTCTTCTTTCAATGGTGAATCTTAGTAAAGCACTTACAATTTAATTTTGATTACTCTAACAATTTACGTACAACAAGAACAAATCTAGTACATAGATTAACTTACAGTTTTACAGTCATTGCTTTCTTTCTGGGAACATCACAGTAAGTACAGAGAAAGCCTAGCAGGAAACTATGTAGAGCAGTGCTTCCTAATTATGTTGCCCAGACTGTGTTCTGTGGGATATAAAATTTGGAGAATGCAGTTTAACATGCTAATGGGGCACTGCGACTCAATAAGCGCAGGAAAGAGAAGGGAGCATTTCCCAACGTTATTAGACCACAGAACGCTCTGCACACAGAACATCTTGGTGGACGAGCATTTCCTGGAATACACCTTTGGAATGCTTGCGTAGCAAACTAGATTAAGGTGACTAAATCATCTGGAAACGTTTTTCTATCAGAATGAAATTCAGAAAATCATCTACTCTCTGCTTCACAGTTTTTCCATTAGAAGATAATTATGATGCTGAGTAACAGCACATGAAGTAACTCTAATTCTAAATTTTCTTTTTAAATGCTAAAGGATACTCTGTGCCGAGGGTTGCCTCAATCATACAAATTTAAAAGAATATCTTGAGTTAGGATTCAAAAAAAAAATATGGTAAAATGTTCATTAGCAGGACCAGAAGTATGCACGGTTAGTATCAGTTTTAGGTAGTTAAAGGAGTAATCACCCATCAGTTATACACCTGAGTGAAAACCAGAATTCTGAATGGAAAGAATATATATATATATATATATATATATATATATATATATATATATATATTCAGTCGGTTTTGAGGATAGACCACAAAACAGGAGAAGCTGACAAACTGAACTTTTTTCAATCCAATCGAAAGTGTCAACTTGAGTTCTGAATTTTTATGGGAAAATTTAACGTTTTAGGAAAATAGTAGCTTTAAGTACACACTAGGTCATTCTAGTTTGAAATTTCCTCAGAGGTGTCCAAAGTCCATTTATTACATCCAGATATGTATCAATTAGGAAAAGGCACACCTTTGCTTTAGGAATTCAAGACACTGACATTGAAGAGGTCTATATTATTATTTTCAATAGTCACACACAATTTTAGGCCATTATCACCTCCGAAACCATCTCTTACAATTGGCCCTTCACACACCCCATTCTGCCCTCCCCTCAAATCTACACTCTGTGCAGCTATTAGAAAAAGACTCCTTAGAATTACACTTTGATCACATAGTTTATCACAATTCACAGAATAAATTCTTGGTTTGATCTCTTTTCTTCCTGTTACACCCACTTGGTGAACCTAATTACTCTTAAGTATAAGGGCCCACCTTTCTCCAAGCTTACATGCTGGCAACTGAGATAAAATCACAAAGCTGTTCAATCCTGTTATTTCTTGAGACAGTATTTCAAACATTATCCACAGAGCTCAATGCCCACCATGCTACTCTTAGATTACCTCTTGATTCATAGAAAATAGACTCTACTATCCTGAATATTCTGCCCATAAACTGCTTTGCATCCTCATATATTATCCCCACTATCCTCACGTTTTAAGAGAGAAATGACTCTTCTGGCCAAAACCAATCTCTCTAATGATGCCCCAAGATATCCCATAATGAAGTCAGGGGCTTCACTCCATTGTTCCTACTTGCCATCTCATTTTTCTATCTTCAATCTTTTTTTTCCCACTGGCTTCTTCCCATTGGCATCTAAACATCCTTCAACTGGGCTTCCTCTCACTACTTCCCTATTTTCTCTCCAATCATAGCTATTTACATTTTTCTGTGCTAATTTTCTTCATTTCCTCTTCCTGCATTTAGTCAATCACAACATTTCTGGCTCTATTAGTCCACCAAAACTGCTCTCTCCCAAATCTCTAAAATAACCTCTTGTGCTATGTTCAATGGAACATTTCAAGGCCTAACTGACCTCTTAATAACATTTTACACTGTTGTTTTTTCTCTTCTTAAAACATATTTCGTTTCGCCACGCTCTGCTGGCTCTCCTCTTACCTCCTGACTACTCATCAGTCTCCTTTTACACATATCTTTTCCTTTCTCCATATCTTTGGGGCTCCGAGACCCTATGTTCTTCATATTTTACACTGAACAGTCTCTTCCACTCTATGGCTTCAATTATTTGCTGCCCCCAAAATCTGTATCTCCAGCTCAGACCCCTCTCCTGAGCAAAAAACCCATATTAACTCATTCCTTCCTAAACATCTTTTCTTGGATACCCCACTAGATACCTCAAATTTCTTATGTCTAAAACTGAACACCTTGAGTGTTCTCTTATATCTCAGTGAATATTACAATCACCTACCCAGATGCTGAAGCCGAAAACCTGGATGTTATCCTTCATTCCTCTCTTCTCTAAGACAGGTTGATTCTACTTCATGGATTTCTCTCAAATATATCGATTCTTCCCCATTACTGCCACTATTAGGGCTCCAGATATATTTTTTTTCATCAACTGATGCTGACCTCACAATTTGGGCTATGCTTCCATCGGTAGCTTTATCTTCTGCCATTTTTCCATCTACCCCCTGCCCCATCCTTAATTCCTATTTTGTGTCTCAGCTATATGAACTAAATTAACCAGTGCTCCAGACAAGCCTGCTCTCTTCTGCCACCCAAATTTTCCCTCTGCAATTTGCTTCTGCCTGAAATACTCTCTGGACTTCTAATACTTTGTCATCCTTCAAATTCCAGCTTAAAAGTAGGAATCCTTGCCTAATTCTCTGAACCTGGGTTCAATTTCCCTGTGACGTGCTCCTACAGTCAATCTCTCCCATCACAGCACTCATCTTTCTACCAGAATTGCCTATTCACTATCCCCCATGAGATGATAAGCTCCTTAAGAGTACAAACCATGACTTTCACCATTCTACCCTCTTAAACCATATAATATCCCACTTAAAACATAAAATACACTCTATATATTGAATAAATAAGTGATATAGATCTTCTTTTTCTCACTTAGATGGAAAAAGAACTTTTTGAACCTTTTCCGGTGCCTAAGAGCATATTGTAGGCATTCAAAAAGTATTTGTTGAAACAAGAATAGAATAGAATTGCATTTCTTCTTCTTCCTTTCCATGTCTACGGTTGATATATAGCAGTACAAATGTAGTCAAGTATAACTTTTAAAACTTCTGTGTATTAAACTATATATGGACAGTTAATCTTGAAATGTTTAAAAACAAGACATTTGTGGTAGAAGCAAAACTCTTTATCAACAGAAATATTCCATTAATTCATTATATACCTAAAAAGTCCTGTTGTTAAAAGTCTATCTCCAATTTCCAGTCACTAAGTACTCTATGAAGAAGAAAAACACATATAAAACTAATAATGAATTTTAGTGTCATTTCCAAAAAGGCAAAAAGAAGTATGGACTATCAAGAATAATGAGAAAAAAACAACACCTTAAGAAACATTTAGAAATCGGATAATATAACAAATATTGCTATAAATACAACTTTATAAAAATAATGTCCCTGTTGATTGAATGGAAAAAAAAAAGAATGTTAAAAAATAAAGAAGGAAAGTTATCAGTAAAAGATAAATAAAACTTTAAGCAGAACAGGAACTACTACTAGTAATTTTTAAAATGAGAAAAGGTGAAAAACAACACTTAATATGATATTAAGAATTTTTTAAATGTCACAAGGATTTGAAATTAATTTGAAAAGTAATAATTAGGCATCTTCCATTTTATTTTTCTAGGGTGATCTCATATTTATAGTGAGGTGAAGAATCATATTAAAATAAATTTACACTTATACCTTAGAAAGATACAATGGTTAAGAAGCTGGAAGGAACAAAATACAGTTCTGTTGAAAAATGACAATGTAAACTAGCTTTAGTATGAAATGAGGATGGTATAAAGAATTAAAAATGAAACACTACACTTTATTCTCCATTCATGGCAGTCTTTTAAAAATATGTGTGAATATTTTTAGGTGAATTATAAGTTCTTTTAAAAAAATAACTATCAGATTTCCTCCCTCTTTTTCCCCGATATACTATTTGTTATAATATTATTTTTAGTTATCCTTAGGGCAAGAAACAAAGGGCATTACTTTTAGATTTGACTCATCTTTCATAATGGAGACTCTAATTTGACCACCTTTAAAATTTTAATCACTGAATGTTAGATAGTTAAAATTTTAAAATCACTGCATGTTAGATATACTGAAATAGGTATTATAAAGTTATTCAGTTAAGTAATTGAATTTTGGGGGTCATAATAATCTTCTAACCTATTAAAACTTGAGTTTAATTACTGATTTTAATATTTTAATTTAGGACCTGAGAGTGTTCTTTTAGCTTTTAAAAAAGTTTTTTAAAAAGGTAACAAAAATAAAGCTGCCAATACCTTCTGGACCCCACAAAAGCCTCCCCTAAAATACACAATGTAACAATGCAACCATATGATAAAATATCCTTAAATTTCCAAATGTAACCTGGCACTCTTTCATGTCAGGGAAGTAATCAACAAGCACTACCACACTCTCACTTATCCTAAATTGTCTAGCACCTATCAATAAGCAGAGCTTGAACTCACTATGATGGCAACTACAGTGTTTACACCCAATTTTTGCTAGGTTCTAGGGGTAACAGTCTCCCTGAGGCACCAATGCCAGGTCAGTATAACTGAGTAAAGCCCATAATTACTTGCTGAAGTCATTTCAGTTTGCATTCTGAATTTAGCAGTACCTTAAAATTACCTGTATACGACTTTCTCCCTTGCTAGGCTACGGATCATCTCCATAAAGAAATCCTTTATATCCATGGAATCTAGTTCAATGTCAGATATGAAAAAACTATTCAACAAGTTGCTGATTTATTGGGGAAAAAAATCTTGTTCCTTGATACTCTTTAAATAATAAAATCTTAAAGTGGTTCCCAAAGTAGTACCAAAGGGCCTAACAACTTAATGGTATGTAAGACTGATACCCTAGGATTATTACATGTTATAGTCTTTATCAATTTAGCCATGAGATAGTTTTTACTTCCAGATGGTCTCAAATCAAGACAATAAATATATATTAGCCTGTAGTGTAGTAGTTAATTTTTAGATAGTTACTTGGGCATATTTATTTGTCAAACTGTTTTCTATATTTTATATTAGAGCTATCAGATACAAAAGCAGGTAATGTTTATGTTAATATTTTTAGAAGCTTTCTATGTCTCAAATATACTTTAATTTGCTTGAAATCCTGGACACATTTAGGTGTGGGAAAGTGCACTGGGACATTTAGCAGCACCTAATTTCACGAGTTTCATACTAGGTGCCAAGAAATTAGATTGTCCAAATTTTTTGGAAATAAAACTAAATCAGCTGTTCTTTTTCTACCCATTATCTCATACTTTACTCAAGGCACCTACAATGAAACTTTAAAATTAAGTAGAGAAAAACTTACCTAGTTGGGATTTTGAATAATAGTTTGCCATTTGTCCACTGTTGCAAGACTGCCGTTTATGTCTTTTTGTTGACATTTCTGTGGTCTTCCATGGTGGTCTTTTTCTTTTGTTCAATTTGCTAAGAACTTCAGAACTATCAGAAGGATTCTTGTCATAGTTAACACATTTAATTAATTTACTATTGTCAAGTTGGCTAGGAAATTTATTGCTTGAAGGACTATTTGCTTTAGCATTTTCTATTTCTTTAGATTGCTTTTTAAAAGAATTTTGCCTAGCAGAATGGGATCTTAAGGTAATGTGCTTTGATTCTTCTATGTGAGTTTGATGATTACTTCCACTGTTAACAGATTCAGGAGAGTAAATGATTGTATTTAACTTAAAAGTATTTCTGTGTTCAAGATAGTTGATCTTCCTCAAAAATATTCTACAATCTTTTAAGGTTTTTGACCTCCAATTATTTGGACATACATTTCCTAGTCTTGGGCCCTTTTCAAAATCTTTTTGGCTGCAGTTTGTTCCATTCTCCTTTGCTTCTGACTTAAATTTATTCTCTAAACTACCATGTGTTTTGAAGTCAGACATTGCCACCCTCTGTTGCAAAAAGTCATCCCTGACCTTAGGTGGCAAAATAAACTGATTAACTACTGTGTTTTTTCCTTGGCGTGGGATGTCAGCATTTGTTCCTCCCTCAGTCTTACTCAAAAATTGGTTCTGACAAAAAAATCTTAAGTTCCTCCTTTTAGAGATCCAAGCACCTGTTCCATGGCTGTGCAGCTTTCCCTCTCTTCTCCACCTTTCATGCCGCAACCTCTTAAACTCAGTTCTTTTTAACCTAGTTAGTGTTAAATTACTTTTCACATTTAAGAGTGGAGAGCTAACCACTTTATGCAGTATATGCAACTTCCCTGCTGATTTTGAAGGAGAAGATAGTGCAAATTTTTTAAAGTGCTTTCTGAAGGGGCTGGTATTAAAATCAGAATATTTGGTCCCTAATTTAATTCCTCTGGTATTTATTACTTCCAAAGGGTTTCGTGCATTTGCTTTTCTAACTAGTGAAAGAGACTGCGTTTCTGTTGTTTGCATAAACCAGGTACAGAGTTCATTCAAATCATACTTTTTCCGAAAAAGCATTTTTACAGGTGAAACTTCAAGTTCTAAAAAACAGGTGTCCAAAGGGCTTGCTATTTTGAAGTTATCATTTTCAATGTGTTCTCTTTTTTTATGAACACAATTTTCAGCTTCATCTCCACTCACGGGCACCCAAGCATTTGTTATTTGCTCAAATCTATTGTTTAATTCCTCTAATAAGGAATCGTTTGAAGTAGAAGCAGCCCACCACCTGAGCAAAGGGTTTGATGAAATTATAGGGTCCAAGGATACTTCAGAAATGGGTATTAACTTATCTTCCAAACGCTTTTTTGCATTCCTTGAATTTCTAGCTCCTGGTGTACCTTTGGAAGCTATTTTAATCCTTGACTGCTTATGTTTGTCCTTCTGACTTTTACCTTTCTGCAAATGGAGTTTACACGATTTATGGAGCAGAGCATTTCTATAAATAAGTGAACCAGAAGATGCTAATGAATGTAAGAAATGCAGAGATGGTTTTCGATCCCTAATAGAATGTCTCAAAGGTATAGTAGCAACCATACTTTTTGATCCATTCTTAAATTCGTCAGCTTCAGTGTGCCTTGTATCCACGGTGCACTGGTGATCATATTTTACTTCAGGCAGATTTTTTTCTAATATATTCTCTTGTTCTAAGGGAGGTAAGCAGCTGCTAATACTTACTTCTCTCTCCTGAGGTGAAATTCTATTAATAGTCACAGATATGCCAGAGATTTTCACTTTTGCAGGTCTACCAGGCTTCCTAATTATTGCCAAAGACTTCTGATTTGGTCGAATAATGTTCTTGGAAGGTTGAGGTATCACAGACTTGTTCTTGATAGGTCTAACATATTCAAAGCCAGACCCCAAGGTCTCAGTTTCAGTAGTCAGACTTGAAATAGCACTTATTCTTTCACCCGAGTCTATTTCACATTCTCTAATATTTCTGAGACTATTATATTCTGTTGGAAAAGCAGCAACGTTATTATTTAAAGACATACCATTGCTTATGTTTACACTTCCTTCAGAAACATGCCTTTTAGTTCTTCTTGACCTTCCATAAATAACAGTTACTATAATACTCTTCTTATATATACCTTCTTTTACTTCTGATAAGAGAGATTCTGGGCTTTTCTTTTCAGCACTAAAGGACTCATTTTGGCAAATGGTGATGTCCGTTTGGTCAGTTTTAGGTTTGGGTGGTCTTCCAATTGGTCGCTTAATCTGTTTCACAACCTGGGGACCTATTTTTTTAGGTCTACCTGGTTTTCTTTTAAAAGATGAATCAATAGCACTGCTTGAATATTCCTTAGGTTCCTCTTGTGGCTTATCACTATTCATATCATCTGTAAACACTGCAGAGGATTCTGCAGTTTCTTTTGCACAATTAAATTTGTTTAGTTCTTTTTGGAGACCGTCACTATCATTAAGATTAGAACTATAATTTTCAAAGTTGGCATTTGGGATATTCTCATTTGTTTCTTTTTTTTTTTCATTTACTTGATGAGTTGGTCGTTTTTCTGAAGGAAGATAGCAATTTGATTCGGAATTACCAACTGAAGTTAAAGTATATTTGACTCCTTCACTGCTTTTAACCTCAGATAAAAACATGAGTTTGATAGGACTAGAATAGTTGGCAAAAGAAGAGCTTTCAATGGCTTCATATTTTGTTGGTACATTTTCAACACTGGAAATCAAGCTACGTGTATTTAAAACAGATGACTTTTTCTGGTTATCAAGTCTTTTGTTATTCAAATCTATTGTAGGTATATGATTGCTTTTAATATTGGTGGATGCCACTATGGGTTTTGATAAACTCTGCTCTTTGCATGTCATTCTACTTACAGTAAGAGTCATATTTCTACCAGCATGTTGATCTTTATCATCAATTTCGATCAATTTCTTGGATGCTTTATATCCTTCCGATAATGACTGATTATTCCAAGACTTTTTGGCCATATTTATTGTATCTTCCAAACGTTCCACAACAACTTGTAAATTAGAATTCATTGCAATTTTGTTTAAATCTATATTGTTCGAGCTTTCAATCTGAATATTTTTTACTGGATCTTTTTTTTTTGTAGAGTCACAGACTTTTTTGGCCTTAGGTGATTTTTTGAAAATATAATTATTTGTTACATATATAGAATACCACCCTGGAGGTACAATATTTCGTTTAGTTCTGCTCAAAAGTCCAGGGACATCACTTTTCAAAGGAGTTTGAATATTCTCTAATTTTGGATTCTCTTTATGATTTTGCAAAAAATTTTTTCCAGCCACAGATTTCTCCTGTGATCTTCTTATGCTCCTTTTCTCAGAAGTTGTTTTAAAGCTTTCTGGAAATGCATCAAAAGCTAAGTTAGCTTCTAAATTAAGAGGTAGTTGCAATGATTGTAATCCATAATCTGGTGAAAATGTTTCTGCATGATTATTACCTTGAAGGTTTTTAGAATTTTGTAAAGGCGGCCCTTGGCAATGATAGAATTCTTCTTTGTCCGCTGAAAATAGTTCATCGTGGCACACAAATTTCCTTGGATTTTTTTCAGTGTATTTTTTTCTTACAAAGTTTTCATCAAGACTAGCAAGTTCTCTTTTTATCTGTAAAGACTGCCTTCTAAATATGGGTGAATCAGGAGAGTTGCGCATTGCAAGTAAGGTTTCTTGACGCTTTCGAAATCTTGTCTGAATAATTTTATTTTCTACCTTTTTATCATGTTGACTCAGTAATTCCATAAAACTGTAATCACTGGCCTTTGCATTATGCAAGAGAGAGGTTATTAAATCTCTCAATTTTAAATCATTATCTCTATTACAATCACTGCTAGATAATTTTATAAGGTTTGTCATATCTATCGTTTCTATTGATTTTAACTTTTCATTGATACGATCCATTAAATCTTGAAAAATTACAGTAGTCTCACCTTTTTCTTGATTTGTAGTACAATTATTGCTGTCTTCCAAGAGCAAACAATCAGAGTTACTGGATTTTTTAGTTTTATGCATTTTACCTTCATGATCATCTTTGTCACTGCTTACTTCTGCTGGTGTCAGAGATGGAGGCTGGTTAATGTTTGTTTCAAGTCTGTTATTTTCTAAGGCTGAAAGCTCTGAGATGACATCTTTCAATTTTTCAAATCCTTCAGTCTGTACAGGTGATAATGGTGGGGGTGAGGGACTTCGAGATCTACAAACGTCTTTAAGACTTATTGAAACATCACGTATTTCCCTTGATGAAAGAGGAGTCTGAAAGGCTGATTTTGTGGAATGAATGTTTGGTAAGAGTCCAGAACAACACCTGTGAGAATTATAACTGTTTGCAATTCCTCTATTCACTACTGTCTTAATGTGTTCAATAGTTACAGTTTGGCAAGATAAACAATGTATATCTTTAATACAGACTGGCAGAGGCACAAAACCAGGGCTTTGTCTTTCATTGTGTAAATACCCTCTTTCTGCCAGCCTATATTCACAACTACAGGAGAGCCCATCTAAATCATCTTCAATAAGGGGATTTTGAGATTCTGAAGACACAGAATATGATGTATTACAACAGCAAAGAGAAGCAGCATTCTGCTCTTGGACTAGAAATTTCAACATAGCCAAAACTTGTTGCTGGTGATGTATGCACAAAGATTCCAAAACTTTGCTTAATGCTGATTTTCCTTTTTCCATTTTAGTAGCTTCCTCTGATTTTGCATCAACAGTTGAACTAAAAATAAAAATCAAACAAAAAATGAATTACAGCAAAAATACTAATATCGTAAGGAATTTTAATTTTAACAGAGTTTGAACAAAAGATATTTTGGTATTGCTGGACTCCTAACTCCTATGGAGAGCTGCAATAGTGACAGCTTCATTATTGTTTAGCAAAAATAAAATGAAGCACTGGTGATAATTAATTTCCTATGATAAAATATGAGTCAAAGCAAAGCCCTATGTTTTGTGATATAAAAGCTGCTGTTGATGATAGATATGATTATATTTAGAGATTGCTAATGTTTAGTGCTTTGGATATATTAAGAATATTTAATGGAAAGTGCTTCAGAAGGAGTTAAAATTTTTGTAAAGTAGACATGTTATAAATTATTTTGATGGTTATCAGTCCATATTAGTACAAATAAGAAAAGTAAGATGTAGGAGAAAATCTTTCTTATCTTTATTTAAAATAGATATTTTTCAAGGTAGTGAAAATAAAATTATGAATAAAAAAGAGTTTTGCATAGTCACAATCAAGGGATTTAGATTTCATATAAATAACAGAATGCCTTTTCTAAGATTAAACTGTAGGCCTTTTAACCTAATAAGAAAATAAAAATTGAAGCTATTTAAAAATGAAATCTATTTTTAATTGATTTTAGATACTAAATTAATTACATCAAAACTAAAGGCATTACTTACCTAATTATTTAATTTCAAATGCTGGAAAATGTCCCACTGCAAAAACTAACATACATCTAATGTTAACTAAAACCCAGGATTACTTAGCAACCAATGTAGAGGTCTACAAAAGGCTTTTTAATCCAATACCAGCAGCAAGAAGAATAAAATATATTAAAAGAATTCTGTTTCAGAAAAGTATCTATTTAAATTAAACATATCACCAAACTCTGTACATGAAAATAGCCTCCCACTTGTGATTTCTTTTATTTGTTGTTGTTAGTTCCTGACTTGTAGAAATTTTATTCAGGGTTGGAGTTGAAATATGCTGATTATGAATTGCTACAGAAGATTGTATTTTGTTTAAATAAAGGGTTATTATGTTCATGAATATTAAAAATTAAAGAATTTTTCTTTTAAAATGAAGTGAGATTTATTTAAAAAATTTTCCTCCCTAAAACTGGCTTACCCTGTTTCACAGATAAGTATGCAATATTTTATCTACATTTTATAAAAACTACGTTGAGTAACAAAAACAAATTTTGCAAATTAGATCAAAATTTTTCTAGAAAAACAGTATCTTTGCTAGATTCAACCAATGTTTCACTACTACAACTAGCATGTGATTTGACATAAAGTAGCTATCAAAGAGATAAGAGATACGAAAGTACAGTAAAACTTTTTAAGTCCACTGCCACCTCTAGACAGATGAAGACAGGACATCACCTCAGTATCCTTTCTTTTCTGAAAATAATTTTTTGTAAATGTTTTCATGGTTGGGAGTGTAAAATAATTGAACTGAATCTGAAGATTCACTACTGGATAATTCAAGAAACCTATGTAGATAACAGAGGCAGGAGTAAATGTTAACTATCAAATAAGAAGATATAAGTGATACTATACTCTTTCCCAGTAAATTAAAAATTATAATTTTCACATAAGCAAAAGAAAACCCCAGAAGTTCTGACAGACACATTTCCAACACGTTTCTTTAAAAGTTATGTTATGGCCTATTAAACATATCTGTGACTAAATAAAGAGATTTTACATGTCTCTCAGAAAAATACATTGCACTATATTTTAAAGATTAACATGCTTTTATAACAGTTCCTGAAATGCTCAAATGATTTTTCTCTGTTAGTAAAGTCTAGAGTAGAAATAATAAAAATTCATGACTAGTGTTAACTATTCTGAAAACCACTGATTTTTATAGCTCTCTTTTGACTTTCCAAGGAAGTCGATACTTATTATTTTTAATAATGGAACTTCAAAAATCTCAAAAATACCACAGTGGCCAGTAATTTCTATCTAATGCCATATGAAGAACAGCTTTAAGAAGTTACTAATTAGATATTCAGGTATTAAGATTTTATATATATTTATATATATATCAGATATTAGATAACTAAGTTCTCAAATTATAAAACTCCACAATATGCTTATTTGCCTTCAATTTTTTTCTTTTCCATATTTCTTGTATGTTAGAATCTCAAAGAAAAATCTAATATATAATAGTTGAATACACATAAGCCTCCAATCTAGAATTTATTCTCAATTGATTCTAAAATTGTATGTTTCACAGCTCCCTTGTTTTTCATGTTAAAATTTTTTTCTAACCTTTTCCTGTTTGATTTATATATAAAAAAAAATTCCGCTTTTTTTTGTTAAGTTTCTATCCATTTTGCCATTACAAGTTTTGTTGTTGAAATAGTTTGTCTTTGGAGAAAGTTAATTTCTAATATTAATATTAATAAAGCTGCTTCCTAGAGTGAATCAAAGAAGCCAGTGTAGTCAGTTTTTTCTTTGCTTTTCTTTTTTTTCCTTTTACTGAATGAGTAAATCAATCACACACCAACAGTGTTGTAAATTTAAGTGCAAAAGCATTGAAGTGCTTTACTACAAATTACAACCTAGAAACACGTTAACTGAACAATTAAAATTCATACAATCAGATTTAGATATATAACAACACAAAGTAGAAACAGAATTACAGTACATTTACAACACAAGACAGATACATGAATTCATTAGAAAATATTGTAATAAATAATTCATGAATTATAGTGCAATTGATTTATGCATAAATATAACTAATTGCCTAACAATCAGTTTATATTAACAAAATCTGTCAAAATCAAGGCAGCCACAGAGTTTTACTAAATTACTGCGACAATGGAAATACTGCAATTAAAAAACAAATACAAGTATTTGTACTGTAAACAACTAAAAAAATCGGTCTCACTAAAGTTAGTATACAATTTAATATAAAATTGTCATTAGCTACCAGAAATGGTTTAAACAACTTTACTGAGCAGTAGTTTTCTAAAAACAGAGGCACTGTTTTTTCTTTTCCTTTTTTTTTTTTTAAATATAAAATACTTGAGGAACATTCAAATAAGTAGAAAGCACATAAGGGTTGCTTTCACCTTCATTAAAAGTCTGCTGAAACTGGATTTTTCAGAAAATTGTCAGTTAATAAGTAGTAACTGGTAACTAAATTTATAAAGTACTTTGAAAGTTTAACATAAAGAACATCTTAACAGAATCACTGGGGAGAAGGGGAACCCATAAATTTCCCTGCCTTTCCTAGTTTGTATAATCAAAAGTTAACTCAACAATTAGAAACATTTTGTTTCTTTTAAAAGTTATGGGTTGATCATTACCTATAAACTATCAAAAAATATTTAATTTACTATTTCTGACCAAAAATAAATAATACAAGTACTAAAATGCTGCAAATTAACTATAATATTACCTATAAAACTACTGATCACTGTGAAGTCAATAGCAAAATGATCCCTGATTTTATGAATCCTGCAAAGTTTTTGGTCAGGTCATCTTTTAAATGATATAAAAGTGTTCTGTAAGTATCCCTTTACTATAAACTTCTCAATCAATTTATTAATGTAAATATAGTGTGAGGAATAAAAAAGCTCAATACAATATAAATATTATGTAATGCATTCAAGCCCCCAAATTCTTGCAAGTAAAATTCTGTATAAAGCGGTCAATAAAATTGTGTTGAAACATTTACTTTAACTTTGTTTTTCAATGGGGGGGGAAGGGAAATATATTAAATAATCCAAGTTCTGGCCCTCACAAAATATGGCTTAATTCTTTAAAAAGAAAGATGACCCTGACATCTGCTGTTTTGCAATCTATTATGTATACTTTCTTAGTGGGGAAAAAAAAAGCAAGAGGATTCATACCCTAGTATGCAGGTAACATTAATAGCTGAAGAGGGTTCAGTATGGATCTAAGAGACCAAATAACTACTCGGTTGTGTAGTTTCCCACTCTTCAGTTTCCTTAAAGATATGTAAGCAGTTTTTAAATGTAATAGCTGAAAATTTCTTTAGTATTACATATATATGTGATTATTAGATACACACAAACACAAGTGTAAAAACACATGTATTTGACAAGGTGCACTTATTTTTTTAATTCAGCTTTAAGTATTCCTTTTGGACTTAGGAAAACTGGCTTAGAAAAAATGATCAGAACCTGAATTTTAATAGAGAAAAGGGGCACTCGAAGAATTTTGAATTTGTGAAGCAAATCCCCATTCTTTCTATGGAGGCACATGCTTTATAACATTTTACCACTAAAACTGCATACTTCATAAATCCAACATGGATACTCTGAACCACATTTTGAAACTGCTATATAAAATTACTGGTCTCTCTTATGAGTCTAGTAAAAGTTAAAATGCACTGCCCAGCTTCTAACTACCCAATTAGTAGAGAGTTTACATTACTGAAAGTTCAAAACAGCTTCAGTGTTAAATATCTGTAAATCTATTCAAGACCCTGAACAAACTGCAAATTTGGTTATTAGCAAAATGATAATGTATCGCCCACCAAAATGAAATCTGTAATTCATTTTGATAAACTGAAAATGTTTTGAAATGTCACAGCAGCAAATATATTAAAGTTACACTGAGGTTTTTCAATAGTAGGAGTGTGTCACAATCCTTAAAATTTAAAGTAGTCATAACATCAACTAACCAGCACATTTTAAACCAAAATTATCATTCTCAAGCTTTTTCTGTGCACATTATAAACATGCTCTAAGTTGCATTCCAACTTTCTTTTCTAACCTTACACATTAGCTTATTTTTCAAATGAAAAACAAAATTAAATTATTTTAATAATTAAATTTAAATTACTTTTTGTTCTTAGTATTCCATCTTACATTAAAGGACTCTATAGCTGCTGGGGTTAACTATGTGTCAGTTTTTTTTAAAGTATATACCTTATAAACCCCAACTTCCTGCTAAATCAACTATTAAATGATAAATATTAAATTTCATTATACATATCATTTAAGGTTTTCTTTTCTATTCCCAGTGGATGCACTTGAGTGCATTTCATATTTCATAGAATGCACTGTAGTGTACTAATACTGTATATATTAATTTTTATTAGTGTGGAGATAGCTGTCCGTTTAAACTTTGATTGGTTGTTTGATATACTTACAACAAATGTAAGTATGCTATGCAAAAATGTTTACAAACTATTAATATATTTCCATTATAAGATGGTTCAACTGAATGGCTGGAGTGGTCTTTCACCAATAAAAATGTTTCACTTGACAATTACTTGTTTTCCCACAACGCTTTATGCTATTGACTACTAAAGAAAACCTGAATCTTTTTCACCTATTTATACAAGGATTAAATACAAACTATCAGAATTAAGTAAGCAACTATATAGTTCTGTCCACAGTGAAAACCCTGAATAAAACTTTTTTTCAAAAGGCATGTAAGTGGTTTTTGAACTGTAAAATTTCATGTCTCCTGTCAGAGTGAGCATCTGTAATTCCCACATGTGTGTATACAGACACACAAATACACACCTGTGCACATACACACACAAACACGCATACACACACACACACACGCACATACACACATTTTCCTAACAAGTAATCTACACAGGCTTGCCGCTGTTTTTGCAGCTGCCAGTCCCTGAATCTGTCATATTATATAACCCAGTGTCTGGTAATCGGAGTTTCTTCTTCGGAGGAGTCTTCAGTGTTCCAGATCTTTCTTTTACCTTGTATTCTAAAGTGCTGTGAGGTACCCCATAAATTCCTTGTGCTTTGGAAACACTCATTTTTCCGCTCATTACCATTGCAATAGCCTCTTCCATTATTTCATGATCATATTGCCGATAACGGCCACGTTTTTTCCTGGGCTGCTTATTATCTTTTCGATCCAACCCATCTTCAGTATTTTCAGAGGTTCCATCAACTGTTCCATTTTTAGAATTAAGACACAAAGGAGAGAGGTCCCCATGTAGAAAATAAGAGTCAACACTTGAGTGAGTTACGGGCCCAGAACATTCTATTTTGTTCTGTTTAGGGAGTATATTTTTCAGTTTTTGGAGAGCTGATCCTTCCAGGACTGGAGAGGTTTTGGAAACTTGATACATAACGTCCAGCAGACCAGGACCATCAGGTTGTGGTTTTGAAACAGAACTTACTCGTAGCTGAGGAATTTTTAACTGTACAGTAGGATGTGTTTCATATTGTAGGCTTTCATTTTTTTCTTTAAATTGAGTAACCATTTTCTGTAGAGTTAACTGATGGAGGTAACTGGAAGCTGTTGGGAATTTTAATTCTGAGGTTTCAAGTAGATTGAGTTTACTTTTTTCTGTGCGCTCTGCTTGAGCTCTCGCCCACAAGGCTACTTTTTGCAGCACTGCACAAGTTTCTTTACTGTCTTTATATGAGTAACTATCATTGAAATCTCGAGTTTTGTTTTTAAAAGATGCAGGCTTCCCTGCTGGTAAGGCTTCTAAGTGGAGAAGTAAAGTTTTTTGAGGTATGCCATAAAGTATGCCTGCTTTATTTATGTCCAGTGCTCCAGACTGAATGTCTTTCAAAGCTTTTGAGAGCAAACCATCTGCAAACTCAGCACTTCTTTCCACATAGTCCTCTCTGTTTCTGTGTAGTCTCCTGGATGGATGGAATGAAACGATGGTAAACTGATGCATGAGAGACTCTCACACAGCTATGGAAGGGGAGGGTCCACTCCTTTATTATACTCCTTGCTTAGGTAACATCACTGCTTATGACTCTTTTAAGTCTGTGAGATGTAGTAGTTGCTCCTTATCAAAGCAAACGCTATAGTCCTGGTAGGACAATGTGTCAATCATACGGTGGCCTCAACGGGCAGACCTTCCAAGAACATAAAATCCTAACTCAGTATTTGTAAAAATATTCTCATGATGTTGCTATTCCTCTGACAGATGCTTGCAGAGCAACACTTATAATTTTTTTACAATTAGAGTTCCATTATATAAAATACCCAAATCCTAAAGGAGTTTTTGTTAGTAGAAAAGTGACGTTACCGCTAAACAAGTAATAAAAGAGTCAACCCCTTTAAAGGAAATTTGTAGCAGCAAGAATATTTCCAAACACAAATACCCCATATTTCCACAAGACTAATTTTTCTCTAGATAAAAACTTAAAATCTGAAACAAGTAGATAAGTTATGTTTGGGTAAAATACTTTTAGATTTTATACATGTTATTTCTATTTCGAATGTATCACTATAACTTTTAAAGTTTCTTAAACAGAAAGCTCACTATACCTCATGACTCAAAAAGCTATTACAGCCTTAGTTGAAACAGATTACACTCTACATCTGAGATTTAAATGTTACTAAAAAGCTTCCTATGCAGTTTGTTAATGGGAAGATGCAAAAGTTACCAAAAAAAAAAAAAATCCAACAGAACAGCATTTCACTATTAACTATTTAATTAATTAAACAACAGCTTTTAAAGCATGAAAGGATTTTTTGTGGTGATTACTAGATAAAGTAGTCTGCCACCACACCTAGAACACAATGAAAAAAGTCTAAACACTGTTAAGTTAGTTGTAAGAATTAGTAAGCATAGTACTTTTAAAACTGGTTGATTGTTTTAAAAAATTAAATAGTGAAATTACATATTTTCCTTAAAATTGCCTCCTAAATATTGAATTTAAAATTCTCTTTACTCGTCCTGCTTCTTAGTTTGTATTCTATGATTAATTTGGTAGTTCATTTTAGTAACATGAACTAAAGTTTGGTGATTGTTCTGATAACTTTTCTTTAACAGAAAGAATAAAAAAGAAAGAGAAAGGACAAATGAAAGGTATGAGAGACACACACTTATGAGTGACAAAAATTCTGGAAGAAAACTATATATGTCAATCTATTCAGAGTAGTATTTAAGAGTTCTCTCCATAATTTTATATTAATATTAAATTATATTTCCTAGATATTGCTTACCCAGCCATTGAATTTTCAGAAGAAGGATCACATATGGATGACTCTTCAGATTTTATGCTGGTTTTCTTTGTAGAGAGATCTAACACTCCATCCCCTATAATTTTTGCAAGAGAAAAAACTTTATATTTGTGACAGGTAATCCTTAACATTTTAACATTTCATATTTTGATGATCTACTAATTCATGACCTAAAAATTAACACTTGTATTTGACACATGGCCATCACCAACTCATCTTGTGGTTTTAGCAACAATACATGACTGGGAAGGCACTACATAGGAAAAAAGAACGGAGAAGGAGCTGGCACTGCCAAGTGATATGAAGAAACAAAGAGACTAGATATAAAATGTTTAAAATCCACCCTTGGTCACCTTTTCCGCTGTTCTGCAGTGAACAGCCATTGACTGCTCATTCAATAGAAACATGACTGCTTCCTATTCAAGGCTGCCCAGATGATTTTGGGAAAGTAGGAATAATGTACGTTGAACAAAACAGAAAGCATAGAAAATATGATGATGAATAAGAAAGCGATAATTAGCATTTACTAGGACTAGTAATATGTGGAACACATACTTTAGGTAATCTTTGACTCTATGTACAGCCAATCTATTTTTTAGAACTCAGCATAGAATTTTCCTGTTTTAAATAACTGAAATGTACAACAGTTGAATCACTGCCTATGTAATGTATTGTGGTTATACCTGTGATTGGAAGAAGACACAACAATATAACATTTTAGGAAAAATAAACTGTTAGAAAACAACTGCTTATGTACGTTACTAACACGTAGTTATTTTATTACTATTATAATATTGAATCTACATAGATGAAGCTTCAATGATTCAGATATGTTGTTAATCTGATAAACTTCAAAATCAAAAAGAATAAAAATAAAACTATGAATTTAAAACACAGCAATACATACTGGGAATATATCTCTACAGATAGCTAAAAAATTGAAAATTAAAGCTACAAGGAATAATTGTAAGAAAACCCATGTTTAAAAAATATACTAAAAAATTCAACTAGGTTTAAAAATAATTTAATTATGTGCAAAGCACTGTTTTAGGAACTTGGAGACCAGCAGTAAAAAAAAAAAAAGGTATACAAAGTACCTATCCTCACAGTGCTTGTGATCTAGTTAGATAATTCGTACACCACCACCACTGACAACAACCATATTTCAGGTTGATGATCAGTGCTACGTAGGAAAAATAAAGCAGAGTGAGCTGATAGAGTAATGAGGGTAGGACTAAGGCAGCTGCTCTTTTCTCAGGTATTATCAGTAAAGGCCTCTTGGACTTGAACAGAGTCCTGAACAAAGTGACGGTACCAACCAAGCAGATTATCTTGGGGAAAGCTTGTAGAAGGATCAGTGTGCAAAGGCTATGATATGGAATCATATCTGGAATGTTTAAGGAACAGCAAAGAGGCCAGGGTGACTAGAGTGGAGTAAGAAGACTGTGAGAGATGAAATCAGAAATCAGGCAGATCACATAGGGCCTTGTAGGCCATGGTAAGAAATTTTATTTTGAAAGACAAGAAACCACTGGAGGATTCTAAGCATAAATCTGGCACAATTGTAATTTATGTTTTTAAAGGATCAATCTGCTGCAGGGAGAATGGACTGCAAGGGGCTAAGAGGGGAACAGGGACACCTGTTGGGAAAATGCTGTGCTATTTCTCACCTCTAGGCTTTCACACTTTCAATCAGTTTCCTCTGCCTAGAAGTCTCTTAATCCTCTCCTTCTTCTATCCCCACACTCATCCTAATATTCACCAAATCTTACTCATCATTCAGTCATTCATGACACAACTTGAACTTGGCTGTCATTATTCTAGGTTCCTATACTTGCAATACTTACCTAGAGTATTTAGCATTTAGCAGGCTATATTCTAGTTTCTTATTGACTTATTAGTGTTAGCCACCAGACTATAAGCTATGTGAAGGCAGAGATCATGTCTATTTTATTTACTGATGTATCCCCACTGCCTACAATAGTGGCTGGCACACAATAAGTGTTCAATAAATATTTGCTGAAAAGAACTGAGAGGAACTAGAAGGAATTCAGTTATTGCTAGAGGTTAAAATGCCTAGATTGAAAGGGTAAAAAGGGAGACTGGACAAATAAAGTACATGGTACATACTACCTTAAAAAATTATTAAATGAAGTATCTTGCCCCAGTTTATCCATCCAGCCCAATCTTAGGCTTAGTCAACAACTCATCTCAACCATCACACTTCCTGTGCATCTAAACCACTTGCAGTTCCTCAAACATCCTATGTGGTGTCAGGTCTCTCAAACTGCAGTGCATGGTTCCCTCTGCCTAGAATGTTCCTTCCACTTTTCAACTTGCCAAATGCCTCATCTTTAAAGATCCAGATCCCCCCAAGTAGAATCTTAGTGTTCACCTTGTCAACAGCATCCTATAACACTTATGACACTCTCATGCAATTTTTGATTTACGTATCTTTTTCTTCCATGAGACTGAATTCCTCAAGGTCAGGAATCCTGACTTACTGATTTGTATTTCATAAACAAAAGGAGAGTGCTATAACCTACTAAAATAGAGAAATGAATGTTGTCTTCTCCTTTACTATCTCATTTCTCTTCTTCAGCACTTAAAATTTTACTATTTTAAGGTCTTACAAGACCATCTTCAAAAACGTCATTACTACCTAATCCATATTCAGATTTATCACTGAATTCACTCGTTTTGATTCTGCTCATTTTATGTAGTTTATAGCATATAAAATACACTCTTCATAAGTGTGTTATTCCTTGTCAGTGTTACAGAATAAATTAATGTATTTCTCCAGTTCTAAATTTTAGACTTTTGATATGGTCGATTTCAGGTTAACTACTCCACAAACCATAAATAAGGAGGTGCAGAGAACTCCTTCTCTCTCTCCTTTACATTAAGTGTGAAAACTAGGCTGTAGCTCCCTAGCTAGGACAGTAAAGGTATTCTTGTCCTTTTTGGACCACTCCTTGATTGCTGGTTTGATAGCTAATTTCAGTCTTGAGGATGAGCTAGACTTAAGCCCTGCTCCATCTTTCAAAGAATTACCCAAATCAGGCTTATATTCCTGATTCTTCTTCTTTAGGAACTCTAAACAGTGGCCCAGGTGAGAAATGCTTTTATCTTTTTTCCATAACCCATTCTCCATACCTAGGCTGCCCATGTTATCTATTAAAAAATCTCACTTTTTGTTAGTGGTTTTGTCACCTATATTAAAATATTTTGCTGGTATCATGATTCCTTTTTCTATCATAAAGGCTGTGGCTCAAGACCTAGGAAAATCATAAAGAGTAACCCCTAGGTTTATCTGAAATAGAAAAAACAAAAACAGTAAGAGAAGGGGAGAAATAGCTTGGGAACTAGGATTAAGAAAAAGAAAAAATCAGAAATGGCAAAAAAGGGCATTTTCTTGCCGCTGCTGATTTGCATCTATCAGCATCACTTCTTCACAATGGAGATATCACATCATAACTAGATTGTTTTGTGTGTATACATTTTCAAAGTACTAATAATTAACTTGATGGATAAAAAGTAAGCACTTATGCTAAATGCTTCAGGGCAACAGAAAATAAGTAGAAGACAGAAAGAGAGACTGAAATTTATTTATCATTCACCTACTGGTAGGTACTTAGGCTGTTTTAGTTTTTCACTATTACAAAAATTCTGAAGCGAAAATCCTTCTAAATGTTTTCTTGTGTTCACGTGTAAGAATTTTTCTAAGATGCACACCTAGGAGTGTAAGTGCTGGACAGAAGGGTATACATTTTGAACTTCTGTAGATATTACTAAAAATTTTTTCCATAACCTTGACAACACTTGGTGTTGTTGAGATTTTTAATTTTTGCTAATCCGATGAGAAAGAGCAAGTTGCAGGAGTAAATGAACATGAATGCATTTGGTATGCATTTACGTGAATCTCTAAAGCACATAAAACTATTTTGCTTAGAGATGCATAAATAGGTATTGTCAGAGGTTGCTTTCAAGGATAAACAAAAAGATGTGATAGTTCCTCAAGAGAAAACATATTAGAAGCAAATATGATCAAATAACACATTTATTAGTTCTGGGTGACAGGAACATGATTATTACACTGCATTTTGCTGTATATAAGAAAATTTTCCAAATGATAAAAACAGATTGTTTCCATTTACTGGTTGTAGACTGAGCATTAACAACATGATTTAATTATTTCTCAGCAAACACTAGTGCAAAAGATATAGGATTAAAGACAGGCTGATGTAATCTACCAACAAGGTCAGGTAACTGTCTACATGACACTACCAGATAACTTTAAAAATGGACTGGTGTTTGGAAAATTGAAACCATGACCAAATTAAGCAATTTCTTGAGTATCAACATTTTATTGGGTTAATGTTTTTGAGAATTTGCATTCCAAAACCAAGATTTGGATTTCTGTTTACAAATTATTTTCAGCTCTGTATTCTCCTGCAAATTCCTGATGAAGAATCTATTAAAAGCAGACAAGTACAACCCTCATAATACAGAATTGTCTTTCACTCCTCCAAGGACACCATTCTTTCTCATCTCTTACCTGCCTCTGTCCATTCTTCAAAGTATGCTCTGTGCTCTCTTGGCCTGGCTAACTTTAACACATCCTTCCGGATCGTCCCCTCAAAGAAAGTTTTCCTAATTTTTCCCCAGCCTTCTTTCATATTCCCATAGCACCCTTCATATTCTTCTATACTGTATTTATGATGTGTTATTATAATTTGCCTAGTTTAGCACCTGAAGCCCAATAGTACTGTGGGGATTTAGTAACTACGTTTAGAATCTATTTACTATTTATATCTAATTAAGTATACTTACTTAGCTGATTTTCTCACAAGACTCACTTCTAAGCAAGGGCCTGAAAGCAACAGTACCTCAATAAAGACCAATTCACTGACTCATCAATGACTTGCTCAATTCTGTCACACCAATCCTAAGCATATAGCACTGCATACAGCAGACCCTGACTGACAAAATAATCATGAAATCAATGAACTTTGTTCAGCTAGTCAGAAAATGACAGCACAGTCAAAAAGTTGATATCTATATGGGAGAGAAGTTAGCTTCACACAAAGAGAAACTCCAGTTCAGTTAAAGAGGCTGAGAATGATTTTTAATCATCAATTTCTATATTCGTTAGGCTCTAATAATAACAGATTTTTCTTTAGAAATATCAAGTTGATGATCACTAACCACTAAATTAAATATGAATATTAAATATATTAAAAACGTATTTATTAACTCATCACAATACTATTGGTCACCGGTTGCTATACAAGACAAATTCATCAAGCTCAGTCCATACCTGAGTGTGAACATGAGTTAAAAGACCTTCAAAAACACATTACCTATCATCAATATTAAAGATGTAAATATCAGTAAGATTCAGTACATGAAGGCAAGTGAATTTTAATGACAAAATATCACATACATTTTATGTTGTTTGGACAAGGAGAAAATATTCCAAATTAAATTTCATAATAACACTAATCACTAGCAATAAAACTTTCATCCAAATCAATGCAATGTAACATTTCATGATGTTTGATGCAAACCTATGTTAATAGTTTTAATAAATACCTTAATACTATTTCTACTTTATGTCTTTGATCACCTCTTATCTCTCTCCTTAAATGGGTCTTCCTGTCTTTCTTTTAGCCCCTCAATGTATTGTTCTAGTCAGCCTTCAGCTCTTGTTCTTCCCTACTGTACTCTCTAGGAGATTCCCCTGATTTCAAATATTGAGCATTTATATTTAACTGATTTCTAGAAAACAGAGCTTATATAAAAATCTAAATATATAAAACCATAACATTTTTATAGTGTGCAAAACACCACTCTAAGAGCATTATATGTCTTAACCCCACTTAGGGCTCACACAGCCCAATATATAAATAGGTTTTATTTACTTGCAATTTTTAATGATAAAACTGAAAGCAAAAGAGGTTTTAATTATCTTGCCCAAGATACCTGTAAGTAGTGAAATGCCATTCAAACTCAGGCAGTTATTCCAGACTCTGTATTCAACTACAATTCTAATCTGTGTAATGTTTTAAAAAGTCAAGTTACAATGTTGGTAATGGTGCAATAAATTTGCCACCATCACACATTACCAGTTTAGGAACAAATGCTTTTCTAAATAATCTAGTAATATGCTATCAAAAATCTTAAAAATGTTCACACTCCTCTAGGCATCTATCTTAAGAAAATAGTATTTTGGGCTTCCCTGGTGGCACAGTGGTTGAGAGTCCACCTGCCGATGCAGGGGACATGGGTTCGTGCCCCGGTCCGGGAAGAGCCCACATGCCGCGGAGCGGCTGGGCCCGTGAGCCATGGCTGCTGAGCCTTCGCGTCCGGAGCCTGTGCTCCACAACGGGAGAGGCCACAACAGTGAGAGGCCCATGTACCGCAAAAAAAAGAAAATAGTATTTAAGTGGTTTTATATACAAAGATATACCAAAGATTTCAGTATTACTGATAAGCACAAATATATATAAAATACACACTTAACAGGATCTCGCTAATTTTCTGCTTTCCCCAGGTTTGCCATAATGAGCATATATTCATGAAGAAACCCCACAAACTTATTAACAAAATAATACCAAAGTGTAAAAGCAATCACTTGGGTTTATCCAAATTTTATTTTAAAATTGTTTTTATTACTTCTTTAACCATTGAGTTAAAGTTTCAGGGTCATGGACGAAATAATATAATATCAGGGTAGCACATCAATTAAGCTTTAACATTGGTTTTTCCTTCCTTCATTTGCCTTCCTCTGCACATCAAACACTTTTTTAAAAGGGAAGAGTTATTGCTTTCTTGACGTGTTTTTATTTAGTGCACACATAGCTGAAATCCCATAAGCATTCACTCACCTACTATTCACTGATAATGACAAGGGACAAAATAAATCAGAGTGAAGTGCTTATAGTAAATTTAGAATATAAAAATTAATAATACTAAATTTAATTAGGAAATATTACTGGTAAAATTAAATAGGGTTTTAGCACTTCCACCATATGCCATTTTAGAATTTCACTGCAGTTCTTTTTTTTTTTTTTTTGCGGTACGCAGGCCTCTCACTGTCGTGGCCTCTCCCGTTGCGGAGCATAGGCTCCGGACGCGCAGGCTCAGCAGCCATGGCTCACGGGCCCAGCCGCTCCACGGCATGTGGGATCTTCCCGGACCGGGGCACGAACCCATGTCCCCTGCGTCGGCAGGTGGACTCTCAACCACTGCGCCACCAGGGAAGCCCTTCACTGCAGTTCTTTTTTTCTTTCTTCAGTTATTCTACAAATACTGAACTAAAGCAAAGTTTCAAAAGGCTTCAAGTCAATACCTTGAAAAATATTTTTAAAAACACACTCTCTTTTTTATCCCATGTATTGTACTGTGTATTATGTAAGTTTAAGTTTCAACCAAACATTTAAAATGTGGGATGTATACTTATTACAACATCATATTGGAAGACTTTAGACTTGCTAGCCCTTAACATGCTCATTTAAAAGTGATTTATGAGTTTTAAAAATCTTTTTATTGAAATACAACATTCATAACAAGAATGAACCTAACTACACAATTTAATGAATTTTCACAAACTGAACATTTCGATGTAAATAGTACCTAGATCACCACCATCAACCCAGAAGCCCCCCATCATATCTCCTCTGGTCCTTACACCTACCTCCACTATCTTGACTTCTAACAGCTTTATGCATGCTGTTTTATGCAGCAATTTCACTTCTAGGAATATGTCCTAAGGTAAAAATTAAGACTGACTGCAAAATATCAGCTCGAGCATGTTCACTTATATACCTGAAGATACAGAATTAAGTATAATGTGATCCTTCCAGAAAATTGAATACTATTCAGCTAAGTAGATCAATTTAAGTATTAAAATGGATCTGCAGAAAAACAGTAACATATGGATGTTTAAAAATATTTAAAAAATACAACTTATAGAGGATTATATAATGAATGATTTGTGGGAATGAGCTCTGGGAGGAGAGAGTGAGAGTGTGTTAAGTGTGTGTGTTGAGTATGTTTTTCCAGAAAATGATTTGGAAGGATTGAAAACCGAATCAGTTACTTCTGGGTGGATAAATAAAAGATCAGTGCAGAACTTTACAGTTCATTCATTTGATTAATATTTATTGCATGGTTATAATATGCCATTTTTCTAAATGGCACAAAGGAAACAGTAGGGAGCAAAACAGAAAATGTTCTTGCTCTCATGTAATTTACATTCTAGTAGAACAAAGAAAAGTCAATAAAATATTGATTTCACAAGGTGGTAAGGCCTTACAATGAAAATAAAACACAGTGACAGACAGAATAATAACAATGGCAGGTGGGAAGAGGTTACTATGTTGGAATAAATGATCAGTTAAAGCCTCTGGGAAGATGACTTGCTCTTTCTTAAAAAAGAAGTTTAATTGAGATACCTTTCAAAAATGCAAAAATATAGAATGATTCCTTCTATCCACTCTTCAGTTTATACAATTACCTAAATTTTTGCTACACTTGCTCTATTTATCTCTATCTACTTAAGTATTTTAAAGTTAATTCCAGCTGTCACATCATTTCTATATTCTTATGCATCTTTAAACATATGAACATTTTTGTACATAACTATATATAAAAATTCCTTGTTATCACTTAATACTTAGTTTGTACTGAATTTCCTCTAGTGAGTCCAAAATGTCTTTTTACAGTTTGTATGTTCAAATTAGGAGCTAATTTGTCTGTGTTATTCTTGATGGCTATGTCTCTTAAAATTTATAGCAGCCCTTTCCCTCATTGTTTAAAATAATGACACTGACTTTTTGAAGAGGCCAGGTCATCAGTTCTACTAGAGAATGTCTCACATTATGGTTTGTTCTTTTTGCTCTCCTATGGTGTCGTTTACTTTGCTCTAAAGCAAATGGTTCTCAAACTTTTGGTTCTCATGATCTCTTCACTCTTAAAAATTACTGTGGACCTCAAAGAACTTTTGTTTAGGTGAGTCATAATATTTACCATATTATAAATTAAACTAATTAAAAACTTTAAATATTTGTAATTGATAACTCTATAAATGTTTATAAAACATTTTAATGAAAAATAACATTGTCAAAATAAAGTGAGAACTTTAAAAAATAATTTTGCAAATCTTTTAAATGCCTAGCTTCTATTAAACTTCTTGTTTAATAGGAGACAGCTGGATTCTCATATATGCTTCTATATTCAATGTGTTCAGAAATCATACATCAGCCTCTGACTGACTGCACTACACACTTGTGAGAGAATGAGAGTGAAAAGGGCAAATAATATGTTATTATTAGTTTTGA
Source organism: Lagenorhynchus albirostris (assembly GCF_949774975.1). Lineage (NCBI taxonomy): Eukaryota > Metazoa > Chordata > Mammalia > Artiodactyla > Delphinidae > Lagenorhynchus > Lagenorhynchus albirostris. The sequence goes on along the minus strand of NC_083098.1, from coordinate 103,552,776 downwards.
CCTGGTGTATCCCCTGAAAGAGTTTCAGAGACACTGAGGGCTTCCCGGACCACATTTGAGAACCACTGACCTAAAAAATCGCTTAGATTCATGTTCAACGTTTCTGGCAGGAATACTTCACAAGTGATGTATAAAGTCTATTTCTAATGATGCCTAAGTGATCAGTGTATTCTGATGACAACAGCCTGACCTCTCCATTGTAAAGTTCCCCAAGCAACCTCTCCTCTAATAGTTTTATCTTCTGATAATGTTTGATTCAGTTATCTTACTAGGCATTGCAAAATAATAATATTTTAAGTCTGTCGTGTCTGCCATATTTATTAACTGAAATTCTTCTTTAAGAATCTTCCTCAAAAGGCTATTTGGTTGTCCTGAAATACAATTTGTAAAAGCAAAGCAAAATAAATGCTTAACTCTTTCCTCTAATTGCTCATTTTCAAAGTAAGGAGTTGGTATGCTATGCTTCTCCAGTGTAGACTAATGACTTTGAGGGGCACCTTGTTTTTGTTTTTGTTTTTTTTGGATTATCATGAACTAATGGATTTTAAAACATTCAACATGTTTCAGTTGAAACTGTTTTTCCTTCTGATGCTTAAATGTTCTCTTATTTGGCCAATGGGGAACCCTTAACGTTGCCTCCTGTATTTGGTTGACAAATTAGTCTTTGGCACGTCCTTGCTTGCTGGCACAAGATGTTCCAGGCTCATCTTGTACATTTTCTGATCCAGACCTGGATTCCAAGGAAGCCTATTTCCCTTTAAGGGAAAATAATGTTTAGAAGACCACAATCTTGGTCTAAATTCAATGCCACTGAGCTGTCGTGTTATTGCTTTTAGAATATTTCAGTGGTCAGACTAAGAAATGCACATTTTTGAAAAGAAAAAAAATCATGAGTTTGCAGTGACATTTCCAATCTACACATATGTAATATTACAGGGTGTTTACTTTGATTTTACACTTGTTTGTTTCTTCTCTTACCCTGAAAATCTTGGTTTCCCAAAACAATGTTAACATGATTATATATTTGATTTATCCTAGAGATCCAAAATAACAAACAATGGCAATATTATTACTAATATTACTAAAAGAAGTTTAGAATTTCTTTGAAGCACTCCTTTGTCCTTAGAATATATTCCACCAAGAATGTATAGTCAAAATACTGGGTAAAGTCACCTGACATCATTCTTTTCTTAGTGTTAATATATTACTAACTTGATGCAGCTATGCTCATTTGTTACATTCTTTTTCAAATTTTAGGGACTGCTTTAACTTTAAAAAATGCTTATTCTTGGGGATCTGAACATTTATATAAAACTACATAACAAGGTCCATTCACAACACTTCTATCCTGCCTCCTCCGCCTCATTTACTTCATTCCCTTATAGGTTTTATCTTTCCTGCTTTGTTTATACAAAAAGAGAACATACATATACTGTTCTGCATCTTGCTTCTATCTCCTAAAACTTGAAAATGCCACTAAAAAGGGATCTTTCTCACTCTTTTTATTCAAATGCTCAGTTTGCCACTGTGTGGATGTACAGTAATTTAGTTAACCATTTGGGTTACTTCTAATCCCTTGCTATTGTAAGTAATGCCGCCCAATGAATAACCCTGAGTGTATATCATCAATATTTGTGTAAGTGTAATTATAGGCTCAATTCCTTGAAGTGAGATTTCTGGCTCAAAGAGTAAATGCATATATAATTTTAACACGTATTGTATTGTCAATTCCCCTCCAGAAGGATTCTACCAGTTAGTATTCCCCTAGCAATGAGAATACTAGAGAGTGCCTGTTTCTTCACAGTCTCACCAGAAAGATTATGTTGTTAAACTTGAATTCTTATCAGTCTGATAGGTGTGAAGCATATATGACTATTTCCTATGAGTTTATAAGTGTGTTTCCCTATGTTTAAAGGCTTTTAAAACCTCTTCTTCTATGAATTGACAGTAAAACAATGCTCATTTTTCTATCAGTGGTATATCTTTCACTTCTCAATTTTTGAAACTCTTAATGCATTAGAGTATTAGTCCTTTATTTTGTAATATAAATTATAAATACTTTTTTCATAGACTACTATTTCTCTTTTGATTTTCTAATGGTGCTTTCTTCTTTATCACTCAGAAGTTATTTTTATACACTGGCATTTATTATTGTCTTATTGTTAAGCTGATATTCTAGCTAAGATATAAATGATGAAGAGGGCCAAGCCACAGAAAGAAGAAGATCTAAAGGCAGAGTAATCCAGGAAAGCCATCAGCAAGAGTGAAGGTTCAGAAGTGAAGTGAGCTTAGAATGTGTCAGAAATAGACAGACAGTATGACTTGCACATACTAAGCCAGGAAGAGAGGAAAAGGAGTTAAGTCCAGAGGGGTAGACAGGGACAAGGTCTTAGCAAAGCCATGTAGGTCATGGAAAGAAAACTTAAATTTTGTTCTTCATGTAACAGAAAACTAAGAGGAAGATTTAAATATAGAAGTAATATCAGCTTTACTCTATTCAAGCTGTTATTTTGAACCCCATTTTGGCACACTGATAACTTCAAAGTTAAGGTACATATTATGGAAGCTGTATTTGGAGGGAAAATACATGAAAAAATTATAAGGGAAACCAAAACTCAGTGAATTATCACCTGGAAACCATGTGGTGATAGAGTGGCCAATTTTATATCAAACTATAACAAATATTCAGGAAATGTAATGGCTATAAAGAAATTGATTTTCTTTTTATACTTCGTACAGCTAATTAGGTTAGTCAAGTGACAGTTACATAACATTTATTTATGGAACTTCTGAATTTAAAGTGCATGGCTTTTTGTGATATTCTTTACAAAACAGAAAAGAGAAAAATCCAGCTTAAATATACCATAACAATTATATTTCTTGACACTCTATAATCTGACTTTAGGGAAAAGTTTTGACTAGTCTCTTGATTTTTAAGTGACTGAGACAATCTTCATACAGTTCCTCAAACATACCTGATTTGCTCCTGCCTTCTTTGATTTCTGATATTTTTTTCTCTGTTTTTGATATTTCTTCTGCCTGGAATGCCCTGCCCTCAGATCTTCATGTGGAGGACTTCTTCTCATTATTCAATTCTCTGTTCAAACTCATTTCTTCTGGGAGGCTTTCCTGACCACCTTACCTAAAATAATCCTCTCAAATCTCTCTTGATATCTTGCTTATTGATTCTTTTTGTAAAATTAGGGGAACGCTGACAGGCATATTTCAAAACAGTAACAAATAACTTCTGGAAATGGAAAAATAATAACAAATTAGAAACTCAAGACAAAGGTAAAACAGTGATTAGAATAGCTCAAGAGGGAATCAGTGAATTGGACATAGTTCTAAATTAAGTAATCAGGCTATAACACAAAGGGACAAAGAGGTGGAAGATATGAAAGAGAAGATAAGAGATATGAAGGATAGAATGAGAGGATCCAAAATATGTCTCAGTAAATTTTGACAAGAGAAAAAATGGGAGCTGCATTACACTGAAAAGATAATGGCTGAAAAATCACAAGTGATAAAAGAAATTTGTCCTCGGTTTTAGAAATGATAGGACCTCCAAGCAGAATGAAGAAAAGAAATCTACACCCGGGACTTCCCTGGCAGCACAGTGGTTAAGAATCTGCCTGCTACCGCAGGGGACATGGGTATGAGCCCTGGTCTGGGAAGATCCCACATGCCGCAGAGCAACTAAGCCCATGTGCCACAACTACTGAGCCTGCACTCTAGAGCCCATGAGCCACAACTACTGAAGCCCACGTGCCACAACTACTGAAGCCCACGCACCTAGAGCCTGTGCTCTGCAAAAAGAGAAGCCACCATGATGAGAAGCCCGTGCACCGCAATGAAGAGTGGCCCCCGCCCACCGCAACTAGAGAAAGCCCGCATGCAGCAATGAAGACCCAATACAGCCAAAAAATAAATAAATAAATGAATAAAAAGAAAAAAATAATAAAGAAATCTATACCCAAACATATCCAGGACAACCTGCAAAAAAGCATAAACAAAACACAGAGAGAAAAGTGAGAGAGAGATGCTAAACAAAAAGCGTGTAAAGTTTACCTACAAAGAAAAGATGATTTGTTGGGTGGTTATAGCAAAAATAGAAGCCAAGACACTATCATGGTAGCAGTGCTAAGAAAATAATTGTCAGCTTAGACTTGTGTACCCAGAAAAAAAATCTCTTTGAAGATCAACGTTAAAAAAAAAGAATAAGAAACTGGAAAAATAATCCCAAAGGTTTACGACCAGTAGACCTTTATTAAAAGGATCTCTGGAGCCTGTGCAGCCCACCACTGCCAAGGTCCCGTGATCCAGGGACAATTTCCCAGGAGAACACAGGGCACACCTCAGGCTGTTGCAACATCACGCTGGCCTCTGCCGACAACACAGGCTCACCCAGCATTCCATACCCCTCCCTCCCCCCAGCCTGAGTGAGCCAGAGCCCCCTAATCAGCTGCTACTTTAACCCTGTCCTGTCTGAGTGAAGAACAGACGCCCTCAGGCGACCAACACGCAGCGGCGGGTCCAAATCCAAAGCTGAACACCGGGAGCAGTGTGAACAAAGAAGAGAAAGGGAAATAAAATGGACAACCTGGAAGAAATGGACAAATTCTTAGAAAAGCACAACCTTCCAAGACAACCATGAAGAAATAGAAAATATAAACAGGCCAATCACAAGCACTGAAATTGAGACTGATTAAAAATTTTCCAACAAACAAAAGCCCAGGACCAGATGGCTTCACAGGTGAATTCTATCAAACATTTAGAGAAGAGCTAACACCTATCCTTTTCAAACTCTTCCAAAACATAGCAGAGGGAGAAACACTCCCAAACTCATTCTACAAGGCCACCATCACCCTGACACCAAAACCAGAAAAAGATGTCACAAAGAAAGAAAACTACAGGCCAATATCACTGATGAACATAGATGCAAAAATTCTCAACAAAACACTAGCAAACAGAATCCAACAGCATATTAAAAGGATCATACACCATGATCAAGTGGGGTTTATCCCAGGAATCCAAGGATTATTCAATATACAAAAATCAATCAATGTGATACACCATATTAACAAATTGAAGAATAAAAACCACATGATCATCTCAATAGATGCAGAAAAATCTTCTGACAAAATTCAACACCCATTTATGATAAAAACCCTGCAGAAAGTAGGCATAGAGGGAACTTACCTCAACATAATTAAGGCCATATATGACAAACCCACAGCCAACATCGTTCTCAGTGGCGAAAAACTGAAAGCATTTCCTCTAAAATCAGGAACAAGACAAGGCTGTCCACTCTCACCACTATTACTCAACATAGTTTTGGAAGTTTTAGCCACAGAAATCAGAGAAGAAAAAAATAAAAGGAATCCAAACTGGAAAAGAAGAAGTAAAGCTGTCACTGTCTGCAGATGACATACTATACATAGAGAATCCTAAAGATGCTACCAGTAAACTACCAGAGCTAATCAATGAATCCGGTAAAGTGGCAGGATACAAAATTAATGCACAGAAATCTCTGGCATTCCTATACACTAATGATGAAAAATCTGAAAGAGAAATTAAGGAAACACTCCCATTTACCACTGCAACAAAAAGAATAAAATATCTAGGAATAAACCTACCTAAGGAGACAAAAGAACTGTATGCAGAAAACTGTAAGACACTGACGAAAGAAATTAAAGATGATACACAGATGGAAAGATGTACCATGTTCTTGGATTGGAAGAATCAACACTGTGAAAATGACTCTACTACCCAAAGCAATCTACAGATTCAATGCAATCCCTATAAAACTACCAATGGCATTTTTCACAGAACTACAACAAAAAATTTCACAATCTGTATGGCAACATAAAAGACCCTGAACAGCCAAAGCAATCTTGAGAAAGAAAAACAGAGCTGGAGGAATCAGGCTCCTGGACTTCAAACTGTACTACAAAGCTTCAGTAATCAAGACAGTATGGTACTGGCACAAAAACAGAAAAAGAGATCAATGGAACAGGATAGAAAGCCCAGAGATAAACCCACGCACAAATGGTCACCTTATTTTTGATAAAGGAGGCAAAAACATACAATCGAGAAAAGATAGCCTCTTCAATAAGTGGTGCTGGGAAAACTGGACAGCTACATGTAAAAGAATGAAAGTAGAACACTCCCTAACACCATACACAAAAATAAACTCAAAATGGATGAAGGACCTAAATGTAAGGCCAGACTCTATAAAAACTCTTAGAGGAAAACATAGGCAGAACACTCTATGACATAAATCACAGCAAGATCCTTTCGACCCACCTCCTAGAGAAATGGAAATAAAAACAAAAATAAACAAATGGGACCTAATGAAACTCAAAAGCTTTTCTGCAGCAAAGGAAACCATAAACAAGACGAGAAAACAACCCTCAGAATGGGAGAATATATCTGCAAACGAAGCAACTGACAAAGGATTAACCTCCAAAATATACAAGTAGCTCATGCGGCTCAATATCAAAAAAACAACTCAAACCAAAAATGGGTAGAAGGCCTAAATAGACAGTTCTCCAAAGAAGATATACAGATTGCCAACAAACACATGAAAGGATGCTCAACATCACTAATCATTAGAGAAATGCAAATCAAAACTACAATGAGGTATCACCTCACACCAGTCAGAATGGCCATCATCAAAAAATCTACAAACAATAAATGCTGGAGAGGGTGTGGAGAAAAGGGAACCCTTCTACACTGTTGATGGGAATGTAAACTGATACAGTCACTACGGAGAACAGTATGGAGGTTCCTTAAAAAACTAAAAACAGAACTACCGTATGACCCAGCAATCCCACTACTGGGCGTATACCCTGAGAAAACCATAATTCAAAGAGTCATGTACCACAATGTTCATTGCAGCACTATTTACAATAGCCAGGACATGGAAACAACCTAAGTGTCCATCGACAGATGAATGGATAAAGAAGATGTGGCACATATATACAATGGAATATTACTCAGCCATAAAAAGAAACGAAATTGAGTTATTTGTAGTGAGATGGATGGACCTAGAGTCTGTCATACAGAGTGAAATCAGAAAGGGAAAAACAAATACCATATGCTAACACATATATATGGAATCTAAAAAAAAAAAAAAAATGGTTCTGAAGAACCTAGGGGCAGGACAGGAATAAAGACACAGATGTAGAGAATGGACTTGAGGACACGGGGAGGGGGAAGGGTAAGCTGGGATGAAGTGAGAGAGTGGCATGGACATATATATACTACCAAATGTAAAACAGATAGGTGGTGGGAAGCAGCTGCATAGCACAGGCAGATGGGCTTGGTGCTTTGTGACCACCTAGAGGGGTGGGATAGGGAGGGTGGGAGGGAGGGGATATGGGGAGATATATATATATATATATGTATAGCTGTTTCACTTTGTTATAAAGCAGAAACTAACACACCATTGTAAAGCAATTATACTCCAATAAAGATGTTAAAAAGAAAAAGGAATCTCTGATTCCAGAAGACACTTCGAGATATAAAAACAAATAATGAGCAAAGGAAAAGGGTAATCATGTATGTAAATCCAAACAAAACTTGATTATATAAAATAGTTACAATGTTTTCATTGTGATATCATAAAAAGAACAAAAGCATTGATAAAATGGCTATCGTGTCAGGGCAGGTAAGAAGTTAAAATATTCCTTACCGGACTTCCCTGGTCGCACAGTGGATAAGAATCTGCCTGCCAATGCAGGGGACACGGGTTCGATGCCTGGTCCGGGAAGATCCCACATGCCGTGGAGCAACTAAGCCCACGCGCCACAACTACTGAGCGTGCGCTCTAGAGCCCGAGTGCCACAACTACTGAGCCCGCGCGCCTAGAGCCTGTGCTCAGCAACGAGAGAAGCCACTGCAATGAGAAGCCCACGCAACACTACTAAGAGTAGCCCCTGCTTGCCGCAACTAGAGAAAGCCTGTATGCAGCAATGAAGACCCAACGCAGTGAAAAAAAAAAAAAAAGAAAAATTCCTTACATTAACTGCTGAGTTAACTGAGCATTAAAAAATTTCTAGGGAAACCACTAACGGAACAGCAGTAGAGTATATAACTTCAAAATTAGCAAAGAAAAAATGCAATCTAAAAGAAAATAACAAAGGAGGGAAAAAAGCTTAACAAATGGGACAAACAGAAAGCACAAAATAAGATGGTGGAAATAATTACAAGGGTTATGAGGCTACAAAAGAATACAGGATGCTATGGGAAAATATGAGACCGAAACTCAATTTTGGTGGTAATTAGTAAGAATGCATGTGTTATGTCTGTGTGCATCCAATTTAGGAGGTGTGGGGGTTGGTTTTTCTTAGAGAAGTGATGTTTAAATGGAGACCTGAAGAAAAACCGAGTAAAATTTATTTAGAAAAAATTGGTGTGGGTAGGGGGTAGAGTGGCTTCTACACAGAGGCAAAAGCATGTACAAATGTTCTGAAGCCAGAGTATATGACATTCAAGAAACAGAGAAAACCAATATGAAGACTAAAGAAAGGTGCAAGATGAGACTGAATAGATAGGTAGGATCTGGATCTTGGTGAGTTTATAGGATTTTACAGTTTATCCTAAGGACAGTTCAAAGCCATTAAAGTGTGTGTGTGTGTGTGTGTGTGTGTGTGTGTGTGTGTGTGTGTGTGTGTGTGTGTGTGTGTGTGTGTGTGTGTGTGTGTTTAAGTGTTTTTAAGCAGATGAGTGATATGGCTTTGATTTGGAATTTTAAAAAACCACCTGTTTCGTCTATCCCTAGAGTTAGAGAAGGTTAGATCAGAAGGGACATGAATCATTTAGATATGTTTTATTCTTCAAGTTTACTAAAATATGGTATCTTCTCAAGTATGGAACATAACATTTTCTTCCATATGTCTTCAGCCTTGGAAAACAAAAGTTCAGCATAGAAAAACAAGATGGATAATTTTATTGCCTTCATTAGTAGATATGTAAATATCTTCTGAATTGATATTTAAAAAAAAACAAACTATTCAGTATTTTCCTAACAGAGTAACAACAAACTTCATTTATAAACAGCGTAGTTTATAATACGTGATATCATAAAATGATACATTGCTCTTTTAATTATAGTTTAACATCTCAGCTGACAGTGTCACCTACCTTAATCTCAGCCAAGAAACCAGACTAGAATGGCAGCAGCAGCAACAAAGGATACTTAATAACAATTAAACATATCACTGAAATTTATATATTTCATTCAATGAAATATAAAATTTACCTGAAGCCTAGTTTATATGTCTCATACATAATTTATTTTTTAAAAAAATCTTATTCAATCTAGGAGACATGATTTCCAAAGTTTAGCCTACTGAGCAATGTGAAATAATAATTTCTTAAAAGTATTTTTAACTTAATCTGTTGCCAGTTAGCTTAAGGGAGAATAATTCTAAAAATGTCAAGACATTACAGGTCAGTGCAATAATTAATGTTCATCATGACACAATGTTCCATATGTTGTTTAAGAAAGTATAACGATATTTCAGGATAATTTCCATCCAATATGTTTAAAATAAGAAATTTCACTGCTAAAAACCCATAAATCCAATGATCAAGTATCAGTTCTCAGTTCAGCTGTCAATAGCATTTGAAAATAGTGAAGATTTTTAATCCAGTAAATCCAATATGTCATATATCATACACGCCCTGGGGATACAAAAGTGAATACACAGGTTCCTGCGCCCAAAGGTTGATTACAGTGGGGAGATAAACACGGAAACAATTACAATGAAGTGAGAAATTTACTATAATGAAGATTCTACCAGAATATTCACTGGACCTCATGGTAGACAACACCACCACCAAGGCCAATAAAGTGCTGCTCTTTCATCTCTGCCCACATTTGATCTTGTTTTGTACAGAACTGGTAAATTCTTCATGGTTGTCACGATAATGATAAAGGTCCGTAAGTTGCAAATTTCTTCCTGTACTTTGGAATTCAGGAGAAGCTTTTACTTTGGGCCCAGATTAAAATCGAAAAAAAAATATTTTTGGTTATGCTAATGTTATTTCTACCTGTTTTTTAAGCTACTGCTCCAGGACAAAAGAATTCATAACTTACTTTCTCCCAGTTTCTGAGGCTCAGAGTATTTATACAAATATGCAGAAATGAAAGTGCATATAGAAATCTCTCTAATATTTGAAATACCTGGTTAGAAGGTACAATGTAGAGGCAAATAGGAATGTATCTCTCAGGGCAACAATATTTTAAGTCAGTCTACAGTTTGTGGAAGAGAGGACAAGGAAAATGAGAAGTATGGAAACTGATTTATGAAGAACAATTAGAGAAGCTATATAAAGATTAGCATGGAAACAGAAGTTTAGACAGACAAAATAGTTTCAACAAATATTTACAGCACTAATAATAAGTAAAAGGAAAAATTTTCTCATATTGTTGCAGATGGAAAAGAAACCCCAAAACCCTAAAGGTTAGCATGGGAAAGAGAAGTCTGGAGATACAATAATTTCTACAAATATTTACAGTACTATTGAGTAAAATAATTACTGCAGATGGAAGAAATATAAAATGAAGGGTGGATGTTTCAGAGATAGGAGCTTAATTGTCAGAGCTGTCAAACAACGATTTTTTGCATGTACTTATTGTCAATCAGAGGTTGAATTACCATCTTTTATATGACAGAATAAAAGAACCCTATATTGGGATGAAAGCTGAGCAGGATATTCTTTTGAGCATCTTTTACTTTGCTTATTTGGTTATTCTGTAATCTTCTGATAACTGTTTTTGCCTATTTTTCTAAGGTGTCATGTTTTCCTCATTGGCTGTAGTTCTGTTTGATTAGCTAAATGGTTGTTAGTTACATCAGTTGTAAATACTGTCTCCAAATTTGAGGCTTGAATTTTCACTCTTCACAGTGACGTTTATAACACTTAAGTTTTACATTTTAGTACAAATTTACACAATTATTGCATGGATTGTTATTTCTGCATCTTAAGAAATTCTTCCTTATTTTAAATTCATTAAGATATAATCCTTTATCTTTTCTAACTTTTAGTTTTGCTTTTAACATTTAGCCCTTTAACCCAACTAAAATTACTTTTGTGAGCGGTGTAAGGTAGGGATCCATTTTTTTCCCCCTCCAAGTGGGTAAGCAATTGCCCTGGAACTATTTACTGAACAGGCCATCATCCTGGTGATTTATAATGACATCTCTTCTGGGCTTGCTAATCTGTCCTAGTGATTTGTATATGGCCCATAGCACCCTGTTTGAATTATTATACAAAGTCTTGATATGTTTTAGAGAAGTCCCTCACCACCTTGACTTGGTAATTCTTGGCTCTTTTAAGTTTTACTCATAAATTTTATGATTGGCAAGTCATTTTTCACAATAAACCCTATCAGAATTTTGACTAGAATGACATTGAATTATTAAGTACATTAAAGATGAACTGCTATCTTCTAGAGTCTTCCCATTCATTTAAAATATAATCACTCATTTTGGGAGTCTTCTTTTATAACCTTCAATAAAGTTTTATAATATTCTCCATAAGGTCTTAGTTTATTAGCTTCAATCTTAGGTGTTTTAATGTTTTTCCTGCTTTTGTTGCTATTGTAGAAGATTTTTTAAAAACTGGATTTTCTAATTGGATGTTATCATACTAATCTTGTGAGTAGTACCTTTTCTGAACTCTTTCATCAGTTCTAAAACTTTACATAGATATTCTTTCATATTTTCTATATACACAATCATACTGTTTGTAAGTAACCACAATTTTGTTCATTCTTTCCTTATAACCTATTACTTATTATTGCTTACTTTCATATTTCTTTTTTTCTCATCACGTTACATGAGTCAAGATGTCTCATAAAATGTTGAAAATTTTTATCATGTCTGTTACTTTAAATCATTTGGTTATGATGTCCCTCATAGCAGAAGTACTCGTCTATTCTTGGGGTGATAAGCATTTTTTATAATAAATGTGTCAGCTTTTGTAAATTTTTTCTGTATCTATTAGGATGATATGGCTGATTTTTTTTTGTAATGTGTAAAATCATAAAGGTGTCTCAAATGCAGAATCATCTGTGCTTCCCCACAGATGATTTATAATATTTTTATGATTTATAATTTATATAAACATTTATAATTTATAAAAACATTTATAATGTTTTTATAATTCACTATATTCAATTTGCCAACATTTTGTTTAGAATTTTTGTACCTAGGTTTGTAAATAAGACTAGCTTGCAAATTTTCTTTCTTTTGCTATCTATGCCTTGTTTTGATGAAGATTATATCAATATTTCTCTTTTCTATTCTTTAAAATAGTCTGTAAAAGATAAGAATTATCTACTGCCTTAAGGTTATATAAAGTTACCTGTAAAACCATTTGGGATTAATAATTTTATAGATTTATAGGTCAGACAATCCATAAATTATCTACATTATTTATGGCTAGATTATCTACTGGATTTACAGATTACAGCATCTAATCTGAATAAAATAAATCACAAAATGAACAAATGACTTAAACGAGTATTGTTGCAAAATTACAGTGAGAATAATGTGAAAAAAGTTAGCACTAGCAAATAATAGACAAACAAAGGCAGAACTAATCCTGCTACTACTAGTATGAGCATTTTACTAATTATACTATAAGGTATGAACAGTGAAGTCAGTCCAAAAGTTTTTTTAGTTCTTAAGAAACCATTTGAAATAAGGATTTATACCTTGTATTATTACTAATGAAACGCTCCAAAGTCTACATTGTGTAATAAGATACTGGGGGTGAAGTCACCACGATTAGCAAGACATTTAAAAATTGTTTACAACATCTTTATTTCAACCTTAAAAATTTTAATTTGTGGAAATATTAGTACATATAAGGTACTGGTGTGTATAGGTACACACATATATGTGCTACATTAAAAAAAATTTGGTATGCAAGTAGACAAAGTTAGAGCTTACCAATCTATACCACGGCAGAATAGTTTTATAAAAGAAAATCTGATTTGTTACTCTCTGCTTAAAGAAACCTAGCAGCTTTCTAGGGCCCTAAGAAAAGTCAAAATCCTTAATATTTCCTACATGGCTTTCTCACAATCTTACCCCTACCTATTTCTTTAGCCTCACCTATTACCATTCTCTCCCTTGCTTTATACACTACAAGCCACACTAAACTAAATGACTTTTCAGCCTCAGAATGTTAACATATATATTTGTGCACTTTGTCTAGAACATCAAAATAATTTAAATAAGTAACTACATTACTTATTTTCTATATATACTTGGGTCTGCCTTATTACTTAAATTCATAGAATCACAGAATGTAAGGACTGGAAATTTACTTTTAAAATGTCATCTATTCCAACCACTCATCTGATGCTTTTGAATGCCTCTAATGATAAGGCAACCAGGGAATCTTTTCCCCTTTCCCCTTTAAAAAAAATGTCTGATCTTTAGAAATATTCTTTCTTATATGGACCTGAAATCTGTTTCCACCTAACTTCTAGGTAGCGATCCTAATTCTACTCATTGGGCCATTCAGAGAAAGTTCAGTCCTACTTTAGTGGAAGAGCCATACAAATATTTACAGATAACTACCATGTTACTTCCAAGCCTTCTCTTCTGTGGTGGTAGGGAACAGGAGGTAGAGAGTAGGGAGAGACTAATGTCTGAGTATCTTTTATGAGTTGGTGACTTTATATTTAACTTTCATATTGCTCCAATGAGTTTGTTATTATTATTGCCAAGTAACAAATGAGGAAATTAAAGCTCTGATAGGTAAAGTTAACTATTCATGTAACTTAAGTAGCAGAGCTGGGATTTCAACCACAAGTCTGTCACAGATACCAAAGCCTATGTTTTAGTCTCTTTAGAACACTGAACTGCCTCCCACAAAGGAGAAGAGATATAAGAGGGTATGAAACATGGAAAAGCAAGACAAACAAAAATTCTAAAAATCCCATGCTTTCTAACTTCCAAAATTCAATGTATTGATATATTTTTGTCCTTAAGACTTACATCAAAATCATCTTCAACATTTCTTTCTCTGTCTTATAACCTACCTAATTATTATCTCAAATTTCTCAGATCTTACTACATAAATGAACTCAAACAACCTACAATTAGGGAAGCAAAAAGAGAAAAGTATTTCCATATTTCAGCCTCTCTCAATTTTAATGTCTTACACAGTGAAAAGATTATCTTCTTTAAACACTGACTAGTGTACTCTTCTTTACAGTCTCCAACACCACATTGCCTTCTGCAATCAAACTTAATGCTGACATTTTTTCTGGCTTTGAGGCCCAACAACACTATCCTTAACTTGTATTAACAAAAGCTACTTGTTCTCTCTTCTCCAGGCAAACACTTGTTTGGCATCCTCCACAAGCACTTTAAGGTCTTCCTTCTTTTCCTCTGAGAATCACAACTCTTCCTTCAGTTAACAATTAGATAAGACCAATACCGCCTCATCATTCATGCTTCTTATGAAAAATGTATCTCCATATACTTAATTATATTTATCCCATGCATTAACTTTTCTCTTTCCCTAGTTACATCATAAACAACTGAATACAAGTCATCTATTTCTTTTTATCTTTCACCTAAGTGCAAAAAACTGAACAGCAAGTGCTTAATGAATGTTCTCAGCTGTACATTACAAAAATACATTTTTATCATATATATCTTTTTATTTGTACACTTTCCTTTTAGGTTGCTTGCTAGAACTCTTTCACCATAAACTTTACTGTGAAAAAACATTGAGAGAAACTCTCACTTCCAGTTTTATAAACAAAGTCAAATGTAATACAAAAGCTCTAATTCAGCACTTCTCTCTAGTCCATACTACATAGGTTAATTACAAGTAATATTACTTCTGAAGTAAATTTCTCTGTGAATATAAGGTTATATATATTTAAGAATACTAAAACATAAAATTATATGTCACACACACACATACACACACATACCACACACATACACACAAATCTTACCTTGCTGAGTATTTTGTTCTTGCATTCGATTCACAGTGAGGTCTAAGGGGCCTTCCTGCTCTTCCTGAAGGGAGTTTTCTGCTTGATTCATTTGGATACTCTTACATATTAGACTTGGTCCAATTGAACCATTTCTATTCTCTTGGATTTTACCACTTTTTGAAATATACTCAATTGCAAACTGACGTATCATCTTTTTCATTAATTCCTGAGCAACTAGGGGAATGTTAGGATCACAGTTCTGAGGAAGATCTAGGGAAGAAATAAATATAATAAGAATTAAAAAAGAGAATGCAAAATACCTATGTTTAAATTTATCTTAATTACAAATTAATGATTTCACAAGTCTCAGATTCAGTCCATAATTGCAAATGGTTTCTAGGACTTAGCAACAAAAACCTTGTTGGTTTAATTAGTATTATGAGAATATATCAACCCCAAACTTGGCATTTTTAATTGTTTCTTAAAAATAAATATTTTTGGTCCCAAACTAAAATATAAACAACTAGACATAAAAACAGACAGCTTATTTTCAGTTTTAATTCAAATGTATTCTACAAGATACTAAGACACTTAGTATGTGAACATAAATTGTATATATAAGTAACCAAGCAAGTTTTAACCTAATAGAGTAGGTATACACATTAACTATTAAAGAAAATATCTAAACTCTGTAACTATTTATTACCATTAATTCTTCAATTCTGTCAAATGTGCACTTCATATATAGCCTAAATGTCATCATCAAGGATTTTTTTCTGTTTTCAATTTTTCATATTGAGAAATTTCAATCAGAAAGAAAAAAATAAAGAACACTACAATGACACAGACAGCCTCTACCAAGATTCAAGAATTGTTAGCATTCTGCCACATTCACCTTCTTTTTACTTTTATTGGTTTGCAGAACTACCGGAAAGTAAATTGCAGAATTATGAGATTTCACTCTTAAATATTTCAGTGCACATCTACTAAGATTCCCCTATAAAAACAGCAGTACCACTACTGAGGGTCTTAATCAGTCCTTGGTCCCAAAACATGTTGGTGAGCTACAACCAAAATAAAGGACAGCAGTCATATACAATTCTGCTTGAAACCTGTACAAGAGGTAAAAACAATTGAATGATTTTGTAAGAGGTGTGGAATAAAGACAGACCACTTATAAACACCGTATATAATAAGTAATAAATAGTTTTAATATTGGATGGTGGTGGCTTTTTTCACACACACACTACTGGCCTCACCCCAATCCTTTTATTTACTCTGCTCCTTCAGAGGCAGAATGATTGGTGAACTAGGAAGGATGACTAAGTGTATTTGGTTAGGCTCCATACTTCTTCCTCTTAGAAGTGGGCCTACTTCTAGAGATAACGGGTTGGCCAAAAAGTTTGTTTGGGTTCTTCTGTAAGATGTTATGGAAAAACCCAAACGAACTTTTTGGCCAAACCAACATGCTCCTCTGCTCCTTAAATGCCTCAACTCTTCCCCAGGCAGATCAGTGCTGTGTGAACAGGCCTGCCCTGATCCTGGGCTGTCTGAGACTGAAGGGTTGAGTCTCCTTAGTTTTGGGGTTCAGTATTAGATGGAGCAATTGTCTAAGAGATCTGAAGGCAAGTCCTCCAACTAGCATCTACTTTTATAGATCCATGATTCTAAAATGCAAGATTAGAAAACATACTATTTAAAGGTGAGGAAAGGCAACAAAACTACCTCCACCATATCTGAGAGCAAAATGTGACCTCAGCCGACATCAATCTGTTTATGGTCCTGCAGAAATATCAATATATTTGATCACAGGGTGCTGTTTTGGACCTGCTGGAGATGTTACATAATAAACATCTCCGTTACATTAGCTCTTTCAAAACAAAGAACACTGAATTCTGAAAAAACATTTGAGAAGGGATTACGGGCCTATAAAAAAAGTAACATTATAGTCCTCACATTTATTCTTTGTTTAGAGCCCAGTAGGGAAGAGAGGTACTATTTGTTTCTGAGTACGAGAAAAAAAGACTTGGCTATACAGTTGAGCACTGAGCAACATGCGTTTGAACTGTGCAGGTACACACAGACATGGATTTTTTCCAATAAATACATACTACGGTACTGCACAGTCCATGGTTGGTCAGTCTGCAGATGTGGAACCCCGAGTATGGAGGGCCCGCTGCAAAGTTAAGACTCATTTTTCACTGTGCAGAGGGTCAGTGCTCCTAACCCCCACGTTGTCCAAGGGTCAACTGTATATATCACATGCCCGTGGCTCATTTATTTTATAACTGGAGGTTTGTACCTCTTAATTTCCCCCTTCACCTATTTCATCCGCCAACACTCCTCCCCTCTGGCAACCACCTGTTTGTTCTCTGTAACTATGAGTCTGTTTTAGCTTAGTTTGTTTTTGTTTTGTTTCTTAGAGTCCACATATAAATGAGAATATACAACACAAGGAATATGGTCAATAATACTGTATTAACTTTGTATGAGGACAGTTGCTTACTAGACTTATTATGGTGATCATTTCATCATGCATGTAAATGTGAATCACTCCATAGTATACCTGAAACTAAAGTAATATTGTCAACTGTATTTTAATGAAAAAAGAAAGACTTAGCTATAGATTGAAATCTTAGCCATCTTCCTGAATTCAGGCTAGTTACATACCCCTCCGTGTTTTAGTTTCTCTGTTCATAAAAATGGAAATGATAATAGAACCCTGGAAGTCATAATAAGTCTTGCTCACAGGATATTTTAAAGTTATATGAGATTGTAGATAAAATACTGAACTCCTGTACTTGTCATTTTAATAGCTGACATTTACTCCACTGTTATCTTAGGTTATAGTGAAAATAACAGAAACAAAAAGATGCAGGCCAAGCAGTTATATTTTACGTAAATCATAAAATGTCAAATAAGTAAAAATATTAACTAACTAGGTTAATATGTAAAATTATTAACTAGCTGGGAAAACACAAAGGACATAATTTCTAAGCCCATGTGATATACTGTGCTCCAGAATAGATAGTATTAGCACATGTAACCCAACTAAAGTGATTTGTAACAAAACGAGAAATTTCCATGTTACACATAAGGATTCCCAATTTATACCATTTCTTGACTATTACTTCCAGGAATCCTTGAAGGCATCTGTGAACACTCTTTTCCATCTTTTTTCAAACCTAATCTTGCTTTGAATTATGTGTTAAAAGGAGATACTGATTTACTTCTAGGTATTTTGGTTAATTATCCTGTAATGTATTGGCTAATATCACTTTATAAATTCAAAATAATTATATTTATCAAAAAACAACAGAAATATGATCAGACATATCATGTGACTAGGGCTATACTTTAGAATTGAGTTTAGAGCTAAGTTTAAAGCAGAATAGATAATGCTACTTTATCCTATTCATCTACTCAGTTTTTGTTTATATTGGGAATAAGTCTATGTGTGAGACCAAAGGACGTGGCAAAAAACAAACAAACAAGATAAAAAAGAGAAAGAGACAAAGAAAATGCTGCTCAGCTGCTGATTAGTGAGCCTTCTAGAATACTTGTGCAAATTATCAAAACTATAAAAAAAAACTGAGTTAACTAAAGATCTAGGCCAGGGATATAAACTCAGATGGTTTCAAAATTCAGGCAACTCACAAACCCTGGGCTAGAAGAGAAAATATGTTGCCAAATGGAAATGGTATGCCCCAAGAAGATAGAAATAATTTATTTTTGCCCTATCTCTTCATTTTCCAAATTTATCTAATTCAAGAGTTTAGCAAGTTGTTTGTAGTAGCCAGTTTCAAGATGGTCCTTAATGATTCCCACTCCCACCTCCTGGTTTCCAGGGTTGTGTAGTCCCTTCCACATTGTATTAAGGGTGGAATGTGTGATTAATAATAACATACTGCAGAAATGTATGTCACTTCCAAGATTAGGTTATAAAAGAATATGGTTTCTACCCTGGATACTCTGAATACTGGTGTTCGCTGTGACCCCCACCCACACTATTCTGTCCTCTTGCTCTCTCATCACTCACTCTGGAGAAAGCTGTCCTGTGAGCGGCACTGAGGAGGCTCACAAGGAAAGGAACTGAAGTCTCCTGCAAACAGCCAAATGACTGAACTGGGAAGAAGATTCTCAAGACCAATCAACTCCCAAATGACTGAAAAGGAAAACAACACAGCAAAAGTTATGTGATGAAGCTAAAGCAGTGCTTAGAGAGCAATTTATAGCAATAAACACATATATTAAAAAAAATTCAACCCAGTAACCCAATAACCTAACCTTCCTCCTTAAGAGAAAACGAATCAAAAATTAAACCCAAAGCAAGCACAGAGAAGAAAATAAATAAAAAGTTAGGGCAGAAAAAAATAAGATAGAGAATAGAAAGACAACAGAGAAGAGCAATAAAACCAAAAGTTGGTTCTTTGAAAAGATCAAAAATTTGACCAAGAATAAAAACCAGAATAGACTTAAGTTTGTAAAATCAGAAATGAAGGAAGCATTATCAGCATTAACATTAAAGGTAATCAAGAAATACTACCAAAAAAAAAAAAAAGAAAAGAAAAAAGCTATACATCAACACATTAGGTATCCTAGATGAAATGGCCAAATTGCTAGAAAGACACAAACTATCAAACTCACTCAAGAAGTAACAGTAAAACCTGGACCGGCAAGTAAAAAGACTGAATTAGTAACCAAAAATCTTGCCACAAAGAAAAGCCCAGGGACAGACAGATTTACTGGTGAATACTATTAGACATTTAAAGAGGAATTAAAACCAATCCTTCACAAACTCCAAAACAAGAGATGAGAACACTTCCCAACTCATTCTATGAGGGCAATATTAGCCTGATACCAAACCTGGACAAAGAAATTACATGAAAAGAAAACTACTAAACGAAATGAAAACTATCCATTATGAATAGACAAAAATCCAGTTGACCCTTGAGCTACATGGGTTTGAGCTGTGCGGGTCCACTTATATGTGGATTTTTTCAACAGTAAATACTACAGTACTACACAATCTGTGACTGGTTGAATCTCTGGATGTGGAAATGCAAATACAGAGGGCTGACCATAAGTCATACACAGATTTTCAACTGCATGAGGGGCCAGCCCCTATCTACCACATTGTTCAAGGGCCAACTCTCCTATCACACAGAAACAGGCAACACATAAAAAGGATTATATAATAAGACAAGGTTGTCCACGCTCACCATTATTATTCAACATAGTTTTGGAAGTTTTAGCCATAGCAATCAGAGTAGAAAAAGAAATAAAAGGAATCCAAATCAGAAAAGAAGAGGTAAAGCTGTCACTGTTTGCAGATGACATGATACTATACATAGGGAATCCTAAAGATGCTATCCGAAAACTACTAGAGCTAATCAATGAATCTGTTAAAGTAGCAGGATACAAAATTAATGCACAGAAACAAAATTAATGCACAGAAATCTCTGGCATTCCTGTACACTAATGATGAAAAATCTGAAAGAGAAATTAAGGAAACACTCCCATTTACCACTGCAACAAAAAGAATAAAATACCTAGGAATAAACTTACCTAAGGAGACAAAAGACCTGTATGCAGAAAACTGTAAGACACTGATGAAAGAAATTAAAGATGATACAAACAGATGGAGAGATATACAATGTTCTTGGATTGGAAGAATCAACACTGTGAAAATGACTCTATTCCCCAAAGCAATCTACAAATTCAATGCAATCCCTATCAAACTATCACTGGCATTTTTCACAGAACTAGAACAAAAAATTTCACAATTTGTATGGAAACACAAAAGACCCCGAATAGCCAAAGCAATCTTGAGAACGAAAAACGGAGCTGGAGGAATCAGGATCCCTGACTTCAGACTATACTACAAAGCTACAGTAATCAAGACAGTATGGTACTGGCACAAAAACAGAAATACAGATCAATGGAACAGGATAGAAAGCCCAGAGATATACCCACGCACCTACGGTCACCTTATTTTTGATAAAGGAGGCAAGAATATACAATGGAGAAAAGACAGCCTCTTCAATAAGTGGTGCTGGGAAAACTGGACAGCTACATGTAAAAGAACGAAATTAGAACACTCCCTAACACCATACACAAAAAGAAACTCAAAATGGATTAAAGACCTAAACATAAGGCCAGACACTATAAAACTCTTAGAGGAAAACGGCAGAATACTCCATGACATAAATCACAACAAGATCCCTTTTCACCCACCTCCTAGAGAAATGGAAAAAAAACCAAAAATAAACAAATGGGACCTAATGAAACTTCAAAGCTTTTGCACAGCAAAGGAAACCATAAACAAGATGAAAAGACAACCCTCAGAATGGGAGAAAATATTTGCAAATGAAGCAACTGACAAAGGATTAATCTCCAAAATTTACAAGCAGCTCGTGAGCTCAATATCAAAAAAACAAACAACCGAATCCAAAAATGGGCAGAAGACCTAAATAGACATTTCTCCAAAGAAGATATACAGATTGCCAATAAACACATGAAAGGATGCTCAACATCACTAATCATTAGAGAAATGCAAATAAAAACTGCAATGACATATCATCCCACACCAGTCAGAATGGTCATCATCAAAAAATCTACAAACAATAAATGCTGAAGAGGATGTGGAGAAAAGGGAACACTCTTGCACTGCTGGTGGGAACGTAAATTGATACAGCCACTTCAGGGAACAGTATGGAGGTTCCTTAAAAACCTAAAAATAGAACTACCATACAACCCAGCAATCCTACTACTGGGTATGTAACCTGAGAAAACCATAATTCAAAAAGAGTCATGTCCCAAAATGTTCACTGTAGCTCTATTTACAATAGCCAGGACATGGAAACAACCTAAGTGTCCATCGACAGATGAATGGATAAAGAAGATGTGGCATATATATACAATGGAATATTACTCAGCCATAAAAGAAACGAAATTGAGCTATTTGTAGTGAGGTGGATGGACTTAGAGTCTGGCATACAGAGTGAAGTAAGTCAGAAAGAGAAAAATAAATACCATATGCTAACTCATTGTGTGGAATCTGAAAAGAAAAAAAAACTGTTCCTGAAGAACCTAGGGACAGGACAGCAATAAAGACGCAGATGTAGAGAATGGATCTGAGGACACCGGGAGGGGGAAGGGTAAGCTGGGACGAAGTGAGAGAGTGGCATGGACTTATATACACTACCAAATGTAAAATAGATTGCTAGTGGGAAGCAGCTGCATAGCACAGGGAGATAAGCTCGGTGCTTTGTGACCATCTAGAGGGGTGGGATAGGGAGGGTGGGAGGGAGACGCAAGAGGGAGGAGATATGGGGATATATGTATATGTATACCTGATTCACTTTGTTATAAAGCAGAAACTAACACACCATTGTAAAGCAATTATACTACAAAAAAGATGTTAAAAAAAAAAGGATTATACATCAAGACCAAGAATCACAGGAATACAAAGTTAGTTCAACATATGAAAACCAATCAGGCAATGTAATGTAACGTATTAATAAAGAACAAAATCCACATAATAATCTCCATAGATGTAGAAAAGCACTTGATACCTTTTCATGATAAAAACAATGTACAAACTAGGAATAGAAGGAAACTACCTCAATCTACGAAAGAGCATCTATGAAAAATCTACAGATAACATCACACTTAATGGTGAAAGATTGAAAGTTTCCCCCATAATATGAGAACAAGAGAAGGACTCTTGTCCTTGCTCTCATTACTTCTATTCAACATGTACTGGAGGTTCTAGCCAGTGCAATTAGGCAGGAAAAAGAAATAAAAGTAATTTGGATTGAAAAAGTAGAAGTAAAACTCTTTTTACAGATAACATAATGTTGTATATACAAATTTGTTAGGAATCCACACACACAAAATTTTAGAGCTAGTAAGTTCAGCAAGGTTACAGGATGCCATATCAATATACAAAAATCAATTTTACTTCTATACAATGGCACTAAACAATTCTAAAAGGAAATAATTAAGAAAATAATTCCATTTACAACAGTATTAGGAAGAAAAGACTTACAGGAATAAGTTTGACAAAACATAAACAAACAGAAATATATTCTGTGTTCATGAACTGGAAGACTTAATATTGTTACATGATAAGAACTCCCCAAATTGATCAACAAATTCAACACAATCCCTATCAAAACCCTAGCTGGCATTTTTTTTTTTTTTTTTTTTTGCGGTATGCAGGCCTCTCACTGTTGCGGCCTCTCCCATTGCGGAGCACCGGCTCCGGACGCACAGGCTCAGCGGCCACGGCTCATGGGCCCAGCCGCTCTGCAGCATGTGGGACCCTCCCGGACCGGGGCACAAACCCGCATCCCCTGCATCGGCAGGCGGACCCCCAACCACTGCGCCACCAGGGAAGCCCCTAGCTGGCATTTTTGTATAAACTGACAAGGTGATTCTAAAAAGCATACTGAAATGCAAGGAATCCAGAATAGCCAAAATAATCCTGAAAAAGAACTAAACTGGAGGATTAGCAATTCCTGATTTCAAAACTTACTATAAAGTATAATAATCAAGCCTAGGTGTTAATGTCCTAAGGACAGACATATAGATTAATAGAGTAGAACTGAGCCCCAAGATAAACCATTAATCTATTTTTGATAAGAGTACCAAGACAATTCAGTGGGGGAAATCATTGTCTTTTCAACAAACTATGCTACGACAACTGGATATTTACATGCAGTTGTATAATGAAATAATGAAACTGGGGCTTCCCTGGTGGCGTAGTGGTTGAGGGGCCGCCTGCCGATGCAGGGGACACGAGTTCGTGCCCCGGTCTGGGGAGATTCCACATGCCACGGAGCGGCTGGGCCCGTGAGCCATGGCCGCTAAGTCTGCGTGTCCGGAGCCTGTGCTCCGCAACGGGAGAGGCCACAACAGTGAGAGGCCCATGTACCAAAAAAAAAAATAATAATAATAATAATAATGAAACTGGACCTCCACCTCATACCATATAGAATAATTAACTCAAAATGCATCAATGACCTAAATGTAGGAGCTAAAACTATAAGAATCTGAAAGAAAACATACATGTAAATCTTCATAACCTTAGATTAAGGCAATGATTCCTTAGATTCGACACTAAAACACAAGCAAGAGAAAAAAATAGATATAATGAACTTGATTAAAATTTAAAACTTTTGTACTTCAAAGGACACTAAGTGAAGAGAGTCCACAGAATAGGAGTAAATATTTACAAATCACATGTCTGATAAGGGTCTACTGTCCAAGTATATAAAGAACTCTTATAACCCAACAATAAAAAGACAAATGCCCAAATAAAAAAACAGCAAATGATTTGAGTAGACATTTGTCCAAAGAAGATATTACTAATGACGAGTAAGCACATGACAAGTTGATTAACATCATTAGTCTTTAGGGAAATGCAAATCAAAAGCACAATGAGATACCATTTCACACCTTGAAGGAGAATTATAATAAAAAGTGCAGATAACAAGTGCGAGTGAGAATGTGGAGAAATCTGAGTCCTCATACACGGTAGGTGGGAATGTAAAATGGTGCAGCCATTTTGGAAAATAATTCTGAAAACACATTAAAAAATGTAAACACAGAATTACCATATGACCCAGCAAATTCCACCTCTAGGTATATAACTACGAAAACCGAAAACATATGTTCAATCAAAAGTATGTATGAATGTTCACAGCAGCATTATTCACAACAGCCAAAAAGTAGAAACAACCCAAATGAATGTCAACTGGTGAATGTATAAATAAAATGTGGTATATCCATACAATAATTATTCAATCATAGAAAGAAATGAACTGATGCATGTTATAACAAGAATGAACCTCAAAAACATGCTAAATGAAGGCTGCACATAGTGCAATTTCATTTATATGAAATGTTTAAAACAGGCAAATCTACAAAGAGAGAAATCTATTAGATTAGTGGTTGCCAAAGCCTGGAGAAGAGTAAGAGAATGATGAGTGAGTGTTCATCTAGTAATGGGTTTCTTTTTCAGGGTGAAGAAAATGTTCTGGAATCAGACAGCGGTGATGGTTGCAAAACTTTGTTAATGAGTGTATTAAAAACCACTGAATTTTATACTTTAAAAAAGTGAATTTTATTGTATGTGAATTATAACTCAATTTAAAAAAATAGGAAGAAAGGATAAATTAGAAAGTGGAACTTAGAGCCCAGAAGGCAGATTCAAGAGCCATAAAGAATTTTTCCTTAAGATCTAATCGAATAACTTCCAACATTTGCCCAGCTGGATTTCAGGATTGCTATAGAACAGTGACCCCTGTGTGCACCCCATTTTGCCATTTTTGAACAAGAGTGTTTACAGTGGTTATCCTATGCCTATCCTAACATTGTATGTTGGGTGTGTGTGAGCAAGTAATTTGCCTTTTTACTTTTAAAGGTCTACAGATCAAGAGAAACTATATTTGAAGTGCTATACCAAAGGAACTACACTCAAGGAACTTCATTTGTATCTGAAACTGAGTTAGATAACAAGAGTGTGGTCTCTGAGATGATGTTGTAATAAGATAAGACTTTTGGAGGTCTTGGGCAGGGGTGAGTGTATTTTACATATGGGAGAGATGTGAATCACCAGAACCAACTGATTCCAACTTCCTTGTATTCACTCCTTTGTTCAGTATTCTTCCACACTCATAGGTAGCATATAATGCTACTATTTACCTAGAGAGACAGTTTCTCTTAGGACCAATCTAAGAATATCTGTGTAGGCTGTCTCAATTATGAGACTGTCAAAGTGGATAATATTGGTCACTAATCCAACAAAAATTTTAAAGACCAGGATGATGGTATTTTTCTTTTCTTCTCTTTCTCCAAAATCCATTTCCCTTCTCTCCATGTTTGATATGTATTAACAATTAATACTTGTAGCACTTTATTTAACATGAAGACTTCTGACACACATTGGTATCATTTAATGACAAATATCATATTAGTGCAGATAATCATATAATGAAAGGTAAGAAGGAAAGCAAAGTTCTACTGAACCACTTATGGTGTACAGTTGTTGCCCTTGCCTCCTATTCTTCCCCAAATGTTTTTTTTCTAAAAATTTCAATCTACAGAAAAGTTGAAAGAAGAGTACAATGCACTTCCACAAAATTTTACCTCTATAGATTCAACAACTATTGACATTTTGCGTCACTGGATTTACATATAAACTCACACACACAGGTTATTTATGGGTGAAGCATTTGAAAGTTGCAGATATCATGAAGCTTTAACTCTACTTAAGAAATAAAGAACAAGAACATTATGATACATAACTATAATGCCATCATCCCTTTCAAAAAATTTAACACAAAAAATATAGCCCCCAACTTTCCTCATTATCTCCTTTACAGCTTTTTCCTCCCCAATCTCAGGTTGCAATCTAGGATTACACATTGTATTTCTTTTTAACATCTTTATTGGAGTATAATTGCTAGACAATGGTGTGTTAGTTTCTGCTTCATAATAAAGTGAATCAGTTATACATATACATATGTCCCCATATCTCTTCCCTCTGGTGTCTCCCTCCCACACTCCCTATCCCACCCCTCTAGGTGGTCACAAAGCACCGAGCTGATCTCCCTGTGCTATGCGGCTGCTTCCCACTAGCAATCTATTTTACATTTGGTAGTGTATATATGTGCATGCCACTCTCTCACTTTGTCCCAGCTTACCCTTCCCCCTCCCCGTATCCTCAAGTCCATTCTCTAGTAGGTCTGCATCTTTATTCTCGTCTTGCCCCTAGGTTCTTCATGACCACTTTTTTTTTTTTAGATTCCATATATATGTGTTAGCATACGGTATTTGTTTTTCTCTTTCTGACTTACTTCACTCTGTATGACAGAGTCTATGCCCACCCACCTCATTACAAATAACTCAATTTCGTTTCTTTTTATGGCTGAGTAATATTCCATTGTATATATGTGCCACATCTTCTTTATCC
Organism: Lagenorhynchus albirostris; assembly: GCF_949774975.1. Classification (NCBI taxonomy): domain Eukaryota; kingdom Metazoa; phylum Chordata; class Mammalia; order Artiodactyla; family Delphinidae; genus Lagenorhynchus; species Lagenorhynchus albirostris. The sequence continues at coordinate 103,525,813 of NC_083098.1, read as the reverse complement.
ATTCATCTGTTGATGGAAACTTATGTTGTTTCCATGTCCTGGCTATTGTAAATAGAGCTGCAATGAACATTTTGGTACATGACTCTTTTTGAATTATGGTTTTCTCAGGGTATATGCCCAGTAGTGGGATTCCTGGGTCATATGGTAGTTCTATTTGTAGTTTTTTAAGGAACCTCCATACTGTTCTCCATAGTGGCTGTACCAATTTACATTCCCACCAACAGTGCAAGAGGGTTCCCTTTTCTCCACACCCTCTCCAGCATTAATTGTTTGTAGATTTTTTGATGGCCATTCTGACCAGTGTGAGATGATATCTCATTGTAGTTTTGATTTGCATTTCTCTAGTGATTAGTGATGTTGAGCATTCTTTCATGTGTTTGTTGGCAATCTGTATATCTTCTTTGGAGAAATGTCTATTTAGGTCTTCTGCCCATTTTTGGATTGAGTTGTTTGTTTTTTGATATTGAGCTGCATGAGCTGCTTATAAATTTTGGAGATTAATCCTTTGTCCGTTGCTCCATTTGCAAATATTTTCTCCCATTCTGAGGGTTGTCTTTTCATCTTGTTTACGGTTTCCTTTGCTGTGCAAAAACTTTTAAGTTTCATTAGGTCCCATTTGTTTATTTTTGTTTTTATTTCCATTTCTCTAGGAGGTGGGTCAAAAAGGATCTTGGTGTGATTTATGTCAATGGAGTGTTCTGCCTATGTTTTCCTCTAAGAGTTTGATAGTGTCTGGCCTTACATTTAGGTCTTTAATGCATTTTGAGTTTCTTTTTGTGTATGGTGTTAGGGAGTGTTCTAATTTCATTCTTTTACATGTAGTTGTCCAGTTTTCCTACCACCACTGTTCTCACATACTCGTACCAGATTTCTATGCAGGTTCTTGTAAGTAACTCTCGATGTTACATCAAACATTATAATGGCACACTGAGCTTGGATATAATAGCCATCTCTCAGTCCACCAAATTTCTCCTGACCAGCTGTATCCCATACATTGAACTGAATAGGTCCTTTGCTGGTATGGAACACAAGGGGATGGACCTCAACACCCAAGGTAGCTACATACTACTTCTCAAATTCACCAGTCAGATGACGTTTCACAAATGTAGTTTTACCAGTACCACCATCACTAACCAATACAAGTTTGAACTGCACTTGGGGCTCTCCTTGGGCAGCCATTGTTATGTTACTCCTCCCGGCTGCCTCCCGCTCGCCACTGGGACGTCCCGATCCCCGGCCCCACAACCCCTGCCCTGGCCCTCTCCTTACTTATTTTAGATCCACTTTACCGATCTAGGACTGAAAGTAACATGTTAATACACCTGAGGTGTTTGTCCTTTACTCTGAATTCTCTCAAGTTTTTGCTTTATGAAGTTCACTGCTATATTATTTGACACAGATATTAATAAATACTATTTATGAGTTAAGGCCCTTAACAAAGTTTTTTGTCCTCAAGACAACCAATGTAATTTGGTATGCAAGAGAAATATTTTGAGTACTTCACATTTAATTGTATAGAATATTTTTAAAAATGTCTAACCCAAGGGTTAGATTTTCATAAATTAAAACAATTTTATTCCTTCATCAGGGGCATTCTTAAGTGTAATAGCCCTTTTTTTTACTACAATGTGTGCAGTGCTGAAGAACACAAGGACTACTAGGTATAGTTTAGTGCCACTGGTTTGACTCATGCTAGGGTACCAGTAATTTTAACCGACATTGCTCTTGCACCATCAGTTTTAAGGTCAACACAGCAAAAGTGGCAAATAACATCTTAGAATCATATTTTATAAAGTTTTGACCTTGCAGATTTCTTCAATGAGTCTTAGAGACCCAAGAGTTCCATGTATCACTCTTGGAGAACCACCAAACTTAGTATATTTTTAACCCATAATAAATAATACACTGGAAGGCAATATAGAAGAATGGTTGGAAATACATCATTGTAGTCAGATACACCTGGAATCAAATTTCAGCTCTGCTGATTACAGGCTGTATAACGTTGTGTAAGTTACTTTATAAGCCATAATCTCTTTATCTGTAAAGCAGTTTTACTAGTAGTGTCTAAAGGAGTTGCTTCAAGGATTAAATGAACTAATGTATAGAGAGTGCTTACCCAGTGCTTATCACATAGTCCTCAAAAAGCAGTAGCCTAATTACATAATTTTTATATAATGCAACTATTTTCTAACAATCCCTATCAGGAGAAAAAAATTAAAGACAATAATTTGGGAAATCTCCCTAGACCAAAAACTTTAAAAATGAGCAAAATACTTGAAGCATTAAATTCCTAGAATTTTAGGATGTAAAATTTCAGATACCAGCAAATTTTGACATTTTCACTTTAATAGCCTTTTTTAAAAAATTGTTTTAACTTTATCTTTTCTATTTTATCTTTGCATATTATTTCACCAGTTTTGTTGATATCTTGTCTGCCTTTCTCCTAATTATTTAGGGTTACTTTATTTTATTTTGTATTTTATTTATTTATTTTTGGCCGCGTTGGGTCTTCATTGCTGCGTGTGGGCTTTCTCTAGTTGCAGTGAGCAGCCGTTACTCTGTTGCGGTGCACAGGCTTCTTATTGTGGTGGCTTCTCTTGTTGTGGAGCACAGGCTCTAGGTGCGCAAGCTTCAGTAGGTGCAGCTCACGGGCTCAGTAGTTGTGGTTTGCGGGCTCTAGAGCGCAGGCTCAGTAGTTGTGGCACACGGGCTTAGTTACTCCGCAGCATGTGGGATCTTTCCAGACCAGGGCTCGAACCTGTGTCCCCTGCAATGGCAGGCGGATTCTTAACCACTGCACCACCAAGGAAGTCCCTTAGGGTTACTTAAAAAAAAAAAAAAAACTCCTTCACTTAGATGCTCCGCTGACTTACTAAATTTCCAATCTTTTGCTTAATATAAAAATTTAAGGCTATAAATCTCCTTCTATCAAATCCTATAAGTCTTATAAGCTTTAAAATATATTTTTAATATTATTTAGTGCAAAATATATTCTGATAGCCATTAGGATTCCTTCTTTATCCCATAAATTACTTAGAAATATCATAATATTTCCATATGCACAAACTTATTCCATTAAAGTTGTCTTTTTTGTTACTGACTGCCATCTTAACTGAACTGTATCAAGAAATATGGTCTGTGTGATATCAGTTTTTACATGTTGATAACTTCTTAATGGCACAAAATACAGTCAGTTTTTATAAAATTTTGAGTATACTTGAAAAAATGTTTACAAGGTTTCAAAATTTGCAATGATTGGGTTTGGGGCTCCATGTATGTCCATAACCTCAAACTTATTAAAACTATGTTGTCCAAATCTTCTTTCTTCTCATTAACATTAGGTCTGTTGGACTTAACAAGATCTTAAACTCCCTGTCTATGATGTTCTCCTTGTACTTTTGATAATTTTTGCATCATATTTTCAGGCTGTGTTATTCTGACACACATATTCACAACTGTCATGGTTTTCTGGTGAAACAGTACCTTTTATCATGATATAAAAATCCAATTAATTTTTAATATTTCTGTCTTCATAAGTCATTATGCTTGATGTTATACATTGTTATGCATATTTGGTCAGGCTTTTACTAGTGTGTATTTTTTTCCAGCCTTTCACATTTTCAAGGAGTCTTTTATAAAGAACATATAGGTGGATTTGAATTTTTAATCTATCTAATAATCGATGTCTTAATTGGAGAACTCGTACTACATCTATTTAAATAACTAATATTTCTATTTATTCCTATTTTTTGCTTTTATAGGTCCCAATTTTTCTTTTGAAAAAAATTTTCCATGTATTTTCCCTCTTCTACTGGTTTGAAACTAGTATCTCTAGAGCTATTCTTTCATTACTTAGCCCCAAAAATTTCAGATGTGTTATTTTTCCTTGTCAAGGAAAGTCTGAAGTTAATAAATATATTTGCTCTATTAAAAAGGGCTGTACAATGCTTTAATTCCACTCATACCACTCTAGGCTTACATGCTCTTGTTTTCAGGTATTAACAGGATTTATTAATCCCACAAGTAGCTATTATTTTTATTATCTTAGGCAATCAGTTTTTCTTTAGATTTACTTCAATGTTTATCAGTTCGTACTTTCATTCCTCCTTGCATTTCAGACTTTCTTTTCAAGATTGTTTTATTTCTTCCTCAAGTATAACCCTCAGAGGGTTTTTTGTTTTTGTTTTAAGTCTATTGGAGGTGAAGTTTCTGGGGTTTTTTTTTTTTTTTTTTTTTTTTGCGGTACACAGGCCTCTCACTGTTGTGGCCTCTCCCGTTGCGGAGCACAGGCTCCGGACGCGCAGGCTCAGCGGCCATGGCTCACGGGCCTAGCTGCTCCACGGCATGTGGGATCTTCCCGGACCGGGGCATGAACCTGTGTCCCCTGCATTGGCAGGTGGACTCTCAACCACTGAGCCACCAGGGAAGCCCCTGTTTTCCGTTTTTTTAACCTGCAAAAAAATTTGTTTCTCGAAAGAGCTTTTACCAGATCCTAAGTTGATAGTCACTTTCTTTTGTAGGAGTCCATTTCTGCTTAGAAAGCAGCTGTCAGTCTTATTCAACTGTAAGTAATCAGTCCTGTACTTCTGGCTGTTATCAACATTTTCTCTTGCTCTGCAGTCTTCAACTAAGTCTGATGTGAATTTATTTTCACTCATCCTGTTAGGTAACACTAGGATCCCTGAATATGATTCATGTCTTTCATAAATTCTAGAAAATTCTCTGGTAGTCTCTCTTTAAATATTGCCTCTCTTAAATTCTATTTATAATCCCCACCTTAAATACTGATTAGACACACAATACCTCATTTCACTATATTTTTCATGTCTCTTAGCATCTTTCAAATTTTTCATTTTGTTGCTGCATTTTTTGTGACTTCTTCAACCTTCCCAATTATCAATGACCCTCCCAAATGTAACTGGTTGTTTAAAACTTTCATTATGTTTTAAAATTTCATTATTATATTTTTCATTTTTAGACATTCTATTTGGTTATTTTTTACACATGTTGGGTAGTTTATGATAGTCTCTAGCTTTTACTCATGCTTTTAATTTTAAACTTCATATTTCTTTAAATAGATTAAAACATACCCTTTTTATATTCTTATCTTTCAATTACAAAATCCAGTCTTTGAAGGTTGGTTCTGGTTCTTTATTATTTCTGCCAACAATTATAAACTGTTTGCTTATGTGTTTTATGATTTATTTTATTTTGGGGGGAATGAATTCATTTTTTAAAGAACTTTATATTTGGGACTATTTTGAAAACAAAGATGATTTAAAAAGTTTTTTTTATTGTGGTAAAATACACATAACATAAAATTTACCATCTTAACCATTTTAAGTGTATAGTTTAGTTCAGTGGTATTATATACATTTATAATGTTGTGCAACCTTCAGCACTATCCATCTCCATAATTTTTCATCTTACAAAACTGAAACTATACCCATTAAACAATAATCTCTCATCCCCCTCCACTCACAGCAACTGCAATTCTACTTTCTGTCTCTATGATTTTGACTACTCCAACTACCTCACATATAAGTAGAATCACACAGTATTTGTCATTTTGTGACTGGTTTATTTCACTCAGTGTAATATCCTCAAGGTTCCACCACGTTGAAGCATATGTCAGAATTTGCTCCCTTTTAAGGGTGACTAATATTCCATTGTATATATACACTACATTTTGCTTATCCATTCTTCTGTCCATGGACAACTGGGTTGCTTCCAATGCAAGATGATTTTAAATTAAATTCTAGATTTTTGAATTAGTTTGAACTCAGATTCTTAAACCCTGTGGCAATTAGTCAATGGCTAAAAATTACCAGGGGAGATTTTCTCCTTTTAGATACAGATATATATTCTTGCTCTCTATTTTAAGTTTTGATTTTTAATCTAGGATTTTTCATTGTTTCTTTAATGAGAGCTTCATATTTCTAATCGTCTATATTTCCAGAATCAAGAAACCAAATCTTCCTTGGTTATAAAATTCCTTGTCATTTCAAAAATAAATACTTCTTTAACAATTCATTTAAAAAACAAATTATTCATATGCCTTACGTTTAAAAGATATAATTCATGTAAACATACAGAATTATCTCTTTAGACAGTTTAAATATACTAAGGTGATTTATGTTATCTACCTTTAATAACCTTTGAAGCTTAATGATGTAGTGAGGCATTTAAACTTCCTAGGGGAACATTCTGAGCAGCTCTAACCCTGTGGAAAAATTTTAAGTCTAAATGTAGAATAATAAGCAAAAGAGCAAATGATTTTTCAATGTTGTCATATCTCATGAAAATTCCTGAAGATTTAGTGTTGAATTCTCATAGGAAAGGGTAGAGTTGGTTAAATCCCCACAGTAAAACACTCCTTGGGGCAGAGTTACTCATCATGACAAAAAGCAACTCTTTGCTATCTTTTTGATATGCCTTTATGTTTCAACATTAAGTAAGATCTGAAAAGCCTATGGGAACCATAAAGTAAAAATCAGATTAAGGGAAAAAAATCTATGATATGCTTTCAGAATCTTTCCTTCCTTAATAAAACTAAAAAGCAGATGATATTAGAGAACTTTCAGAATAAAGAATCCAGTATATATAGTCTATGCCTTCTTAAAAACTAAGATCACCTGGTTCTTTGAAAACGTCATTAAAATTGATAACCTCTAACCAGAATGCCAAGAAAGAGTGGCAAGACACAAGTTACAAACACAGAAATGAAAAAAAAAGCCATCACAATTGATCTCATGAATATTAAAAGGATGATAAATAAACATTATGAAAAACTTCATACCCACAAATATGATAACTTACACGAAACAGACCAATTATTTGAAAGACACAATCTGGCAAAACACACACAAAGAAATACATAACATGGGTAAGCTCATATCTGTTAAAAATGAATGAATAATCACCTTTCAAAGCAGAAAGCACCAACCCAGATGGTTTCACTGGTGAATTCTACCAAGTATTAGGGAAGAAATTACACCAATACCCTACCATCTCTTCCAGAGAACAGAAGAGGTGGGAGTACTTACCAATTCATTCTAAGGTCAGCATTATAGTAATACAAAAGAAAGATAAAGACAAAACTACAAAGCAATATCTCTCATGAAAATAAATTTAAAAATCTTGCTAAATACTAGCAAATCAAATCCAACAATGTACAAATGGAATTATACACAATGACCAAGTGGAATTTATTTCAGGTATACAAAGCAGATTCAACATTTGAAAGCCAATTAATGTAATCGAGCCCATCAACAGGCTAAGAAGAAAAATCATATGATCACCTCAACTGATGCAGAAAAAGCACCTGACAAAACCTAATACTCATTCATAATAAAAACTCAGCAAACCAGGAACAGAGGAGAACTTCTTCAACTTGACAAATAACATCTACAAAAACCTACAACATCATACTCAATGGTGAAAAACTAGATATTTTCCCCCTAACATCATGAACAAGGTAAGGATGTCCCATCTTATCACACCTATTCAGCATCATAATGGAAGCTCTAGGTAACATAAAAAAAAGCTCTAGGTAACAAGAAAAAACAACAAGAAGTACACATTCGGGGAATAAAGAAATAAAACTGTCTTTCTTCACAGATAACATGATTGTCTATATGAAAGACTCAACAAAAAAATTCCTGGATATGAATACAGTGAGAAGTTTGACAAAGAGTTGCAAGATATAAAGAACCACACAGAGATGAAGAATATAATTTAACTGAAATGAAAATTACACTACTAGAAGAAATCAACAGTACATTAATGATACAAAGAGACAGATTAGTGAGCTGGAAGACAAAAGCAGTGGAAATCACTGAAGCTGAACAGAAAAAAGAAAAGAAATGAGAGCAGTTTAAAAGACCCCCGGGACAACATCAAGCGAACGTACAGTCCCACTAGAGGGGTCCCAGAGGAGATGAGAGAGAAAAAGGGGCAGAAGACATAATAGCTAAAAAATTAATTAATATGGGAAAGGTCCAAGAAGTACAGAGAGTCCCATACAGGATCAACCCAAAGAAGACCACACCAAGACACATTGTAATTATAATGGCAAAAATTAAAAATAAAGAGAATATTAAAAGCAGCAAGGGAAAATCAACAAATTACATAAGGGAACATTCATTCAGCTACCAGCTGACTTTTCAGCAGAAACTCTGCAGGCCAGAAGGGAGTGGCATGATATATTTGGAGTAATGAAAGGGAAAAACCTACAACCAAGAATACTCTACACAGCAAGGCTTTCATTCAGATTTGATGGAGAGATTAAAAGTTTTAGAGATAAACAAAAGCTAAGAGCTCAGCTTCACCAAATCAGCTTTATAAGAAATGTTAAAGGCACTTGTCTAAGTGAAAAAGAGGCCACAACTGGAAACATGAAAATTATGAAAGGAAAATCTCACTAGTAAAGGCAAATATACAGTAAAAGTAGTAAATCAGCCACGTACAAAGCTAGTAGGAAGGTTAAAAGACAAAAGTAGTAAAATCATCTATATCCTATTAATTAGTAATTAAGGGCACACAAACAGAAACATGTAAAATATGATTCAAAAACTAACCATGGGGGGAGGGGAGTAAAAATACTGGGGTATTAAAAATGAGTTTGAAACGAAGAGATCAGCAACTTAAAATAAATAACACACACACACACACACACACACACACACACACCCCTACCTCATGGTAATCACAAATCAAAATAGATACACAGACGAAAAAGAGAAAGGAATCCAAACATAACACTAAAGACAGTCATCACATCACAAAGAAGAGAAAAAAAGGAACAAAAAAGAACTATAAAACCAACCCCAAAACAGCTAACAAAATGGCAATAAATACATACTTATCAATAATTACTTGACACACTGACTGAAAGTGAGAGGATGGAAAAAGGTATTCCATGAAAATAGAAATCAAAAGAAAGCTGGAGCAGCAATACTTGTATCAGACAAAATAGATTTTTAAAACAAAGACTGTAGCAAGAGACAAAGAAGGACATCACACAATAATCAATGGATCAATCCAAGGAAATATAACAATTATAAACATATATGCACCCAACAGAGGAACAACTAAATACATAAAGCAAATATTAACAGTCCTAAAGGGAGAAATTGACAGTAACACAATAACAGTAGGGACTTTAACACCCCACTTACATCAACAGACAGATCATCCAGACAGAGAATCAACAAGGAAACTGGCCTTAAATGACACATTAGATCAAGTGAACTTAATAGATATATATAGAACATCCCATCCAAAAGCAACAATATATACTCTTTTCAAGTGCACATGGCACATTCTGCAGGATAGATCACATGCTAGGCCACAAAACAAACCTTGGTAAACATAAGAAAACTGATATCATATCAAACATCTTTTCCGACCACAATGCTATGACACTAGAAATCAACTACAAGAAAAAAAACTGCGAGAAACACAAACATGTGGAAGCTAAACAATGTTCTAGTAAACAACCAATGAATCACCAAAGAAATCAAAGAACAACAAAAAAATACATAGAGACAAATGAAAACGAAAACACAATGATCCAAAATCTATGGGATGCAGCAAAAGCAATTCTAAGAGGGAAGTAAGTGATACAAGTGTAACTCAGGAACCAAGAAAAAAGAATCTCAAATAACAACCTAACCTCACATCTAAAGGAACCAGAAAAAGGAGAACAAACAAGTCCTATAAACAGAAGACAAAAAATCATAAAGATGAGAGCAGAAATAGATGAAATAGAAGCTTAAAAAGCAATAGAAAAGATCAATGAAAATAAGAGCAGGTTCTTTGAAAAAATAAACAAAATTGATAAACCTTTACTCAGACACATAAGAAAAAAAGAGAGCAGGCCCAAATCAATAAAATCAGAACTGAAAAAGGAGAAGTAACAACCAACACCACAGAAGTACAAAGGATCATAACAGATGAAAAACTATATGCCAGTAAAATGGACAACCTAGAAGAAATGGACAAACTCATAGAAATGTACAGTCTCCCTATACTGAACCAGGAAGAAACAGAAAATATGAACAGACCAGTAATGAAATTGGATCAGTAATAAAAAAAAAACTTCCAACAATGCTGTTCATAGCAGCAACAATGCTGTTTAATAGCCAAGATCTGGAAGTCACCCAAGTGTCCACCAACAGATGAGTGGATAAATAAGATGTGGTATATATATATATATATATATATATATATATACATACATACACACAATGGAATACATTCAGTCATAAAAGAAGAATGAAATTTTGCTACTTCCAACAATGTGGATGGACCTGGAAGGTATTATGCTTAGCGAAATGAGACAGAGAAAGAGAAATACTGTATGCTATTACTTATATATCAAATCTAAAAAATAAAACAAATGAATGAATATAACAAATCAGAAACAGACTCACAAATATAGAGAACAAACGTGATTATTAATGGGGAGAGGGAAGGGGGTGGGGCAGGGTAGGGATTAAGAGGTACAAACTACTATGTATGAAATAAATAAGCTACAATGATATATTGTTCAATGTAGGGAATATAGCCAATATGTTTTAAGTTGAAATGGAGTATAATCTATAAAAATTTTGCATCATTATGTTGTATAACTGAAACTAATACAGTATTATAGATCAACTACACCTCAATAAAAATAAAAGAAAAAAGTCTATTAGGGTGAACATAAGATTATTCTCATTTTAACTTATTGATTTGAGGAACCAAGGCAATAATAAGGTTACTAGGTCATGGATTATTATTTAGATTATTATTCTTTCAGTATACTTTTGGATTCAAAAGATTAATACAGCATTTAGAACTGTTGTCTATATATTCATTAGAGGATGATAATTTTTCAGATTTTGAACCAGTTACTTTTATTCTGAAAATGCACTGACAATGTTCATGTTATTCTGTACTCTAAAAAAAAAAAATTACATATAACATTGTTTGGAAAAATTAAAAAAAAAATCCTGGAACTAATAATAGCAAGGTTGCAGGATACAAGGTGAATATACAAAAGTCAATTATCTTCCTATACACCACCAATGAACAAGTGGAATTTGAAACATAATGCAATTTACATTAGCACCCTTTTAATGAAGTACTTAGGTATAAAGCTAAGAAAATATATACAAGATCTATATAAGGAAAACCACAAACAGATGAAAGAAATCAAAGAACTGAATAAATGGAGAGACATCCTATGTTCACAGATAGAAACTCAATATTGTTAAGATGTCAGTTCTTCCCAACTTTATAGTTTCAATGTAATCCTAATCCAAATCCCACAATACTTTGTGGGTATTGACAAACTGATTCTTAAGTTTATATAGAAAGGCTAAGGATTAGCCAACACAATAGCAAAAAAGAGCCATATTGGAGAACTGATACTACCAACCTCAAGACTTATTATAAAGCTACAGTAATCAAGACAGTATGATAATGAGCTCAAACAGACAAACAGATCAGTGAAACAGAACAGAGCGCCCAGAAATAGACCCACACAAACAAGAGTCAACTGATCTTTGATAAAGGAGCAAAAGTAATCAAATGGAGAAAGGACTGTCTCCAAGAAATGATGGTGGAACAACCAAACAACCACATGCAAAGAAAGAACCTAGACAAAGACCTTGTATTTTTCACAAAAATGAACTCAAAATAGGTCATACACCTAAATGTAAAACACAAAACTATAAAACCACAAGAAGACAACACAGGAAAAACTCTTGGTGTCTTTGGGTTTGGCAGACTTTTTAGATAAAACAACAAAAGCATGATGCATGAAAAAATTTGATAATGTAGACTTTTAAAATTAGAAGTTTTTAATCTGTGAAAGATTCAACTTAAGAGAATGGAAAGACAAGCCACAGACTGAGAGAAAATATTTACAAAACACTTACCTGATAAAGGGCTTTTATGTCCAAAATATATAAACTCAACAATGAGAAAATGAAACACTGATTAAAAAATGGGCAAAAGATCTGAACAGATTATCTCACCCACGAAGATACGCAGATAGCAAATAAGTATATAAAAAGAACTGTAAATTAAAGAACTGTAAATTAAAACAATAAAAAGATACCACCACACACTTATGAGAATGTCTAAAATCCAAAACATTGACAACAGCAAATGCTGGTGAGGATGTGGAGCAAAAGGAATTCTCATTCATTCCAGATGGAAATGCAAATTGGTACAGCCACACTGGAAGATAGTTTGGCAGTTTCTTAACAAAGCTAAAGTCTTAGGATCCAGGACTTGCACTCCTAGGTATTTACCCAAATGAGCTGAAAACTTATGTCTGCATATAAACTAGTGAATGTTTATAGCAGCTTTATTTATAATTGCTAAAAATTGGAAGCAAACAAAATGTCCTTCAACAGGTTAATAGATAAACAAAACTGTGGTATATCCACAGCATGGAACATCATTCAGTAATAAAAAGAAATGAGCTATCTACCAAGCTACAAAAAGACAAAGAGGAACTTTAAATGCACATTACTAAGTGAAAGAAGCCAATCTAAAAAGGCTATATACTGTATGATTCCAACTATATGACATTCGGGAAAAGGCAAAACTATGGAGACAGTGTTTGACACAAGTTGGGGCAAGGGGTAGAAGGATGAATAAGTGGAGTACAGAGGATTTTCACAGTAGTGAAACTACTGTGTATACCACTGTAATGGTGGATACATGAAATTGTACATTTATTAAAACCCACACGACTGTACAGCATACAAAAAGTGAACCTAATGTAAACTATGGGCCTTATTTAATAATAATTTGTCAACACTGATTCATCAATTGTAACAAGTGTACAACCAGCAATGAAGGATGCTGATAATAGGAGAAACTGAGTGGGGAAAGTATATGGGAACACTCTGTACTTTCTGTTCAACTTTTCTGTAAACCCTAAACTGCTCTAAAAAATGAAGTTTTATTAATTTACCAAACAAAACAAAAAATTGGATTAAGTAAAAAATCCATTTGATTTCACGTACTTTTCTTCCTGTAAAAAAAACTATTCAGTAGGTGGCACCAGAGACCCTTTGGAATAAGGAATTACAGCCGTACTATTCATAATGCTTAGTTTTGATGCTGATACATGCGTTGAGATTGTATTTATTCACTAATGAATAATATGATTGATGCTCTTGAAAAAGTGTGTTATAGACAACTAAATTTAGATGCAAATTTTATTATTCCATAAGTAGGTAAATAATCATGATAATCTAGGAATGCAGATCTGATGAATTATGGAACAACAGTAATCTTACACTATGGGTAAATAAAAAAGGTGCTATATTAAGCCATTTAAAAAACAAATTCCAACTCACATTTTGACAACTACATAGCACATCCATTTGACACTTCTTGACTACTAGTGAGCAAGTATCTCATTAATAAATTGTTTGTCTCCACAGACTAAAAGCAGTCACTAAATGTGGCATCAAGGCATTTTAAAATTCATTTTCTCTTCAAGCCGGGACAGAAAAAGTATTATGCCTTTCTAAAATGCAGACGATGAAACATGTTAACTACCCACCGAGCAACTATTGCCTGTCCACCCACTGGGATTCAATCTAACATACTCAATACACAGTTTTACAGAGAACAAATGAAGTAGTCCTGACTTATAAAAAATAATCTCTTCCCCATCTTCTTATTTATATCACTTTAAAGTGATCTTATTCAGGTGCTCAGGAATTATGTATTTTACCCATTAATGGAGACCGAATACCATATACTGTCACTTTGGTGGAGATAGGAGAGAAGGGGTAGAAGAAAGGAGGGAATCAAAGAGCTATCTGGAGAGAAGAGTAAAACATATTCTTATTTTTCCAAATTTAGAACTCAATTCTCGAAAACAAATGATCAACAAGGCAGCATGTGGCTGAAATATAAAAACAAGTATATTAACCTTTAATTATCATTATAGAGTTCTGAACAACAGAGAATTGTTATTTAACATTTATTTCCAATAAAAAATACTATTCAGTGCCCTAAAACGAATTAATCCAAATTTTAGAACACAGTTTAGCTGTAGTTGCAGAACAACAGAAATGGAGTAGAATTAAGTCTAGGAACACAGTAATTGAAAACGAATCTTGGAGGTGAATCCTCTGAAAGTCTAGTACACGTGACTAGGTAATACAAAAACATGGCCACTGATGGATCTCTGATTTGTCCACAAATACATGTATTAATCTTAATTTGTAAGAGTAAACTATGGTCACTTACACCTTGGGAAACACTGGATGGTATATAGCACAGTGATTTCCAATCTTTCATAATTTAATTCCCTATTTACTTTAATTAAAAGACATGCCAATAAGAGGTAAGTTGTTTTGTCTGGCAAATTTTATGAAGAAAAAGTAATATCAATTTGAACCAAATATAAAGAAAAATTTTTTTGTTTGGTTTACAGTCTTATTGCAAGTAAATATTTGACGTTTTTCTGGCTTTTTAAAATGTCAAAAATAGCTTCTGTACTTTTTACCAACTTTGAGGACTACTAGACTTCAGGATCTACCACCTGAGACAAAATCTAATCCAATCTCATAATTTTACAGAAAAGGTAGCAAAAATTTTACATTATTTTGTAATCTTTCATAATTCATTACATAAATTTTATAATAGCTCATAATTTACATATAGGGTTAAGAATTTATAAAATGACACATACTGTATGCCCTTTTAATCCCCCTGAACAAGTTAGGGTATTCATCCTCCTTTTACACTGGGTCTCCATTCCCGGCACCTATTCCTCAGTGCCAAACTAACATCGTTCTGGGATAACATTCTAATCATTTTAAAGTTTTCAGACAAATTTTGCCAACACTCTATTGCAACTGTTTCTAGCATGCTATAATACATCGCCACTGCTAGATATATTTCAACAAAACAAGCTCTAGCATCCATACTCTACAAACAATTGGGAAAAATTTTTTAAAATAGGGGTCCATTAATAAAGAAATGTTGGGACTTCCCTGGTGGTCCAGTGGGTAAGACTCCACGCTCTCAATGCAGGGGGCCCGGGTTCGATCCCTGGTCTGGGAACTAGATCCTGCATGCATGCTGCAACTAAGAGTTCGCATGCCACAACTAAGAAGTCCACACGCTGGAACGAAGATCCCACATGCCACAACAAAGACCCAGCCAATAAATAAATAAATATTTAAAAATAAACAAATAAATAAATAAATGTTATCTTCTGCAATCACTGAACTATATTACCAGGAAAAGAAAATTCCTCAATATAAAGAGTAGTATTAATATATCTAACTTTTTAAAGCATTTGTAAGAAAAGAATGTAAGAAGAACATGGGCTAACTGAATCTCTCAAATTAAAAAAACACCTGATTTTCATTAATAATTTCATCCTTACTTTACTGAAAATCTCTTGTGATAGAGGCAATAAATGGAAAACCTTACAGACCTGGATTTCTTCTCCTTTTCCTCATCATTCTCTAGAGAAAGATATGAGCAAGTATGACACTTAGCACACCAGAGGCCAAATGGCAGCACACTCTCCTGCCTCCACAATTAAGAGGTACAGCTAAACCATATAAAAAGAAAATTCCTAAGTCATTATATTAACTATCAATTTATCAATTGATAAGACTAGTTACATTTTTCTCAAAAAGAGGAACTAAACCGTGTAGAAGTGGAACAAAGTCTGCTCTGTCTAGTTTTATCTAGCATATAAGCAGCCAAGAGAGTCATTTGACCTGGGCCTCACATTTGCAAATTTGCTACATATTTATGATTTTAGTATCATCTTCAAGTGAGGTTATATACTTATATGTGGCATGACTAAAAAAAAAAAAGGCCTACAACTTCAAATTTCCATCCCTCTACTGGACTTCCTGGATATTACAAATTAATACCTTTTGTAGATCTAATAATGATCTTGTAAATACAATTTTATTTCATGTTTTAAATGTGTTTAAAGCTTAATCTGTTAGGCAAAACATTTAAAATATACAATAGTTTGTAAAGCCCACTTCAAAAAGGTAAAGTTGCCAAGACTCTTTCAAGTTTTCAGAGATCCCCTTTTAATATTTGTAGTTTTCTTCACCTTGGCTTAGTTTCATCTTATGTGTCTAGTTAACTTAGCTACCACATGGAGGATATCAAAACTATGTCTTCTACCTCACAAGGCTGAACAAATTAGGAGGTATAAAGGCACTTCAACAAGGTTAAAGCCCTATTCAACAAACACAAAACATTACTAATCATCTTACAAAAGACTTGTATCCAGAATTTATAAAGAATACATAAATAAACAGTAGAAAGCAAACAACCCTACTAAAAATGGGCAAACGAATTGAACAGATCTCTAAAAAAGAAGATCTACAAACTGCCTATAAGAACTTGAAAAAGCACTCAACATTATTAGTTATGAGGAAAATACAATTTAAAGCAAAATGAGATACCATTTCACACCTACCAGAATAGCTAGTAACAAAGATGGGTAACAGTAGTTACTGACAGGGATCTGGAGCAACTAGAACTCTCATGCATTTCTAATGAGTAAAATGATAAATTTGGGAGAATTATCTGTCAGTTTCTAATATATTTTAAATATACATTGATGCTATGACCCAGCAATTCTACTCTTACGGATTTTCCCAAGAGAAATGAAACAGGTGTCCAAAAGGCATAAGAATGTTCATAGCAGCCTTATTAATAATCCCTAGTGACTTATTAATAATCGCTTTCAGAGGACGTTGTAAGAAAGAACAAAGAATCAAAAGTGATTCTTGTATTTTAATACTGAGTGAGTGGGAAGGTGTCAATGGCACTAATTAATGGGGGACATAAGAAAATGAACAGGCTTAAAAAGGAAAATAAGTTTAGATTCACTGAGCTTAAAATTCTTCCATAATATATATGTTGGAGATGTCTAGAAAACAGCATGGAACTTGGAGACTGTGGCTCATCAAAACAGAGGTTAAGAGTGGAAGCCAGGAGAGTGGATGAGGTTTTTTTGGGGGGCACAGTCAGGGAAATACATGTATGTACAGAAATATACATATGAATGTATATATAACTCTAAGGACACAGTCCTTAAGGTATAACATCCTGGGGACAGCATGAAGATCAAATAGTAAAGGAGGCAGACAGGATTCTTAACCCTTTTTGTGGAAGAATTCCTTTGGCAGTGTGGTGAGGACTATGGTGGTCTCCTTCTCAGAATCATGTTTTAAATGCACAAATTTGTAGGATTACAAAAGAAACCAACTATACTGAAATACAATTTTAAAAAATTTTAAGTTGAGATACAGTAATATATTACCTTTTCTTAATGCATATATTATAATGCATAATATAAGATTATGTAGTAATCATTTAAAAAACAATTTAAAAAAATTTTAAGTTGAGATATAGTAATATATTACTTTTTCTTAATGCATATATTATAATGCATAATAAAAGATCTAGTAGTAAGTCTAATATCTACTATAATTTCAAGTAGAATATAAACAATAATTATGTGTGATATGAAAATATCTATGATTTTTATTGCTAGAACAGGTATTATTAATACTACTGTTGTTTGTTATCAGCATTTATATTTGAAGGAAATGTTAAACTTCAGCTAGGGGTTAGTGAAAATAAACATGTCATTTTTTCCCCCCATTCAAGTTCATGAACCCATGAAATCCTGTCCATGAACTTTTTGGGGAATATCCCTGGTTAAGAACACTTGAACTAGAAAGTAAAATTAAAGAGACATAAAAACTTGATAAAACAATATCATGGAAACTACAGCAGCAAAATAGCATATGTTAATTTTAAACTGCAATGATAAAATACTATATCCCCTGCTTCGTTTCTTACAATTGTCAAGTAGAACAAGATACAAAGGCCAGAGAACAGCATGCTAAGCAAAGTAAGGTGGAAAAGATTCAGAGGTTTCTGAATATTTTCAGAGAAAGAAATCACAACTGTATTTAAACTAATTTTTAAAAATTTATCCCCATTAGGAATCACCTGATAACCACTATAACCATAGACTGCCAATACAATGATCATTCTATGTCTCATACATTCCACTCCCAACCTGCTTCATCCAGCCTCTGCTTCTTATATGATCTACTGATACACTCTGCCATGCAAACCAGGGTCAGAACAGATGAATAATGATGGCACAAGTCCTTCAGTTGGCCTAACTGCTACCCTAGAGATACAAAACAATTCATTATACTGAACAGGAGGGGTAAACCATTTTCCTCTTAGAGAGACGCAGTCAGGCAAGTTACGCTAGATACATTATCTCAATGCTTATGTCTCTCTACACAATAGTCTGTTGTAGTGAAAATCTGACTAGAAATTATTTGGAATGCTGAGTCATCTCCCATGACAAACTATCTTTTTTTCTGCCTCCTCAGCAGCTATGGCACTTGCTATTAAGTACTATCAATCTCTGACCCAACAAAGTAGTTGTTTAGACAATGCCTTATTCCTATCAAAGTCACCGTCAACAGAGCTTAGAAGTTACTGTCCAGAGGCTATTATTACAGGGGAATTATGGCTGAGTGTGCCACAGTGTTTGTAGAACATATCCACTTGTAGATATACTATCCACTATAACCAATGTGGCACTCAGAGAGATACGAACATCTCCAGAGAAGCTTTTAGGTCTGCTAAAGCTAGGGCATTCCTGAGAACAAACAGAAAACAAAATAAAGGTGTTAAAAACCAGACTCCCTACCAAAGAAAATCTAATACTTTAATTTAACAATATAGCAAAGCCCAAATAAGGCTGTAAAAATTCTATTCTAAATGAGTTAAGTTTGATAAGGACTACAGTAGGATCAAGATCATGGAGAATATCTTCAGTAACAGGCAGAAAGGTAAACTGAGGAATGAGGGCTTAATATTCAACTCGCAAGGCTAATACTATTGCTCTGTCTTGCCTACTGAATATGAGCCATAAAAGCTCCTCCCAAGTGTTGCTTTCTTACTTTCTTACTTTTAATTTTAAATGGAATGAGTCTCTAAACAAAATGCAAATAAATTACTAATAACAAGCATTAAAATTTTTTTATCTAGAAAATAACAGGATAGCTACAGAGGCACAGAGCTATCTTTTAACTAAAGATCTCCCTTCATTGTTATAACTAAAGTTATTAAAAATCAAAGACTCTAAAAAAAAAGACTCTAAAATAACTATGATACTTGCTCAGGGTAATAAAAGAGACACTAAGGGAAAATACAGTTTCTGCTCTCTATGAGTTAGCAATCCAGTATGGAAGGATAAAATGTAAAGATTGTATATTTCTTGGAGGAGTATCTTGAGGCTTATTTGGTCTTCAATTTCAACATTCCTGAGTAGGGTACACGAGGTTTAAGTCCACAAGAGAATCAAGAGCACATGAACTACTCTCTCTATTCTATCTCTACTGTATCCTATTATTAACATGCCAGTGTTCTCCTTGAGACTAAGTACTGTATCTTACTCATTTACCTATTCAGGGATCTACAATGGTACCACAACAAGGTAACAATAAATTTCATAAATAAACGATGCTTCACACCTCAAAGGGAATAAAGGGCAGCATTAACAGCTGAGCAATGAGTTATTAACCTTTTTTGGTTTTGGTTTTCTTAATTTTTTTTTACAGGGCATAGAAAAATAAGAATGAGAAGACATCCCTTTACTCTCTCACACTTTGCACAAAAGGTTTCTGAACAGTCACTGAAAGGAATTATTACCAAAAAGTGATTTTTTTTTTCTGGAAGTCTTATGAGCTAGTTGGTTCAAAGGCAGAAAAGAATGCAGACTTAGACACTGCTTATGTTGCTTTCACTTTGGTTTACTATGTCACTACTGAACATGCACTGCAAAGGATAAATATAAAATCAAGGATCAAATGAGTGGACATGGACTTCCTGAAGCTCCTTTTTATTCCACAGATTTGACTGTCTCAACTGCCCATGTAAAATGAGGAATCTGCCAGACAAGAGGAACATGGAGAACACATAACCATAGGATCTCTGCCTTTTATAACATTTTAGGGGTTTTTTTGGGGGGGAGCTGAGGGATAGCTGCACCCCAGTTATACTTCCAAGTTTCATTTCTTAAAGCCTACCTGAGGCTTTACTAAAAGTCATGGTCTACCACAGCTTAATGCTGCTATTTAATCCTTTTGCCCCTCCTTACCCTTCCTGCTTCTCCTGTTTTTTTGCCTCTTTAAAGCCATGATCTGACCATGGTATTTGTGAATCCCCTAGCTTTTTTAAAGCCAAAGTCCAACTCCCCTGTGACTACAACTTTCCTTGTTAGGCTTTTTAGCAATTAAATGTTCTTTCTAAGTTCAGCTCATCAATTTTGGACTTTGGAAGAATCAGTCTCTAAAGTATGCCTTTAGAGCAGAGTTCTTCAAATTCTGTTGGATATTCACTCATCAACTAACAAAACTGAGAATGCACATTAAAAATATGTGTATTTTTCATTTTTATTATCTATTTTTATTTTATCTATTGTATCTATTTTTTATTATCTATTTCATTTGTATTATCTATTTTTCAGACTTAATTCAGATAAAACTACATAGTAGAATAAGTATATCCATTTAACTGGCCATATAAACTATAATATATCACAATACTCAGAATGCAAACCAAAGAATAAGGGCTCCATTATCAATCCCTCCTTGTCCTCACTCTTCTCCCAAAACACTAGGTCTCCTTTATATGACAAAGGACTTCTGATATAAAGCCCAAGTAAGGGTGCCACTGTTAGTCAATCTGTCAAAGATTAGTAACAGTTAATTTATTTATTTTTATGTTTTAAAAAATATTTTAAATTTTAAAGTAATTTTAGACTACAGAAAAGTTTCAAAAGCAGTACAGAGATTTCCTGTATATTCTTTTCCCAGTTTTTTCTTAATGTTAACTTCCTATATAACCAATTATCAAAACCCAGAAATTAACATTAGTACAATACTATTAACTAAACTGTAGATTTTATTTGGAATTTATCAGTTTTCCCACTAATGTCCTTTTTCTCTTCTAAAATCCAATCCAGGATCTCACATTGCATTTAATTGTCATGTTTCTCCTTAGTCTCCTCTAATCAGTGAAAGTTCCTCAGTCTTTCCTTTCATGATATTAGACATTGTGGATGAGTAACAAACAGTTATTTGGGAGAATGTTCCTCAGTATATCTGATGCTTTCTCATGATTAGTTCAAAGTTACACATTTTTGGCAAGAATACTACAGAAGTGATGTGCATTTCTCAGTGCACCATATCGGTGTACCAGTAAGACTGGACATTTGTTACTACTGGTGATGCTACCCTGGATCACTTGGTTAAGTTGGTGTCTGCTCGGTTTCTCGACTGCAGAGCTACTCTTTCTCCTTTGTAATTAATATACTGGGGAAGATACTTTTAGAATATGCACATACTCGGATTCTCATCAAACTTTTGCCCACTGATTTAAGCACTCATTGCTGGATGTAATAATTGTGCCTGTGGTGTTCTAAGGGTGATTTTCATTTCCTGCATTCCTTCTACATTTTAAAATTGGAATTCTTCTCTGAGATAGAGCTGTCCCTTCTTCCTTATTTATTTATTTACATCAATATGAAAAAGTGGATATTGATTTTATTCTATGGGTTATCTTATTTATTTTTTTGCTCATATTGTTCCAGCTTTGGCCATCAGCAGTTCTTTCAGGTTGGCACCTGCATCCTACCAATCTACCTTTTTTTGAGACTTCCTTACTTTCTGGCACCACAAAGTGCTCCAAATTCATTTTATACTTTCCCAGCCCCAGCCATGGAAGCAACCACTTCTCCAAGGAGCCTTGGTTCCCTTTATTGGAGCAGTCTTATTTTATCAAGGATGTACATCAATGTAAATAGAATTCCTGCACTCCAGTGGTCACCTTACTTAATCCCTGACTACATGCACACGTGATTTTGGACAGCACCATTTTACAGCACTGGCTCCATGATGGTAATTGTTTTTTCTTTTTTTTTGGTCTAACAAAATATTCAACAACAATGAAGGAATGTTCTCTATTAATAGTCTAAAACATTTCCAGGGTTAACAAGGATTAAGTCAAAGAAGTGCATGTAACAGGAAGAATCACAGACTTGTCAATATTATCCATAGTTTTATCTCTATAACCTTCTAGACACATGTAAGGCCTGCAACTCTGGAACTCCAATAACTCCAACAAACGACAATGCCAAAGGTACATAAACATACCCTAATCTAGGTAGGCAGTGACCATTACTCCACCAAAAAGTGAGTGCTTCTTTTACAAACAAACCTCAACAACATCAACCAGTACTGCCAGAACAACAAGTGTGCTTTTTAGAAAAACAAAAATGGATAAAGACTCCCATGAAAAAAATTGCCATCATTTAACATGAGCTCACAGATGGTTTTGTAGAACTCTAGAGTATTTTAAGTTGAAAAATGAAGTATGTGCAAAGTAAATCAGGATCCACTAGGCCATAACATACCCAAAAGGCTTTGGAGTTCAAATAATACCAGAATATTAGAGCATATGATCAGACTCACTAGAATATTTGGCTAGTATCATGGTTCCAGTTGCTCATTAGAAACACTGCTAGCCTAACTTAGTATATTTAAGACAGAAGCAACCCTAAGGCAGGTCACTTTAACATGTTGCTGGATTAAATAAAAAATAAATTTTCTTAAATACATATAAAAGTATTTTAACATTTCTAGTTACTATAATGTATACTCTTCATTACCCATATCTAAAGAAGCAAAAGGTAATCTAAAATAATAAATAGTTCCCAAATAATCTATATTTTGCTTTAGAAAATGTGACCTTTCATTACACAAATATATTCATACAAGATTTTCACTCTGTTATTAGTTAATATTTTAAAATTAGCTTTGGTTCTCTGATTAATCAGAACATGAAGGGAATATGAAAAATGGCTAGCAGGATTAGCTAACTTTTCAAACTATCCATGCTGAAATTTTACCTCAAAGTGTCTCACATGATTATTGAAGGCTGACTGGTGTATATGCCTGTACAATAATTTTTTTCAAATATTCCTTTACCTTTGTTTCACTTCCTTAATGCTACATCGACTAACAATATATCAACACACTTTAGCAAACATTTTCCCATTTTATCAACTAAGAAACCAAAGCAAAAAAGTGACTTTTCATTTGTATAAAATAAACACAAAGAACGTTATAATTTGTATTCTGTTTACCTGACAATTCTACTCCCCCAAAGTACCCGAAGAGTACTATTGATATATTTACTGCTGACAGTTCTGAAGTATTACTACTCACTTTTGACACTGTATGATGCCTTACACCCTGATGTTAGTTATTAATTCATGGGCTCCTAAGGACAATCTTCTTAATGATTACAAGACTTAATTTGAGAACTAAACCCTATGTGATCTTCCTTTTTTGATTTACTGTGATTCCAAGTAACTGATGATAATGATAATAAATAACAGTAGCAGCAGTTTTAGATTACTGAGTCCTTACATTATCTCTTCTTCCCACCCCTCCCCAACTTTATTGAGGTATAACTGGTACACAAGAAAAACTGCACATAAATAATGTATACAACTTGGTCAGTTTGGATGCATTATCTCTTCTAATCATCACAATAATCCTCTTAAAAATGCCACAATTATTCCCATTATATAGAAATGGAAACTAGTCTTAAGGAGGTTAAAAAATTTGCCAAAGGTCATGCAAGGCTGAGTAAGTAGTAGAACCAGGACTAGAACCCAGGTCTAATCCAAAATCTGACCTCTTAACTACTATGCCATACTATGAGTAGAGCAAGTCATTTACATGCTGGTGCCTAGATTTCTCGTACACTCAAAAGCAAAAAAAAAAAAATTAGTGTAATCCACCATAGGGCTACTCTTCACTGGATGCCTAGTATACATATGGCACTAAGCTGCATGTTTCATTTACATTATATTAATCTTCACAATAATATCACCAAGTTAAGCTGCCCAATATCACAGCTTCTTAATTAAAAAACAAACAAACAATACAGCAAGCAACCCATCTGGGTTTGACTCCATAGCCCATATTCTTTTTTCCACCAGAAGCTACTACTGAACACACAGCATACCTATCAAACTAAAATCTAAACTAGTACCTTTTGTTTTAATAAAACTATTTTTTTGGTGGGTGAGGGTAGACAACAGAGTATGAATAAGCATCCACAATTATTATGCCTCTTGCGCATATGAGAAAACTAAGTCACGTAAAAGGGTAAGTAGTTTATCAGAACTATATAACTAATGTATGGTAGGGCGAGATTTGAATCCATATATGTTTCATGGTAAAACTTATGCTTTGCCCTTTCTACTGAAGATAGAAACGTTTTAGAAGACTTCACTCAAAACACTTTAAGGGGGAAAACACACACACATACAAATATATATCCATATGGAGAAAGGTAGGGGGTGATCGCTACTTGGTAATAACAAATCAATGAGTTCCAATCAATAGAACAGTCTGAGCAGGCTGTGAATATAATGGACAACTAGCCAACAGCAAATAGTAAACTGTAACTGACAGTTCATAATTACACGTAAATTTAAAATGGTGAGATGGTAATTTATAAAACTAATTTATCACATTTCACAAGTACAGTATTTGACCAAATCCTCTGCTAGAATCCTAGACTCCTTATATCTTTGTAAGAGAAATTCAGAAAGAATTAATCAGCCACTGAGGTTCCAAAGTGCCAGAGAGAATAAGTAATTATTCAAAAGAGAATTATAACTATATCATATTAAATGAGATAGGAGAGTTCATGTGTTAGAGCATATTTAACAAATGCTATTTCTATAAAAATTGCACTAAAAAAAGATCTTTATGTGAGATTAAGAAACTGAAAATACAGACTCAAAATTATGGCAAGACAGAACTTCAACCTTTTATTAAAAAGTTGAGGTGGTAGATTGATTCAGTGGCTGGCTTATAACTCAGGTGTTTTTTACACTATAGTTTATCATCCACAAAACCACAGTATATGAAGAAAATTATCTGGAAAAAAACAAAACAGCTGACTAGTAACATACTTCTCCCTCTCCTTTATTATTTCAGTTCAGGACACATGAACTATTTCAGTCTTTAGCTAATGTTCTTGGCCATTAAGTTTTCTTTCTTTCCTCAAAAGGTCCTGATCTTGAGATTCTAATACCACCCAATTCAGTATATTGGGCTGTCTTAAGTTTGCAGGCAGACTACAATCAGGTTTAAAGTCGTACAGCTAAAGTACCAAGAGGAAACATACTTTTAAGAATTCTGGATTAGAGTTTTTAGACGTATTATTTACAATGACAATGAAAACTTTCTATATGTATGCTTTAAAAGTACATCTTAAAAAGAAACTAAGCAAAAGAATAGTCATAGTACTTTTTACTCTGAAGTCATCTAACAACCTGCTGTTTTTAGGTATATAATAAGACATAACCACTGTTTTAAAAGCATACAAACTAACAAATATTGTGGTTTAATTTAAAAAATTTAAAATAACATGAAGAAATTGAAACTTAGCGACAAAATTTAAAAAGATAAAAATCAGAGAAAAGCAGACCTCTAAGAAATGTAGGCTTTCCAAGAAGTTTTAAAAAAACACAAACCCTTATTTTCACAGCATCTAACAAACACACACAATTTGCAGCAGGAGGACTGAATGAAACGTATAAACATCAGTTCTCATAAAAAAACAAACAAAAAAACCCCTCATCTTAGAAACATACTATTTCATAGAGCAAAATTTTAAGACACCTGAATATATAGCAACTGAAAGCAGGAACCTGCTTTTGTCTTGTCTTTTGAGCAGGCTTTGCCTGTGTCTGCTTGGCCCCTTGCCAACACCCCTGAACCACACTGCTGTATGGTACCCTAAAATCTGTTCAGCAGCTGAGCCATGTTATTCCACCACACATACATGTAGGCAGTGTTCTCGCTTTAACTCTAAAATGCATAATTATACATAAATTGAGCAGCAAATATATATTACATGTTGAAGAGTATCTTCTATGATTTTGATTTATGTCTCTGACCAAAACTCTATTCAAAAAACTAAGAAATGTTTGTAAGGAATTGGAAAGATAAAAATTATTAAAATAGCCTTTGCCTCCAAGGAGTTCAAAATCTACTAAAATCAATACTCTTAGAGGGATATGATGGAATAATACTTAAAACTGACAAAGAAGGTAGAAATCATTTCACAGAATCAAAATTATCCTTAAAAATCTCTAAAATAGCCCACCAGTACAGTGTATACTTATGGTCTGCAGTCTCATACATCATTATGTATTATGAAACACACATTTTTAAACATGAGAATCATGCTCTATTTTGCAGAGATGCTTTAAAGTACAGGAGGTGTGTAGAAACTGAGAGCTATTAAAAAAACAGTAAATTTGCTTAGTCTCCCATCTCATGGCCCCTACTGGGGGACCAAGGGATGCCACAGGTATTCTGACAAAGTAGAACAGTGGACAGATACCCACGTGACACAGATTTTTCTTTTTCACACTTGGCATGAAATATCTGCTGTGGGATGCTGATGCATTTGACACTTCTAGAAGTAGGACTTATGAAAGTGTTTTGATAAAAAGATACTCTCAGTCAATGAGGCTTGGGAAACAGTATTACAATAAACAAT
Source organism: Lagenorhynchus albirostris (assembly GCF_949774975.1). Classification (NCBI taxonomy): domain Eukaryota; kingdom Metazoa; phylum Chordata; class Mammalia; order Artiodactyla; family Delphinidae; genus Lagenorhynchus; species Lagenorhynchus albirostris. The sequence goes on along the minus strand of NC_083098.1, from coordinate 103,499,119 downwards.
GAATGGAGTATGAACAAACCTAGCATATTCTTCTGTTAACTTCAAGGAGTTAAAAGAAATGTTGACTGTAAAGCAAAAAGTCTTACATCTTGCTAAGGAGGCTGGGTTTAATGAAGTGGACCATGGAAATGTTAACTGTTAACATCACATAGTGAAGTTTATGATTAGAAAATCTTTCAACTTGATGCTCATCATTTGTCAGGCAAAGATAAAGGAGTCACAAATACTTGACACCAAATGTTTAAAAAAAAATTTTAGATCATGCAGATAAAATGTCTGTTCATACAGGTGAGTCTGATCATGATATGAGAAGACTCCACACATTAAAGGGTGACCAGGAGCTGAAAAACTACAAGTGACGGGAACTTAAATAGTTCATCCATTTTTAAAAGAAGTTTTTAAAAAAATCCCAGTGCCTTTTCTGTGGCTTCAGCTGATGGTTCAGATAAGCTAGTTCCATGGATTCAGACATGGATGAACCTTAGGCATTTAATTCACCTGTTCAATACTTCACCAGCTCACTCTGACTTAATACTACTCATCACCAAACAGCAACAGGAACTAAGCCTCCATCTCTTTTATTACCATCAAACTTCATGCAGGCAACTCTTTAATCCATTAAACATTTTAAAAATGCTTTTTTGATTATTTTACTAAGTACTATTAATAATCATTAACTATCTTACATTATTTAATCAGTTGTTTACATTATAGTACATGTTGCTTGGTCAAGTTATTTAACTGTTACTTCTTTGTATGTAAGTAAAGGAACAGAGTTAAATAATCTCCAAATCCCCTATCTGCTTTTAAATGCTATAATTTTAGCTTGGTCTTAAAAGGAAAATAATCTGTAAAACTGAGGAATGGGAGTGGCGATCACCTCCTACATGCCTGATCTATAATTTTTCAAAACTGGTATTAGCTTTAACTCCTGAAATGTATTTCCCCCAGGTTTTCTGTAGTTTGAGTTTGATACCCTATTTTTTTTCTTTTTAGCGTTTGCTCAAATGTTATTTGACTGCTCTTTATAAGACTGCAATTCCCACCTCTACCCTGGCATTCCCTAAGCTCCTTTCCCTGCTTTGCCTCCACAACACCTATATATATATTTATATCCAGCACGTGTGAAAGGTGTGTGTGTGTGTGTGTGTGCGCGTGCACGCATTCACATTCAACCACAAACAGAATTTACTTGCTTACTGTCTGCTTCCCCTCACTAGCACACAGAAGACAGGGATGTTTTCTGCCGTTTTTCCACTAGTATGGTACCTGGCATATAGAAGGAAACTTAGTGGAACGTTGTTGAATGAATTAACTTCTCTAACCATGGACGAGAAATATGTTTTATAAAGGCCAACATGCTAGTCTTGCTCTGGGGAAAGTCATACTCAGGGAAAGAAAGAAGTAAATTAGCAGGATTTTATGAAAGAACACATAGGTGATGACACAGCTGGTGAATTCATGAGTTACTCAAGAAAATCAGAAAAATATTCTAAAAAGATTTTTAAATGATTACTACGAAACAGTTAAATAGCACGTAGTAACTGTCTATTACTTCCACAAAAAAGTGCTTTTTCCAATTCAGTACTCATTATTTTGAACAGCATATACAGATTACTACATTTATTCACATACAGGCTAATTTCACTATCTGCAGTATTAGAGACAGAGCACAGGGGAGAAATACTACCCAGGGACAGATGGTAATTCAAAAAATAGGGCCCCAAATAGAATTATATCTCTTCTGAGAATTAGGTCTTCCCTCTCACCTAACAGACTACACTTTCTCAACTGAATTAGAATATGCAAAGAAATAATTTAGACAAACTTCTAAAGAATTATATAAAGATAAATGAAAGAACCACTGCTTCCCCAAAATTTAAATTATGTCCTCAAAATGTTATGAGTTGTGTATAACCATTGAAAGAATAATTCAATGACTAAACATTTCTGAGAGGAATTTAGAATCACTTATATTTTCATTATTTGGGCTGATTCCTAGAACATCTTAGAATATTGGAACTTTCTTATCACATGCAAGGACTCATTAAAGACTTTGCTAAAAGATCTAGCATACTACAGCTATAAGTAACATTTTTAAAAAACTGGATAGACAATCATGATTTTAAAGCATTACTGTTGACCTTTAAAATATTCCTCTTCTACAGGCACTCAATTAAGTTATTGAGTTTTAACTGTACCGGGTATAATTCTAGGTGCTGAGGAGATATAGACAAAATCCCTGTCTTATTGTTCTTATATTCTAGAAGTGGCAGATAACAAACAGATATTAAAAGAGGAGTCAGGGAAACAAACAAACAGACAAATGAAAAGAAGAATGATGGGAAAGAGACTGACTGAAAGAATTATCATAAATGGGGTGGTTGGGGCAATGAGTGGTCAGGCCAGGGTAATGTTTGATAATATGAAGGAGTGCAATGCTCAGGTGCAAACAAGGATTCCAGACAGAGGTAACAGCAACAGCAAGTAGGAAGACCCTAAGGTGGGAATAAGGTTAGCACATCTGAGGAAAAGCTAAAAGCCAGAGTCTGCAAAAGAATAAACAATAAGAGATGTGGCTAAAGAGGAGGCAGAAGTAGGCCACGTAGATTGAATTTTTGATCGATTTTACTCTCAGTGACATGCAAAGCCATTGGAAGCTTTTGGGCAGAGGAATAATGTCCTGGTTTAGGCTTCAGAAATATCATTTTGCCTTCTGTGTAGAAAAAATGAATTGGTAGGGAAGAGAAAAGTAGAAGAAGAGACACCAGTTAGGAGGCTCTTTAAGTAGTATATGCCAGAGATGAAGTGCCTTGGATTAGGATGGCAGCTATGGAAATGGTTTGAAGGTAGAACCAATGGGAGTTGATGATAGGTTGAATGTGGGTATACAGGATACTGAGGAATCAAGAAAAGCTCCTAGCTTGGGGACTGACCAACTGGGGTCAAGGGTGATACTTTTTACTAAGATAGGAAAGGCTGAGGCAGGGGAAGGTTTGGGGAGAGTAAAGTCAAGTGTTCTGTTTTAGATAGGTCATTCTGAGATGCCTACTGAATATTCTACTGAAGAATACCAAGTGGACAGATATAAGAGAGTAAAGCTAGAGAAAAGATTAGGATTAGATATAATCCTATAATATTCAGGTGTCATCAACACATACATCGTAGTTAAACCCACTGGATGAAATGATGCCTTCAAGTAAGAGAAGGCATATTGAGAAGAAAAGACAACTAAGGACTAACTCCTAGGCTCTTCAATATTTAAAGGTAAAAAAGACAAAAAGCAGCAAGGAGCATGTGAAAGAAGTAATCTGCAAGACAAGGAAAACATTAAAAATATAGTTTCCTAGAAACCAGGATTAAGGAAGTGCTCATCCCTATCAATTGATGCTGAAAAGCTGAATAAGGTGAGAACTAATAACCTTCCTCTGGATAGTACAAGATGGAATTACCAATGAAACTGATAAAACAATTTCAATGTTGTAGTAGAAAAGAAAATCTAATTGGGATGGGTTGAAAAGAAAAGGGGAGTTGAGAAGTGAAGATGGTAAAAGTACAGAAAATAATTATCTACTACCTGTCAGATGCTTGAGATATCTCAGCAGGCAAAAATACAAAAATCTAATTCTTCATAGTGCTTATATTCTAGCAAAAGGAATAAGACAATGAACAATAAAAGTAAGTAAATTATATAATATGTTAGAAGGTGATTGTGCTACAAAAAGGAAGCACAATTTTTAGTTGTGAACTTTTGAGAAGGATATAAAACAACCACCTGTAACAGAGGAAAGGGACTAGGTGAGACTTAGAAAGTCAGCATAATAGGGTGTTTTACTTTAGTCAAGTTCAGCTGTTCCAGGGTAAGTGTGTAAGATATTGAGAATAGGGTTAAAACACAGGTAAGGTTCTGACAAGCAAATATGACAAAGGAAAAGAGAAGCAAGGGAGTTAAAATTTTACAGAAAGATAATTACAGCGATTGAGCACAGTATCTGAGCTGAGTAAGGAGAGACGTGAAGTCGTAAGACAGTAACAGTGAGAAGTGGTATGGTCAATAGATTGGGGGTTGCAAGGAGGTTAAAAAAAATACTGGGATGACTACTGAAATAAAATGGTAGTAAAAATAGAGATGGTTGAAATTATTTTTGTGAGGTGGCAAAGGTCTAGGGATGATCATGGGAAAGGTGGTTGGAGTGGAATGGAGGAAAAGATCATTGGAAATGAAGAGGTCAAGTAACTGAGAGGCCAGAATGTAGAACCTAACAGTTACATAGAATTTGAAGTCACAAAGAACTAAGATGGGAGGAAGAAAGTGAAAAGGCTGGTAGAGGCGTGCAACATGATAATATGGATGGAATATTTAGATATTCCAAACAAGCTCAGGGTTTAGAGTAAGGATGGCAAATAAAGGATTGGAAAGCAGCTATAAAGATCTCAGAAGTTGCTTGTTAATTTTATCACCCCCATATTACATAAAGCAAGGAATTAAAAACATCCAGCAAGGGAAAGGTCTACAAAAGCATCTTTTATGAATATATAGGTTTCACTTAAAGCAATAAAGTAAAGGGAACATTAAGAGAAAAGACTGAGGATATAGGGGATTGCTGATGAAAGACCACAAGTTCCAGAAAACACAGTGGAGAAAATTTGGGTGCTTGTAAAGGTGTAAATGACTGGGTCAAATTAGAGATTAAAAAAGACAAAAGGAGATAAGAATCCATGTGATGATGAATGAATGACCTGATAGTCGGCCTTTAATTCCTGCTATGGATGGTGTTGCAGGCAGAAAGGTGATTTTAACAGAAATGCTTAAAATCTTAAATAGTTATAATTTTAAGTGTGTTCTTAGAATTTTATTCATATCCTCGACATGGCAAAATAAGAAAAATCTTTTCAAGGATACCTCTGGATTGTGGCTCATAATGGTATGTGGATTATTTTATGACACTAACATACAGTTCCCTAAGAGTTCTAAAAAGGCAGCCCACATATAAAGAAAAAGTCAATGTATGACCACGTGTTATCACAAAGGCACATTTGTATAAGAAATGCTTAGGGCCTGAATGAATCAGGTCAAATTTACATAGTCATTCTAGGATACCTGCATTTAGACAAAAGCAATCTAAAAGATTAACACTCCTGTTTCTAAGAAGTCAAACGTTTTTAGTATCAGTCATAATCCAATTAATTAATAAGCAGTATTAATATTTATTTCATGCAGTATTATAGAGCTTAAAAATTAAAAGTTTAAAAGGAAAAGGATCTGTGTTCAAAAGAGCCATGAAAAACTTTATATAAAACCTAGCTAACAATTAATTTAAGGGGGAAAGGTTGGTTAATAGCAGCTTTCAACTATATACCAAGGTCTTCGAAAAGAAAAGGCCAGAATAGTAGTTACATGAATGCTCAATGTGTGTGTGGGGGGGTAAAAGATAAAGTAGGAAAAACATTATATTTTGATGAAGGAAGGCTTTATTTTGTTATATACACTTAGCAGTATGATTCATTCAGCTACAACGTGCATACTATCTGTCCAATTTAGTCAAGTAGCCTTCTTTAACTGAAAAATAAAAGATGAGATATCTTCCTGAATCGTAAGCCAGTGATTTACACTGCTTCAGGTGATCAGAGAATGTGAAGCCGAAGTCAAAACAGTTTAGTTCATATCCTATGGGGACAGCTTCAGAAAAGGCATTTTATATCTATATGCCTATGTTTACCCACATTTCAAAACAAATAAACTGACTGATATTCAGGCTATACACAGCAATATACTTAAGTACAAAGTAGGAAAAGATAAACAATACATACACGCTAAATAATTTTCTTCTTCAAATAAAACAAATAAGTACTAATACCACTGAATATGTAGAGAAACTGGAAGATATATGGACAGTTTATCTTAGTACTCATTTATTCATTCAAAAATACTTACTGAAGATCTAAGATGTGACAAGTACTATTCCAGATACTGAGGATACTGCAATTAACAAAACAGAAGTCCCTACTATCATGGAGGTTTCATTCTACTCTAGCATTCTAGACAATTGTCTAGGTTAACCTCTAGAAGGAACTCAATTTTGAAACATTTCTAAAGTAAAGAATATACAAAATTAGTTAAAAGTTCATCTCTGCACTAAAATATCCACTCCCCTGACTGTACTTACTCAACCCTACAAGAGTATTTTTGACTGGCTTCTAATTATAAGGGATAGTCCAAACTGTATTTAGATTAAGTAATAAGTTTTCTCCAATTATTAAATACTATAAGGGAACTAATCACTAAAGCTGTTCATGTTCATATAAAGCAAAGATGGAATGCTCTGTATGTCTCATAGGTCCTCTCTAGCCTGCCTAATTCAATTAAAATAATCCTAATTCTAGGCTGCTAAGTAGTAGAGAACAGGAATGATTTTCTACTTAATACTTAGAATCTAAGTGTTCCTCACGTAAAAAATCTCTGACCTTTTAAAATTCCTTCCAAGGATTCAAACGTTCACAACACAAAACTTCTCTGAGCTTCATTATCTCAGTCTGTTAAAGTGATAACAAGAGTACCTATCTCTTAACGGTGTTTTGGGATTAAATGAGGTAAGTCACAAAACGGACTTAGAGTTCAATCATAATTGATGACATCAACCATCTTAATTATCCTAAGTGTGAGTTCTCAATAACAGCAGCTTACATCATCAACTTCCATAAAACTATAGTTAAGAAAGATAATAAACAAGCTACAATAGGGATATTAGAAGATTTCTCTATGTTTTGGCAAGATGATCACATGCTTATGCTCCTCAAACTAAGCAACAGATTTAAAGTATCAGTAATACTAACGCTATTAATATGCAGCACTCCTATAAATGACCGAGTTTGAGAAATTTTCAGGAATCAAATAAAAACTTCACTAACAAGATGCTTTATTAGCATTTTATTTGCTTCCGAATACTCGGAATTTCCTATCTTTAAAAACACATTTTTTGCCTTTTATTTCAAAGTAAAGTTAAAAGAACTTACTAAATAAACAAACAAATACACAAAGGAGTTAAAACCATTTAAAAGATACTGTTATTATCTTCTAGTCTCATCCTGCTCAGACCATATTGGAAATCTCGAAAATGGTTTCATTCAAAGAAATTAAAAACAAACAACAGAAACAAAACCAAGTAAACAAGTAGAAAAGTCCTTATGTTTAATTAAATCTGGAAAGTGATGAGGGACTACAAATAAAGAAATTAACAAAGACAAAAATACTGAAGACCTGAAGTAAAGCAAAAATACTACTAATAATCTTTCATTTAAAAACTCTGTGATCCTTCAAAGATCTTGAAGAAAACCAAAAAAATCCCCAAATGGAGAGGTCACTAAATATCCATGAACACTCACCCAACCATTGGTAGGAGACCTCTTGGAGACCCAGATGCTTGAATCAGCTGAAATAGTACCAAGTTTTTACTGATTACTCTTAACAGGGCAATGGAGCACAGGCTAACTCCATACTATCAAATACTAAAAGTCATTATTATTGATTAATTTCTACCTACTACCATTACAAATTATTCAAAGGAGGAGGCGACTGAGTAAGTTCTAAGGTGAATGAAACTTACTGCTTGCATGTGTGTAAATGCATACATTTTCTCCAGCTCTCTTAGTGATGTAAGTCTGATAACATAATTCTTATAAATGTAAATATAAAGACAGAATAAAATTTTCTAAGTTAATATAAAATTCTTAAACAAATCATGTAAATAATTTTTATATTGGTTCATAAAGAAAATTTTAAGAAAACAATTTGTTTTTTAAAGATACTGCCAATTTCTCAATACTAAGTACTTTGGTAACACACAGGAAAAGATTTTCAGTCCCCTGCACTTAAAAAAATATATAGTTCTTAATTTTAGGCCTTTTAATATACTAATGGTTCTTCTCATCAGAGGATTTTCATATTTCAATACATAAAAGAACTCGTAACAGTAAGACTAAACAAAAGCTTCCTTTCTCAAAGGTGAGGACTATATTCAACATTATAGATTAAAACCTGTAAGTCATCTGTTTTAACAGAAAATATCTGATGTTACCTAATTCAAAAGAGGAGTAAAAGCACTATCAATACTTAGATGAAAATACAGTAATGTTTTCCCCAATCTCAGGAAGCTGGGAGGTACAGTGATCCTCCCACCACCATCCTTCATTCCCCCTGCACCACGACTTATTCCAAAGGTCTATGTGATAAAAATTAAAACACTTTACTACTGCGCAAATGGCCAAGAACAAAAAATGAAAGGGTCTATATTTCTGTATTTTTCTCAAGTAACTTAAGATATAAAAATAACTTCTGCCTGATACATGTGTATCAAAGCAAGAAAACAAGTGAAAACAGCCCTAATTTGGATTTAATGTTTAGATAGACAGGAAGCAAAGAACAACACTGACATTGTAATGTCAAGTAAGCACATTCAAGCTATCAAAGAAACACTGAAATCTCAAGCCAGCAAATATACTACCGACCTGGCTGATAAATGATTTAACTGTTACATTTCTAAAAACAGCTTTGCAATATATTATATCTATCACTTATTGAACACAAAAGAACTTTTGAAGTCAGAAACAAAATAAGGAAGACCAGAAGCATATAAAATTTTCTTCTGCCTATAGTAGATTAAGAAAATAAAGTCAGGGAGAGATTTGAGAATAGAATGGTGAAAAGGAAAGCCTAATAGAAGACAGCTCTACAGTGATTGCAAATCCTAATGTCCCTAAAAATATGAAGAAAAACTAAGGACAAAGAAGGAAATAATCAAGAATGGAGTAGAGATTGACATATTAAAAACTTGTGTGAGAGAAAATTCAAACATTTTAGATGTCTATTGCAAATTTTAAATGACAAAGTATATCAATATTACCTTTCTTTCGAAAGAGTGCATTTAGGTAATTTTCTGCTTGGCATTCAATCTTTTCAGTGTTGGACTGGCCCTGAGATGATAGTTCCTCTGTTGGTGTCGACTGTGAAGAATCAAGAGATGGTATACAATCCTAAAATTAGAAGAAAACAACATAAAAAAATCACTTTTTATTTAAACATGGGGCTCCATTTAAAATGGCAAAAAAATTCTGTTTATTTTTTTATCTTTTAAATATGTCAAATTATATACAGAACATAAGATTTGAGAAAGGAGTCGGGAAAAAAGAAATTTATCTTTGATAGAGGGACAAACTAGCCTTATTCCTTAGCAAAACTATTGTCAAAAAGGGGGTGGGGGGCAGATAAAATATATTGTTAAATAAACTCACTACATAGCATGCCAGTAATGAGAGTTTTAAGAACAAAGCAGATATGTTTATCCACTAATCTGACCAAAATGGGTGCAAGTTCTCAAATTCCCATTTCTTCTCAGCCCTTCCCACAACAGTACAAAAAGAATTAGGACTTCCCACCATGCAAGAAGATGCTGCTTGTCTATTTTATGCCCTGTTTACAGTAGAAACTAATAATTTATCATTTCACAGGAGATAATTATGATATCCAAAAGACTTCATGAGAAAGTAAAAGGCTAAAACGTAGTACTACATTATCCTCCAACCACTGATTCCTAAGAAATCAGACTACAGGGTGGTCTCAGACCAAACTCGGCTCACCCGTGTCTACCTAAATACAAAACAGATCTGAACTGAACTTTATGAGTCAAAGAGCTTTAAGAAAGAAATGTGAAATGAGCAAAAAAGATGAGAATGTTGTTGGGATTTTTACCTGCAAGTTAAGCTAAATGTTAGACTTCTAACATAAGACTTTAAAATATTCTTCTCATTACCAAAATCAAGTATTTAAATTTCACTGTAAGTCATAAATTCTCAGAACAAATTAAGTTTAAAAAATTGTGTTACAATTGTGCAATTAGTTTAGACATAATTTCATAGCACTAAAACTTACACTGACTGCTTCTCTCTGTAGGTTACAAAATGAACATTTTTCATCCATAGACCAGTCAGTCAACTCTTCTGGTTCACAGTCTTCAAAAGAGGGAAAAATATTGATTAAATACACTAACTTTATTAAAACAAATAAAATTACCACTCGCCATAGCAATGGCTCATATAAAAAAGCTAGCTGCAATAGTAAGGGGAAAAGGCCCCCCCAAAATTAAACTGGTGACATCTAGAAAGAAATACGGAGAGTAATTTTGCACTATTATCAGACAAAGTAGCAAGAACAATGAGCTGGTTATAAATTAATTTTCCAACAATAGAATTTTAAGTATCATCTAGCCTTCTGAAAGATTCAATTTATCATTGTCTATTAATTTTTATTTTCACTATGAAAGAAGTCAGAACAAACAGGGAGATATGGGGATAAAGGAATAAATTTTGCACATCATGAAAGACAACATAAAACAGAGAAATGGAATAAAGCACCAGAAAAGCCTACAGATTTGAGAATATGGAATGCTATCCAAGAAAAAAGTAGAAATCCACTGCTAAGAAGTCAGATCAGATTTTCATTACGTGCTAAAGGCTTTGTTGCAAGAGTGAGAGCAAAAAGCAAGTAAACAAGTTATATTATTCAATACCAAACATCGATTTTTTTCACAAGAATGTTCCTTATAATCCAACTGTTGTAATATATTAGTGAGTTCGTGGAAAACATTTTCTAATGAAGGAATTTTATGAAGATATAATAACATTGCCATCCTAACTGTACTTGGTATAGACAGTGATTTTTCAAATTTACTCCTTGCAATAGAAATTCCCTCCAATTTCTTTTCCCAAATAAATTCATACACAGAACCTCAAATACATAAACTATTATCATCTGAGGCAGCTACATTGGAACTAATTTGAAAAGCACTGGTATACCACAGTAATTTCTCTTATACTTTTGAAATACATAATGAAATTGAATACATGTTTTCTGCTAAACTACACAGGAAACAAACTCATCCTTCTGGAATGATAATGAATAAATACTACTTAGGTTTAGCCCGTGGGATACTCTTGCATTAATCCAGATATATAGGTCAGAATAGAAGATAATATAATTTGCTGGAATATAAAGAGTACAATGATAGCTTCCTTTGATTTTGGCAGTGCTCCAGAAATATTCCTTTTATTTATTTAAGCTTGGAAAGAGGAGGGAATGGGAACATAAGATCCAGTATGGAGTAATGGAAAGATGACTGGATTTGAAGTCTCCAAAAATCTGGAATGGAACTTATTATTTGTAGCCTTGCCAAGCCACAAAGGTTTCGTTTCAATTTCCACATCTGTAAAATAAGGATCCCATCACCTAACTTATTTGTGATCAAATTTTAAAAATATGAAAATACTTCATAAACTGCAAAACATCATGCAGAGGTGAATTATTAACGAGGTAGAGTCGCTAGTCATAATTTTTTAAATCCTGTACTATCACACATATATTTAATAAGGTTAGTTTGAAGAAGACAAATTTTAATTGAATATCTGCTTAAGAAAACTGATCACTTTTTGTAAACAACCTGACAAATGAAAAGGTTTACATAACCTATAAAGTTAAAAACCCAGAATTGTAGTTATGCAGGTTCACAATTTTCTCCAACCTTTCACCCAGTCAGTACAACAGAAGCATAGATTCACACTCTTGAATATAGGACTGTGCAGTGTCTCTTACAGAGAGTGAGGCACAGCTTTCTGACCAATGAAATGAATATAGAAGAAGTGACAGTATACCATTCTAAGCAGAGGCTTTTAAAGGCATGGCAAATTTCCCCAATTCTCTTCAATTTCCACCATCCAACATCAGAAGAACTTGGCCCGTAAAGCCATTAATCCTTCAGTCTGGAACATGGAATCATGAGGAGATGTTATCCCCATCCACAGCCTAGATTCCAGTGAATAAGGTCACCCATAAACATGAAACAGATTTTGGAGCTGTTTGTTATGTAGCATTACTGTAGCAAAAACTTGACTCATATGCTAAGCATAACATAATTTTGATAGATCAAGGAAATCTTACTGCTTTTAAAAATTATGGCCTCATGAATAGGGACTATGAAAGGAATCCAGCATTGGGATTTTTGAAAAATAGCTGGTAGGTCTGGAAAAGGTATTTCTGAAAAATCATTGAAAGGTTTCATAAAGTTTCAGTGATAAATATATTGACTCAAGGGACAACAACTTTGGGTTAATTAAGACCATTACCAGTTGTAAAATAAAATTGGGCATGCTGAGATTATCCTCATTTATTTTAGTTATTTTAGGTGAAGTTCTTCAAGGAAATTCAATTAAAATAAATGCCTACATAGTTAAACAAATGGCAATGAATAATCAATGATTACATAAATGCCATTAAATGTTACTGGGTTCAGAAATCTATGAATTTACTTAAAAATATTTAGTAATTACTCTGTATATAGCAGCTTTTAATTTTCAGTCCAAATAAATGATGATGGTATACTTTTTTTATATATAGGAAAAGCGATTTTGAAAAATCACCTGGAGGCCAGACTTCTCCCTCTGTCCAGGTTGTCCTTTCAGGTCATAAAAATTAAATAAGCACTACAACAAAACACATTCATTTTATCTCTCAAACAAAATTTGACAATGATTCAGATATTCATCTCTAAAATAAGTTGTCTCTCATTTTGAAACTTTAATACATGAAGGTATAAGCTCAAAAAGGGTCAAAATATGTACCTTATACAACTAACCTTATTAATAAAAGGCAATGTCATATATGAAACTGATAGTAAATGAATGATAAAAATCAACCTTTCCACCATATATACATATTCTTGTGGTCAAAGTCTGGCTCCAATCATTCACCTGATTTATCTGGGAAAGATAAGTCTTTGAAATTAGAGAGCCTTGTAGTGAACCACGGTCTTTCCACATACTATTGATAGATGTAGCCTTGGGCTAGTCACTTTCTCTGAGCTTCAATTTCCTCACTGTACAATGAGGATAATAATAATTGCATCTTAAGGCTGTAGTAAAAATTAATTAAGAACATACACAAAACACAGAAGTCCAGTAGATGTTACTTTCATTTTCTTTTAACTAATCACATTTCTTTTTAATGTTTTTATTCTCTTCAGTACCGTCAAGCCACAGAAAATAAATTTGGAGTTCCTAAAGATAAAGTTCAATGAAAAGTGAAAAAGGAGAATACTGAAACTAGATTTTTCATTAAGGTCATAAAAACTGATAACTTTGTTAAAAGATACATAACAGTAGGCAATATAATTAAAAAATAATTTTTCATTATGAAACTACATATTAACTATATTGAAAGTACAAAGGAGAAAAAAACTATTCATAATCCCATCATCCAGAGATAACGATTAATAGTTTGCAATATATCCTTCCAGTTTATATTCTATACCTTTTAAAAAATTAGGATCAGCTGAGTTTTTAAAGATCAATAAAATGATAAACCTCTAGCCTGGCTAACCAGGAAAAAAAGAGAAAATATCAGAAATGAAAGATGGGCCATCACTACTGATCCTATGAACATTAAAAGAGTAACAAAAGAATATTATGGACAACATTAGTTTCCCACAGATTTGGATAAAATGGACAAATTTCTTGAAAGACACAATCTACCATATCTCACACACAAAAAAATATGTAACCTCAACAGGCATTTATCAAAGAAATCAAATCAATAATTAATAGCCTTCCAAAACAGAAAGCACCAGCCCAAATGGTTTCTCTATAATCTGTTCCAGAATACAGAAGCAGAGGAAATATTTCCTAACTCATTCTTGACGCCAAAGCCTGTCTGAACAGACACCTCACCCAAGACGATATGCAGATAGTAAACAGGCATATGAAAAGGTGCTCAATATTACATGCCATCAGAGAAATGCAAATTACGACAAGATACCACTACACACCTATTAAAATGGTTAAAGTCCAAAACATTGACAACATGAAATGCTGGTGAGGATGTAGAGCAAAAGGAACCTAAATTCACTGCTGGTGGGAACACAAAATAGTACAGCCACTCTTGAAGATAGTCTGCTTCTTACAAAGCTAAACAGAGTCTTTCCTTTCCAAAGGATCCAGCAATGGTGCTCCTAGGTATTTAACCAAGTGAGTTAAAAATGTATGTTCACACAAAAACTTGCACACATATGTTTATAGCAGGTTTATTCATAATTGCCAAACCTAGGAAGTGAGCAGGTCTTTCAAATAGGTGAACAAACTGTAGTCCAACCGTATAAGGCAGTTTTATTGTTTTATTGCACTTTGCTTTACTGCACTTTGCAGATATTGCATTTTTTTTACAAATTGAAGGTTTGTGGCAACACTGTGCTGAGCAAGTCTATCAATGCCATTTTTCCAACAGCGTTTATTCACTTTGTGTCTCTGTGTCACACATTTTGGTAATTCTCACAACATTTCAAACTTTTTCATTATTATATTTGCTATGGTGATCTGTGATCAGTGATCTTTGACATTACTATTATAACTGCTTTGGGGTCCAAGAACTGTGCCGATATAAGTTGTCAAACTTAATCAATGTTCTATGTGTGTTCTTTTTTTAATTGAAGTAGAGTTGATTTACAATGTTGTGTCAATTTCTGCTGTATAGCAAAGTGGTTCAGTTATACATATTTATATTCTTTTTAAGATTCTTTTCCATTATGGTTTATCACAAGATATTGAATATAGTTCCCTGGGCTATACAATAGGACCTTGTTGTTTATCCATTCTATATATAGTGGTTTGCGTCTGCTAACCCCAAACTCCCAATCCCTCCCTCCCCCACCCACTCCCTCTTGGCAACCACAAGTCTGTTCCCTATGTCTGTGAGTCTGTTTCTATTTCATAGATAAGTTCATTTGTGTCATATTTTAGATTCCACATATAAGTGATATCATATGGTATTTGTCTTTCCCTTTCTGACTTCACTTAGTATGATAATCTCTCAGTCCATCCATGTTGCTGCAAATAGTATTATTTCATTCTTTTTTATGGTTGAGTAATATTCCGTTGTATATATGTACCACATCTTCTTTATCCATTCATCTGTCAATGGACATTTAGGTTGCTTCCTTGTCTTGGCTATTGTGAATAGTGCTGGTATGGACATAGGGACGCATGCCTTTTTGAATTATAGCTTTGTCTGGATGTATGCCGAGGAGTAGGACTGCAGAATCATATGGCAACTCTATTTTTAGTTTTTAGAGGAACCTCTATACTGTTTTCCACAGTGGCTACACCAACTTACATTCCCAGCAACAGTATAGGAAGGTTCCCCCTTTTCTCCACACCCTCTCCAGCCATTTGTTAATTGTAGACTTTTTAAGAAAAAAGTCTGACTGGTCTGAGGTGGTACATAATTATAGTTTTGATTTGTATTTCTCTAATAATTAGTGATGCTGAGCATCTTATCATGTGCCTGTTGGCCAACAGTGTGTCTTCTTTGGAGAAATATCTATTTAGGTGTTCTACCCAGTTTTCAACTGGGTTTTTTTTGTTGTTGTTGTTGAGTTATATAAGATGTTTGTGTATTGTGGAAATTAAGCCCTTGTCGGTCACATCATTTGCGAATATTTTCTCCCACTCTATCTAAGTCGTCTTTTCGTTTTGCTATGGTTCCCTTTGCTGTACAAAAGCTTTTAAGTTTGATTAGGTCTCATTTGTTTATTTTTGCTTTTATTCCTATTGCCTTGGGAGACTGACCTAAGAAAACACTGGTAGGATTTAAATCAGAGAATGTTTTGCCTATGTTCTCTTCTAGGAATTTTATGGTGTCATTTCTTATATTTAAGTATTTAAGCCATTTTGAGTTATTTTTGTGTATGGTGTGAGGATGTGTTCTAACTTCATTAATTTGCATGCGGCTGTCTTAACGTTCCCAGTACCACTTACTGACGAGACAGTCTTTTTTCCATTGTATATTCTTTGTGTGTGTGTTCTGACTGCTCCACCAACTGGCCTGTCCCCAACATCTCTCCCTCTTGCTGGGCTTCCCTATTCCCTGAAACACAACAATATTGAAATTAGGCCAATTAATAACCCTACAGTGGCCTCTAAGAGTTCAAGTGAAAAGAGTAGCAGCAAGTCTCTCGCTTTAAATCAAAAGCTAGAAATGATTAAGCTTAGTGAGGAAAGCATATCAAAAGCTGAGACAGGCTGATAGCTAGGCCACTTGTGCCAAACAGTCAAGCTGTGAATGCAAAGGAAAAGTTCTTAAAGGAAATTAAAAGTGAACACATGAATGATAAGGAAGTTTTAGTGGTCTGGATAGCCAGCCACAACATTCCCTTAAGCCACAGCCTAATCCAGAGCAAGGCCCTAATTCTCTTCATTGAAAACTGAGAGAGATGAAGAAGCTGCAGGAGAAAAGTTTGGAGCTAGCAGAGATTGGTTCATGACGTTTAAGGAGGGAAGCCATCTCCATAACATAAAAGTGCAAGGTAAAGCAACAGTGCTGATGTAGAAGCTGCAGCAAGTTATCCAGAAGATCTACCTAAGATAATCAATGAAGATGGCCACACTAAACAACAGATTTAAAATTCAGACAAATCAGTCGCATATAGGAAGAAGATGCCATCTGGGACTTTCATAGCTAAAGAGGAGAAGTCAATGACTGGTTTCAGAGCTTCAAAGGAGAGACTGACTCTCTTGTTAGGGGCTAATGCAGCTGACAACTTGAAGTTGAAGCCAATGCTCATTTACCATTCCAAAAGTCCTCATTTACCACATTACCTGTGCTCTATGAATGGGACAACAAAGCCTGGATGACAGCACATCTGTTGACAACATGGTTTACTGAATATTTTAAGCTCACTGTTGAGACCTACTGCTCAGAAAAAAAAATTCCTTTCAAAATGTGAATGTGACTGCTTGTTGATAATGCACCTGATCACCTAAGAGCTCTGATGGAGATGTACAACAAGATTCATGTTGTTTTCATGCCTGCCAACACAATATCCACTCTGCAGCCCACTGACCAGGAATCATTAAGAAAAACATTTCATAAGGTTATAGTTGCCATACATAGTGATTCCTCTGATGGATCTGGGCAAAATAAACTGAAAACCTTCTGGAAAGGATCCACCATTCTAGATGCCATGAAGAACATCCATGATTCATGGGAAGAGGTCAAAATACCAACATTAACAGGAGTTTTGAAGCAGCTGATTCCAACCCTCATGGATGACTTTGAAGGGCTCCGGACTTCAGTGGAGGAGGTAACTGCAGATGTGATGGAAATAGCAAGAGAACTGGAATTAGAAGTGGAGCCTGAAAATGTGACTGAATCATTACAAACTCATGATAAAACTTCAAAGGATGAGGAGTTGCTTCTTATGGATGAGCAAAGAAAGTGGTTTCCTGAGATAGAATCTACTCCTGGTAAGATGCTGGGAAGACTGTTGAAATGACAACAAAGGATTTAGAATATCACATAAAATTAGTTGATAAAACAATGGCAGGTTTTGAGAGGACTGACTCCAATTGTGAAAGAAGTTCTACTGTGGGTAATATGCTACCAAATAGCACTGAATGCTACAAATTGTTTGTGAAAGGAAGAGTCAATCAGTGTGGCAGACTTCATTGTTGTCTTATTTTAAGAAATCACCACAGCCATCCTAACCTTCAGCAACCAACACCCTGATGAGGTCAGCAGCCATAAACATCAATGCAAGACCCTCCACCAGCAAAACAATTACAACTTGCCAAAGGCTCAAGTGACGGTTAGCATTTTTTAGCAATAAAGTCTTTTTTAACTAAGGTACATACATTGTTTTTTAGCATAATGCTATTATTACACACTTAATAGACTACAGTATAGTGTAAACATAACTGTAGAAACCAAAAAATTTATATGCACTAGGAAACCAAAAATTCATGTGACTCACTCTATTGCATTATTCTCTTTATTGCAGTGGTCTGGAACTGAACCTGCAATACCTCTGAGGTATGCCTGTACACTTGGATAAGTCTCTGTGTACACATTGAGGAAAGCTAATATAACTTATATAACTAACTATAAAATAGTATTAGATTCTCTGGTTTTAATATAAATAAGCATCAATTCATATTAGAAAGCTACTCATTTTTTAGTTAATACTAGGGTATGGGTTCCTAGTAGGAAGAGATACTACCTATTCATTTTTTTCCTCATTGCTCATCACAGTTCCTAACACAAAATAAGCATTCAAAATATGTCATCCAATAAATCTTATTAAAAAGTAGTTTCGTTTGCTCCATCATCATAGTGTTAACAGTTGGGGAAAAAAAAGGATATTAAGCCAAAAATATTAAATGTTGGTCAGTGGTATAAGTCAGGGATTAGCAAACCTTTACTATAATATAAACAGCCAGAGAGCAAATATTTTAGGTTTTGCAGGATATATGGTCTCTGTCACAACCATTCAACTCTACTGTTGAAGGACAAAAGTAGCCATAGACAATATGTCAACAAATAAGAGGGGCTGTTTCCAATAAAACTGTATTAATCGGGCATTAAATATGGACTTCATATAGTTTTCACAAGCCACAAAATATTAAATTTTCTTTTGATTTTTTTCAACTATTTAAAAACATAAAAACCATTCTTAGCTCACAGGCCATTCAAAAACAGTCAGTGAGCTGGATTTGGCCACGATGCGATCGCTTGCATACCTCTGATATAATTTCTCTTTGAAATGTGGACAGAGCTAGGGAAAAACCAATAAGGATCTATCAGCCACTTTATGCCTGCCTACTGTACTCTTTTCATATTTTGTAAATATCCATAGTCAGGGCAAGTAAATCAGGCAATCCTACAAATGAAAGAAACTGGTTCCCCAATAAGACATGAGAAAGGATTGACTAAAGCAGAAAACAAGAGTGAATTTCTGCTTAAAAGTCATGTGATAGCAGGAAAAGTGAATTCTGGGTTGGTAGAAGAGAGGCATAGAGTATGGGGAACTTTTCAAGGAGTACATAAAAATTGATGACATTCAAAGTTTCTTTGGAGACTTTACTCCAAAAAGAAATAATAGTTACGTTTTCCTCAAAAGGACAAAAAGTCCTAAGAACAGATCAAAGAAGACAGAAAGCTTTTGTTTCCAACAAATTAAAAATTAGCAACACTCAAAAGCTTTCAAAACCATTCAATCTGGAGGTGACTCTGAATAGATTTCAAGAATTAAAATATAAACTTCTCAAAACACTAATACAGATGATAAAAAGCCTTAAAATTAAAAACACACTGTATGCCAAAGTTGACTTTCAAGGTAGCACTATGAAGTTTAGAGTACATTTTTCCACATAAGCAGTAGCAGATTGGCAATGCAGTCTATTTAACTTAAATGTATTATAAAATAAAAATACTATGCATTTAATTTTATAATAAAAATAATTTAGAGTAATATACAAGGATCCCTTGGCTAGCCAATTCATCTAGTTCCTGAGTTTTGGAAAGTGAGTAACAAGGGTTCAGATTTCCAATGATTTATCTAGAAACATACACTCACCTATGTGATTCTTGCATACAGATTTGTATAATTAGAAATACCTACACTTGGTAGTCCTAACATCTAAATATTTAACCATTTTAAACAATGATAACAAAGAAAGCACACTTATTTAAGAAGAGGATAAGAAAAAAGCTGGAGATGTCTATAATGGATAGCTTCTATATGCCTTTTCAAAGGCTCTACACTTTGATAGCTCTGTTGTAACCTTCCTTCAAAATGTATGGCTGTTTTTATCTTTGCACAGATACAGATTTATTACTACAATTAATATTATCCTTCTTAAGCCTGAAACTTTGATTAGAAACCTTTTTTTTTTAATTCAAAAGAGCAAAGAAAAGGAGGAAGAATTTACCTAAGAAACCTGGAGAAAAGTTAGAACGTCTGGGGTGAAAAAGGGCAACATCAATATGTGCCTATGGGTGAGAAGAAGCTAAGTTCCAAAGCTTAGCTAATTTTGTAAATCCTCCCACCAAAAGCTTAGCTAATTTTGTAAATCTTCCCACCAAAAAAAGAACAAAAGAGGATATAAGGTACAAGATCTATCAGAATTAAAAGAATAAATGGAATGAGGTATAAGCAACAGGGTATTAAATTAATTAAATTAATTACCATAGATCTACAATGTAATACTGTGCTGCCATTAAGAATGATGATCCAGAACTTTATATACCCAAATGATACACCAGTGAACAAAATCAGTAGGCACAAAAAACTATATACACTGTATATACAGTATGTACTACTTTAATAAAAGAATAAATACATCTAAACATATATTTTAAATTTATATAAAAATGGTGAAGGTTATCTGTGGGTCGTGGAACTAGGAGTAATTTTTTTCTTTCTGATTTATTTGTATTCTCTAATTTCCAAAAATGAACATGTGTTACTTGTATGCTAAGGAAATACTAGTCTAAATATAAAATACAAGAATTTATTTCATTAGGACATTCTGCCCTTTATGTAATAAACTAATTTCCGAAGACATAAATATATACACACATAACTACATAAATAAATAAATGACAGTGAGGGAAGCAAGACGCTTAGAGTTACAAGTTGCAACTTGGGTTATCAGAAGGCAATTAAGTATAATGCTGACTTCTGATCTGAATGAGGACAGCAGGTTTAAAAAGAAAGGTTGAAGAAATATCAAGCACAGGTTAAATTCTTGTTTCTTCGGATTTTTCCTTTCTTCATTTACATGCTCAGAAAAATAGGTGAAACTACAATTAGTAGTGTTTATAAATATATCAGGTAAAAATATTTAATGCAGTGTTAAACTACGATACAACGAAAAATGAGTACAGTTAAGAGATAAAAGAGAAAGCTCTTAGCCATAAGAATGATAATACACTAGAATAAGGCACGTTTTAGAGTCTCCATCCTAAAAGTCATGTTCTGCATGGATATCATTTATCTGACTGAACGTGGGTGGTTGGCACAAATGATCTTTCATAGATACCAGCTCTATGGTTCATAACTCAATTATCCTGCTCAACATTAATTTAAAAAAAAAAGAATAAGTAGAAAACTTTTGATTGCCTCAACTCAAAAGATTTATTTATACAAGATACCTTGGGTCTTTGTAGAATGGAAAGTACCAGAGAAGAATAGAAGCTAAAAGAGTTATTAGCATATAAAACTGAACAGGTACGAGATTCAGAAATAATTGTACCAAAATCAAAGTAGAAAATCTATACTAGCACTGCCCATTTTGTGAATGAGCTGTACTATAAAATTTCAAATGTCTACAAAAATGTTCTCTCCTAGTGCTCTACATTTCCAATCAAGTAATAAAAAAACTAAACTATATTATAGCAATTATAGCATAGATCAAAATCTTCCACCAGGATTTATGCTAGAGTGTTTGGAAGAGGAGGCTATAAGAAATAACAAATAGTATTAAAACTCTGAACACACATGGCGGCGTATCTCAGAATGACAATCTGAGTTCCAGGCTGCCTATATCATAAGCAACAGGAGATATTTATTTAACTGAACCTTTTTAAGGCCTCTTTAAGAATAAGTCAGGGCACATAATGTTTAAAATAACAAAAATTAAATTTTACCATTAAGCCAAAAACAAGCTTTGTTTTCTACTTTGATCAATGTACTAAAAGTTTTTTAAAGATTATATAATGTAATAATAGAAATTTTTAAATTTTGTAATTATCATTATTACATTATGTAATAGAAATATTTTGATCATTTTATTTACTTATTTAAAAATATTTTCTAATTAAATGAGATCACAAATTCATTTTAATACAAAGTTAGTATAGAACAACCATTTTTCATTTGTAAAATGGACAGAAGATTAAAATTTTTAAGTAAAATTTAAAGAAACATTACCTTCAAATAAACTGAGGTCTCTTCGTAGCCGTGGTCCATAAAGCCCTTCTAAAATACTCTCAAAACCTGTGTTTAATTAAAGACAGAAAAGTATATTAACTACTAAAAAAGCTTAATTTTACAATAATCAAAAGCCATAAATTCTATATGAATCAGATAATTATAAATTTAACATACTATGAGGTGTCATTTTTTCCTTTAGATGAATTAAGTTGAACTAGGCAATATATACAACACAGCAAGAAGTCACGCAATGACTACCAGGAATTACATGATTGTAAAAAAAAAATGTAAATATTCAAATGTAAATATTCACTTCTAAAACAAGTAAACACCTTGTCATTTAGAAATAGCCCCAGGTTAAAATAATGAGCAGATTTGTTTTTTTGTGTTTTTTTTTTTGCAGTACGCGGGCCTCTCACTGTTGTGGCCTCTCCCGTTGCGGAGCACAAGCTCTGGATGCGCAGGCTCAGTGGCCATGGCTCACGGGCTTAGCCGCTCCGCGGCATGTGGAACCTTCCCAGGCCGGGGCACGAACCCGTGTCCCCTGCATTGGCAGGCAGACTCTCAACCACTGCGCCACCAGGGAAGCCCAGCAGATTTGTTTTGCAATGATTTGTAGAGATGAAAAGAATAATTAGAAGAGACGTGTATTACAATCCTGTTTATACTGGTTACAAAAAAATGTTAACTTTAAAAAAAGTAGCATCTTTAACCTCAATTTTAAAAACGAGTAAATAAGTGTCAATGGGGAGAAATTTTTGCTGTGAAAAGTATGATATATAAAATTTAAACCTGCTTGTAAAAATTAAAACACAACAATTTTGCCTTGTTTTAAGGAAAAAAATTACTGAAAATCTTATTAACAAAACTCTAGTTCATGAACTGAGTATTCTACTTTGTGGATAAACTAATATTAAGATTTTACAATTTTCTTTTTGAAGTTTGCATCATATTCAGTATTAAGCAGGTTACTGATAAACTACAAGGCATCCTGGAAAATGACCAGGATGGCAAAATAAATGGAAAACCAAGAAAAGGAACTAATTTAGGGATGCTTAAATTATGAAGGAAGAAAACGAAAGGAAGCATGATAGACCTGAAAAATTAAAGACAGATTTTCTCAGTAATATTTCTAAACTGTAAAACATGAGAAATACTTCTGTAGAAATGTTTTATAAATCATAAACTGCTTTTAAAAACGTTTAAAAACCTCTATACTCAAGATGCATGTTAAAATCAATGGTGTATCAGTCGAAAAGTGACTTTTTTATTTAGTAGAACATGAAGAAATGATGCATCTTACAACTGATGATGTCCTAAATTTGACAAAGTAAAGGTAGCTCTCATGGTACTTGGTAAATATGTACTTAAAAAAATCTCTGTGAAATGATTCAGTACTAGTTCCCATGAGTGGAAATTTCAGGCAGAAAAGTGAATTAACTCCCACCAGAGGATGCTTTCAAGAATGCTACAGAAAAGACTTACTATTAGATAAAGACTCAGACTGAACAAGCCCCAAATCTCTATTACCAAGATATTCTATTTTGATGTGATCAATTTACTCCAAAAATAATACTGCAAACAACTATTTTAGGATGTTATTCTGTGGTATTTTGGACAAAATGCATAGCGCCCCCCACCCCGGGGTAAGCATACTGAATTTAAACAGTGTATATTTCCCAGATTTAAGCCTGAAAAGAAAGCAAACAGGGACTTACATTTTTCTACTGGGTTCCTCAACTGTTCACTAGATAAGACCAAGGTCTTATATACAGCCTGTTAAGATTTATTCATATTGCATAGTGTTGGTGCTATTGTAAATGATATCCTTAGTTAAAAGTTTTATTTCTTGTAGGCATATAGAAACACAATTGATGTTTGTATATTGACTCTGTTATCTAACAACATCGCTAAACTTTGTAATTATAATTTATCTGGAAATGTTCTACATATACAAATATATCATCTATAGATAATGGTAGTTTTGTTCCTTTCTAATCCTTATTGCTTTCTTTTTTCTTGCTCTTGCCTTATTGGCTTAGCTAGGACCTCAATTATGATGTTGAAAATTGGTGGTCAGAGTGAGCATCCTTGACACATCCAATCTAAATGGGAACACATTCCAAGTTTCATCATTAAATATGTTTGCTGTATTCTTTAAGAGAAATACTGCTTATCACATTAAGGAAGTTCATTCTACGTCTAGCTTGCTAGGGGTGTTTTCCTGCCATGCAAAGATATTGAATTTTACCAAATCAATCAGTTTATTTATATTTGATTTACAATATTGCATTTCAGGTGTACAACACAATAATTCAATATTTTTATAGACTACACTCCATACAAAGTTATTATAAAATATTGACTATATTTCCTGTGCTTGTAGATTACAACCTTGTAGCTTATTTCATACCTAGTAGTTTGTACCTCTCAATCCCCTTCACACATTTTGCTCATCCTCCCACCCATCTTCCCTCTGGTAACTACTAGTTTGTTCTCTGTAAGTCTGTTTCTGTTTTGTTGTATTCATTTATTTTCTTCTTTAGATTTTATTTATAAGTGAAAACATACAGTATTTGTCTTTCTCTGTCTGACTTACTTCACAAAGCATAATACCTTCCAGGTCCATCCACATTGTCACAAACGGCAACATTTCTTTCTTTTTTTTTTAAGGCTGAGTACCAAATTTATTTTGAATTTATTGAAATAACTATGTCATTTTTCTTTCTTAAATCTCTGAATATAGTGATACAGTGAATTACATTGAATATTAAACCAAACCTCTTCCATTCCTGGGAAAACCCAACATTATCATGAGACATATTTGCTGGGTTCCTTATCTTGATTAGTCCTTTCAAATTTCGGCATCTATGTTCACTAATGAGACTGGTCTGTAAATTTCCTTTGTACTTGATCAAGTTTTTATATCAACGTTATGCTACCCTCATAAAATGAGTGGCAATGTCCTTTCTTTTTCTATTCTCTGTGAAAATATTAGGAAATGTAGGATGCCTTGCTTGAACATTTTAAAGGATGCCAAATGGAAATAAAGTCTTTCTGAAGTGCCTATTACTGATCAAATTTATTTAACTGTTAAAGGATTATTCATGTATTCTATTTCTTATGTTAGTCATAGTTTTCTGGGAACTTGCCCATTTCAACTATATTTTCTAATTTATTTGTGTAAAACATTTCCTTGTATGTTTTTATCTATCTAATGTCAACAATATCAGCAGTCATGTCCTTTTTGCTTTTCATTCCATACTTCAGTTATTTATGATTTCTCTTTTTTCTTAGTCGAGCCATTAAAAGTTTCTCTCCCTCTCTTTTTTTTTAGATTTAAAAAGAATTCTTTTTTGATTCCTTGATCTTCTCTATTGTATGTCTGTTTTCTTATCCATTAATTCCTGTCCCTGCTTTTATTTCTTCCTGCCCTCTATTTTATTCTGCTCTTATTTTTTCTTCCTGAAATGGAAGAGCTCATTAACTTTCAGCCTTTCTTCTTTTCTAATATATGCATTTAAAGTTATTGATTTCCATCTAATAAGCTGCATTCCAGTCATATTTTCTCATCATTCAGTCGAAATATTCCCTAATTTTCATTATGTCTTCTTTCCCGGTTCACAGTTTTTAGAAGTGTATTTCTTAATTTCCAAATATATATGGATAGTCTATCCTTTTAATAGATTTCTAACTTAATTACACTGTAGTAAAAGAAAGTACCCAACATGATTTCAATCTTGAAATTTTCTGAGACTGTCTTTATGGTCAATACACAATTTTTGAAAATTCTCTGCATATGCTTGAAAAGAATACATACTCTAAAATTGCTGGATGCAATTTTACAGTTTTGGTTTTTCAATGTCTGTTTTTTCTATCAATTGTTGAGAAAAGTAAGGAAAATCTTCTATGAAATTGTGACTTTGTCTATTTCTCTTTTTTACTTCTTTGAAATTTTGCTTTCTAAGTTTTTGAGGCTACATTATTAAGTGCTTATAATTTTATAATTGTTATATCATCCTGGTGAATAGAACTTCATATAATTACAAAGTGAACCTTTTTATTTCTAGCAATGATTTTTGCATTCGACTATATGGTCTTTTGTTACACACCTATAAAACACTTTTTGTTATTGTTTCCATAATGTCTTTTTCAATTATTTCTTTACAACCTTTCTGTATTATTAAATAATATGGAATTTCTTTTTCTAAAACACTACATTTTGTCAAAATTTAGTAATTTAAATTTAAGAGTTTATATTTGGGTTTAAATTCCTTATCTGTTTTTGTTCTATTTGTATCAAGATTCTATTTTTCACCTTTCTTGCAAACTTTGGAATTCACTGAATATTTATTGTTTAATTTTGTTTTTCCTCTATCAATATGATAATTATGCCTTCTATTTCTATTCTTTTTGAGGTTATCCCAGAAATTAGGATATAGGTCTAACATTAATCAAAATCTTTACCCATCC
This sequence comes from Lagenorhynchus albirostris, assembly GCF_949774975.1. NCBI lineage: Eukaryota > Metazoa > Chordata > Mammalia > Artiodactyla > Delphinidae > Lagenorhynchus > Lagenorhynchus albirostris. The sequence goes on along the minus strand of NC_083098.1, from coordinate 103,472,837 downwards.
TTCTAGGACTTAGACCTCCTTCCTATTTATGCTATTGCTCTATATACTTCACTAAACACTATGTTGTTTTATGTTTGCACACATATTTACCACTGTCTCTGCTCTTCATTACTTATCATATCTCATAGCATTCATCTAGGAATACTTTGCTTCTGCCTAAAGTACCGCCTTTAGGGAATATGTGTTGCTGTTAACACCCTTCCTAAGACTCTGATCAAAAGTACTTAAGCTGTTCTCATAACATACTTCATGCTGCCCTCTCTCCTATATTTTACATTTCTTTCTTTTTTCTTAACTGCATTTAATTTCTTCTACCATATATATTCCACTTCACAAATTCCCTCTATTGCACAATCAGCTGACAAACACATCCTCTGATTTTTTAAGTCAGTTTTATAGAGATAAAATTGTCATACAATACTGTGTACCCATTTTAAAATAAAGTTCACTAAATTTTGACAAATGCATATTTTCATTTAACTAAGAACATAATCAAGCACAGAATATTTCTATCAACTCAAATAGTATCTTTGTGCCATATAAGTAAATTTCCTGGAACAACCCAAAGCCCAAAGAAACACTAATCTATTTTCTGTCATTATAAATTAGACTTATCTTTTCTATAGTTGCATATAAATGGAATCAGAGCATATATTGTTTTGTGTCTAGCTTCTTTTGCTCAGCCACCTGTTAATGAGATTTATCCATGCTGTTGCATGTATCAACAGTGCTTTTAATTTCTGAGGTGTATTCCTTATATGGATGTAGGGCAAGTTGTTTATTAAGTCTCATGTTGATGGACATTTGAGTTGTTTAAAAGTCTTTGTGAATATATGTTATCATTTCTCTTGAATAAGTAAGAGTGTTATTGCTGGGCTGAGTGGTAAGATTGTTCTGGTTTGCTGTTAATATTTTAAGGAATTGTACAGCGGTTCTGCAAAATGGCTGTACTCTTTTACATTCCCAGCAGTAAAATGTGAGAGATTCAGTTGCACCACATCCTTACCAACATACAGCACTTAGCACTGTCAATCTTTCTAACTTTAGCCACTGTAAGGAACATGTATGGGTATATAATAGTGGTTGTAATTTGCAATTTCTTGATGACTAATGATTTTAAGCATCCTTTCTATTGAAACGTCTATTTTGTTATGGTAACAGGGTTATGCTATGCAATTTGTATAAGTTATAGTATTTATTTGCATAAAGTTGTTCAAAAGATTTTCCTACTACCCTTTTAATGTCTATACAATCTGCAGTGATATCCCTCTTTCATTCTCAATAGCAGTTTAATTATCTCCTCTACTTTTTTATTGATCTCTCTGGCCAAAGTTTTAGCCATTTTATTGATCTTTTCAAAATACCACTTGTGGTTTAAATGATTTTATTGTTCATCCTTTTCTATAGTTTTTATATCTGTCCTACCTTTATTATATTCTTCCTTATAATTATTTTTTGTTTCATTTGCACTTATTTTTCTAAGTTTTTAAGGTGAAAGCTTAGAACATTGATATGTGACCTCTGTCCTTTTCTAGTAAAAGCATTTAAAGCTATAAATTTCTCCCTATTCACTACTTTAGCTCCATCTCATAAATTCTGATAAATTGTCTTTTCATTCAGTTCAAAATGTTTGTAATTTTCCTTATGATGCATTGTTATGCGCCCAGGTTATAAATGTGCTGTTTATCTTCCAAATATTTGGGAATTTTCCAGAAGTCTGTTACTGAATCCCAACTGAATTCCTTGTGACCATAAAACATGCTTTGTTAGATTACAATCACTTTAAATTTATTGAGATTTGATTTACAGGTGGCACATGATGTACTATGTTGGTGAATATTCCATGTATACTTGAAAAGAATGTGTATTTGCAGTTATTGGGTGGAGTGTACTATAAATGTCATTTAGGCCTAGCTGACAAAGTGTTCTTTAAGTCTTCTATATTTCTATTGGTCTTCTGTCTTATCTTTCTCCTTTAAGTTCTGTCAGTTTTTGCTTCATGTATTTTGAATCTATGATATTAGGTGCATATATATTTTTTATATTGTCTCCTTTGTGAATTGATTTCATCATCATTAAAAAATGCTCCCCTTTATCCCTGTTCTAAAGTCTTATCCTTTGACCTGAAGTCTACTGTGTCTGATGTTACATCAGACACAGCAACTTTCTTATGATTAGCATTTTTTTTATACAGTTGACCTCTGACGAACATGGGTTTGAACTGTGTGGGTTCACTCACACGTGGATTTTTTCCAATAGTTAATACTATAGTGCTACACGATCTGTGGGTGGTTAAATCCACAGATGCAGACCAGAGATATAGAGGAACCATAAATATGGAAGGCTGACTACAAGTTATAGGCATATTTTCAACTGTGTGGAGGGACGACATCCCTAACCTGCTTGTTGTTCAAGGATCAACTATATATCTTTTTCCATCCTTTAATTTTTAACCTATGTCTTTATATTTACATTGAGTTTCTTGTGGAAAACATACAGTTAATATTTCAATACAGTGTAAATATCTGCTTTTTAATTGAAGTGTTTAGATGATTAATATCTAATATAGTTATCAATACGGTTGGGTTTATATCTGCCATCTTGTTATTTGTTTTCTATTTATTCCATCTGTTATATGTTACTTCCCCCAACTATCACCTCCCGCAACATTCTTTTGGATTGAATAAGGATTTTTTAATACTCTATTTTATTTCCACTATTCGCTATTATTAGCTCGACCTCTTTTTAGTTTTTTAGTGCTTGCTACTATAGGATTTATAATGTTCATTTTAACTTTTCAGTCTACCTTCAAATATTATAATATGACTTAACAGACAATGATAGGAGCAGTATATATCCATGCTCCACCCCCATTCTCGGTGCCATGGTTATACATTTTACATCCACATCTGTTATAAATCCCACAATACATTACTTTTACTTTAAAAGATAAATTATTTTAAAGAAATCTTAAACAGGAGAATGTCTCTCTTATATTTATGTACATATTTACAATCTCTGTATGCTTTTTTTCCTTTGTGTAGATCTTATGTCTAAAGAACTTCCTTCAATATTTATTGTACTAAAAATTAGCTAGCAATGAATTCTTTCAGCTGTTGTTTTTCTGGAAAAAAAATCATTCTGTCTTCACTTAAAAAAAAACATTTTGTTAGGTCTGGAATTCTAGGTTGACAGCTTTTGACGCCAGCACTTTAAAGATATCATTCCATTGTCTAACGGTTTGCAAAGTTCCTGACTGTCTGCAGTCCTTCTCATCTTCGTTCCTCTGTAGTAATGTGTCTTTTTCTCTGACTGCTTTCAAAATTTCCTCTTTATTACTGACTTTGCGCAATTTGATTATTATGTGCTCTGGGTGGCTTTCTATGTGTATATTCTACTTGGGATAAATAAGTTGAGCTACCTGGATCTCTGCAGGGTTACAGTTGTTATCAAATTTGGAAAACTCATGGCAATTATTTCTCCCAATATTTTTTGTATGGCCTCTTTTTGTTCTGGATTCCAATTCTATATTGTTAGACCACTTGATATTGTTCCAAAAATCACTAATGCACAGTTTACTTTTTTCCCTAGTTCTTTTTCTACCTGTTCTGTATTTTCGGTATTTTCTGTTGCTATGTTTCAATTCACTGATCTTTTCTTCTGCAGTGCCTAGTTTGCAATAGGACACCAAATATTTAAAATATATAATTTGAAGAGTTCTGACATATGCATATGCCCATAAAACCATTACCACAATAAAAAAAACTAACACTTGCAACACTTCCAAACACACGCTCACTCTTTTTTAAAAATAAATTTATTTATACATTTTTTTTGGCTGTGTTGGGTCTTCGTTCCTGCGTGCAGGCTTTCTCTAGTTGCGGCGAGTAGGGTCTACTCTTTGTTGCAACGCGCGGGTTTCTCATTGTGGTGGCTTCTCTTGTTGCGGAGCATGGGTTCTAGGCACGCGGGCTTCAGTAGTTGTGGCACACAGGCTCAGCAGTTGTGGCTTGCGGGCTCTAGAGTACAGGCTCAGTAGTTGTGGTCCCAGGCTTAGTTGCTCCGTGGCATGTGGGATCTTCCCGGATCAGGGCTCGAACCCATATCCCCTGCATTGGCAGGTAGATTCTTAACCACTGTGCCACCAGGGAAGCCCCCTGCTCACTTGTTTTTAATCCATCTATCCCTCTACTCAGAACCCTAGGCAAACACTATAGATTACTTTACATTTTCTAGAATTTTACAAAAATAGAAACTTACAGTACACACTCCATATATTTTTTTTTTGGCCTGACCTGTTTCACTCAGCAGAATGATTTTGAGTTTTATCCATACTGTCACCTGTATCATTACTTTGTTATTTTATTTTCTTGTATACTCTATCATATGGAATTATCCAGTCAGATGTCGGTGGATATTTTCATTTTTCTTGCATATATAATTAACAGTGAAATGGCTGGGTTATATGGTAGGTTTATGTTTACCTTTTTCAAATTAATTTATTTTTCAAATTGAAGTACAGTTGATTTACAGTGTTGTGTTAATTTCTGCTGTACAGCAAAGTGTTTCCATTATACAGATACATATTCTTCTTTATATTCTTTTCCATTATCGTTTATCCCAGGATATTGAATATAGTTCCCTGTGCTATACAGTAGGACCTTCTTGTTTATTCATTCTATATGTAATCATTTGCATCTACTAACCCCAAACTCCCAGTCCATCCCTCCCCCACCACCCTCCCCCTTGGCAACCCCAAGTTGTTTAGCTTTTTAAGAAATCAAAATGTTTTCATAAGTTATTATATCATTTTATGCAAAAATCCTCAACAAAATATTAGCAAGCCAAATCCAACAACACATGAAAAAGATCATACACCACAATCAAGTGGGATTCATCCCAGGGCCACAGGGATGGTTCAACATATACAAATCAGTCAATGTGACAGACCACCTCAATAAGAGACAAAAACCGCATGATCATCTCAAGAGATACAGGAAAACCATTTGATAAAATTCAACATCTATTCATGATAAAAACTCTTACCAAAGTGGGTGTAGAGGGAACATATCTCAACATATTAAAAGCTATTTATGACAAACCCACAGGCAACGTAATACTCAATGGCGAAAAGCTGAAAGCCTTCCCACTAAAATCTGGAACAAGACAAAGATTCCCACTCTTCTCACCACTTCTATGCAACACAGTATTGGAAGTCCTAGCCACAGCAATCAGACAAGAAAAAGAAATAAAAGGTATCCAAATTTTAAGGGGTAAAATTGTCATTATATGCAGACGACATTATACTATGTATAAAAAACCCTAAAGTCTCCACATAAAAACTACTAGAACTGATAAAGGAATTCAGCAAGGTAGCAGGATACAAGATTAACATATAGAAATCTGTTGCATTTCTTTACACTAATAATGAAATATCAGAAAAGGAAAGTTAAAAATCACATTAAAAAAATAAAGTACTTAGGAATAAATCTGATCAAAGAGGTGAAACACATAAAAATCACATAAAAAAAATAAAGTACTTAGGAATAAATCTGATCAAAGAGGTGAAACACTTATATGCTGAAACTATAAAGTACTGATAAAGGAAACTAAAGATTCAAGGAAATGGAAAGATATCCCATGCTTTGGGATTAGAAGAATTAGTATAGTTAAAACGGCCATACTACCTATCCAAAACAACCTACAGATTTAATGTGATCCCTACCAAATTATGCATGATATTTTTCACAGATTTAAAACAAATAATCCTAAAATTTATTAGGATAAAAGACCCAGAATTGCCAAAACAATTTTAAGGTAAAAGGACAAAGCTTGGAGGCATAACCCTCCCAGACGTCAGACAATGCTACAAAGCTACAGTAATCAAAATAGCATGGTACCGGCACAAAACAGACATATAGGTCAATGGAACAGAATAGACAGCCCAGAAATAAAACCATACACCTGTGGTCAATTAATCTTCGACAAAGGAGGCAAGAATATACAATGGAGAAGAGACAGTCTCTTCAGCAAGGGGTGTTGGGAACACGGGACAGCTGCATGTAAATCAGTGAAGTTAGAACACTCCCTCACACCACACACAAAAATAAACCCCAAGTGGTTTACAGAGTTAAATGTTAAGACATGACACCATAAACCTCCTAGAAGAGAACATAGGCAAAACATTTCTGACACGTTATAGCAGTGTTTTTCTTAGGTCATTCTCCCAAGGCAACAGAAAAATAAAAAGCAAAAATAAACAAATGGGATCTAGGAAAAAACCTAATAAGCTTTTGCACAGCAAAGAAAACCATAAACAAAATGAAAAAACTTATGGAGTGGGAGAAAATATTTGCAAATGATGAGACCAACAAGGGCTTAATTTCCAAAATATAAAAACAGCTCAGGGCTTCCCTGGTGGTGCATTGGTTAAGAATCCACCTGCCAATGCAGGGGACACGGGTTCGAGCCCTGGTCCAGGAAGATCCCACATGCCGTGGAGCAACTAAGCCCGTGCACCACAACTACTAAGCCTGCACTCTAGAGCCTGCGAGCCACAACTACTGAGCCTGTGTGCCACAACTACTGAAGCCCACGTGCCTAGAGCCCGTGCTCCACAACAGGAGAAGCCACCGCAATGAGAAGTCCACGCACCTCAACGAAGAGTAGCCCCCACTTGCTGCAACTACAGAAAGCTCACGCACAGCAACGAAGACCCAATACAACCATAAATAAATAAATAAATAGGTAGACTCAACTCAAGGGCTACTTAAATACAAACAAAAAACAAAAAAATAGCTCAACTCAATTACAAAAAAACAAACAACCCAATCAAAAACTGGGCAGAAGAACTAAATAGACATTTCTCCAGTAAAGATATGCAGATGGCCAACAGGCATATGAAAAGATGCTCAATATCACTAATTATTAGAGAAGTGCAAATCAAAACTACCCTGAGGTATCACCTCAAACCAGTCAGAATGGCCATTACCAAAAAGTCTACAAATAAATGCTGGAGAGAGTATGAAGAATAGAAAATCTTCCTACACTGCTGGTGGGAATGTAAGCTGGTACAACCACTACGGAAAACAGTATGGAGATTCCTTAAAAAACTAAACATAGAGCTACCATATGATCAGCAATCCCACTCCTGGGCATATATCCAGAAAAGATGATAACTGTAATTCGAAAAGATACATGCACCACTATGTTTACTGCAGCACTATTCACAATAGCCAAGACATGGAAGCAACCTAAGTATCCATTAACAGATGAATGGATAAAGAAGATGCATATATATGCAGTGGAATGTCACTCAGCCATAAAAAGAATGAAATATTGCCATTTGCAACACATGGATGGATCTAGAGTTATCATACTAAGTCAACTAAGTCATACAAGAGAAAGACAAATATCCTATGATATCACTCATATACAGAACCTAAAAAATAATACAAATGAACTATTTACAAAACAGAAACAGATTCACAAACATAGGAAACAAATTTATGGTTACCAAAGGGGAAAGGGGGGGAGGGATAAATCTGGAGTTTGGGATTAGCAGATACAAACTACTATATATTAAATAGATAAACAAAAAGGTCCTACTGTATAGCACAGGGAACTATATTCAATATCTTATAATAAACTATAATAGAAAAGAATATTAAAAACAACATATATGTATAACTGAATCATTTTGCTATACACCAGAAACTAATACAATGTTGTAAATTAACTATACTTCAATTCAAAAAATGTTATTGTGTCGTTTTACATTCTCACCAGCCATGTACAAATGTTACATTATGGCTTCTCAACTCCAACATCACTTGGTATGGTCAACTGTGTGTTTTTCTTTTGTTTACTTTTTTTTTCTTTTCAACCATTCAAATGACTTAAAACCTTCCTAATGTCATGATATCTCATTGTGATTTTAATTTGCATTTCTCTAGTGATTAGTGATGTTGATCATCTTTTCACATGCTTACTGCCATTCATATGTCTCTGTTAAAATATTTTGCAAAAATTTTAATTGGGTTGTTTCACCTCTTATAATTGAGTAGTAAGAGCATTTTTGTTTGTTTTTAAATATATTCTGGATACTATCCTTTTGTCTGATATATATGTTGTCGCTGTTTCCTCCCAGCTTATGGCCTTCCTTTCTGTTTTCTTAATGCTATCTTCCAAGGAATAGAAGTTAATTTTGATGAAGATCAATTCATTCATTTTTTTCCTTTACAGTTGTTGTTTTTGTGCTCTAAGAAACTTTCTCTACACCAAGGCTGCAAAGCTCTTCTCTGAAAACTTACAGAAATTTAAGTTTTACATTTAGGGCTATGGTCCATTTTGATTATTTTTTGTGAATGGTGTGATAGAGCTGATGTTTTCTATATTGATATCTATTTGACCCAGCACCGTTTATTGAACCATTTCTTTCCTTTTTACATTTTCCTATTCATTATGTTCACGCTATCCTTTTAATCCTTGAGTATACTTAGGAAATTTTAATAGTTTTCACATCCTTATCTGTTAATTCTATTATCTGTTAATTCTGGTTCTAATTCTATTGACTGATATTTTTCCTGATTATGAGCTAAATTTTCCTGCTTTTTTGCATGTCAAGTAATTTTATTCGGATGCCAGACATTATGAATTTTTATATTGTGAGTCCTTTTTTTTTTCCCCTTGAAGAGTGTCACATTTGATTCATTCAGTAAGTTAACTTACTTGAAGATCACTTTGAGGTTTTGAAAAAGGCTTTAAGGAAAGAAGCAGAAAAGCCTTTCTACTACTACCTTTAGTTTTCTTGGATCTTCACTGAATACCTCTTGTATTCCATGACTGTACTTATTCTGGTTGGTGTGTGTAAGTTCTGAAAATTGTTGAAATTATAGCTCACTGGCACTTGTCCTTTCCTAAAGGTGTTATTTATCAGGCCTTGTAGAATGTCATCCTACATATGCATGAAGTGGTTTTCAGCCAAAGATTCAAGGGTACCCTACGCTGGTTTCTTGAGCTCTTTCTCCATGTAGCTCTCCCCTTTCCAGCCACTGGAAAGTTCCAGCCACTCATACACCACCCTAAAGGCTGACCTTTGTCTTCTCCAGTCAGCGAGACCACTTTTTGGGCCAATCCTGCCTATGCTACAGTCTGGAAACTACCTCCGGGCAAAAAGCTGGAGTGATCATTAGTTTCCTTTTCCTCAGGGACCACAGTTCTGCGCTGCCTGTTTTCCAATGTCTGAAACAAATTTCTTTTAAATATACAGTCCAGTTTCCTAGCTGTCTATAGTGGAGGATAAGTCCAAACCCTCTTACTTCCTCATGGTCAGAGGTGGAAGTTCATTCTCTGACTTGCTGATTTCAGTAATTTTAGTTAAACAAGTTTTATAATGTTCTTTTTCAAATATTTAACATCTTATTTACAGTTCCCCATTTCTTGCAGATATTTAGGTCTGTCATTTCTTTAAATATGGTAAGCACAGTGATTTAAAAAATTAGTATCTGACCATATAGTGTATATATATGTGTGTGTGTGTGTGTATATATATATATATAATATATATATATATATATATATAGTCCTTTATGGGTTGGTTCTGCTGTCTGATGAGTCTTGCTCATCTTGCCTTGTTTCTTTGTGCACTTAATTCAGTACTTACTGGCTTTTACCATCAAAAGATTAAAAATTCCCTAAGGCCTAGGATGGATGTGACCTCCTCCAGAGATGCTTATCATTTGTTTCCAGAAAGCATCTAACGGCACCGTCAGCTAGAAACCACCCTGTGGTAAACAGAATAATGAATGCCTCCACAGAGATATCCATGTTCCAATACCCAGTACCCATGAATAAATTATGTTACATGGCAGGGAGGAATTAAGATTGCAAATGTTATTAAGGTTCCTAATCACTCACCTTCAAAGGAGATTAACATGGTGGACACAGTATAATCACAAGGATCTTTAAACTGGGAGGAAGGAGGCAAAACAATCAGAATAAAAGACGGCATTATAAGAATGACTCAACTGACCACTGCTGGCTTTGAAGATGGAAGGGGACCACAAGGCATGGAATGTTGGCAACCTTTAAAAGTTAGAAAATGCAAGAAAATGGATTCTGCCCCTAAAGCCTTCACAAAGAAACACAGCCCTGCCAACAACATGATTTTAGCCCACCAAAGCCCATCTCAGGTTTCTGACCTCCAGAACTGTAAGATAAATTAATGTTGTGTTAAACCACAGAATCTGTGTTAATGTATTACAAAAGCAATAGGAAACTAATATACACTTGTCTTAGTCCATTCAGGCTGTTGTAACAAAATACCAGAGACTGGGTGGCTTATAAACAGCAAACATTTATTCCTCACAGTCCTGGAGGCTGAAAGTCCAAGATCAGGGTGCAAGCACAGTCAGATTCTGGTAAAGGCTCTCTTCCAGGTTACAGAATGCCAACTTCTCCCTGTGTCCTCACACAGTGGAAGGGGCAAGCTAGCTCTCTGGGGCCTCTTTTATAAGAGCAGTAATCCCAATCATGAGGGCTCCACTCTTAGGACCTAATCACTTCCTGAAGGTCCTACCTCCTAATACCATCACTTTGGCCCTTGGGTTTTCCACCTAGGAATTCTGGAGAGACACAAACATTCAGACCACAGCAACACTTCAACCAATTTCATGGTCTGAAGTTCCTTGATTGACTCAGGGTACAGATCTGCTAGAAGGCCAGTCTGTGACAAGTTCAATCTCAGATATTTTCCTTCCTTTACGTTTTCCTTTTCCTGCTTTGATCATCAGGCAACCTCCTGGGTCTGCAGGGAAAAAAGATGATATAGGTCTGGTTGCATTTACTCTGAAGGCAAGGTCCTCTGAAGTCCCAGCTTAATTTGGATAGGAATATAAGGATATCTACCTTGAACAAGTTACAGGACTTGAATTCTGATCCTCTTGCCTAGTCAGCCAGGAAAGAACAAATAAAACAAATGACTTCACACTTAAGCAGTTTTTTACCTCTTATTTTCTTCTTACTTCTAACATTAGCCTGTGTATTCCCAACTATCTTTTCAGCTCTTAAAAAAAATTTTTTTAATCTAGCATTTTCCATTGTTTTCAGCAGAAGGATTGATCTAGATAACTTAGATCACCCTTACCAAAAACCAAAATTCCTAGTTCATTCTGTTTGACTATAGAGTTCATTTATATAAGTACATGCAGTTTATCCATTTCTCTGTTGAGAACTGTGTGACTCTTCACCTTTTTTGTTATTACAAACAGAACTGCATTAAAAATCTTCATAAATGTGTGATCCTGTCCAAGTGTTAGAGTTTTTTGGGGTAGAAATCTGTAAGTGGAAGAATTACTTGGCTCTCAAGTATGAACATTTTCAACTTTACTAGATATTGCATTATATGGTTGAATCATCCTACAGTTCTAACAGTAATGTTTAAGAGTTCCTGTTTCCCACAAATACTCACCAAAACTTGGCTTTATATTTGTCACACATATGAAAATAAAATCACTTATTTTAATTTGCAGTTCCCTAATTATTACTAAAATTTAGCGTATTTTGAAATGTTGTATTTTCATATTGCCCTTTTGCCACTTTTCAACTGAACCACGGGCTTTTCAAAAATTCAGTCAGTTTTAGTATTCTGGGTAATAATTAGCAATTTCATGAACTGTACCCTACCCCACCCCCCCAGTTATGGCTTGATTTTTCATTTTGTTCTCTTATAACAGGAGTTTTGCAGGGGTATTTTGAGGTATAGCTGATTTTAATATTTTTTTCAGAGGTTTTTTTTTGGGGGGGTTGTTTTGTTGTAACGTAGCATAAACAAACTTTTTTGTATCTTGTGTTATGGTTGTACATGTTTTTTTGTATAGGAAAAATTTTTTAAAGTCATAGGTAATTATTCTAAGTGTATGTATAAAATTTTGAAGTTTTGCTTTACAAATGTAGTTCTTTAATCCATCAGAATTCATTTTTATGAAGAGTCTAATATAGAAATCTAATTTTATCCCAAGCGCCATTCCATCTCAATTGATTAGAAAGGCTATCTTTATGTCCTAAGAAATCCCAAAATGCAAGTCTGGATTTTTTTAATTAATACTTTACTGAGATATAATTTCCTACCATAAAATTCACTCATTGTAAGTATTCAATTCAATGATTTTAATATATATACAGAGATGCACAATCATCACCACAATCTAATTTTAGAACATTCCATCACCTCCAAAAGAAACCTTCTGCCCATCTAGTCTCCTCATTCCTACAACCAACCCCAGGTACTGATTAATCCACTTTCTGTCTCTATAAATTTGCCTTTTCTGGATATTTCAAATAAATAAAATCATGTAATATGTGCACTTTTCTGTCTGGCTTCTTTCACTGAGTATAATGTCCGATGTTCATCTATGTTGTAGCACATATTAGTACTTCACCACATTTGTATATCCATTTGACAGCTGATGGAACTTTGGGTTGTTTCTACTTTCTGTCTTATTGTCAATAATGCTGCTATGGGCATTTGTGGATGTATATTTTCATTTCTATTGGGTAAGTACACATAGAAATGAAATCTCTGGGTCACATAGTATTTTTATGTTTAACATTTTCAGAAACTGCCAAACTGCCTTCCAAAGTAGCTAGACCATCTTATATTCCCACCAGCAATTTCTCCACAGTCTTACCAACACTTGTCTTTTCAATTATAGCCGTTTTAGTGAGTATGAAGTGATATCTCATTTTCCTAGTGATTAATGATACTGAACATCTTATTATGTGCTATTGGTAATTCACATATGTTCTTCAGTGAAATGTCTATTCAAATCCTTTGCTTATTTTTTAGTTGGGGTCATTTGTCTTCTCATTATTGAGCTATAAAAGTTCATATGGATATAGGTCCCTTATCAGATATATGATCTATCTGCAAGTATTTTCTACAAGTCTGTGCGTTGTCTTTTCACATTCTTGATGATGTCTTTTGAAGCACAAAGGTTTGGAACTTTGAATAAGCCCAACTTATCAACCTTTTTTTGTGGATCTGTTTTTAGGCTCTCATTGATCTGTTTGTCTACTCCTAAGTGAATACCACAATGTGTTAAAGATTACTATTTTATAATTTGAAAAAATATTCTTAATACCACTCAATGATTTTCTTAACAAAGGTCAAACATATCATTTATTGGAGTTATTCTTGCTTATAGTTCTTATGGCCAACTAAAAATGTTAACTTCTAAAAAAAAAACTTGTTTCTTTTTGGTATACATGGATGTGGCCAATTTATATCCAGTAAACTTGCTAAACTCTTCTAGTAGTTTTAAAAACATATCTATAGATTCTCTTACATTTTTATACCCAAACACCTGTGGAAAACCACAACTGTAATTTCTCTTTCAAATCACTGTGCTTCCCCCCACACACCTCCTTAATTTAATTGTTTTGGCTAAGGCCTCCAGTTAATGTTGAACAGAACTGGTAATACCCTAAAATACATACACAAGAAATAGGTGAGAATTACAGCACACTTCACATCCAAAACTATGCAACCTAGAAGACAATGGAATGATACCTTTAAAGTGCTGAAAGAAACTATCAACCCAGAATTCTATACTCAACAAAAACACCTTTCAAAGATGAAGGTGAAATAAAGACATTTCAGACAGACAAAAACTGAAAGACTAATTATCAGAAGATCTGCACTACAAGAAATGTGAAAGGAAATTCTTCAGGCAGAAAAAAATGTTACCATCCAAACATTTGGATTTACAGAAAGAAGTTAAGATTCCCCCAAAATGGTTAAGATGAAATGAAATATAAAAGAAATTTCCCATTTTGGGGGATCTAATCAAACTTGAAAGCTTTTGCACAGCTAACCACAAACAAAATGAAAAGACAACCTACAGAGTGGGAGAAAATATTTGCAAATGATGTGACCGACAAGGGCTTTATTTCCAAGATATAAAAACAACTCATACAACTTAATAACAAAAATACAAACAAGCCAATCAAAAAATGGGCAGAAGAAGGGCTTCCCTGGTGGCGCAGTGGTTGAGAGTCTGCCTGCCGGTGCAGGGGACACTGGTTCGCGCCCCGGTCCAGGAGGATCCCACATGCCGCGGAGCGGCTGGGCCCGTGAGCCATGGCCTCGGAGCCTGCGTGTCCAGAGCCTGTGCTCCGCAACAGGAGAGGCCACAACAGTGAGAGGCCCGCGTACCGCAAAAAAAAAAATAAAATAAAATGGGCAGAAGACCTAAATAGACAGTTCTCCAAAGAAGACATACAAATGGCCAACATAACCTGGAAAGCTGTGTATGCTGCATCTTGACAGGTACTTTAGCACCCTCAGAAGTCAATTTTTCTAGGCTGATTCAGTGAGGTTCATAAATATATTGTTTTGTTTTTGTTTATAGTTCCAAGTCAACTGATTTTCCTGATTAGTGATGAGATAGAGCAATGCTGAGCTAAAAAGAATTTTGCTAGGAAATAGATCCTGTAAAGGCACTAATATTTCCATAACCCAACTCCAACAAACAAAAAAAAACAAGAAAACAAGGAAAACAGTAGGGAGGATCCTTAAAAAACTAAAAATAGAGCTACCATATCATCCAGCAATCCCACTCCTGGGTATGTACCCAGAAAAGATGAAAATTTTAATTTGAAAAGATACATGTGCACCCCAATGTTCATAGCAGCACTAGCCAAAGTGTCCATCAACAGATGAAAGGATAAAGAAGATGTGGTATACATACACACACACGCACAAAGACACACACACACAAAGGCACACACACACACACAGAGGAATATTACTCAGCAATAAAAAAGAATGAAACATTGCCATTTGCAGCACATGGATGGACCTAGAGACTATCATAAGTCAGACAGAGAAAGACAAATACCACATGGTATCACTCATGTGGAATCTAATAAATAATACAAATGAATTTATTTACAAAACAGAAACAGACTCAAAGACATAGAAAACAAACTTATGGTAAAGGGGGAAGAGGGAAGGATAAATTAGAAGTATGGGATTAACAGATAAACACTACTATATATAAAATAAACAACAAGGATTTACTGCATAGGAAAGGGAACTATATTCAACATCTTGTAATAATCTATAATGGAAAATAATCTGAATATATACTTACATATATATACATATATATATATATACACATATATCTGAATTACTTTTCTGTACACCTGAAACTAACACAATATTGTAAATCTACTATACTTCAATTACAAAAAAAAGAGACATTTTCCCAGTTTTAACTGCTCTAAAAGATAACTGACTAAAGTAAAAGTAGTATCAATACTGGTTAATAGCATATGTAAAATTTTTGCAAATAATATATTTAATGAAGAATTTATATCTAGAAACACAAGAAAACAAACCACTCAAAAAAAAAAGGGTGAGGGTAACAGATTTGAACAGACACATCACAGAAAACAAATGGATGGCAAATTAGCATATGAAAAGGTACTCCACATAATTTATCACTGATATGCAAATTAAAATCTCAACAAAATATCATTACACACCTATTAGAATGGCTAAAAAGAAACTGCTAATACCATATGCTTCTAAGGATGCACAACAACAGGACTTCTCATAAATTATAGGAAGGAATGCCAAATAGCACAACTTTGGAAAACAATTTGATAATTTCTAACAAGCTATACACACATCACCATGTGATCCAACAATCCCACTCCTATTTAACCAACAGAATGAAAACTACATTTATACAAATACCTGTACACAAGTGTTTGTAGAGTTTCATTCACAATTACCCAATGTCCTTCAACTGTTGAATACATAAACAGTGATATAAGAGACTACTACGCAGCAAAAGGAATAAACTATTGATACATGCAACAACATGGATATATCTGAAATGCATACTGTTAAGTGAAGGAAGCCAGACTCAAAAGTACATACTGTATGATTCCATTCATATAACACTATAGGGTCAAAATCAGATCAATGGTTGTTAGTGCTTGGGTATGGGTAAGGAGATGACTACCAAAGAGTAAAAAAGAACTTTTGGGGATGGTGAAACTGTTCTGTATCTTGAATGCTGAGGAGTTGGTTATCCAACTGTTAGTGTGTGAGAACTCAGAGAACTATACTTTGTAAATTATACCTTAATAAACCTCACCAATGGGACTTCCCTGGCAGTCCAGCAGTTAGGACTCTGCACTTCCACTGAAAGGGGCACGGGTTTGATCCCTGGTCAGGGTATTAAGATCCCATAAGCCATGTGGCGCAGCCCAAAAAAAACCTTGCCAAAAATTTTAAATATGGCATAACAGATGATTTTTGAAGCAGAGAACAGTGAAAGTCATTATTGAGAACTACATGAACTGTGAAGTTCAGGCAACTTGATAGGCTATCCTTATAAAAAATAAAGTCAACATAAATGATGTCAGGGTTGAGAGTAAAGATGGAAGAATAAAAATTAGATGGCACAGTCATCAATGAGTGTGGAAAGGTAACTTAGCTTTCAGTAAACTCAACTGAATTCAGGAAACTGGGGTTCTGGTAGTTATACCTTTTAAATTTGAATATCTGAGTTCAGAAATATCTTGAGAAATCTACTGTTCCATAAGCCATAAAGAGGCATTCTAATATTTGGCATCTAAACCTATCCCATGATAGCCGCATATTTCTAGATAGATTAACAAAACCCAAAGCAAACAGAAACCAAAACAAAAAACCCACCTCTCTTTAGAAGAGGCATCCAGATCTTTGGTTTGGAAAATACAGTCAACAAATCTACTACAAATAAGAAGAACAACAGGTCTTTTGTCCCTTTCCTAGAACAAAAGACAAGCCCTGGGCAAAAATCTGAAGTCTTCTCCCTCCTCACCCAAAAAGTCACATTTTCCTTTCTTAAGTTCTCTTTGGCTCACTAATACCATTTCTGAAGGTCTAAAATTATGCTGAAATGAATCTTTCCTCATCTTGGTCAAACAGAGATATATCTGAACTAATGATTACAGAAGTGAAATATACCAAGTGATGGTGAGATATGGGGAGTAGTGGGTAACTAAAGTAGAGCAGCAGTAAAACTTGCTGATGATAAGCAACAATATTATAAGCTTGAGTGAGGGTAGGTACCCATACTGATGCTTTCTGCATTCCCCACTCTGCTTATCATAATGCTAATTATTAAAGTTGACCTGATACTTACAAATTTAATACTGTATTTTTGTAATGAAAATACATCTGCTACAATGCTTTTCTATTCGTAAATGTACCTTCAGACAAATTCATGAGTTGCTAGATTCAATTCTGTGTTTTAAAATCTAATTAGATGTATGTAATTATCATTCAAGTAGCAAATGTGAAAACTGTGACCTATGTAACATACAAACTATCTTTTCCTAAGGTCACAATTATTTAATGAGGTGCTTCTTCAGTAAGTACTCAGATGATAAATCTATTTAAGTGTATCTTTACTTCCATGGTGGCAAATCCATGCACCACACTCAGTATAAAACTATATTGACTAAAACTATAATTTATACAAAATTTCAATACTTTGTATCTGCTGGAATTCTGCTTTCAAACACTGACTCCTGAATTTAAATGCAATAAACATTAAGGCAAAAGGCAAGAACTCAGACTTTGGAATTGGAAGAGACAAGAAAAGGTGGTATCAGGGAAGGTTTTCCAGAAATCAGGACATCCAAACTGAGTCTTAATGGAAGAATGAGAATTAGCGAGGCAAAACAAGGAAGGGCACATTACACATTTAGCAAAGGAGAGCAGCATGCGTAAAGAGATAGGGGAAAAAAAGCTTAATATGCTTAAATATAGCACTACCCAACAGAACTTTATGTAATGATAGAAATGTTCTGTACTTGGGCTCTCCAGTACAGGTGATGAAGAACTGATTTTTAAATTTTAAGTTTCAACTAATTTAAGCAGCATGTCTAGAAGCTGGAAAAGTATGGTAAAAGAAAGAAGGTCAATATAAAAGGCTGGAGAGATGCACACGACAGGGATCCGGAAGAGCCTAGCACATTTTGCCAAGTAGTTAATATTTACCCTTAGAGCCAGAATGAGCTATGGTAGGCATTTAAGTAGTCAAGAAACAGGATTAGCTTTGCATTCAGAAAAGATCACTCAAGCAGGAAGTGGCACACAGACACATTAAGGGCAAAGACGAATAAAGCTAGAATGGTTAGAAAACCAGCAGAAGTACAGCAGAGAGAAAACAAGAACATAAATTTAGGCAGAAGTATACCTAAGAAAAAGAGAATGGCTTTAAGCCATATAATACAATTAAATAGAAAAAATAATTAAATGGTGACATAGTTTCATTATTTTCAGGTGGGAGTGAGAGGGGTAAAGATTTCTGGCTTGACACATAGCACAGGGAGATCAGATCGGTGCTTTGTGAACACCTAGAGGGTTTGTGAACACCTAGAGGGGTGGGATACAGAGGGTGGGAGGGAGAAGCAAGAGGGAAGAGATATGGGGATATATGCATATGTATAGCTGATTCACTTTGTTATAAAGCAGAAACTAACACACCACTGTAAAGCAATTATACTCCAATAAAGATGTTAAAAAAATTAGTGATCTTAAGATTAATGAGATTGTAAGATTTATCTAGTTCTTGTGTAAAAATAGTCCAGTGCCATTGGCTATGCACACTCTTCTTGATTTTTATTGTAGATTTGTTAGCATGTAAACAAGTATTTTTCTGGAATAAATAAGACTATGTTCTTCATCCCTGTAAGAACAACTCAGAGTAAATTCTCACATGGCTAATTTAAAGGCTTTCCATCAAACTCAGCACCATGAATAGGATGGTAGTGCTAACCAGCAGGACAGTTACATCCATGGATGATGCCATAAAGAGATATTCATGGTTTCAGAAGAAATCACCTCTAGTTCATAAGTCAGGGAACATATTATGACATACAGGACGTGGGGGAGAAAGTAAACAAAGAGATTTATTAGAGCATTAATTGTGATAAAGATACAATTTCCAGAGGTAAATTGATTTTGCATATATATTGAGGTTTTCATACTTTTCATACATATGATAGTCTAGTAAAATATTCTCTATGGTATTTCCACATCATACATTTAGAAAATATTTTTGTGGGGAAAAACTTTTATATTTGAATAAATATCTGTTTTACTAACAACAACAACAAAAAAGATGTTAAAAAAAAAGATTTCTGGCTTGAGAAATTGAGAAACATTCACTGACAGACAATCCATGAAATTTTTTTTGTTTTGTCTTATATGACTGGTAGATATAAAAGGAGTTCACTTTTGGATATGCTAACTTGGCTATGTGGGCATAAATTAAAACAAAAACATCTGGAGGTAGAAACACAGACTCAGAGATCATCAGTACGCAGATGGAAGATGGAGTCTTACTTTCTAATTAATTAAAACAAGTTTTCATCAAGTATCAGAATCAAAATATTTTTAAACTACCATTTAAAAGTTTTTTTCTATTTTAGTTGCTAATATTGTAATGACATTATTGTTTTTACTACAAATGTTCAGTATTTCAGTACATAATTGAAGAAAAGTTAGTATGTCATCTGGTACCATGCTACCCACAAGCCCCCACCCCAAGCCTGCCAACACTCAAACCCTAAAAAAAGCCACACTGTATCCCAACTCAGGCATTCACACAAAGTTGTTCCTTCAGCCTACAGTGCATTCCAACCCCCATTCTTACTCCCAAAACATGTCTAGATAACTCCTACTCATTCTTAAAATCTTGGTTTTAAAAATCACTGAAATCCTAAAATTCCTAGAAGAAAACATAGGGGAAAAGCTCCTTTATACTGGTCTTGGTGATAATTTTTTTAGACATAATACCAAAAGCACAAACAACAAATGTAAAAATTAACATGTGGGATACATCAAACTAAGAAGCTTCTGCACAGAAACCAACAATGAACAGGCAACCTATAAAAATATTTGCAAACCATGTATCTGATAAAAGGTTAACATCCAAAATATATAGAGACTCACACAACTCAATGGCAAAAAACAATCTGATTAAAAAATGAACAGAGGAACTGAACAGACATTTCTCCAAAGAAGATATACAAACGGCTACAGGTTCATGAAAAGGTGCTCAACATCACTAATCACCAGGGAAATGTAAATCAAAAGCACAATGATATCACCTCACATCTGTTAGGATGGCTGTTAAACTCCCACCAACACCCTTGCGTACTGTTGGTGGGAATGTAAATTGGTGCAGCCACTATGGAAAACAGTAAGGGAGGTCTTCAAAAAATTAAAAATAGAACTAACACATGATCCAGAAATTCCACTTCTGGGTATATATCCGAAGGAAACAAAACCACCATCTCAAAGAAATATCTGCACCCACGTGTTCATCGCAGCAATATTTACAATAGCCAAGTGTACTAAGGAAACAATCTAAGTGTCCATCAGTGGATGAATGGATAAAGAAGATGTGATGTGTATCGACAATGGAATATTATTCAGCCATAAGAAAGAAGGAAATTCTGCCATTTGCAACAACATGGATGAATCTAAGGACATTATGCTAAGCGAAGTTAGCCAGACAAAAACAAGTACTGTATGATCTCACTTATATGTGGAGTCTGGGAAAAAAAGAAAAAGTCAAACTCAAAGAAACAGTAGAGTGGTTACCAGGGACTGGAGTGTTAGGGGAGATGGAGCAATGCTAGTCAGAGTATACATATATATATAGCCTTCTGCTATAAGATAAATAAGCTCTGGGGATCTAATGTACGGCATGCTGACTACAGTTAGTATTATTGTGTTGTGTACTTGAAATTTGCTAAGAAAGCACATTTTAAGCTTTCTCATCACACACATCAAAGAAGTTAATTATGTGAGGTGACAGACATGTGGTAACCTGATTGCGGTAATCACTGCACAAAGTATACATATGTCAAATCATCACATTGTATACTTTAAATATATACAATTTTATTTGTCAATTATACCTCAGTAAAGCTGGGGAAAAAGAATCACTGCCTAAAATTAAAGCTTCATATAATCTAATCTAGCTTTAGACTAGGTTAGACCCATTATTACATGCTTTATATTATATAAATATATATATATAATACTCCCTTTGGAGCACCTATCACAATTCTGGTTAGTCATGTATAATTTTTTAATGTCTCTTCCCAACTAATCAATTATTCATTTAACAAATATTTGTATGTCTACCAGGTGTTCTAGAAGCTGGGGATATATCAGTGAGAAGAAGAGACAAGAATTCTGCCCTCAAACGTGGGAAAGAAGAGTGATAGAGAAAAAAAAATCACATAAATAAATCTTTGATATTTTTATTTGATAAATGCCACAAAATTGTATAAGCTCCAAAAAAGGAAGGGACAATGTCATCTTGCTTGTTATGATAGTCCTAGCATCTGGCCCATGTAAGGCATTCAAATATTTGTTGAATACATGTTTGAGAGAAAAATTTCACTCTGGGACCAAAGACATTCATTCTCAAAACAATTTTTAAAACACAGCCCAATCTGTAAATTAAAATCTTAATAATTACCTTTCCCCCATCAAGTATCTTTCTGAAATTCACAACCATTTATTTATTTACATGCTACCTTGTTCTAAGAGGAACCCATATTTGTGTCTTGCTTAGTTTAGTGCTTTTTCTATTTCTTGGACGCTACAACACTTTAGCTTCAATGTAACCACTGCCTCTTTCTTAAGTAGTTTCTTGACTGTGTTCTTTCTGTAAGCGTATGTCAAATATACATTCTACTCTGACTTAAGGACTGCAGTGCCTCTATTAATAAAAGTGTTTCTATTACAAGGCCCTGAAGTCTCCCTAATCCCCAAACATGAGGATATAAATGCAACTACTGGTATCTACTGGTATGAAGGATGCTGCTAAACACCCTACAATGCACAGGACAACTCCCCACAATAAAAATTTGTCCAGCCCCAAAATAGAGCCAAGGCTGGTTTGAAACTCAGCATTAAAGGAACTGAGTTCAACATGTCGGAATAGACACTAGAAGAGAAAAACTCAAAGAATACCTTAATTATCCACCTCTTTCTCTAATTTACATTTATGCAACAAATGGAAACCAAACTAGTCATAAGGAATTACTGAGGAATAAGCACATGTATAAGATAGTTACCCTGTTCAAGACTTAAACATAGTTGGATTTGACACTAGAATAATTATTTTACTGTATTTAGATGCTTCTTAGTTATTGGTGGGAAAAATAGTCTCATCCTCTCATTAAGAACTATTAGCATTCCCTGATTTTTATATCTAGTATGAATTTGTTTTGCCCTCTCATAAAATATAGAATGATAATAGATATGGAGTCAAGATCCATGCTGGAGTCTCAAACTTCCCACCATACCAGCCATGTGATCTTGGACATATGACATAACCTCTCTGAATCACTAATCTTTCTTCTATAAGACTTGGAGTATCATCAACAATTCATATGTTGAAGATTTAAATATTGTTTTCAAACATTTAATAAAACACATATATTCCAGGTAGAAGTTAATTTGTATGGAATTTCTTAATAAAATGTAATCAATCAATAAATAAATGCTAAACTTTACCAGAAACTAGAAATACACAATTCAGGTATCTGAACTAGATTTTACTCCTACCTGAGTACACAGGCAAAAATTCAGGAAACACATTCTGACCAGGCTGTGTCCATATTATTTCCCTTTACCTCTTATTAAGTTTGTAAGTTACTCTTATAAAGTTATAATACTAGAATATTCATATTTTATAGCACTGATAATGTCTCATTTCAAGCAAACTTAATAGGTATAACAACTAGGTCTACATAAAAATGAAAAGAAAATATGGGATGACAATATGCTTTAGGAAGAAACAATAATTTAAAGAGAAGGTTTGCTGGGCATTTAAAACAGACACAAAAAGTCTGTGCAACTTTTATGAAAGACACCTAGTACATAAAGCATATCTGTCTCTTACACTGAAATAACTTATAGAAAGTAGACTATGAAGGCTTTGCAGAAGACTGACAGCAAGAGAAAAATACATACCCTCCAGGATGGAGGAAAGGGAATGGGACTGGTAAAAGATAGATGAGAATTTCAACTTCATCTGTCATGTTTTATTTCTTAAGATAGAAGGTACTTGAATATGTATTATATTACTCTGAAAATTTTTTGGAGGTCTGATACAGTTCGTAAGTTGAAAAAGGTTTTATGGTTTCAAACAGTAAATGTGTTACCTTAAAGATTCACCTCTACTGAACATTATTCGTAGCAGTACAGAAAATGTGAAGTTTTACTAGAATGTCTCTGATTACTAAGGCTCTTATAATGGATATTGAAATCACTGTTCTAATCAACTTTCACCATTTAAAAGAACAGCCAACTATACTAATTCTGCTTAAAACTCTTCAATGGGTCTCTATTGATGAATTATAAATATTCTAGGATAGCATATATGGCCTTCCCTGATCTAGCCCCTGCCTATTCGCCAACCTCATTTTATACAACTCCATTGTAATTAATATGCTACTTACAAGAAACAACTAACCTTTTATGTTATTTACAAATCTGAGCTTTTGCACCTGCTGTCTATCTGAAATGCTTTTTTCCCATCTTTGTTCATCTGTCAAGTGCCCTGTCTTCCAAACTAACCTAAAACATCTTCTTCCAACTTTATAACTAGCTGAGTAATTAATCATATTAAGCAGCAGTTTGTTCACATGCAAAATAAAAGGTCTCTGGGACTTCCCTGGTGGCAGGGGACACCGGTTTGAGCCCTGGTCTGGGAAGATCTCACATGCCACGGAGTAACTAAGTCCATGCGCCAAAACTACTGAGCCTGCGCTCTAGAGCCCGCAAGCCACAACTACTGAGCCTACGCATCGCAATGACTGAAGCCGGCGCACCTAGACCCCACGCTCCGCAACAAGAGAAGCCACCGCAATGAGAAGCCCGCGCACTGCAACAAAGAGTAGTCCCCGCTCGCCACAACTAGAGAAAGCCCGCGCGCAGCAACAAAGACCCAACACAGCCAAAAATAAATAAATAAAATAAATAAATTTATAAATAAATAAATAAAATAAAAGGTCTGGCATACTGGCATACAACAAATACTGTCCAGATGGTATCACAAAGACTTTTCCAATCTTACTTGTCAGAATTCACTGTTAACAGCACCACATTCTCCCAAGTATGTTCACATCCTAACTTGAGACTTATTTTTTTTTTTTGATTCAGAAAGGTAGCTAGAATGTTTAACAACTTGACAACAGGGACAACATTACTGCCTTTCTATTAACCCTAGGATCTATCACAGTGATTCACCTAATAAATGTAGTTGAATTCGCCTAAAATGCAGGTTACAGAGGATTTGGCTGAAGAGAGAGAGGGACCACCTACACTTAGTAACACAATGATTTTTCAAGAAAGAAGTAGAGAGTTTTTAAATAATAAGAAAGATTACTACTGTAAAAATAAGCATTTGTAGCAAATACAGTGTTTTAGAGAAGACGAAAACAGGTGATAAAGTCTTCACAGAGTCAACATTTTTGTTACACTCCTAATAAACACCTACCTTAAGGTCATAGTTTAATGGGGAAGAAAAACAAAAAGCAGACAAGCTCAATAAACATTACATAGAATCCCTGTGATGAGCAAGAAAAGAGTGCTAAAGCCAAACAGAAAGTGAGAGAAATAAGATGGTAGAAGGTACATTATCTTTAGCATTTAATTTGGGGAGTTGGGTGTTAGTAATGGCATGGTGGTTAAAGCAAAGATAAAAATTTTGATTTCTGAGAAGACAAATTCAAGATGAAAATGTCTAAAAATGAAAAAGAAAACACTTACAAATTAAGGAAATAATGCTCAAGTATAAATTAAGTACAAGGTAAGTAACTTGCAAAATAATCAGCTTTTAAGGCACAAGAAACTCAGAAGCAAAATATACTATAAACTCTGGCTTATCTCAATGACTTAACTCTATCTGAATTCAGTGACTTAATTCTGTAAAAAGAAATAGTTTTCAAAGCCACAAGGGGATGAGGATAGCAGAGAGTCTATGTTCCTTGAAATCTCAACTCACTTTTGATACAGTGTATCATTCATAAAATTACTGTCATAGCTCCAAATGTCTTTTGGCTATGTCCAAAACAACACAACCTTCAAAGGGCAAATAATATCATTCGCCACAAATAAGGTTATTAAATGTGTCACAAATTATAAAGAAAATTTCCAAAGATACTTTGCAAGATATCTTGCAAAGAACAGAACAGAAGCAGAAAAGGGAGTAAGTAAATACCGGACAAATTTTAAAATTTCAATATAACTTGATAATAATCAATTTTTAAGGTAAATCTATATATTTAACTGAAGAGAATAAAACAAAGGCAGAGAATAAGTATATTACCCAATTTCCATTAAGTTTATGCTTGTTTATTTTTTAGCAATGCAGGGTAAATGTACTGAAAAAAACTCATTCACTCGACAATTATTTAAGGACTCAGTGGGTGCCAAGAAAGGGAAGGAAAAAACATGTTTTTTCCTTTACCCATAGACGCGTGCGTGCGCACGCGCGCACGCACACACACACACACACACACACACACACACTTTTTACTTAGTGGGAAATACAGCATAAATGTTATATGATAGAGAAAGGAGAGAGTGATTATCAGTGCATACAGAAGGGTACCAAATACAAACTTGGAAAGGCTAAGAAAAGCTGAAAAAATGAAGTCTAATTAGCTAAAATGCGACAGAAAAATAATCCAGGAGTTGAATCAAAATTAAATACTTATAATATATAAGAATGTCTGGAGGGGTGGGATAGGGAGGGTGGGAGGGAGGGAGACGCAAGAGGGAAGAGATATGGGAACATATGTATACGTATAACTGATTCACTTTGTTATAAAGCAGAAACTAACACACCATTGTAAAGCAATTATACTCTAATAAAGATTAAAAAAAAAAAAGAATGTCAACTGTATTGTCTGTAATAATGTAAACTGGAAACAGCACCAAATCCTTCAAAACCGATTAGATGAATAAGTTATCACATATATACATATTAGAATATTATTAGAGCAATGAAAATGAATAATCTACGGGAGACCACACGAATGAATCTCACAACCATAATACGTTAAAGAAGCTATACACAAAGAATAAATGCTATATAATTCTATTTAAAGAAAGTTTCCCAAAATAGGCAAAAAATAATTTATGAATGTTAAGTCAGAATATTATTCACGTTTGACGGGGGAGAGATTAGTGACTGGGAGGGATTATGAGGTGACTTCTGGGGGTTTCTACTTCTTAATCTGGTGGTGGTTACAAGAGTATGTTCACTTTGTTCCCTTAAGTGTAAGTTTATAATCCATATACTTTTCTCTATGTAGTTATACTTTTCAAAAATGTTTACAAAAGAAATGGATAGCAGCTACTTGGTAATCCAGAAGGAAAAAAGAATGCAAAAGCCCAAAGACACAGTGCTTGATGATCCAAAAAGGGGTCAGCATGGCTCCTCTGTAAAATGCTAACTATGATACCTATACTCAGGGTTACTATAGGATTAAAGGACAGAATATGAGTAAAGCACATATCTGGCACAAATATTTATAGGTGTTTAATAAATGTTAGCTGTTATTATTACTATACTACTATTACTGTGCTACTGATGCGGCTCCTTGATGGTAGTGCTCAAGGTAGAATGACAAACAAAAAGGCTAAAGGAACAGAGGCAGCAGGTTATGATGGGCTTTTCTAAAATATATTATGAATTTAGACTTTAGCCCAGGGTGGTGGGGAAGCAATGAAGAATTTTACACGGATGGTAATATGATCACATTTGAGTTTAGGAAATTTGTCAAAGGAAAGAAAATGTGAAGCTTAAAAAAGGATGTTAAGAAGAGGTTGTCAGCAAATCATACAGAGAGGTCCAGAAAGGAAGGAAAAAAAGCACTGACTTGAAAATCAATACCTAACAACTTTGAGAGAATAGCTTATGACTTTCTAAAGGTTACAAAGTTAATAAGTGACACTTAGAATTAAAGGTACTCTAAATTCATAATTTATTACAAAAATCTCAATTTAATACTTTTTATATAATTGTAACTTTAAGCACACAAATATCAACAGGACATTCTCTTCAACTATTCATTAAAATTAAACTAAAAATACTTTTTAAAAAAGTCTCCTGGGGGCTTCCCTGGTGGCGCAGTGTTAAGAATTCACCTGCCAATGCAGGGGACACGGGTTCGAGCCCTGGTCCAGGAAGATCCCACGTGCCGCAGAGCAACTAAGCCTGTGCGCCACAACTACTGAGCCTGTGCTCTAGAGCCCGTGAGCCACAACTACTGAGCCCATGTGCCACAACTACTGAAGCCCGGGCACCTAGAGCCCATGCTCTGCTGCAAGACAAGCCCTGCAATGAGAAGCCCGCGCACCGCAACGAAAAGCAGCCCCGGCTTGCCACAACTAGAGAAAGCCCGCACAGAGCAACGAAGACCAATGCAGCCAAAAATAAATAAATAAAATAATTTTTTTAAAAAAAGTCTCCTGGAATCATCACAATTGTTATTACTAATGATAAATTATACATATATGTGTATAGATGGATACCTATATATACTTCTATGTCTCTATATATCTGTCTATCCATATCTCTTAAAATTCACTTTCCAAGTCATAAATTAATTTGATGTGGATCTGAATAAACACCAAGACCAAAGTGTAAGTACCAAATTATCATGAGTGCTAACAAATAGTGTAAAACTAATGTGAAAACATTTTTAGTGAGTTATTGTTATTTCAGCAACAACCAAATAAGAGGAATGCTCTGAGACACTTTGACACATTAGCTATCTCTGTTGATTCAATGGCTCTACAAGATGAAAAACAATGAACTGCTCTTCAACATACACAGTGAATCTATTAATAAGCAGTACCTTCTTTGATTTGCTTGATGAATATAAAATGTCAGATAGATCCAAGACATAAGCAGCCAATGGTTTATTGGTTTTACAGCCATTCAAAAAGCAGAACAAAAAGATGGGAGGGGGAAGGGAGGGGAGGAGCAGGGAGGGGAAGGGAGGAAAGGGAAGAAAAGAGTAAGCTTCTGGGGTCCAGAGCTCAACTTTTCTGCCTCATAAACAAACCATAAAGAACCAAAAATAGTTTATATTAAGCCTAAAAGCAAGCAGTAAGATATCATAAATGTCATGATGTTTTTCACAACTGTAGCATAAATCCACAACTACCACAAAAAATGTGTAATCTGGCTTTGTTCACATTAGAACATGGAACGGTTTGATTGCTGCATTCAGACAACCAACGTATAAAATGCTTTGTTTAATAAAAATTCTACTATTAAAAATTAGTCCAGAACCTACAATACTATTGTTAAAGCTGGGTCACAGAAATATGGAGATTCATTATGCTTTCTTCTTCTTTTTTGTATATTTAAAATTTCCCATAATGATTTTTATAAATTATGACCAAGCTTTCAAATATTCTCCTGGGAAAGCTACTTTTGATTTCCCCAGAGAAAGAGTAATCAGTGTTTGCAGAGGACTGGTATAAAACATAACTGCAACAGTAAATTCACTGAATAGAATGTGGAAAGTGGCATTCCTGTGAACTTCACCACTTAAAAGCAAACTAACAAAAATGTCAATTGACACTCAATTAAATATCAGAATAAGGACTAATTCCTTAGGGGGGGAAAAACATTCACAGTCTGGCGTCAAGTCAATTTTTGTACTCTCATGGTTCCTGCCACATTGCAACTTTTGGGCATGCTATAATAATTTTCCAAAAAACAATATCTCAGACTTCCATGCTTTTGCCTCTGGTGCAAAAGGAAGTCATCGTTCGGTTGAGAATAGAGCAAAAACGTCATCATATTGTTGTTGTAGGACACAAAATTAAACTAAAAAGAATCAGAGCAGAAGAGGGGAAACTATTAAGAATCTGAGCAGTAGTCCAGGCAAAAAAGTAAGGTTTACTTAGACTGGAGTGGAAATGGAGGGAAAAGAATGGACTTAAGATATATTTGGCTGAGTAATGTTCCACTGTATATATGTACCACATCTTCTTTGCCCATTCGTCGGTCGATGGGCATTTAGGTTGCTTCCATGACTTGGCTATTGTAAATAGTGCTGCAGTGAACATTGGGGTGCATGTGTCCTTTTGAATTATGGTTTTCTCTGGGTATATGTCCAGTAGTGGGATTGCTGGGTCATATGGTAATTCTATTTTTAGTTTTTTAAGGAACCTCCATACTGTTCTCCATAGTGGCTGTATCAATTTACACTCCCACCAGCAGTGCAAGAGGGTTCCCCTTCCTCACACCCTCTCCAGCATTTGTTGTTTGTAGATTTTCTGATGATGCCCATTCTAACCAGTGTGAGGTGATACCTCATTGTAGTTTTTTTTCTATAAATGTATTTATTTATTTG
The DNA here is from genome assembly GCF_949774975.1 of Lagenorhynchus albirostris. Taxonomy (NCBI): domain Eukaryota; kingdom Metazoa; phylum Chordata; class Mammalia; order Artiodactyla; family Delphinidae; genus Lagenorhynchus; species Lagenorhynchus albirostris. Next base: position 103,443,356 of record NC_083098.1, on the reverse strand, counting down.
TTTGTTTTTATTTTTGGCTGTGCTGGGTCATCGTTTCTGCGTGCAGGCTTTCTCTAGTTGTGGTGAGCAGGGGCTACTTTATCGTTGCAGTGCACGGGCTTCTCATTGCAGTGGCTTCTCTTGTTGCGGAGCACGAGCTCTAGGCACGCAGGCTTCAGTAGTTGTGGCATGTGGGCTCAGTAGTTGTGGCTCATGGGCTCTTGAGTGCAGGCTCAGTAGTTGTGGCACATGGGCTTAGTTGCTCTGCAGCATGTGGGATCTTCCCGGGCCAGGGTTCAAACCCATGTCCCTTGCATTGGCAGGCGGATTCTTAACCACTGCACCACCAGGGAAGCCCCCTCATTGTAGTTTTGATTTGCATTTCTCTAATAATTAGTGAGGTTGAGCAGCTTTTCATGTGCCTCTTGGCCATCTGTTGGAACGAAACTGGGTCATTTGTAGAGACATGGATGGACCTATAGACTGTCATACAGAGTGAAGTAAGTCAGAAAGAGAAAAATATCGTACATTAACGAATATATATGGAATCTAGAAAAATGGTACAGATGAACCGGTTTGCAAGGCATAAATAGAGACACAAATGTAGAGAACAAACATATGGACACCAAGGGGGGAAAGCGGGAGGGTGGGTGGTGGTGGGATGAATCAGGAGATTGGGATTGACATATATACACTAATATGTATAAAATAGATAACGAATAAGAACCTGCTGTATAAAAATAAATAAATAAAATAAAATTCAAATAAAAAATATATTTGGAAGCATAATAAATAATAATCGGTGAACTGGGTATAGGAGAGGAGATGGACAGTAAGTGAAAGATGACTTCCAGGTCTCTGACTTGTGAAACTAGGTATAATGAGATGAAGAAAACCAGAGGAACAGATTTGGTAGAGGGAGATCAAGAGTTCAGTTTTAGATATGTTATATTTAGGGTACCTGAAAGAGATACAAGTGGAGAGAGATCAAGTAAATCAAATATCGAGATAGGCTAATAAATGGGAGCAGACAGAGAAAATGAGGGTCACAAGGAAATGTTTAGGGTTTTGTTTAAAGAAGTAATCATTATATGTCAAAGCTATGGAAGTCTAAAACCTACTGTGAACCATGTTACATTCACTCTACTAACTTCGACACAATTTGTGAAAACTGACTTCAGGTAGTCTTTCCAAATTACTTATAATAACTATAAAGTTATTCACATACTAAACAAAAAAATACAACATAAAATTACTAAGTCTATCTAGGCTGTATTTTCCTGACAGATAATAATGGATAAAATTTGTGGGGGGGCGGGGAGGGAAACAAAACACCACACATGATAATAAGCAAGGTCCAAAGCCACCCCTGGACCTACAAATGTTAAGAATTCAAGAATGCAGAGGTGCCACATCATTCCTGCAGCAAAATTTCTGAGTTAAGAAAGCTCAGAATTTATACTCTACTATATTCCACTGTATGATTGGTTTCCTTAGCGGTCTTGCTGTACATATTCTTGCAACAAACTGGCTTAGAGCAAACTAGCACACCCTAATGGTTGATCCTAGATATTGATATGCCTATATACTGACGCTACTATCTCAAATATGAAAACCGCTCTATGTCCTATCCTGGATAATGGTCCCACAATCCAACAGGCCTCTTAAACAGAAGCCTGGAAATGATTCTCTACTTTCTCCTTTTTCTGTATGCCCACAGCTCATCTATGACTAAAATCTGTTGACTGTAATAACTTATCTCTTGAATTCTTCTCCCTCCTCCATTTCTACCACTACCCTTATTTCAGAGCCTCATTATTTCTTGGTTGGGCTATCCTGACATTCCCGATTGATTTGCCTGTCCTATTCTCCTATTACTCTACTGGCCAAGTAATCTTATAAAACCACAAATTAAATTATGTCACTCCCATGCTTTAAAATCCTTCAATGGTTTTCCACTACCTGTGAGTTACTTAACCTCCTTATCTGTAAAGTGGGGATGATAAAAATAGTTTCTACTTATGTGACTGTTTTGAAAATCAAATGAATTCTAGTGTAATTAAGCACTTAATGCCTAATGAACAGTAAAATAAAATAATAATAATTATTGTTATATTCTGCTTAGATGTTTCTCCATGATTCAGCTTCCATTTCTCTTTTCTCTTCTCATGTCCCACAGTCATTCCTGGACCCATACAAAGAAACCTGATCACTCTTCTCTATATCACAACTTTAATACTGTATGTGCTTCTATTATACCATTTACCACACTTCAGAGTAGGAGAGGCTTGTCTTCACTATGAGACTATGCTTCACAAAGACAATCTAATGCATCTGAGTCACCTAGCACAATGCCTGGCCCATAAATATTTACTGAAAAAAATTATGAAGAGAAAAGAGATGTATGAAAGGATTATAGCAGATGGCCATGCTTCCTTCCACACTGAAAATCCAATTATTCTTGATAAAAAACAAAACAGCAATTTCAGAATAGGTCTAAAGAATGAGTCAGAAAAAACTCACTCTGTGACAGAGGATGAAAGCACCTATGGGTTCAGACTGAGGAGAAGAATGAAGATAAATTAGTTAACTAAGATAACTTAGTAAGATAAGTTAGGTACGTAAGCTAATCTGTAGTCATATAGGGAAATTTTACTTCATTTATGAGTTGTATATATCTGTGCTAGAATAGAAATATTAAAAGGTCAAATAATAAGGCAAAGGAGAAAAAACAGGTAAAGATTAAGCTGATGCCATAATATTAGTGTTAAAAAAAAAAAAAACCCAAACACATATTTTACCAGGCCACTACTTTCCTATACTACGCTAAATGGGTAAAGGGGAGCATAGGCAAAGGATAGCTAAAATGAAACAATAAATTGTCATCAGCTATTTCTATTTGATCACTTGCCATTCTTGGGAAAAGTTCAAAAGAGTTGGAAAGGGGATGGCCATCATTCTTGGAATTGGGATAGAGGGTTAACTGTGTATCTTTACATCAAGACTAAAACTTAACATTGACAATCTATTCTGGGGTAATCCCTTGCCCCACTAACTCTATGTTCTTACCTCCCCACCCCGTTCCCAATGTTAAGACCAAGAAAGAAATTTGGGGATATTATTCCCTGACTAACCCATCTCAAGGGAACACTTAACTGTAATATGTGCATTCAAATACAGAAGCCCCTGGTTCTCTCTTATTCCAGGGCCAGGAACAAAAGGCCAAGGAGGTCTAGACCCAGAATACTTCTCCCTACTCCTGATTTCAAAGTTCTGAAATAAAATAGAGAACAGCTCTGGTACTAAAGTTTTAAATGCAACTATCTGATCAGAAAGCAGGAGGGATCAGACTTGCTAATTTTTAAACTAGGTTTCACCAAAAGAGTAATATAGACTTATATGTTAATTCTATCTTCATATTTTCTAGATGAAATGTCTTCGGCAAGTCAGCTTCTCTAAGCCTTGGTTTTTTCATCTGTAAAATGAAGATAAAAATTGTACTATTTCACATGTGAAAATTAAATGTGATTAATACAAATAAAAGCTTATTAGCACAGTGTCTAACACACGATGGTAAGCATTCAATAGACATTAGCTATCATTATTTCAAAGGGCAATTCTTAGTGTTGAAAAGTGTCAGTTTATATATTACCAACTATGAGATTTTAAGGGCTGAAAGTGATTAATTCAAGAGAATGTAATATTTAGACTAATGACATTGCTTTTAAGTATTTATTTTTACTTTGTATCAATGTTAAATTTACAGAAAATGTTTTAAGTATGGTAAAACCTTTTACTTTTCCAGCTATTTGAGAGTAAATGGCCTACGTGATAACCCGTCACCCTTGAATTCTTTAATAAGCGTTTCCTACAAAGGCATTCTCTTACAAATATGACCATTAAAATCAGGAAATTAACAATGAAGCATCATGCTCACTGCTATTGGGGTGTCACTGCTCCTAGGTGCCTTCTCAGTGAACAGTTTAGGGCATAAGTATATATTTCTATATTCTACATCTATATATAAGAAAAATCATGAATTCACACACCAATATCTCTTTTCCAATCCAACACTACAGAAAGCATTCTAGTTTTTTCCACTTCCATAATGGTAACTCCCTTCTCAGACAGTGACAGGCTGGCTCCCATTATCCTTAAGGATTTATTTGACTAGTCTCCCTGTATGTTACCAGCCTCCCATTGTGGCTGCTTCCCCATCCCCACATGGACGCTCTCTTTACCCCTCTCTGCCCCAACACCCACATACTTCCTCCACGGGTATAACCTCCCCTATTCCTCATGCCTGGCACTCCTCCTACAAGAATATCCTCCTCATCTTGCTTAGGCACTAACATCCCATGTTGAGCTGATCCTCCATTGGGATGTCTTCCTCTCCCCACCCTCAGGTTCTGATATTGCACTGGGATGCCTCCAACCATGGACTCCCACAATATCCAACTTGAGGCTGAATACACCCAAACCAGGCTACCCTCCTACACAGATGACTTTCTGCTGCCACCCCTGGTGGCCATCACCTCCTAGTAGATGCCCTCTTATCCCTCTTACTCTGTACCAGGTTACTCACCTTCACAAATACCGATCTGACCCTGCTTGGCTCCAACACCTCAGACTAGTGCGCCCCTCCTATTCAGACTGCTCCTCATACCTCCAGCTCCATCAACCCACATGGGGACCCTCCTCAACCCTGCCAGGCTCTGATATACCCACTCCTTCAAGAGGACATGCCCCCTCCCCCCATATACCCTAACCAGTGTGGACACTTTGTTTGGTCCCACCTGATGGTTTCAGTACTGAAACGTTCCGAAAGGAAAGAAGAAGGGAACAAGGAAGAACAACTGATGACATTTAAAAAAAAAAAGAGAGAGAGAGAGATACCAGTGAATAAACTGCATAAGCACCCATAATCCAAGCTAATTAAAAGGCTAATCTATTTGTCAAAGTATCTGCTTTTTCCACTTAAAGAAACAGTGGTCAATTCTTTTATATTAATTCCTTCTAAATTTAAAAAGTCAATTGAAAATTGATCAAGAAGGAAGTCTTGTCTTTCTTTTCTAGCCAAATATGCATTTTATTTAAGTATCTTACATAGGCCTGTAGAAAAATCTAGTTCATCAAAAAAACAAGACTACCAATTTTATTTTAAGAGTTTAAATAATATATGAGTGTTTCAAACACTAGAATTAAATATTTAAAAAATATTTAGAATATGCAAGTTTGAGTTGTTTTCAGTATAATGACAATTGTATTGTTTCCAGTACACTTATGCCCAGATACAACTCTGCAAAAATTAGCCTTGATTGTTACAGGAGTAACACCTTTTCCTTGCTCCCTGTTTCTATGAGGAAGGATGGTCATAAGCACAATCTGAGCCTCTCTTCACTCCTACGGAAGCGAAGAGACTGATCTGATTGGTGATTTTGTAAAGAATAGTTGGGTAGACCCTTAGGAGTAGCTATCGAGAGAACATACTCACAGAGAGCTCATACTCCGCTCTGCTTCCCTAGTATGCCTAGCACCGGGTGGATAAATTGGCTTATGCCAGAACACCTGACTCCTTCACCAACCTATTTCTCTAGCCTGGCCTCTATTAGTAATAAAAGTAATATTCTACTTCCATCTTTCTCCTTGTTTTAATTTTCAAGTTGTTCAGAACCCAAGCAAAAGAGAAGGGTGCCATCTGAGAGTACTTCAGCAATCCAATATCTTAATTAATTTACTGAAGTGGAGATTGCTCGTTTTCCCAGTTTTGACTCAAAAGGGCTGCTTCAATTTGAGCTTCTTAAAACTATTAGAAATAAAAAAAACCCTCGAACCTGAACCAACAGCAGATGTTCAAAATGAAAATAAGCCGACTTATCTGATCATGCTTATTACCCATTAAAAAAAAAAACTTCAAAGGCTTATAATTTCCTCCTTACAGATGCCATAATTTATACTTTCAGTCCTACTTCCTACTCCCACCCTATACTCCAGTGACACTAGAGTGCTGAATATTTTCAGAATATACATTACTTAAACTTCTATACCTTCGTTTACACTATCCTTCAACCTGTTCCTTCCAACCTACTTTTCTGCTGGATCATTTAACTTAGGGATCAGCAAACCATGGCCAGTAGACCAAATCTGCCTATTTTTGTAAATAATTTTGTTATTGGAACACAGCCATGTTCATTCATTTATAGATTGCTTTTGTGCTACAACAGCAGAGTTGAGTACTTGCAATAAAGACCATATGGCCCACAGAGCCTAAAATATTTACATCCAGCCCTTTACAAAAAAAAGTCTGCCAACCCCAGCTTTCAGTCAATCCTTTGAAGCCTAGTCATTTCAGATTCTTCAAATCAAAATTAATTGCTGTCTCCTAAGCCTTTCCATTATATTATGCCATCTCTAATACTTAACATCCTTGATAACTGTGAGCTCTTTAAAAGCAAAGAATTCCTAGTGTAGGAATTAGCTTTTTTACCCAACTCACAGTTCCCACCTCTCCTAATTCTTATCACGTTTTTAGGGGAAGTATTCTGGAAGAAGCTTCTGCTCTTTTCTCTACCCCTTATTCATCCTACCAAAGGAGAGAGGAATAACTAGTATTGGCAACATGCTGATAGTTGTTCCTAGTGGAATGGATTAATGTTTTAAAGGTCACTTTTCATGCATGTTCAAGCCTACCATTCATTCTGCCTAGATGGTCCTACCTACCTATAAGCAAACCACATGGGGTAGAGCTTCCTTGTATTTTAGAAGAGGCCTGCAGCTCTAGCTGCTCTGTCTTTGATAGGTTGGTAAGTTCAGTTCAGGATGATATTGTCTTAATTCTGGCCTCAGCTACAAGCCAGGTTCTTCAATACAACCTTACCATCTAAAGAGCTAACATTTCGATCCCTGATTCCTAAGTCTATTTCTAGTTCAGAACCTGGTTAAGGAAGAAACATAGAATTACACTCCCATCAACCAGCACACAGTAGGACTCAAGATATTTGATGATTGACTGACAACAGTAAATTAACTGGAAAAAATCAATCTTTTAAACTGTGTAACACACTAATGTCACAAACCATATCTTACTTGATGAACTTAATTAGGAAAATATGTTTTGAAGAGAAAAAGAAACAATTTTAGAGTTCACATTCAGTGATTCAAACCAAGCCCATCCTATTTATCTCTCAATATTTTGTTGCTATCAAGTCTCAGCTTAATTAACATATAAAGTAATCATGGATATTATCAATTCAAAAAGTATTCTCCATCTTATTATCCATGCATAAAACAAACATCCCTAGATCCCACACCCTTCCAATTACTGCTCTATACATCTGTTCTTCCTCAAAATGTAGCTTCTCAAATGGTTTCTCCTCTTCCACACATCTTAAATACTTTCTAACCTATTACAATATAGCTTCCATCCCTACCACTCTGCTGAAATTCATCCGGTCAAGGTCACTAAGAACTTCCATGCTGCCAAAAACAATGCACATTTCCCTGTTTAAGGGTACTTGACATCTCATCAACATATAACAATCCCTCCTTATTTTAACACTTTTCTCTTAGATTTGGTAATACCATCTCTCCTGGTTTTCCGACATAGCCAATGGCCTTACTTTTCAGTGTGAAAGTCCAGTGGCTTTCCTTTGAGGCTCCTCTTCCTCCATCCAAGGAATGCTAAGATTCCTTAAGACATGGTACTGAGTACTCCTCTCTAGTTATACTATTCCTTACCCTTAGGTGGTCTCATCCATTTCAAGGATTTAAATATCATCTTTATGCTGGTAATTCCTTAATTTATATTTTTAGCCCAGAAACCACTACTATATAAGTATTTTAACACCTTTCATAAAAACAAAAGATAGTGAACATTTAAGGACAGCTATAAATCTACTATCTGTAGATTTCCAGCTATGAAAAGTGAAATGACTCGTGCCTAAGGTTAAAGCAATAGAGGCTAAAAAAGGAACTATGTTCTTTCAATTCTTAATCCTTTTTACCATTTGTGAAGACTTAGCCCCTTGTCCCTAAACTGTTTACTAAATAGTTTACTATTTAAATATGAAGACGACTGGACAAAGCTTCTTCCCTACATACACACCTTACACATAGCCATCAGAAAAGAACTGGCCAATCTGAATTAACAGAGAAAGCCTCAAACTCGTTTTTCAAGAAATATTTTAGAAAAGACTCTAGGCTACAACTGAATTTTAAAGGAGACTGAGGATGCAGGCAGGGTAGCTGTTATGATTAATAAGATACTCAAGAATTTGGAGCAATGTGTACAAAACAGAAGTAAAGGCAGATGAAAGTGGCTGGGCTGTCTAAAGAAGAAACCAGGCAAACGAACAGGGAAGGAGCCCGGTGGACTATGACCAACTAACTGGATACGGTCAGGAGCTTTCATTTGATGAAAAAAGACAAGTGGGAGACACTACTGCTTTGTAAAGTACAAAATCAAAGTAGCTATTCCAAATAATGATTTAATATAGGTTATAAGCTAGACTGAAGGACAGTAAAATCAATGATGCAGATACTGATATAAACTAGAGTCTTACCTAAATCGGCCCAAGTGCTTAACACTTCATCAGAAAAACTGAATCCAAGAGATATTGTAAAGAAAATAATAATAACTTGGTAATAGATCAAGGTAAAGAGAAAAGAAAAACAAAGAAGCAAATATAAGTAAGCAGGGTTGTTGCCAATTAATGGGAAAACCATATAAAAGGAAAGGAGATATAGAAAAGTGATTCTTGGAAGCTGTTTTCTAGAAAACATAAAAAGCCTCAAAACAAATTTTTATTTAGCTTTATTAAGAGCAAAGTGCCATTCTTCAAATATAAATATGGCATTGTTACCTTAATTAGTTTCCTAATGGTAGCAGTAGGTTGGTCTGGGCCTAGTCACAGCCTCCTATCTTTATTCTGTGGTGAATAAAACACACACACACACACCCAAAAAAGAAGGAATATTATCAAAAAAGAAAAAGATAGAAACTCTAAACCTCAATAACATATGAGATTATAATTGAAAAACTGGATTTACCAAAAAGGAAGAAAAAATTGCATATCCAAAAATCTACATGCCTCTGTTGCTCCTCCCAAGACTGCACAGTGGTAGAAGAATTAAACACCAGGATTGAAAGATAAACCAGGGGAGCATGGAGGATACATAATAGCTACTTCTGGTGACATAACAGGAACTTATCACAGTACCCAGCCAAACAGGGAGGGATACACACATGTAACCAGCCAAGGGAAGTAGCATGGACAGGAAGAGACAGCACCACACAGAAAGGAGAATACATGTGATATGCTCAGACCAGCATACAGCCTGTTTCTAACATATGCAAATATACGAAATTCATATACTGCTTGAACCCAAGGATGGCAGAACTTCCAAGTATACAATCCAAGAGTACACAGAATTTCAAATTTTACAAGCAAAATTCACAATGTGCCTATTTACAGAGAAATTTGGATATGTCTTTACCACCCAACTACTCATGATCATCACAGATTCCATTTGCCTGATACATATTATTAGATAGTGCTTTAATTCACTAGATTTAATTAGATTTAATCTAATTAAATCATTAGATTTAATTTAATCTTTTTTTAATGGATAAAAAATCTGCTAGTGCCTGAAAAGACAGTTGTGCAAAGTTTTTGGGTAGTTGACCCATTCATACCAGTTCTCATCAAATCCAGATTTCTAAGTAAATATACTCTTCCAGAATTTACATAGCAATAGTGACAAGATGAGGTAGAAGTTGGTGGAAAAATAAAAGAGGAGGAGGCAAGAAGCAGCTGGAAAGAAGTGTCAAGTTGATTATCTAGAACTTTATTTACCTGGACTAGCCCATCTTTAAGTGTTATAGCTCTATGAAGTGCTCCCGTAACTTCTTCAGAGGTTAAAAAATAGAGGAAGAGAATATCTTCTGCCCCTGATACTGCTTATTATCAATGGGGCAGGTAGTTTGGAAAAGTCTACTCTGCAAACGCCGGCAGAGTGTAGAACTCTAAGACAGTGATGTGGTTAACAGGAAGAGTACAGAAAGTAGGTACCAAGAATGAGTAGGTTCAAGATGATATAATGATACAGATTTTTTTTAATGAATTTAAACGGATTTCTTGTATTCAGCTACCACAAAGCCAAAATGTTCCTTGCAACGTAGGATGGCATCAAATGTCTTTTGCTTTTCTTATACATAAAAAGCGAAGATCAAGCTAAGTGATTATACTGTGATTCTTAAACTCCATGACTCTACGGCTCAAGAATACCCTAGAATATAGATCTTTCAAGCCCTTACTATCTTTTTCTCTAACATGCCTCATGATCTCTTCATTGTTCATCAGCATTCCCACCAGAAAGAATCTACTGGCAAAAACATAAAGTTCAAAGCTTTTAATAACCTGTATAAATAATATTAACAGCAAATGTTTATGGAATGTTTTCTATATGGCAGACACATATTAACATATATCAACACAATTAATTTTCGAACAACCTCATTATCTTCAATTTACAGGTAAGAAACTGAAGTACAGAAAGGTTAAGTAACTTGTCCACCCTGGTAGGTGGTAACAGCTAGAGAGCTAGAGTTCAAACACAGGTAGTCTAGCTCCAGTGCCTATATTCCCATTCACTATATTACGTTATTCAAATAAAAGATTTGGGGAATAAAAGATTTGGGGAAAGCTATCAGTTTGGTTAGTATCAACAGATTTGAAAAAGTGGTACCAAGGTAATCAAGCCTTGGCTGGAGTCACTACACTATAAAACTGTGCTGTCCAATGTGGTAGCCATTTGCCACATGAGGCTACTAAGCACCTGAAATGTAGCTAGTCCAAACTGAGATATGCTATAATAACTGATTTCAAAGACTTAATGTTTTAAAAAGAATGTAAACTAACTCAACAATTTTATATGGATTAATGTTAAAGTATTTTTAATATATTGGGCTAAATCAAACATGCTTTCTTAAGGTAGCTACTAGAAAATTTTAAATAATATATTTGGCACCCATTTTATTTCTACTGGACAGCAATGGTATGTTGGAGTTTATCAAATGATTCTAATCAAATCTTCATTGTTTTACTGTTGTAACCTTAGGCAATCAGTTACACTGGTTACACTGATCATTAACTTCTGAATCAGAAAAAGAGGGCTTAAAAACAGTCCTGGGGGCTTCCCTGGTGGCCCAGTGGTTGCGGGTCCGCCTGCTGATTCAGGGGACGCGGGTTCGTGCCCCGGTCCGGGGGGATCCCATGTGCCGCGGAGCGGCTGGGCCCATGGGCCGTGGCCGCGCCGGGCCTGCGCGTCCGGAGCCTGTGCTCCGCAACGGGAGAGGCCACAGCAGTGAGAGGCCTGCGTACCGCAAAAAAAAAACATAACAGTCCTGACACCTCGTGTTCATATTTTGGTATCTAAATCTATTTTCCACTAAAAAGAATGGAGGGCTCCTTGGAAAAATGGTTGATTTCGGGGCTGGGACATGTGAAGTACAAGATGAACCTGGAATATCTTGTTTGGGCAGGAAGGAAGTGCTCAAAAATAATCATTGGGCAGGGAGGGGTTGGGGAGACATGTGATTTGTCAAAAAACACTGGACAGCTTGATGAGGCTCCCACTGGCCAGACCTGGGACAATTTGGAAATCAAAATAATGACAGTAATGGATTTAACCACTGAATAAAATAAGAACCCATGAGTTCATACGGATGAAAATAACTAACAAAAATAAATAAAGAAGACAGGATAGACTGCTTTATGACAGAATATCAACTACTAGTTACAGAATGATGAAGCTAGAAAAATCATGAATGAATGTTAAAACTTGTGGGTAAAGTTTTGATGAGACTATGTAAATATCCTGTTCCTCAAAAGTATTTCCCCACAAATTACATATTAATTACAAAAGAACAAATAGTAACTTTCAGGGAGAAATATGGAAAATACCACATTAACCAGATTTTCAAAGCTACCATCACCAACACTGGGACAAAACAACATTATGAATCTCAAGATATGATGTATTAAGAAGGACAGAACATGTCTTCAGAGATATTCCTGCCAAAAATGCATAACCAATCTAATCAGGAGGAAACAACAGACAAATTCAAATTGAGGGACATTCTACAAAATAACTCTCCTGTACTTTTCAAAAATGTCAAGGTCAAGAAATACAAGAAAGGCTGAGAAAGTGTTCCAGATTTAAAGAGACTAAAAGAGATATGACAACCAAATGCAATATATGATCCTAGCTAGGGGGAAAAGCTTATAAAGTAAAATGGATAAAATCTGAATATGGATTATGAATTCCATAATAGTATCATTAACAGTATGTCAATGTTATATTTCCTGGTTTTAATAACTATACTGTAGTTAGGTAAGCCAATGTCCTTGGCTTTAGGAAATATAACTGAAGAATTTAGGGGTAAAGAGGCATCATGTCTCCAAATTACCCTCAAATGGTTCAGAAAAAAAAAAAGATATAGATATAAGGCAAGAATGATAAAGCAAATACTTCAAAATGTAATACAATTGGTGAATGTGGGTAAGGGTAGAGAGGAGTTCCTGGTACTATTCTTCCAACTTTTCTTGTAAGTTCGAAATTATATCAAAATTAAAAGTTAAAACAAAACAGAACTTATTTCCCAGATCAAATATCCTAATGGACTACACAAGTCCTGATAATGTTTAAAAATATACTAATGCATTTCTTTTATCCTGGACTTGACTTTGCTTTAAATTATATGATTTATCAGATACTAATTATATATTCCATATATAATTCCATAAGATCCAGGACTATATCTGTTATCACTCAACATGCTGAGTACTAGGATACTATTTATTATATCCAATAAGCACTCAAACATTTGTTAGATGAACATATTCAAAAGTATAGCACAGTACAGGATGATTACAGAGAAAAATCAAATTGTAAAAAGCACCACATTGTAAATAAAGCTATTAATTGGGCCACAAAGCTTACAGGACAACTCTTCAATTATAAAAAAAGAAAAACCAGGATTAAATCACAGAGTAACCATAAACCTAACCTACAGAGATGAGTTCCACAAATAAAGAAAGGTAAATATCATTTTCCATATCAAGAGTTAAACATCTTAGCTAACTACAAGCAGTCATGGCAAGGAAAATGAACTTTTTGCTCATAAAATTAGAATATATATGTTATTTAAAAAATGAATGAGATTACTTTAAAGATTTAGGCTAAGAACTGAGATTTTAAAACTTCACTACTGGCTCAATACTAATTTGCTGTAAGGCCCTGAGACACTACTTACAATTTCCATATTTCATTTAAAAATAAGACTTGTGGATCATTTTCTTCCCTAAAGGTAGAAAGAATATTTTATAAAAATTTCAACCAATAAGAGCAATGAATATTCAATACATAAGTACATATACACATATATATTCACACACATACACACATGCAAAGTAAAAAGAATACAGCTTTTTTCAAATATATTTACAAAGTAATAGCAAAAGGTGACTTAAAATAGTTACACAAAATACATTTAATCCCAATTCATACTGTGAGTAGGTGCTTCACATATAGACTACTGAAAAAAACCCAATCAACCAGTGTATATCCTGCTTAAGAGAGTTTTATTGTTTATTTAAAAAACAAGCATGATAAAAACAAACTATGAGATGGATCTTTCTAGGTCTCCTGACTAGGACTGGGACTGTGGGAAATAATTCTCAAATACAGTTAGAGCTCAGGAAAAATTTTTCTTTCAAATACGATACAACTGTATACTACATTAAAAATGTAATATAAAGACTATATATTAGACACACAGCATTAACACAATCTTCAATGTCTTCCAATCCTACTTGAATATCCAAGTAGGTAAGACAGAAAGACATCCTATTTCCCTTCTTCCATCAAATCCAATTAATTTTGTGTTTAATTAAAATTCGACTATTTTTCAAAAGCACATATATTTTTGTGAGACGAAGCCATACTTAATGCATCTAAACAAGCAAGATGAGAAAAAAGAAAAAGCCAAAGTATTCTAAAATATAAAAATTGTCCAAAGACACCATCAAATAACTGTGCCTCGGCAAAACTTAACACAATAGTATCTCGAGCCAGTGTTACAATGCTATCATCCTGCCTGATTCTAACTGAACGAACTCAACAATTTTCAAACAGGTTGTCAGTGGAAGAGATCTTTACATAAGCAATTATAAAAACAGGGTCCATTTTGTATTCGGGAAGCACCAGCAACCCTTCGCTTAAAATTTTTATATAAGAATACCGTGAGGGTTTTTTTACACTTTTTAAAAAGAGATAAAATCACTTATGAATACCTGACTAAAGCTATTTCCTAGAACATTTCCTTAGATAAGAACAAAACATATTTTAAAGCGTAAAACAGTGAATTGCTTGAACATAACTTAAATGCCCCTACTCAGAGCAAACTTCCTTCTCGTACGTTTTCCTATATCCACCGTATTCTGCAGTGCACATTTCTGATTTGAAGTTGTACTAGTTTATCCTACCACGACCTCCTTTTCACTAGTGAAAAACAAGAAAGATCTTCAGGCGCTAACCAAACAAATCTGAGGGGGCTTTGGGAAAAGGGGCGCGAGGTGGCGCAAGAACAGATGGAAACAGGGTAAGAGAGTTGTTTTCTTAGGGCACTAAGGTTACTCCTCAACTCCAAATGCCAAGATTTAACTGCCAGTCGAGCAAGCTGCTGCCACTATCCACTCTTTAAACAATGCAACCTTCCCTCTACCTCTTCTACTAGCCCACCCATCAACCCCTTCCAAAACAAACACAACACACCCCATCCCATAAACCGCGTTATCCCCTCGGTGCCCACTCGGTGTTATCCAACCTGCTGGATAACAGCTCCACGCACACGTCTTACTCAGACAAAACAGCGACGGCGGCAAGGTGGGGAGGTCCCACCACCTCTCGCCACCCCCGAGCAACCCTCAGAATGACAGCCCGGAGCCCAGAAGTTTGAAGCAGAAAGATTCCGACCCAACCAAAAGGGAAGACGGAATTGCAGAACGGGGATGGGAGTTGGGGAGGGCGATGTGCGTGTCTGTGCAAGGAAGGGTCCATCACATGACAGTAAAAGAGGACCCGAGTCTTCGGGGCGTCCGCGAGGAGAACGGGGGGGTTGCCGTCGCCATGGCAACACCCCCCCTCCGTCCAGACTTCCAAAGAGGGAGGAAGAACTTCAAATCCCAACCGTCAGCGCTCGAGCGGCTCCTTCTTAAAGGAGTACACACGGCGCCGCCGCCGCCGAGCGCGAGAGGGCAGAGTTGGGCGCCCCCGCCCCTCGGGCGACGCCCCCACCGCCCCTCGCCCCCAGCCGGCTCACCCGCGGCCCCCGCCCCGCGAGCACCCGGGGGTCGTTCAGGTCCCCGTCCCCGGGAACCCTGTCGCGTCGGCCCGCCCGGACCCCGGCGGCAGAAGGGGGTGTGTGTGCACCCGGCGGGGGCGCGGACCAGCCCGCCTTCCTCCCGCCGGCTCTGCCCGCGGGCTCCTCTCCGGCCGGGCGCCGACCCACCGGCCCGCTTCCTCCCTCTTGACAGGGTGGACAGCGAGCGGCCAGGGGCGCCGAGGAGTTTCGGGGAGAGCGCAAGCGAGCCGTTTCCTTGGGGGCTCGGCGAGCGGGTCCGAACTAACAGTTCCCGGGGAGCCAAAGAGCTGAGGAGGGGAAAGGAGCGCGGACCGCGCCGGGCGAGGAGCCCCCAGACAAAAGGCGAGCGCCGGATCCGCCGCGCCGCCGCCGCTCCCATCTCGCTCCCCCAATGAACTGACCCGAACGGGAGATTCAACTAAACCCCTCTGCCACAAACTCCTCGGGCTGCGGCAGCCGTCGCCGCGCGGAGCCGGGGCCCCGGCCCGTGTCTCTCTTACCTACACAGTGCATGAGGCGGTGGCGCCAAGAGTCGAGTTCCCGCCGGAATCCTCTCCTCTCCGCCGCGCACCGAGGGCTCCGGCACTGAGCGGCGGCGGCGGCGGCGGCGGCGGCGGCAGCGGCGGCGGCGGCAGCGGCCATTCTCTCTCTTCCCTTGTCCATCTGCGTCCCGCGTCACGCGCCCTCATTTACATACGAGCGGCGCAGGCACGAGGCAGGGGCGCGAGCCCTCGGCGCGAGCCCCGGAGCGCGCGCCCCCCGGAGGGGGGTTGATTGACACGTGTCACACTACCTTCCCTCTGCCCTTCCCTCCCCCTCCCACCGCTCCCTCTGGGAGAGGCGGGGAAGGAGCGTGAGGAGAAGGAAGCAACCTGCCGCTTCCGCTGACCCCGCCTCCCCATCTACTCCCCTGTCTCCCCTCCCCCCGGAGTTTACTCAAGCGAGCCATACCGCTCCCGCCGCCCGCGAAAACCCTGAGCAGGAGCCAGAGGCTCGGAGCCCCGCCGGGAACCGGCGTGCTAATGGAGCGGACTAGCAACGCTTCCTTTCTGTCTTCGCGACGCGACTCCGGACTCCCGGAGACTTCACTTCCCAGGTCTCCTTGCGCTGGGGTCCCGAAGCGGAGCTTGCTGCCGCGGCGCGGTGCATGCCGGTTCTTGTAGTCCACCAGGGATGGGCGTGTTTCCGTACCCTTCGCACACTTGGGCTTGCAGCCTGGCCTTCGGCTTCTCGGCTCTGTGTGCGGCTTGTGGGTTTAGCGCTCAGGACAGTGCGCTGCGCGCGTTGCGGGGTCCGACCCAGCCACCTTAACTTCCTTAGGATTCACAATAGAAAGGCGGTGGAAGCCGCTAGAGTTGTCGGTATCTTGAAGTTTCGGGCTGCGCTTTCTGCTTTAAGTGCTGGAAACTTTTGGTGGTCACTGTGATCTCGTCGCTGCTGAGAAGGAACAAGCCGGTCATTCGGCTGCATCCGAAATAACTGCCAAATGTCCAGAGAGAGAACCCATAGTAACTTCAGTTTCCAGGGCGATGACATCTCGGAAAGCGAGAATATTTGTAAAGATTAGGGAAAGATTGCGGGGCTTTTCACCGGAAATCGTTTACGGGGGGCTTGGAGGTGGCTGGGTGAAAACTCCAAAAGGGGACACTTTTATGCTCCGCAAAAAGTAAACTCCTGGAGGACAGCGACCCATTAAGTCTTGTGTACCGTGTCGTCTTTCACTTGCCTAACCCTAATACAGTGCGCAGCACGGGATTTAGCACTTAAATGTTGTGGAATGAATTCTGCGCTGAGCTAGAGGAAATATTTCTTCAGAGAGAGAGAAAGCTTTTGATTAGATATAAACTTCAATGACATTTTTAACTTTTGCACCACAGTGATTGTGCATGCATTTCTGTATACGTGCAGGGGGCCGAACCGAAGCTATGACACACACAGTTTGCTGAGAAATACTGTGGCTTACTGGGAATTTATGCACAAGTCTGTGGGAAATATATTTTAATTCTTCTTGGAAACTTCTGTGAATTCTGAATTCAGTTCCATCCTCCCTGTTTTGTGGATTATCCTTCCTTATCCACCTCCACCTTTTTTTTTTTGCTTCCTAGGAAAAAGTAGTCCTTGCTCATTGTTACCTCCTCAATACTGAATACGTAGTTTTAAATTTTCAAAAATTAAAAAAAAATGAAGTTTGAAATCTCATAATCATCTTTTTTAGAATGGACACAATTGGAGAAGCAAGTGAAATCACTAGTGAAGGTGCTTTTGGAGTTATCAGTGGATGGTGTCAGTTGTGGGTTCTACTCATGTTGTAATTGCTAAGATGGTCAGCCTCTGTAGCTTTTCTATCTCAGTACTCTACATTGATGTTAGGGCTAGGTTATGGTGCAGTAACAAAGCATCCAAGAGTTTTAGTGGCTTAAAAACAACAAAGAAAGTTATTTCCTGCTCATCTGTATTTTCATCTCTGGTAGAAGGAAGGGAGAGGGTGGGGAGAGCGTCACTCCATGAGATTCTCACCAAGCAACCAAATGGCTTAGGGAGGCTCCAACCAATCTCTGGAACTTCCTCACTTACATGATAGGCAAAAGGAAGATGAATGGCAAACAGGTTCTTTCTGAAAGTGATACAAATCAATTTCACTCACATTTCATTGACAAAAGCAAATCATATGGGCATGCCATCTTCAAGGGAGCAGGAAAGTGTAATCCTACCATTTGCCCAGAAGAAAAATTAACCCAAATTTACTGGTGAACAGCACGAGTGATTACTACAATCCATCCTTCTAGTCACCAATATACATATCACTCTCCTTACACTACAATATACATTCATTCCTATCACAAGTGAAACAATCCAAAAGTTCTATTCAGTAATGGCATTAATCTCAAAGTCCAGCATCTCTGGGTGATGCTTGGTAGTCCCTGTATTAGAAGAGGAGAAAAACTTCTGTTGTTATAAAGATCTGAAAAGACTAAATATCTATCCTCCCTGGTTACACACACACACACACACACACACACACACACACACAAACACACACGTGCACTCAACAAACAAACACTGGTGGGACAGGAACAGAACAACCGTGGTAAACATTTCTGTTCAGAAAGGGGAAGAATGGGAGGCATGCGTGAATAGCTTTAGCAAATATTTTACCACAGCTAGCGTGGATTACCAACTTTCCAGCCTCTAACAACACTTTCCTCGCCACCACCCACTGAGCTTCTAAGTCATAGCTAAATATTTTAGATTTTCTATCATAACTGTACTTCCTTCTGGGTACCAAATTCTGTGTTGGTCAGAATGGGCTCGGTTATGCTCCAGTAACAGAAACCCAAAATCTCAGAGGTTTAATACAGAGATTTATTTCTTACTTTAAACTATGTGTTCTCCAAAACTCAGTACTGGGGAGGAAAGGAAGAACTGTTATATGTCCACTCAGGGACCCACGTTTATGGGGCCCCACCATCTGAAAGTTCTGCAGTCAGCATGACAAGAGAAAGAAGATGCCAAAGCACAGTCCAGCTCTTAAAGACCTGCCAGAAGTGAAATATTTCACTGGGTGAAGCAAGTCATATGGCTATGCTTAACTTCAAAGGAGTGATATATCAGATAGCTTTGAGGACATAACAAACCACCTCAGAACTTAAAAGCTTATAACGTCAACTATTTATTTAGTTCGTGATTCTATGGAATAGCAATTTGTGTTAGGCTCAGCCAGACAGTTCTTCTGGCCTGGCCTGGGCTCACTCAGGTGTTTGTGAATAGCTGCCTGTCAACAAGGCAGCTCTGTTTCTGAGGGTGTGCCGTCAGCTGGGACAACAGAGCAATCAATCCAGGTGTCCCTCATCATCAGGAGGCTAGCCTTGGCTTGTTCACATGGTGGCAGTCACAGGGTTCAAAAAGAGCAAGCCCCAATGCACAAGCGCTTTTTATTTTTTAACACCTTTATTGAAGTATAAGTGCTTTACAATGGTGTGTTAGTTTCTGCTGTATAACAAAGTGAATCAACTATACATATACATATATCCACAAATCTCCTCCCTCTTGCATCTCCCTCCCTCTCACCTAGCCCACCCCTCTAGGTGGACACAAAGCACGGAGCTGATCTCCCTGTGCTATGGGGCTGCTTCCCACTAGCTACCTATTTTACATTTGCTTGTGTATGTATGTCCATGCCACTCTCTCACTTCATCCCAGCTTACCCTTCCCCCTCCCCATGTCCTCAAGCCCATTCTCTACGTCTGCGTCTTTATTCCTGTCCTGCCCCTAGGTTCTTCAGAACCTTTTTTTTTTTTCTTTTAGATTACATATATATGTGTTGGCATACGGTATTTGTTTGTCTCTTTCTGACTTACTTCACTCTGTATGACAGTTTCTAAGTCCATCCACCTTGCTACAAATAACTCAATTTCGTTTCTTTTTATGGCTGAGTAACATTCCATTGTATATATGTGCCACATCTTCTTTATCCATTCATCTGTCGATGGACACTTAGGTTGCTTCCATGTCCTAGCTATTGTAAATAGAACTGCAATGAAAGCGTTTTTTAAGTTTCGGCTTGGGTTACATTTGCTCCAGGCCCATTGGCTAAAGCAAATCATATGGCCAAGCCCAGTGACAATATGGGGAAATAGATCCTACCTCTTAACAGGAAGAGCTGCAAGACACATTGCAAAGGGGTATGGAAAGAGGGCAAGAAATAATTTGTGCCCACTTTTCAATCTATTGCATGAGGAAAGTGCAATGCTACCATGTTCCCACAAAGCAGGGGAAATAGAAGTATTAACGAACAGAACTAATGAATATCATATCTATAGAATTTCTGGGAGAAGGGGAAGATCATGGCCAGATACAATGAAATACACAAATAGAGTTAACTTTGGAATTCAGCTTGACTTTGAAGAGCAAAGACTTTTCCATGGCAAGTATCAGAGTATGTTGTAATAATCCAAAAACTTGATGTTCGTGTGAGCTCAGTGAACATAATGATAGAAGTCTGGCTGATTCACCTTTGTATTTTCAGCATCTAGCACTGTTCTAGGCATTTAGTTGATGCCTAATGTTTATTGATTGATTTGACAAATGTTAGGGATATCTATAAAGACAAGGATAGAGAGGGGGTCATATCCAAGATTGTCTCCTACACTGAAAATCTAGTCACTCACAAAGGAGTTTTAACATAACAACAGATATATGATATGAAAATGTTAATGTTCTTTGGAAAGATGTTTTTGTGCTGTTGTCTATTTCCAATACATATTGTATCATTGGTTTATTGCTGTGTAAAAAGCCAGTCTATAACTTAGTAGCTTAAAAGAACAACCATTTGTTATCACTCAAAAATCTATGGGTCAAATGGGCAGTTCTGCTCAGTTGGTGAGGCTCTGCTGGTTTTGACTGGGATTTCTAATGCTGGAAGCTGCTTGATCTAGGATGGCCTCACTCTGGTCTGCAGTCTGGCTCCCTGTTTGCTAGGTAAAAGGTATGACTGAGCCATGCATCTCATTATCCAGAGACTAGCTAGAGCTTATTTATTTAGTGACAGCATATAAAACATATAAAGAGGATAAGCACTAATGTGTAAGTGTTTTTCAAGTCTTTGCTTGCATTTGTTTGCTTGCTACTCTCCTATTAAACAAGGCCACTCATACGATCAAGCCCAAAATCTGAGAGGGAGAATACTAACTAATGGCATGGATACAGAAAGGTATCACCAAATTAGGGTCATTACTTCAATCAAACCACCATAAAGGGCTTCCCTGGTGGCGCAGTGGTTGAGAGTCCGCCTGCCGATGCAGGGGACACGGGTTCATGCTCCGGTCCGGGAAGATCCCACATGCCGTGGAGCGGCTGGGCCCGTGAGCCATGGCCCCTGAGCCTGCGCATCCGCAGCCTGTGCTCCGCAACGGGAGAGGCCACAACAGTGAGAGGCCCGCGTACAGCAAAAAAAAAAAAAAAAACCACCATAAATATCCATCCAAATTCACTATTATTCACTAAAGCTTATAAGCACCTCTACAGAGTATCAAGTATACATATAAACGGCTGGGAAAATTACATTTCTTGATTTATGAGATCATTTGGCAGTCAATTCCCAATCTGGGGTACATTTTAGGAGAATATGATATAAACATACAAATAAATTGGAGTAGTTTGAAATACACGTTTCCATAGTAAAGAAATATAAAATCACAGAAGTACATGACAAGAGATGTTTTTTGAGATACTAACCAAAAATGAAAGCTATTCTTTTACTTTGCAACAAAAATAAACAACCCAGTATACTAATAAGATTGTAAAATACCTATTCAATTATGAATTATCAACATGTAACATAAAAATAATATACATTTTATAATTTAATAAAATATAAACATTTTTGTATGAATTAGATATTTGGAAGTATAAGGCATAGCCATTAGATGCCTTAATTAACTATAAATCACATTTCTGAGAAGCCATTTTTTGAGTAAACTTTATTAGCTGCTTTAAAAATATCACACTTTACTATATTTCCATTAGTTCTGAGTTATAATGCACTGCACTGATCAGAGATATAAAAATCAAAGACAAATTTGATCAACCAATTATTAGGACATGGAACATAGACCTTTCCAGAAAATTTCTAATCAGCCACATAATCATATTATGCTAAATTTTATGCAGACATCTTAGATTCATCCATGTTTATGAGCCAAAGATTTTTCAGTACTTTTTTTTCTTGTGGGAGTTTGGACTCTAAGGACACTGTTACCTCAGATATACATGCTGATGCATTTAATTTCAATACTGTAGTTAAATAATTAGTTAAATAGATGAGCAATTTTGTCTTCTTGTTTGACATTTCCAAATATTATCAACATCTTTTTTGTACATTTTATAGGGAACAATTATAAGATTTCAAAGGAGGGAATAAAAATTGAAGAAGCAGAAATATAATGATGATGCACTTCATTTCTTCTACTGTAATGTCTATTTCCTATTCCCAGGCTGTCCTTAGTGTACATAAAAATGGACATGATAGTTGATTCAATATGGTCACTCATCTCAGGGGCATATCTCAGAATTTTGTTCTCCACGTTCTTTGTTTAGTTCAACCATTGGATATTTTTAAATACATTTTAAAAACATTACTATTATACCGTGTAACCTCTTCATATTAAATATCTTATAGTTGGATATAATTTTCCCTGTATTAGGAAGACTCAGGCCCTAAACTGTCAGGATAACCAATACTGAAATTAGGGTGAGCATGTTTTCTTTTCTTTTTTTCTTACAAAATCATACATCTTTGAGCTTGGCATCTGAATTGAATAAATTTACCGTCTATTTTCTCTTACATCCAGGCAGATGTTAATAGGATCTGATCTATCACTACTCTTTTTGTGTGCACTTGAAATTACTTCTGCAGCCTAACTCATTATTATCACTTTCATTTTCAGCCTTTTAATAAAATTTCAATGTATTATATGCTTAATGATGGCAATTTGATCCAATTTAATCCAATTGCATAGTTCAGTATCAAAGTCAAATAAAAATGTCATCTACAGCACCTAGTCTATTACAGTTTAGGAAGAGTATGTGTTGTCTAGGTCAATCCCCTACTTTTTCAGATAGGGATACTGAGGCCCAGACAGAATAAGCAATTTATGTAGGTTACACAGCTTACAAGCAGTAGTACCCAAACTAAAGATCAGATTTCCTGATTCCTAATATTGAATTTTTTTTGCTATACTAATAGCCATGATTTGTTGAGCATGTACATATGTTATTAACTCATTTAACTTTCCCATAACCCTATGCAATAAGTACTGTTATTAATATCCACATATCACAGAGAAGGAATGATGAATTGGCCCAGAGAAGTTAACTAGTCCAACTTCACTCAGCTAGTTAGTGATAGGACTGGAATTTGAATCTGTCTTTCCAAATTTTATGACTGCTTTACACCGGGAAGCAGAAAAGAAGTTAATAATGTTGCCTTGTTAAAAGTCAGAAATTGAGGAACCTGGACTTTATATGATTTTCATGAGGGGCTCCTCATTATTTGAGTGAAGATAGTGACACAAACACAAAAGTACGGTCCCCCAGTATTTAATATATCATTCAGCCAAACTGGGGTTTTTGCCGCCCACTTTCTGATATTTCCATGCTGTCTACTGTCATGGAGCTCGTCTAATACTCCTTTCTGTGCTCTTAAAGCATGTTTTTTATACTTTTTCTCATGGGTTTTTATCATATTCTTCCATATATTATAGTTATTTGTGGATGTATCGTTTTATTCCACTCTATCACCTTGTTGATTGTGAAGTCAAGGCCTGGGTATTCATCATTTCTTTATACCTGTATTCTACACTTTGTTGATACCAAAGAGGCTTTTGTTAAGTTGAAATAAAAGGGTAACAAATTGGGATTTTTAAAAGAAAACAGGAAAGATATAGGACTTCTTTCACCCCCACCAACATTCTCAAGACCTACTCATAAATCCAAACTTATTTTTCACCCCTGATGTCAAGACAGTGACAAAAGGAGGTGGCATGTTTGCATTTTACAGAGGTTATATTTCAAACCCAGAAATAATCATTTGGCCTTTCAGTGTGTTGAAATTCCTCATACAAAATAAACCACAATGTCTTGTATGAATAAAGCAAATCACTTTACCTACTAAAATGTCTTAGGGAGCAGAAATACGAACAATTTATGAATTTGAAAAATCTTTTCCATGCTGTTGACAATAGCTAGGATTGAGTCCTCAGTTTCAAATATAGAAAATATTTATGTATTTTGATATAAAAATAGTACAAAATACTAATATTTCATGGTAAACAGGCCCAGCAATAAAGCTCTGAAGTAAAATCCAGTGGACTGAAGAAGTTTATCTTAAAATATTACTATAAAGAAGGTTTATTTAACCAGTGAAATATGGTAGTAGTGCATATTAATATCCACCTAGAGAATAGATGTGAAATAAAGATAGAAAAGAAAGAAGCAATTAAATTATACTGTGATTTACCCTTATAAAGAAGAGATATGAATTAAAATATGAAGCTGATAAAACTTTAGTACCTTTTAACTTAGTAGTCAATATGTCAAAATTATATAACATTTGATGATTTAAATTATATTAAGATTTAAATTATAATTAATAATCACTTATGCAACAGTAGAAGGTAAAAAATAGTCTAATATGATTCTATTGTAGACTTTCAAATTTAATAGGTAAAATCACCTGATCTTATTAATATACACTAAAGTTATTAAGCTCTAAACCAGAAACTTGAAAGAAAAGGAAATCTAAATATAAAACTCAGAAACTCTTTCGAATACCATTGGTCTCCCCCAGTCTCTGTTTCTCCATTGTTCTCAGGAAATAGGAGAATCGCAAGACAGAAGGTAGAAGTGAGAAGGTGGCTAAAAAGCCTGGGAATTGGTTGAAAGAGTGTGTAAGGAGTGTTGAGAATCACCTCCTCCTCCTCTAGACTCCTTCTTGACCATGTATGTGCAGCCAGGCCTTTTTATCCCAACTCCTAGAAGAGATTGGACATTCACTCTTTGGAGAAATTGGACTAGAGAGATTATGGTTGTGAGGACGCCAAGTTTAGTAGAGGGAGGGGCTAAAGTTGCAGACTGAACACAGATTATTAAGTAAAAGTTTGCTAAGTTTCCCCCCAACTTGCTCCTAGAACATCCATAACCAGAGTTACACCTTTCAGCAGAAAATTGGAGCTCTTTCTCAAGAGAAACTCAAAAGTCTTACAGAAAAGACCTATAGATGCTGACGTTTGAATATCTTCATAATGAAAAGCTTATCTTCTTCTTGATCACACTTCAGTAAAGCCCACCAGTCATAAGGCTCACCCATTTACACAGAGCATCCAAAAAATGTTTAAGGGTTTCACTCATAAATGTGCATTGGCAGCTAAGAGTCCTTAGACATTTGAGGCAAAAATCCAAAAGACAGAGACCAAAACAAGCAGATAGAAGGAATTCAAAATAAAACAGAGACAATGCAGGGAATATAAGAAAGCTTCCAAGTAATTATAATTAGCATCCTCAAAGAGATAAGAGAAGATATTGCATTATTAAAACAAGAATTACTTTGAAACAAGATGCTGTGGGAACAGAGAACAACAAGGAATCAAGAAAGAGCTCTTGGAAATTAAGAATATTTCAGATGAAATTAAGACAAAATTCCATAGAAGTGTTGAGAGGTGAAGTTGGAAAATTTCTTAAAGGTAGCACCCAAAAACCGAAAAGATGTAGAGACAGACAGTAGAAGATGTGAAAATTTCAAGATCAGTCTGGGAAGTCCAACATCTGACCAACCTGAGTTCAAGAAAGTGCCTATAGACAAACTGAGAGGAGGGTATTATTAAAAAAATAATAAAAGTTCCCAGAACTGAGGGAAATGAGCCTCTAGATTAAATGGCTTCATTCCAAGACAAATAATTATGAAATTTCACGATCCCAGGAATAATGAGACAATTCTAAAAACTTCTAGAGAGAAAATGTAGACCATGTACAATGAATAAGGAATCGGAATAGTATCACACTTCTCAGCAAATGACAATGGACAACATCTTCAAAATTGTAACTAAAAATTATCTCCAATCTAGAATTCTAAAATCTGTCAAACGATCAGTCAGTTACGTGAATAGAGTAGATAGTTATGGCTTGCAAGGTCTCAAAGCATTTACTTCCCATGTATTCCTTTTCAGGATGCTACTGGGGGATGTGATTTCTTATAATTAAGGAGATAAGTAATCATAGATACAGGGAATCCAACATAAAAAAGAGGTCAAAGGAATTCCTAAGGTGAGGAAGGACAGTTATAAATGAGAGCTGGCAGAAGACCCCAAAAGCAAATCCAAATGCAGGATGGACTTGCTTTTGGATGTAAGATGATGGAGAGATCCAAGAAAGAATTTCCTGGGACAAAATGGAGCAGAAATTGTATGACTGGTTTGACTTGTGGAAAAATAAAAATTGGAAGGATGTTGGGGAGAGCAAAAAGAACTAGTAATAGGCACATAAGTAACTTAGAAAATGAAAGATCCTCAATGTATGTGACTTTGAATTTTTATCTTTGCTTCTCCAGTGTCTATGATAGTGCCTGGCATGGAAGAGGATCTCAGTGAGTGCTTACTGTATGGATAGATGGATGGATGAATGAATGGATGAATTAATAATGTAATAATAATAGTAATAATAATAATAAAATAATAATGAATTTGTGCCTTCCTCCACCTGAGAGTTCCTTGAACATAGACAAACCTCTGTGAATGTTTATTGAATTTTGTGAATGCATATTGTTTATTTAATCATTTGTTAATCCCTTTAGCCAGATTTCCTAGTTTTGAAAAACAAATTAAACTTAAATTTGTTTGATTATAGTAGGCTAATTATTAAGATTCTGAAAAATTCCAGGTGGTACCTTTAGTCACAGAATGAATCCAGGTACTCAAAAATAATCTGTTTCTGTCCATCTTTTACCATTGCTTTCTTCTTTGTTGTTTCCGTTCTTAGGTTATATTTCCCAATGTGCTTGGCCAAGGTAACCACTAGTAGTTACAGCTTAATCCCCCAGATTAACACCACTTCTTTTTTATTAGTTACTCCAAAATACACAGCTTATTCAAAGTCGACCAACTTTTATCGACTTCTTGAGCCAATTATTGCGGCCAGGGGAATAGAATATTCTGATTAGTTAGGCCTGGGTCACATGACCAACTCTAGAACCATGGGTCAGCCTCATCCAAACCACATGGACTCAAAATCAGGGAGAGAGAGTTCCTCAAAGGTCACTATTACCAGAAAAAGGGAATGTAGATATCCATACAGGCAAAACCAAATAGCTACTTTATTGAAAAAAATTCACCTACTTTACCCTGACCTCTATTACAGAGATGAATATTCCTCCAAATAAGCCTTTCAAAACAGAAAATAGCATTTGAGATTGCTTGTTAAATATGACTTTGTATCTCTTTATATCTCATCTTTGACCTTTCTAACTTCTTAGCATGTAAATTGTAGACCAGCTCTGTTCAATAGAAACATAATGTGAGACATAAATGTAAGCCACATGTGCAATTTTAAATTTTCTAGTGGCCATATTTAAAAAGTAAAAGTCATTTTAAAATATATTTTATTTAGTCCAATACATCTAAAACATTACCACTTCAACATATAATCAATATAAAACTTTTAATGAGATATTTTACATTCTTTTTTCTGTACTCTTTGAAATTCTATGTGTATTTTACACTTGCAGCACATTTCAATTCAAATTAGCCACATGTGGATGAAGGCTACCATTTTGGACAAAGCATTTCTGGACTGTGAAAGCCTTTATATTCTATCAAGTAAAGTCTTTATTCTTTCCCTCCGCCAACCAATTTCCTCTCTTAAAAGCCATCTCTTTCCATTCTAATCATCTTTCTCCCTCCAATCAAATAGTACAATGCATCAAATTGGACAATGTTAATGAGGTCACAGTCTTATGATTTTGAAAAGGGAATAAAAAGAAGTGTTCACATATTTTCTACTTTTCAGGAATGAGAACTGAAATAAAATGGTAAATCATCCTGGTGCTTTCATTCAGCATGAGTTAAAGCAATGTGAAACAGATGATCACATCTTGATGACAATTACAGTACTACTTGGCAGGAAGAAGTGAAGAAGAAATTTGTCCTGGTACTATTAAATAGCTGCCCAGATAGGTTCTACAAGGAATAGAAAGAGTGAGAAGAATCAAATTACCCACATGCAGGTAATGAAATAGTTGCATCATGTTGTTGGGGGAATCTCAATTGCTAAGATAGAATGTCTGTTAGCACACCTTTATTCCTCAAAGAAGTCTGGTTTGCACATACTCACTTTTGAGGATAAATCTTCAGATGTGCTTTTTTGTATGTTTAAAAAGCAGGCTCTTTTTTCTACTATGAATCCCTTGATCCAAGGGTTTATTTTGGCACCTTGAGGATTATGTAAAACTTATTGCCAAAGCAGCATTTTCTTTTAAAGCGTCGGTTTCCAAGCACTCTCTGAGAAAGATAAAAAAGAAAAGAAAATAAAAAGCCCTCCAAAATGTCAACTACTTTGGGATGGATTTTACATGATTTTCTCAGTTCAAACAAAACTGTAGTATATATAAAAAATGTGACAGAATTTTATTTTGCAAATTTAGTATGATTAGAATTTACATGCAGTTATAAAATATTGTTCATTTTCACAGAAATATCTTAAACAACTTGCATTTGTAAACACTGGGTGATTCAATTTAAAAATATCAACACTTAAGATATATACCTTATCATAAAATATATCTTTTAGTCAGAAATCAATACCCCACACATAAAAATTCAATAAACATTTTGGACATCTAATGCTTTTCAAGTGCAACACTAGACTCTGGGCTTCAAGGATAAGTCACAGAATTTGCTCTCATGATCATGACATATATCTATAGTGTTTGTTGCACACTATTTGTAGACCTTCCTTTTAGAAATCAGATCTTAATTTTCCCCTGAAGACCATTCCCTCCCCTATCCTCAGTTTATCTGCATCTTATGGAATTGACACTACTCCTGACTGCAGACTTGAGCAGGTGAGTCAGGACTGGCCAATCAGCACACTGTATTCCCCTGTATAGTGATTGGCTCAAGGATAGACACATTACCTAGTCAGGGCCAATGAGACACAGTGAACTTTGGGAGAGACCTTTGTTTTTTTCCGCTAAATGTGCTACAACCATTTTGCAACTAAGTACATGGTGTTTGAGAATGAACCCACCACAAAAGAACAGAGCTCACAAAAGGAGAGAAGAAAACCAAGTCCTGTAATGAGCTCTGTCTAAAGCCAATAACCCTGGACAAAAAGATATTATAAGCCTAAAGGCAGCTACAGCATGATGAAAGAGGAAACAGTTCGTTTTGAGAGGACATAAAATGACAATAATAGAGTGATCAGAGAAGAGACTAGGAAGGCAAGGGACAGATCACGGAAGATCACATCCTCCAGGTTAAGGACCATCACACAGAGGATGGCAGGATCACTGACATATTTTAAACAGGGGAGTGACATGGTCATATTTATTTTGTAAAAATCATTTTAAAAATGTTTTATTTAAGCAAGCACTTAATGAATTTGAACAAAAGCTGCAGTAAGAAGTAGATTATGTGGGGACACATTTTAACAAGTATTAGATTGTGAACTCATGGAAGACAAAGTCATTTGCATCATATCAAGTTCAATCTCTGATCTATTGTATTGAACCTATGAAATTACTGATACTTGAGTGTGTCTAACCTATTAAAAAAAAGCAATTACATATGGTTCAATCCAATATAAGTATATTATATTTTTATATGATAAAGGCCAGAAAAGAGCATTTCTAGATTTTTTTTCTCCCATACAGTTGATTTCGTTGATTTAGAATCAGTTTTTTTTAGGAGACTTTTTTTTTTTGGCGGTACACGGGCCTCTCACTGTTGTGGCCTCTCCCGTTGCAGAGCACAGGCTCCAGACGTGCAGGCTCAGGGGTCATGGCTCACGGGCCCAGCTGCTCCGCGGGCATGTGGGATCTTCCCGGACTGGGGCACGAACCTGCGTCCAGGGGACCCTGCATCGGCAGGCAGATTCTCAACCACTGCACCACCAGGGAAGCCCTGAATACACGTTTTTAAACACATAGGTGCTTGTTATAGGCTGAAAGATGTTCTCCGAAAATTCATATGTTGAAGCCCTAACCCACACAACTTCAGACGGTGACAGCATTTGGAGACAGGGCCCTGAAAGAGGTGATTAAGTTAAAATGAGCCCATGAGGTCAGGCCCTAATTCAATCTGACTGGTGTGCGTATAAGAAGAGGAAATTTGGACACAAAGAGACACAAGGAATGTGTGCACAGAGGACACAGTGAGAGGGCAGCTGTCCTCAAGGCAAGGAGAGGGGGCTCAGAATGAGATCAACTCTGCTGACACCTTGATCTTAGACTTCCAGCCTCCAGAAATATAAGAAATATATATAAGAAATATATATAAGAAAATATATAAGAAATATATATATATATATATATGAAAACAAATCTGTTGTGTAAGGTACCCAGTCTGTAGTATTTTTCTAGGGCAGCCCTAGCAAACTAATACAGTGACTAAAATTTTTTTAAATCTAATATACTTTTATTCATCAACTGTAGCCAATGTATTTGATTCTCCATTTCTCCAGATGAAGGTTTTTAGCACCCTTACCTTTCCATTTGTTCTTTCTTTCCCTTTCAGTTTTCATCATCTACATTTTGCATCGTTTGATAACATTTACAATCTACTCTGCAACCGTATTTAAATGTATGCTTTATCTATAGGTTGATCCTAAAAATTGGTCATCAGTAAATGTTGTCTATATGCTATGCCTATGTTCACTGTATAGCCAAGCAGTTTAATTTTTATTTTCCGAAGTGCTTTTCTCTCTCCCTCCCTCAATTTGATGAGCCTGTGGGTTTTCTGGGTTCGGGTAGGCTTAGCTCCAAGTTGCAGGTTGGGTTCATGTGCATGTGCCTTATTCTGGGATCCATGGCTACTTGGGGCATGCTCTTGTCATGAAGATGACAGATAGGCACAAGGGCAAGCAAGACAACATGAAACATTTAAAGCCTCTCCTTATATCACATTGGCTAACATTCCATTGGTCAAATCGAGTCACACAGTCAAGTCCAAAGTCGATGGAGGAGATGGTATATTCTGCACACAATGAATCACGGCAAGATTGTGGGAAAGGGAAGGATGAATTGTTAGCCAATCATACTATCTACCACAGATACCGATGGCTATCGAAAACCACTATACTTTTCCCTAAATTATTTGCTTAATTCCTTTAGAGAGGAAACCTACTTTTTTTGTTTTCTCAAGCAAATACCTGACTTTTGTTAAAGATTAACTTACATTTAAGAAAAAAGCCCATGTAATAGAATAATAAAGCAATAGTATCTAGTAATGCCTTATATGAAGCAAGCACTCAGTAAATATTTGAATGAATAAGCAAATGAATGAATAAAAAGAAACTAGCTTTTTAAAAGGGAGCACTCAGATCAGAAAGTTTTAAAAATATTTATCTTTTTTTTCTTCCAGATAATTGAGACAGTTTCAGGGTTATACATGAAAATGTACCTTATCTGTCCTGTATTCTTCCTTCTCCTGTTAACTGAAGTTGTTCAGTGAATATATTTAATTTTCATCCTTAAAATACATACAAGGCTAATTTAAAATTGTTGCTGCATTATAAATATATACCATGAAGGATAATTTACTTGAAAACTTTAGGATTTCATAGTATAGCTGCTTTAGAATTTAAATGGAAAATATTTCATATTGGTAAGTTTCTAAAAACAAATTTTTATCAACTATCTCACTTTAAACGAAAAAGGACTGGCCTGAAATATATGAAAAAATTCAGCCACAGAGGTGATTTTTTCCAGTCCTTGTGGGACTACATCTAGCATCAATTTAAGCCTGGATTTGCAAACATTCTTAAATTAGAAAGTATTTTCACAATGATTTTCTTTTCTAAACAGTTTTAAAATAATTATTATTAAGTAGCAAATTTTGTTTAAAATAATTTATTTAATTAAGCTCTTTGGCAAAGATTAAAAATAAAAGAAACCATTTGGGCCAGCACCATGGATTCCATTCATGAAATGAGGCCAACTGAACAGCTGCTTTGGTAACCTTGGTTTGATTTCTTTCTGAAAATGGTGAATTTGGTAATTGAGTAACCTCTGTAATGTTAATGGAATGCAAGTTTGTACTGGGAGTAGCATATCTATTCTAAAGTGCATGATTTGGCTCTACCATCCTTTTTATTTATTTAAAAACTTTGCTCTGTCTGCAGACAGAAGACTATTATTGGAGACTATTAATGAGATCTATATTCACATCTTGGTCTGAATATCTCATTGTCCCCTTGGCCATTAATATCTTCGTATTTCAACCAGTTATTTTTCCTCTCAGAGTGCATATGATAGAGATGTGGAAGATCATACAGACAGGTGAAGGAAGTTTCTGTTGTCATGGAATGTTTCAGGTTTAGGAAGCTTCTATTCTTGAGAGTTTAGATCTCAGGAATAAGCTTACTATTCATAGCTTGCCAAAGCACGTTTGTGACAGCTATTAGTATCTAATCTCTGGATTTATTTTGAAAAGGTAGGTCTATGGAGTAGGAAGCAA
Source organism: Lagenorhynchus albirostris (assembly GCF_949774975.1). Classification (NCBI taxonomy): domain Eukaryota; kingdom Metazoa; phylum Chordata; class Mammalia; order Artiodactyla; family Delphinidae; genus Lagenorhynchus; species Lagenorhynchus albirostris. The sequence continues at coordinate 103,410,731 of NC_083098.1, read as the reverse complement.
GGGAACTTTGCATAAAGTCAAATTTCTAAGCTTAAAAAAATTGTTCCACATCTGTGATTTTTTTTGTACAAGCTCAGGTGCCAAATCAGCTATCACTGGTTGTGTAAAGATGACTTCCTTAAATTCGCTACAGCTTCTGCCTCAGACTAATAGACTTCCATCTAGCAAGGGATAAAAAAAGGATGAAATGGGGAAAAGTACCTGCTATGTTGATAGTAGGCAGGGTATTTATTTTGTGTGTGTGTCTGGGGGGGGGGTGAGGGTGTTGGGTCCTGTGTTTAATCAGCCTCACCTGACAAAGTGAAAAGATACTAGGGATGTATATTGGTTTCCTAGGGCTGTTGTAAAAGGCACCGCAAACTGGGTGGCTCGAAACAACGTAAATGTATTACCACACAGTTCCGAAGGCCAGGAGTCAGAAATCAAGGTGCTGACAGGGCCGTTCTTTCTGTGAAAACTGTAGGAGAATTTTCCCTTGCCTCTTCCTAGCTTCTGGTGGTTTGTTGGAAATCTTTGGAGATTCTTGCTTGCAGCTGCATCACTCCAGTCTCTGCCTTTATTGTCACATGGTGTTCTCCCTGTGTGTCTCTGTCTTCACATGGCTGCCTTATAAGGACACCAGTCATTTTGGATTACGGGCCCAGTCTACTGCAGTATGACTTCACTTTAACTTAACTATTTACATCTGCAATGACCCTAGTTCCGAATATGGTCACATTCTGAAGTAACTGAGGGTTAGGACTTCAGCATATTTTTTTTGTGGGGAACACAAATCAACCCATAACAGAATATAAAACAGAGGGAGAACTCAATCTCCGAAGTGAGTCTAGTCAGAAAAGGACCTCTGTTAGCCTGTAATGGAGACTGTGTGAATTAGGAAAGATGGCCCCTCTGGGTGGACACAGTCACCATGGCAGGGCTCACAGCTGGAGAGAGAGCACAAGCTGGATTTCAGCCCCCTTTATCCCCTCAGCATAGTGTCTTTATGCAGTGCACAAACAGCCCAAACTAACAGTGGTCCTGAGACTGGAAGTAGATGATGATAACGTGTGGGCAGTAATACTGTTGGCAAGAACAAGTTGATGAAAATGGAGTATTTTGATGGAGATGGAGCAGAGTAGGGAGGGTGGATGGCATTCATTGTCTCATCTCACCAGTATTTACTGAGTATCTACTACATACTAGGTGCTCTGGTGGTGCCTGATATACAGCACAGAACAGAATGGAGTAGTCCTCTTCTCTGTCCTTAAGAATTTACATTATCTGTTTAGTGTAGACAAATAATGAATAAGTGGACAGCAAGCACATTATCGTAAATCATGGAAAGTGTTCTGAAAGAAATAAAGAGGGTATAATGAGAGAAGAAAATAGGGGAATAGATAACTTTTTTTGGATGGAGTGATCAGGAAACACCACCTTAAAGTGATATTTAAATATAGACCTAATGGTTAAGACTTAGGGGTGACATTGGTTAAAGCTGGATCTAATATATACTACCAGATGTAAAATAGATATCTAGTGGGAAGCAGCTGCATAGTACAGGGAGATCAGCTCGGTGCTTTGTGACCACCTAGAGGGTTGAGATAGGGAGGATGGGAGAGAGATGCAAGAGAGAGGAGATGTGGGGATATACGTATATGTATACCTGATTCACTTTGTTATACAGCAGAAACTAACACACCATTGTGAAGCAATTATACTCCAATAAAGGTAAAAAAAAAAAAAGCTGGATCTAGTGGGGTGGGACATAAAAGATACCTAACCTAAAAATTATTTGGCTCATTGATTTAGATCTTTGTATCTTTTTCGATTTAGCTTTTTAATACTACTTTTCTTTTCTATAATTAATAGAATTCATTATTTTGTTGAGAGTTTTTAGTACTCTCCCATTGGAAATAATTTCATAAATACAATACCATTTAATTTTTTCAGTTCAAAATTTGCAGTAATTGTGAAACGTACATATTATTATACAAGAATTTTATTTCCTCAGAGAACTGGAGCCATCCGGCTTTCCTATGAGGCCCACTGATTCTCCCAGAACTGGGATCAGTTGTCAAAATCTCTGGAAGCAAAACTGAAGATGGATTTGTGCTTGAAATGTTCAAACAAGTTCCCCACATCTTGGGCATCCAGACTGGTCTCAGTCATTCTAGGCAGGATATTGGGTACCAAAATAGTTAAAATGAAATATGCATTTTCTGATCACCACTTCCTTCCAGTTCTGTATCATTACATTTGAGGTTCAAGATGCAACAAGCAAAATAAACTTCTTTTAAAATAGGCAGGGTGAACTAGCTACAAGCTTTTCATATTCAGATGCTTTTTCTGTGCTCAAATACTACTTGCAAAAAAATTGGATTTGAAGTATCAGTGATACAAAAATAAGGAATAAACTTTGGTTGTTTATGGCCAAAGGGAATTCTGTGGCTGAGAAATGCATATGGTACTCTAGGTGGGTCCTTCCCACTATGTAGACTTCACTTGGTGTCACTTCCCCAGACCCCTGGGAATCACTCAGTACTCTGTCATCCCAATCACTCTCCTGTTTTCTTTTCTTCATAGCACTTATCAATATCTAAAGTCACTACATTATTTATTTGCTTATTGCCTGATTTCATACAGTAAAACTCCAGCTAGACCTTGTCTTCTTCAGAGCTGTATCCATAGCACTTAGAACATAGCACACAGTAAATGCTCAATAAATATTTGAGAATGATTGTAAGAATGAATGAAATTCAGGAATAGAGAGACATTCCTGCTGACAAGAGCACTAAAAACTTATTAACTCAAAGGTGGTCAAATGTTTTTAACATTATATGATTCTTCTACAAAAGTTATTTTATCATGTAAGTCACTTATATTTAACTAATTCATTAAAAATATTGTTGGATACAAATTCACACAACTAAACCATTAAGGAGACCATGACTCTATTTCTCTTGAGTTCAAACTATAATTTATAGGTTGTTTATTCATGAGGGTAGAAATTCCTTCTAACATTCAGTTGGCACTCCTTTGTATTATGTATCACATTGCTTTGCACATTGAACATAATAAGAATAGTAATAGTAAAAATAAGAATAGCTAATATTTATTGAGCAGTTACTACATGGCACTAAGTGTTTTTATAGATATTTTATGTATATCTCATAATAACCCTATAACTTTCTCACAGTTACACAATTAATAAGTGACATAACCAGAATTTGAACGAAGGAAATCTGAACCTATTTGAAATTTCTGAACCTATCTTCTTAATCTCGATCATATACTAACTCTAGAGTGAAAAGTTGTTACTGTAAAACAGTTAAGCCAATTATTTAAAATATGAGTATTCAGTGAGTGTTCTTCAAATCCTTACTTTTGTAAAATTATGTATCTTTGAAAGACTTTTGGTTGTTACAATTTTTTTTAAAGATTAAGATATGTCATCAAATGAAAGATCGTGATCAACTCAGAAGGAAGTTCTAGAGTAATTATCTCAAAAATGACTTACATAATCAAAGACTGATTAGAAAGAGATATAGTTTCTTTACTTAGAGTTTATTTGCAAGTAGCAGAAACCCACACAAAATAGGTTAACATAGGGGGCAATTCATTTGAAGTAAACAAGGATATCCTGGAGAAATCCAAGTACAAGAAATAGTACTGTGTTTTGTAAATCTAGAAGTGGGATTTGACAAGTAATCAAAATCTACGTTCTCTCTCTCTTTCTCCCTCTGGAGCCACAAAGTCCATGTAATTTTCATATCTGCATCATTAATTATCATTCTTCCTCCCTCTGATGGGGAGGAGGGGAGAAGATGGCTGATCCAAAAATGGAGTTTCAGCCCTTATACACAAGCTCAGCACCTGCAGATAACTGAAGTGTGTTCTTTATCTCAGGTTCTCAATTACAAATTCCCAGTAGAGAGAGCTCAGTAGTCCAACATATCTCTGTGTCTATTTGACTGTGGTTGGGTAACAGAGCTGACCCTGTACAAAGGCTCAATACCTTGGATGAAGTGGTATGGGTTTGGGAGAAGTCCTCAGAGAAGGAGAGCAGGAACTGGGCATATGTCCCGGAGGTGTTTTCTATAACTTTCAAGATGACAACCTTGAGGGAGATGGTCACTTATTTAAAAGTATAAGTTCTTGAGTGTTTGCTTTAGAAAGTAAGTTTAATTTCTTTATAGTCACCTGACCTTTACAATTTGCAGAATTTTGACAGATGGAATGGAAAATGATGGGAGGATTACTTTAGTGTGGAATTCAGGAAAGGCCTCTCTGATGAGAAAATATTTAAGCTGAAACCAAAATAATAGTTGGTTTATGTATTAAACAGACACTTTGACCTTATGTTAGATCCTGTTTAATATGATTTACAAATATTAACAGTTAGTTTGCACTGGCTTTCTTTCACCAGCAATGGGAAGAGTTCAGATTAATACATATGTCAATTGTTCTCAAATACAGTACCAACCAAATTTCCAGTTTTGTCAAATTTAATTTCCAAAGTTAATAACATATGTAATTACAATAAAAATTCCAAAGGAATTATTTATTTCACTTTATTTTTATTTTTTAAAAATTTGGGGTAACATGAAATATAAAACCAGCCAAAAATATGGAAAAGAACAAGTAATGGGGGGAAACTTGCCATGTAAAATATTAAAAAACACTAGAAATATTATAATTAAAAATTATTGCATGGGGATGCCATAAGAATAGATAAACTAATCAACATTAAAGTATAAATAACCTGGAAACGGGATCTTGACATATATATATATATATATGTCATATATATATATGCTATCTTGACATATATATATATATGTCATATATATATGCTATCTTGACATATATATATATATACACAAACATATATAATATGATGAAGGTGGCATAAAAGACTAACTGGCAATGGGAGGAATTATGAAATCAATTAAGCTTGATAATTAGCTAAAAGTGATAAGCAGAATTCTAACATGACCCCCAAGATTTGTGGCCTCTGGTGCCAACGCATACTCTCCTAGTTATTCAGTCAAATACTAATGTAGGTACTTCTGTGAAGGGGTTTTGCAGATGTAACTAAGGTCCCAAATCATTTAGCCTTAAAAATAGGGAGAGGATCCTGATGGGCCTGATCTTATCAGATGAGCCCTTAAAAGGGATAAGCTCCTTCTGGAAGGAGACTTGAAGTGTGAGAAGGATTCCATGTGAGAAAGAGTCTCCCTTGCTGACTTTGAATATGTGGGAAGCCTCCAGGAGCTAAGCCCCCCGACAGACAATATGGACCTCAGTCCCACAACCACAAGGGCTGCAATTCAGCCAATAATCTGAATGAGCTTGGAAGCAGATTCTTCACCATACGATCCAGAAAGAAAGGCAGCTCAGCCAAAACCTTGATTTCAGCTCTGTGAGACCCTGAGCAGAGAACTCAGTCACATCATGATTGGACTTCTGGCCTACAGGACTATAAGCTAACAGATTGATGTTGTTTTAGGCTGCTCAGTTTGTGGTAATGTGTTATATACATCAATACAAAACTAATATATTAACTTTGTGGTGGGGGGAGTAAACATAGAGAATCACCTCTTTGTAATACATCACAATAAAACCCATAAGTATTAATGCTTTCAATGAAAGGAATGAAACCATAATACAAACCTATCTTGTCAAAAATGTGACATATTCCTTAATTTTTTATTATGTAATATTAGGTGCAAAAAAAGGATACATGCACTATATATGTAAGATTTGATGCATAATCCCAGAATGAACACCTTTGAGCCCACCATTTAATTTAAAAATAGAATATAACCAATGCTGTTGAAGCTATCTGTGTTTTTAGGATTCTTCCCTTCTTTTTCTGGGCCTCCACTTCTCTATTCCAACCAGATAAACTCTATCTTGAAATTTATGTTTATATTTCCTTTGCTTGTATTTGTATTAGCAATAAATTTAATATATGTATGTATCCTTAGATAGCATATTGTTCAGTTTCCCTGTTTATGAGCTTTATAAAAAATTGTACTCAACGTAGCCCTTTATGGTCTGCCTTTCTTCCACTCAAGGTTATGTTTTTAACATTTTATACCTTGTTGTATATAGTATTGGTTCATTCAATTTTACTGCTATATAATAACCCAATGTATCAACATATTATAATTTATCCAATCTCCTGTTATTGGACATTTTTGTTATATTCATTATTTTTGCTATTAGAAGCAACACTTCCATGACTATTCTTTAACATATTTCCTGGTTTCTCTAAGATGTATACTTACGAGTCAAATTGTTGGATTTTAGGTATGGGCATTCTCAACTTTACAGGTTAATGCCAAATTCTTTTCTAAAGTAATTGTAACAAACTGTAATCTCACTAGCAGCAGCCTTGTCAATATTTATTATTGTTATATTTCCTAATTTCTGCCAATCTAGTGGCTATATCATGTGCTTCATTTTGTCTTAGTTTACATATCTATGTTATTAACGGAAATGTGGGCATTTTCATGTTTAGTGGGCTGTTAGCTTTCTTTTTACATCTTTATTGGAGTATAATTGCTTTACAATGGTGTGTTAGTTTCTGCTTTATAACAAAGTGAATCAGTTATACATATATATATGTTCCCATATCTCTTCCCTCTTGTGTCTCCCTCCCTCCCACCCTTCTTATCCCACTCCTCCAGGCGGTCACAAAGCACCGAGCTGATCTCCCTGTGCTATGCGGCTGCTTCCCACTAGCTATCTATTTTACGTTTGGTAGTGTATATATGTGCATGCCACTCTCTCACTTTGTCCCAACTTACCCTTCCCCCTCCCCATATCCTCAAGTCCATTCTCTAGTAGGTCTGTGTCTTTATTCCTGTCTTACCCCTAGGCTCTTCATGACATTTTTTTCCCTTAAATTCCATATATATGTGTTAGCATATGGTATTTGTCTTTCTCTTTCTGAATTACTTCACTCTGTATGACAGACTCTAGGTCTATCCACCTCATTACAAATAGCTCAATTTCGTTTCTTTTTATGGCTGAGTAATATTCCATTGTATATATGTGCCACATTTTCTTTATCCATTCATCCGATGACGGACACTTAGGTTGTTTCCATAACCAGGCTATTATAAATAGAGCTGCAATGAACATTTTGGTACATGACTCTTTTTGAATTATGGTTTTCTCAGGGTATATGCCCAGTAGTGGGATTGCTGGGTCATATGGTAGTTCTATTTGTAGTTTATCAAGGAAACTCCATACTGTTCTCCACAGTGGCTGTATCAATTTACATTCCCACCAACAGTGCAAGAGGGTTCCCTTTTCTCCACACCCTCTCCAGCATTTATTGTTTCTAGAATTTTTGATGATGGCCATTCTGACTGGTGTGAGATGATATCTCATCGTAGTTTTGATGTGCATTTCTCTAATGATTAGTGATGTTGAGCATTCTTTCATGTGTTTGTTGGCAGTCTGTATATCTTCTTTGGAGAAATATCTATTTAGGTCTTCTGCCCATTTTTGGATTGGGTTGTTTGTTTTTTTGTTATTGAGCTGCATGAGCTGCTTATAAATTTTGGAGATTAATCCTTTGTCAGTTGTTTCATTTGCAATTATTTTCTCCCATTCTGAGGGTTGTCTTTTCGTCTTGTTTATGGTTTCCTTTGCTGTGCAAAAGCTTTGAAGTTTCATTAGGTCCCATTTGTTTATTTTTATTTCCATTTCTTTAGGAGGTGGGTCAGAAAGGATCTTGCTGTGATTTATGTCATAGAATGTCCTGCCTATATTTTCCTCTAAGAGTTTGAGGGTGTCTGGCCTTACATTTAGGTCTTTAATCCATTTTGAGCTTATTTTTGTGTATGGTGTTAGGAAGTGACCTAATCTCATACTTTTACATGTACCTGTGCAGTTTTCCCAGCACCACTTATTGACGAGGCTGTCCTTTCTCCACTGTACATTCCTGCCTCCTGTGCTTCCTGGACTTGATTAACTATTTCCTTTCCCATATTAGAGAAGTTTTCAACTATAATCTCTTCAAATATCTTCTCAGTCCCTTTCTTTTTCTCTTCTTCTTCTGGAACCCCTATAATTTGAAGGTTGGTGCATTTAATGTTGTCCCAGAGGTCTCTGAGACTGTCCTCAGTTCTTTTAATTCTTTTTTCTTTATTCTGCTCTGCAGTAGTTATTTCCACTATTTTATCTTCCAGGTCACTTATCTGTTCTTCTGCCTCAGTTATTCTGCTACTGATATCATCTAGAGTATTTTTAATTTCATTTATTGTGTTGTTCATCGTTGTTTGTTTCATCTTTAGTTCTTCTAGGTCCTTGTTAAATGTTTCTTGCATTTTGTCCATTCTATTTCCAAGATTTTGGATCATCTTTACTATCATTATTCTGAATTCTTTTTCTGGTAGACTGCCTATTTCCTCTTCATTTGTTAGGTCTGGTGGGTTTTTATCTTGCTCCTTCATCTGCTGTGTGTTTTTCTGTCTCCTCATTTTGCTTATCTTACTGTGTTTGGGGTCTCCTTTTTGCAGGCTGCAGGCTAATAGTTCCCATTGCTTTTGGTGTCTGTCCCCAGTGGCTAAGGTTTGTTCAGTGGGTTGTATAGGCTTCCTGGTGGGGGGACTAGTGCCTGTGTTCTGGTGGATGAGTCTGGATCTTGTCTTTCTGGTGGGCAGGTCCACGTCTGGTGGTGTGTTTTGGGGTGTCTGTGGACTTATTAAGAGTTTAGGCAGTCTCTGTGCTAATGGGTGGGGTTGTGTTCCTATCTTGCTGGTTGTTTGGCATAGGATGTCCAGCACTGTAGCTTGCTGGTCGTTGAGTGAAGCTGCATGTCGCTGTTGAGATGGAGATCTCTGGGAGATTCTCGCTGTTTGATATTATGTGGAGCTGGGAGGTCTCTTGTGGACCAGTGTCCTGAACTTGGCTCTTCCACCTCAGAGGCAGAGCACTGACTCCTGGCTGCAGCACCAAGAGCCTTTCATCCACACGGCTCAGAATAAAAGGGAGAAAAATTAGAAAGAAAGAATTAGTAGAAGTAGAAAGAAAGAAAGAAAGAAAGAAAGAAAGAAAGGAGGGAGGGAGGGAGGGAGGGAGGAAGCAAGGAAGAAAGGAGGGAAGGAAGGAAAAAAGAAAGAAAGAAGATAAAGTAAAATAAAATAAAATATAAAGTTACTAAAATAAAAAATTATTATTAATAAAAAAAATTTAAAACAAACAAAAAAAAACAAAAGAAAACAAACAAAAAAACGGATGGATAGAACCCTAGGACAAATGGTGGAAGCAAAGCTATACAGCATAAATCTTTCTCTCAAAGTCCACCTCCTCAATTTGGGATGATTCTTTGTCTGTTCATGTATTCCACAGACATCACGTTGATTGTGGAGCTCTAATCCGCTGCTTCTGACGCTGCTGGGAGAGATTTCCCTTTCTCTTCTTTTTTCTCACAGCTCCCAGGGGCTCAGCTTTGGATTTGGCCCCGCCTCTGCGTGTAGGTCGCTGGAGGGCGTTTGTTCTTCGCTCAGACAGGACGGGGTTAAAGGAGCAGCTGATTCAGGGGCTCTGGCTCACTCAGGCTAGAGGGAGGGAGGGGCACGGAGTGCGGGGCGGGCCTACAGCGGCAGAGGCCTGCGTGACGTTGCACGAGCCTGAGGCGCGCCGTGCGTTCTCCTGGGGAAGTTGTCCCTCTATCGCGGGACCCTGGCAGTGGCGAGCTGCACAGGCTCCCAGAAGGGGAGGTGTGTGGATAGTGACCTGTGCTCGCACACAGGCTTCTTGGTGGCGGCAGCAGCAGTCTTACCGTCTCATGCCCGTCTCCGGGGTCCGCGCTTTTAGCCGCGGCTCGCGCCCGCCTCTGGAGCTCCTTTAAGCAGCGCTCTTAATCCTCTCTCCCCGCGCACCAGGAAGCAAAGAGGTAAGAAAAAGTCTTTTGCGTCTTCGGCAGCTCCAGACTTTTCTCTGGACTCCCTCCCGGCTAGCCGTGGTGCACTAACCTCCTGCAGGCTGTGTTCACGCCGCCAACCTCAATCCTCTCCCGGCGCTCCTACCGAAGCCTGAGCCTCAGCTCCCAGCCCCGCCCGCTCCGGCGGGTGAGCAGACAAGCCTCGGGCTGGTGAGTGCCGGTCGGCCCTGATCCTCTGTGCGGGAATCTCTCTGCTTTGCCCTCCGCACCCCTGTTGCTGTGCTCTCCTCCGCGGCCTCGAAGCCTTCTCCCTCTGCCACCCGCCGTCTCCGCCCGTGAAGGGGCTTCTAGTGTGTGGAAACTTTTCCTCCTTCACTGCTCCCTCCCACTGGTGCAGGTCCCGTCCCTATCCTTTTGTCTGTTTATTCTTTTTTCTTTTGCCCTACCCAGGTACGTGGGGAGTTTCTTGCCTTTTGGGAGGTCTGAGGTCTTCTGCCAGCGTTCAGTAGGTGTTCTGTAGGAGTTGTTCCACGTGTAGATGTATTTCTGGTGTATCTGTGGGGAGGAAGGTGATCTCCGCGTCTTACTCTTCCGCCATCTTCCCGGAAGCCCTCTGTTAGCTTTCTTTTGTAATGCAATTATTGTCCACATCTTTTGGGCATTTTCCTGCTGAGTTATTTGACTTCTTATTGATTCACAGAAGTTTTTGGTGTATTCTGGAAACTAATTCTTTGTCAGTTTTTTGTGTTGCCATTTCTCTCAATAGTTTCTGGTTTGTCTTTTCATTTTCTTTACGGTATCTTTTGATGAAAAGAAGTTCTTAATCTTATTATAATAGAATTTATAAGTCTTTTCCTAAAATTTATAAGTCTTTTCCTTAATAGCTTGTATCTCATTTAAGGAATAATTTGCTATCCCAAGTCAATAGTATACTCGCCTAGATTTTGTTCTGAAAGTTTTAAAGTTACCATCACATTTTGTTTATAATGCATTAGAATTTGATTTTTATATATGACATAAGGTATGGTTTCAGTTTATTTTTTCCATGTGGATAATTAGTTGTTTCAACATCATTAAAAAAAACATTGATTTTCTTCTAATTACCTCTAGAGTTGTCTCTGCCAGATATCAAGATGCCATAAATACATAATTCTCTTTTTTGGCACTGCAATTGGTCAATTTCTTTATCTCTGTGCTTATAAGACACTATCTTAATTAAAATAAATTCATAATAAATCTTTGATATTTGATAGGGCAATTTCCCATGTTTTATTTTATTTTCCAGGTTGTTTAGGTCTTTCTTTGGCCATATAAACTTTAGAATCAGCTTGTTAACTTCCTAGAAGAAATCTGTTGGGATTTAGAAAAAACTTTTTTCACAAAAAATTACAAGTGTACATAAAAATAAGTAGAATGGTATAATGATTCATTATTTTATGAGAGAAAATTATTTTTGTAAGGGAATATGGGGGTTTAATCCAGAAAGATGGTATATTAGTTTGCTAGGGTTGCCAAAATAAAGTGCCAGAAACTTGGGTGGCTTAAACAATAGAAATATATTGCCTCAAAGTTCTGGAGGCTAGGTGTCTGAGATCAAGGTGTTTGCAGGGTTGGTTCCTTGTGAAGGAAGTTGGTTCCATGCCTTTCTCCTAGTTTCTCTTTGCTGGCAATCTTTGGCGTTCATTGTAGATGGCATTGTCCCTGTGTCTTCATATGGTTTGCCCTCTGTACATGTCTCTCTTCACATGAGGTTCTTTTTATAAGGACAATATTAGATTAAGGGACTACCTTACTCCAGTATAACCTCATCTTAACTAGTTACATCACAATGACCCTATTTCCAAATAAGGTCACATTCTGAGGTACTGGGAGGTGGTTAGGTCTTCAACATATAAATTTTTGGGGGGACACATTTCAACCCATAATGGATAGCTTGAGGTCACAATGTGGAAGGTCTTGGAGAGCATTTGAAAGGGTTTCATATTTGTCCTGTGGGAAGCTTTTGAAAGTTTTTGAACAGAGTAGTGCTTTGATTAAAAGATATTTCTGAAAAACTGATTTGACAGCAGTGTTTTATCAGAGTTATGGTTAAAACATAACATAAGCTCAAAAATGATTTTTTGGGGGGAGCAATATATGGGAATTCACAGATGGGAAACAGAGAATCACACTTGGAAAAACATAGGACCAAGTACACTCTAAGGGTCAAGTTAGAATGGTCAGAGTGTTAGATCTGACCATTTTCAGTCTTTGTATTACATCTGGTCAATATTGCTATTCTAAGAGGCAGTATGTGATGATTTACCTTGGGTCATAGATCTGCTATTAGGATTTGTAGGTCAAGTCACCTTGATTAACAGTCCAGATGCAATGGAGGAGAGGTAGTTATCCAAAAGAAAATTGTAGCACTGTAACTAAAGAGCAAATGTCCACAACAAATGTGTAAGGGAAGAACCTAGAGGCAGGGAGCCAGTGAAAAGATCATTTCAAAAGCACAATATGAGGTGATGAGATAATGGACCAGGGTGAAGGAGGTACTATAAGGTAAATTTGATGGTACCCCAAAACTGATTGATAATGAGGTGGGGTTTGCACAGAGTGATTTGAGGGTGATGACAAAAGCAGTGTGGTCAAGAGGGCAAGCTGGTTTTACCGGGAGGTGTAGAAACACTTCTACTTTTTGGTTGTGTAGCATCTAAACATTCTCCATATTTTGGAAAGATTCCAAAACAAGAAGGTAGAGTCCTACCTTCTACCATGGGAGACAAAAGTGTGTGTTCAGGAGCAGATAATCTCCCTCCAATCTTCTTCATACAGTAGCTGAAGTGTAGGTGATGTCACCTAGGCTGGACACAACAGATACACCCATGTGGAGCTTTAGTTCTTGTGGGAGTGATGGAAGAGGGCAGTGGATGGTCAGAGGTTATTTTTTGTGTGTGGCAGAGTTGTGAATCCGGTAGCATAAGAGTAACTGTTTAGTGGTGATGACATCCTCAGCAGCCTGTGACTGCGGTGGGGTGTGGCTGTGTCTTGGTTTCTGTTTATTTTCGAGGCTGGTTTTCCAGCCCTCCCATCAATCCTGTGAGCTAGCCTCTATAGACTTCCAAACAATTCATTTCTACTTAAGTGGAGAGTTTGTTCCTTTTGTTTGGAAAGATGGATGATGATGTACAGAGGCCACCGCAGGGTCGACAGTGACTGGCATTTTAGTCATGATGAGTGAAAGCAAACAGCGTGACAGTCACACAGAAATGTTCAGAGTCAGCTGGATAAGGGCAAGCAGTGCATTCAAGGGGTCAGTAGTGGAGGTAGTTTGTTAGTATCTACCTAAATGTGGTTAAGACAGTTATGACAGTGGATGAATTTGCTGGGGAGAGAGAGTATGAAGAGTGAGAATGCCTAGGGCTAATCTTCGGACTATATCACAGTGAGAGGATAGAACAAAAAAATAAACAACAGCAATCACAGAGGCGGGCAGAAAGGCAATACAGTTCAAAAAGGTACGTCAAAGAAGCAGAGAAGTTCAAGGAGAAGCTGAAAAGTCAAATGGTCCATGAAGTGTTCAAAGAGAAGGTGCAATAAGTGTTCAAAGAGAATGAGAACTAAGTATAATTTATTCAGTTTGTCACGGGTAGCATTTAAAAAATTATGGATATCAAAGCAAAATATAACATATGTAGTGCTAACGCTCATTTGAATGTGGCAGGTCCTGTGATAAGCACTGTATATTATTGTACGGAAAATAGATATTATTTTCTGCCTTATGTACGTAAAGAAACTGAAACTTAGTGAAATGAAGTAATATGCCTGTGTTCACATGGCCAATAACTTGCAGATCTGGGATAGAAACAGGTTTGTAGGATTCCAGCAACCATGCTCTTAACCACTGCACTATAGTTAGTTCACAAGCATGGCAATACAAATTTTTTTTTTTTTTTTTCGACGGTACGTGGGCCTCTCACTGTTGTGGCCTCTCCCGTTGCGGAGCACAGGCTCCGGACGTGCAGGCTCAGCAGCCATGGCTCACGGGCCCAGTCGCTCCGCGGCATGTGGGATCTTCCCGGACCGGGGCACGAACCCGTGTCCCCTGCATCGGCAGGCGGACTCTCAACCACTGCGCCACCAACGAAGCCCATGCAAATGTATTTTAATATACAACTTAAAGCTGAGTTTACCAGTCCTGTTAAACTTCTTGCTACAACCCAGCAATCTCTCATCCTGTCGATTCATTTGCACCTTGCACCATTTTATAGTTTCATTCTATTGGATCTTTGCCACTTATATATGCAATCACATATGGCCCAGTTTTTAAAATGAACTGTGGTTATGTGTGTAATCTTTGGATTTGAATGATTCTTAGTACCAGAAAGTATACTGAACTTTTGAAAAATATGGAAGCCTCTCCTCTCATAATTTGGTTGTTTTGACTTCAGAAAAACAAATGTACATTATCTTCAATAGTTTCCTTAAAATTCACCAGAACACTGATAAAAATCATGTATGCAATGATTTACATGAATGTATATATATGTAAATATATCTAAAATATATCTTTATCTTTAATACAACATTTTAATTTTAGCCTACAAAGAGGAAAACATTCCGAAGTCATCATTTCTCTTGCCTTTTTCCTTTCTCTCTCTTTCATTTTCACATCATAATTTGTTATGGACCTAATAGGGTTTAACTCTTGGCTGTGTCATTTATTAAGTATTTGGCCCTAGGCCAGATATTCAACCACTCCAAGTCTCCATTTTCTCACGTGGAAGTGAAGACTATAATGGTACCTACTTTTTTGGGTTCCTGTGAGGACTCAGATACATTGTGTAGAGCTAAGAATAGTGCCAGACACAGGTTCTCTCAATCTCAATGCAGTGGGCAGGAAAACTTCCTTGCTGGTCTTAGCATGTAGTTGGTTTAGAGCATTCAAATGTCTGTTCCCATCTCTTCTTCCCACCAATTGCCTTCTCTGCTTCATCTTTCCATGTTTTCCACTTTTCATGAAAATATGATTTGAAAGTATTCTTATGTGGCCCTTCTGACTAACCTTACAAATATGATCATTTCATTCACTCAAGTGTTTTCTCAACTTGTAAGTCATTTGTTTCTCACCGTTGCATCATTTTACAGTTCCTTTGTATATCAAGTTATATGTATTTTCAAATTATTTTTCCCACTCCTATTTCTTTGTGTGTGTTGTTGTTATGATGTTGTAGAGGATGTGTTGGGAGAATTAAGTTACAATTCATGCCCTGATACTAACTATCTGTGTTGCTTTGAACAAATCCTTTATGTTGTCTGGGTCTCATTTTTAACTTCTGGAAAATAGGGGATTGGGCTAAGAATGAAAGCTAACATTGAGTGTTTTCTGTGTGCTAGACACTTTTCCATACGTTTTATAATAACCTATGAAGTAAGCTCTGTGATTATGTCCATTTTACATGAGACACCTGGGGCTTACACTGCTAACTAATTTGTTTCACCTGAGCCAAGTCTTTCACATTTGAGTTTGCACTTTAATATCTATAATGATTCTAGAAGGTAATGAACTGCTTGGAATCTAGACTGACATTCTGTTCAGTTTTTTGTTTGTGTATTTTTTTATATATAATTTTTGCACAAAGCAGGGCCAATAGTCTTGATTACCTATCCACTTCAAAACGAAAATTGTTTAGGACTGCTTTGAGGAACTGTAGCTAACCAAACTTTGGGTAAGTTAAAAAAAAAAAAAAACCCTTATACATGCATTATCAACATTTTTGAAAGAATAAAACTCATGTAAAAAATATTTTGTTTCAGAAAGCATTTAAAAATATAAAACTCAGACTTTTGAATTCAAAATTCTTAGGGGATTCTTATTTCTTTCTATGGCTGTAGAACTAGGTCCCAGAGTAATGGATAAGATTTTTGTTGTTGTTGTTCTTAACCTTTAAGAATTTATGTTGACTTTGGAATAAATAGTTGTATTTTTGTCTCAAAAATCTGATAAAGATGGTAAATTGGTGTTTACACAGTTTGAGGAAAATAGACCATTAGAGAAGCCAGAGCTAGACCATCTTCTGAGCTGGTTAATTCTCCCATAATGTTAGGAAACTGAACAAATTTTAAAAGGTTCTAAGTTCTCTACTGCCTGCTTGAATTCCTGTCTCTAATGGGAATTATTCAGACCTCTGGAAAAGAGTATGAGTCTTTTTAGGGCTAGCCAAGATTCTAGAGAATTAAAACAAAATATTATCTAACCTTCAGAGCAAAATAGGTTTTCTTTTGTTTGATTTACCATACCTATCAACATTTCCTAGAATGTGATCCATAAAACACGATTTCTTTGAAAAAAGGATTCTGTGTTCAGATATATTTGGGTAACTCTGGGTGAAATAAAACTGAAAAAAAATGTTTTAAATTGTAGTTCCTCTCAGAGTATTTAGTATTGGAAATGCATTTAATTTTTTGATTGGCAAATTCTCGTTAAACACCTTCCAGGGCCAGACACTGTAGTAGCATTTGGGGCATAGAAGATGCATTATTCCTGCCTTTAGTGAAGTAAGGGCTTGGGAGAATCTCTTGTCATTCTGCAAGCAAATGTAAAGTATGCAGTTTCTCTTACTTTTTAGACCACAGGAATCTTTTCTTCCTTCTTTATAGTGGAGCACTTCTGGAGACTATCTTTCGGAGGAACATGCTTTGAGAAAATGTAGGACTACATTTACTAATAGATTCCCTTTATATGACTTTTCTTAGTGTTTTCCCTGAGAAGTCCAGATGCTAGAGAACAAGGCCAGGATGGAAGCAATGAAATAGACCCAACTGATGACTTTACACACCTAGGTTACCTAAGTGCACCCAGCCACGGTGAGGTCAGCACTGGGAACATAGGGACAAAATGGGACACAAGTACTTTGAAGTAGTGAAGTTTTTCAATGATTTAATATCAACAGAGATGCTGATGGATAGCATTTATATTTGGAATTTTTCAAAATATCAATTATCAGTTTGAATTCTAACCAGAGGGTGCATTATCTTTTTTTCTTCCTGGTGGTGGGGAGGTGACACCAGGAGATTTCTTTGTGCTCAGAGGATTAAAGAACTCTGGGTATCTTTTCTTTGTGGAGAAGAACCAAGGAGGCAAAGGTTTGAGATGGTGAGAGCAAAGGTGGTGGGTGAGAGAAGAACATGAATCAGGAACACAAGTTGCGGACCTGAAGTATTTCCAACCAGTACTATAAACTAGTCACTTTGCAGAAGTGTTGAGGGTTCTGTGGACAGCAGGTCTTACACTTGTATGTACGATTTTACATATAAATATGTAAGACCTGCTGTCCATGGAATGCTCAACACTGTTCTACAAAATGACTAGTTTATAGTACTGAGATGGTATCAGGAAAGGACAAGGCTTTCGATAGATCTGGATTTGAAACTGAGCTTCTTCATTTCTTATTGGGTGCCTGTGACATAATTATTATGCTCTCAACTATGTGCAAAAGTTCTGTGAAGGTTACAAAGATGGAACAAACAGGAACTTTGTCCTCAAAGAGCTAACGATTTGAATAGGAGATAAGGCATGTACTTTTACCTATGATATAAGGTAGAAAATGAATAAGGATCATAGAGATTATGCAGCACTATTCAAGCTTATATTTTCAGTTTACATTTCATTCCTTTGAAATAATAAGGGCCTTTCATTTGCATCTGAAGACTGTATCATAGTGAATCTAATTTCTTAAGAAAGAATACTTTGTTGCCAAACACACCGAAATCACACATATTTTTACTATGCCTGTTTCTAGCAAGTTTTGCTTTTATTTGTTACAATTAGGCATTAAACAGATAATGCTATTTCTACTCATAAACAATTTGAATAATTTGTATAGTACTTTCTAAGTTTCCACCTGCTTTCACATCTATTTTCTTATTTGTTCCTTGTAATGATTAGATGTGGTAGGAAAGGTACTAGCACTTCTTTTCAACACATGAAGAAACTGAGGCTCAAGATCATTCAGTGATTTACCCAAGTTCAGCAAATGAGGTAGAGTTGGAAATAAAACCACAGTTAATTGTTTCCAATTCCTGTGTTCTTTCTTGCAGATTGTGGTTTGCCAGCTTTTGGACTTCAGAATCTTAAAAAGGCCTCAAACTTATTCCAAGAGATTAGTGAATCCAAATATATACCAAAAATTAACTATAGTCTAAAGAAATACATTCTCACACATATATTCTCCATGCAGTTCAGATACTATTATGACAAAAAGATAATGTAATCTCAGTTAAAAATGTAATTAATTCATACTTTTTTTGTTGTTTTGCATTTTCTTCAACTATCATAACCAGTGTCCATTTATTATTATTATTATTATTATTAACACAGAAAAGGAATCCTTGATGCCTACTCCTCTAGAAGGAAAATCATCAACTATTTTAAATAGAATGCAAATCAATCAATTGAAAACAACACTGCAGAGGAAGCTTTTTTCTTTCTTGTCTTCCTTCCTTCCTTCCTTCCTCCCTCCCTCCCTCCCTTCCTCTCTTCCTTCCTTCCTTCTTTCCTTCCTGCTGGTCAATGCTTTGGAAGCCTGTGGTTTCTTTGTAGTCCAAAGTGCTATTTTTAGTCTGCACCCAAAGTCCTGGAATTCTCATATTGACACAGATGGCCAAATTTTCCTCTTGACCAAACTATTGGTGAGACAGGATACAGAAGTCTGTTTCTACCTTTATTTTTGTAATTGCTCTTAACATCTTATGAGATATTCTTAGAATATTTATGATTAGGTGATCCAGAAAAAAAATTATCCTATAATTTTATATCAGATTAAACTAAAAACTGGTTCTGCTACTGTAACATGAAATGATAAAATCTTTCCATTTAAGTCCTCAATTAAAAGAAGCAGCTTTTTAATTGAGATTAAAAAAAAAAAACTGTGCTATTTTAGGCCTGGAAAAGAACAATGGCAGACCATAGGGAAGAAAATCACACAAGAGCGACTTCCCTGGTGGTGCAGTGGTTGGAAGTCCACCTGCCAATGCAGGGGACATGGGTTCGAGCCCTGTCTGGGAAGATCCCACATTCCGCAGAGCAACGAAGCCCGTGTGCCACAACTACTGAAGCCCATGTACCTAGAGCCCGTGCTCTGCAACAAGAGAAGCCACCGCAATGAGAAGCCCGCGCCCCACAACGAAGAGTAGCCCCTGCTTGCCGCAACTAGAGAAAGCCTGTGCTCAGCAAAGAAGAACCAATGCAGACAAAAATAAATAAATTAATTATTAAAAAAAAAATCACACAAGAGAATGGTGAAATAGGAAGGAGAATCATATCAGCCCCCTCTTTCTATCCCCCTCTCCATTTGTCCCTCATTGCTAGAACACTTTTGATGGTGAAAGAAAATGCTATTAATAATTATGTTGTTATATATTGGACAGTCTGCCCCTAGGAAACTGGGAATCACGATCTTTTTACTTATCACAACAGAACCAAACATAAGAATCAGCTTCAGTAAGGTATGTTTTAAAACATTTGAAAAATTTTAGAATTCCTTTTCCACTCTCTCACACTTGAACTATGACTCCCTGTATTAGCAAAGTGGTATGCGTGCTTCGTTGCTTTATTGTTCAAAGACAGCAAGAATAGAATTCCCTTTAAAATATGTTTGAGTGGTACTCCCATTAATCCTTGTGTTTTAGTTTCATAAGTCTTAGTACTACAGATAAGTGGTTGACAAAAGCAAGTCTTGCCAAATATGCAAATAAGGGAGAATAATTTAAATATCTCTACTTAAAAATGAGTGTGTTCTATTTTTTAAGGAAGTAAAAAGGAAATTCAGTTCAAAAAGATATTTTTCTAAGAATTAATATAAATTTTCAAATTGTTTAACATCTTTTCCCATTTTTCTTCATTAAGTTCACCATTTCTTGTACGCTGCTTTTTTTCCATTAATTTAATTTGTTTGCATGTTGCCACTTCCTACTGGTTAATTATTGGCTAATTTATTTTAAAAAGATGAAAATGGTTGACTATTCTAAAGATTAAAAAGCAGACTTCTCCCCCACTAAAGTAGATGATGTGCTGAGACTCTTACAAAAATTCCAAAAGGAAATAATTCCAAGAAAATAATTTATAATTATTTTTAAAGAAAGAAAAAACACAATGTGCTTTAATACCCAGAAAAGATGGCTGACATAATCACATAAGTATTCTGACCATCTTTTCAGGAATTTAAGGAGACCAGTACTGGTAGATTATGTTTAGAACCTTTTTGCTATTGCAAGGAGAGGGAAGGCAGTTGGTAAATTTTAAAGAATATAGTAGGAAATATTTTTTCAGGATTTTAGATGGTTTAAGTTGTTTTTTATTTATGCAAAATTATATACTTTTAAAAATTTTGTGCTCTGCTTGCAAACAATTTTTCAGTCAACTCTCATTATTCATGGGGTTTATTTCTGTCACGTCACTATGAATACTGAATTAGTGAATACTGAAGTTCCACTCCTAGGCAAAATATAGAGTTAAGTTCCTGTGAATCTCTGGTCACAACTTTTTTTTTTTTTTAACATCTTTATTGGAGTGTAATTGCATTACAATGGTGTGTTAGTTTCTGCTTTATAACAAAGTGAATCAGTTATACATATACGTATGTTCCCATATCTCTTCCCTCTTGTGTCTCCCTCCCTCCCACCCTCCCTATCCCAACCCTCTAGGTGGTCACAAAGCACTGAGCTGATCTCCCTGTGCTATGCGGCTGCTTCCCACTAGCTATCTATTTTACGTTTGGTAGTGTATATATGTGCATGCCACTCTCTCACTTGTCCCAGCTTACACTTCCCCCTCCCCATATCCTCAAGTTCATTTTCTAGTAGGTCTGTGTCTTTATTCCCGTCTTGCCCCTAGGTTCTTCATGACCATTTTTTTTCCTTAGATTATATATATATGTGTTAGCACATGGCATTTGTTTTTCTCTTCCTGACTTACTTCACTCTGTATGACAGAGTCTAGGTCCATCCACCTCGCTACAAATAACTCAATTTGGTTTCTTTTTATGGCTGAGTAATATTCCATTGTATATATGTGCCACATCTTCTTTATCCATTCATCTGTCAGTGGACACTTAGGTTACTTCCATGTCCTGGCTATCGTAAATACAGCTGCAATGAACATTTTGGTACATGTCTCTTTTTGAATTATGGTTTTCTCAGGGTATATGCGCAGTAGTGGGATTGCTGGGTCATATGGTAGTTCTATTTTTAGGTTTTTAAGGAACTTCCATACTGTTTTCCATAGTGGCTGTATCAATTTACAATCCCACCAACAGTGCAAGAGGGTTCCCTTTTCTCCACACCCTCTCCAGCATTTATCGTTTGTGGATTTTTTGATGATGGTCATTCTAACCAGTGTGAGATATCTCATTGTAGTTTTGATTTGCATTTCTCTAATGATTAATGATGTTGAGCATTCTTTCATGTGTTTGTTGGCAATCTGTATATCTTCTTTGGAGAAATGTCTGTTTAGGTCTTCTGCCCATTTTTGGATTGGGTTGTTTGTTTTCTTGATATTGAGCTACATGAGCTGCTTGTAAATTTTGGAGATTAATCCTTTGTCAGTTGCTTCATTTGCAAATATTTTCTCCCATTCTGAGAGTTGTCTTTTGGTCTTGTTTATGGTTTCCTTTGCTGTGCAAAAGCTTTGAAGTTTCATTAGGTCCCATTTGTTTATTTTTGTTTTTATTTCCATTTCTCTAGGAGGTGGGTCAAAAAGGATCTTGCTGTGATTTATGTCATAGAGTGTTATGCCTATGTTTTCCTCTAAGAGTTTGAGGGTGTCTGGCCTTACATTTAGGTCTTTAACCCATTTTGACTTTATTTTGTGTATGGTATTAGGCAGTGTTCTAATTTCATACTTTTACAAGTAACTGTCCAGTTTTCCCAGCACCACTTTTTGAAGAGGCTCTTTCTTCCACTGTATATTCTTGCCTCCTTTATCCAAGAAAAGGTGACCATATGTGTGTGGGTTTATCTCTGAGCTTTCTATCCTATTCCATTGATCTATCTTTCTGTTTTTGTGCCAGTACCATACTGTCTTGATTACTGTAGCTTTGTAGTATAATCTGAAGTCAGGTAGTCTGATTCCTCCAACCCCGTTTTTCTTTCTCAAGATTGCTTTGGCTATTCAGGGTCTTTAGTGTTTCCATACAAATTGTGAAATTTTTTGTTCTAGTTCTGTGAAAAATGCCAGTGGTATTGATAGGGATTGCATTGAATCTGTAGATTGCTTTGGGTAGTAGAGTCATTTTCACAATGTTGATTCTTCCAATCCAAGAACATGGTATATCTCTCCATCTATTTGTATCATCTTTAATTTCTTTCATCAGTGTCTTATAATTTTCTGCATACAGGTCTTTTGTCTCCTTAGGTAGGTTTATTCCTAGATATTTTATTCTTTTTGTTGCAATGGTAAATGGGAGTGATTTCTTAATTTCACTTTCAGATTTTTCATCATTATATAGGAATGCTAGAGATTTCTGTGCATTAACCTTGTATCCTTCTACTTTACCAAATTCATTGATTAGTTCTAGTAGTTTTCTGGTAGCATCTTTAGGATTCTCTATGTATAGTGTCATGTCATCCTCAAACATTGACAGCTGTACTTCTTCATTTACGATTTGGATTCCTTTTATTTCTTTTTCTCCTCTGATTGCTGTGGCTAAAACTTCCAAAACTATGTTGAATAATAGTGGTGAGAGTGAGCAACCTTTTCTTGTTCCTGATCTTAGTGGAAATAATTTCAGTTTTTCACCATTGAGAATGATGTTGGCAGTGGGTTTGTCATTTATAGCCTTTATTATGTTGAGGAAAGTTCCCTCTATGCCTACTTTCTGCAGGGTTTTTATCATAATTTTGTGTTGAATTTTGTTGAAAGCTTTCTCTGCATCTATTGAGATGATCATATGGTTTTTATTCTTCAATTTGTTAATATGGTGTATCACGTTGATTGATTTGTGTATATTGAAGAATCCTTGCATTCCTGGGATAAACCCCAGTTGATCATAGTGTATGATCATAGTAATGTGCTGTTGGATTCTGTTTGCTAGTATTTTGTTGAGGATTTCTGCATCTATGTTCATCAGTGATATTGGCCTGTTGTTTTCTTTTTTTGTGACATCTTTGTCTGGTTTTGGTATCAGGGTGATGGTAGTCTCATAGAATGAGTTTGGGAGTGTTCCTCCCTCTGCTATATTTTGGAAGAGTTTGAGAAGGATTGGTGTTAGCTGTTCTGTAAATGTTTGATAGAATTCGCCTATGAAGCCATCTAGTCCTGGGCTTTTGTTTGTTAGAAGATTTATTTTTTTATTTTTTTACATCTTTATTGGGGTATAATTGCTTTACAATGGTGTGTTAGTTTCTGCTTTATAACAAAGTGAATCAGTCATACATAAACATATGTTCCCATATGTCTTCCCTGTTGCGTCTCCCTCCCTCCCACACTCCCCATCCCACCCCTCCAGGCTGTCACAAAGCACCGAGCCAATATCCCTGTGCCATGCAGCTGCTTCCCACTAGCTATCTACCTCACTGCGTTTGTTAGTGTGTATATGCCCATGACTCTCTCTCGCCCTGTCACAGCTCACCCTTCCCCCTCCCCATAACCTCAAGTCTGTTCTCTAAGAGGTCTGCGTCTTTATTCCTGCTTTACCCCTAGGTTTTTCATGACATTTTTTTTTTCTTAAATTCCATATATATGTGTTAGCATACGGTATTTGTCTCTCTCTTTCTGACTTACTTCACTCTGTATGACAGACTCTAGGTCTATCCACCTCATTACAAATAGCTCAATTTCGTTTCTTTTTATGGCTGAGTAATATTCCATTGTATATATGTGCCACATCTTCTTTATCCATTCATCCAATGACGGGCATTTAGGTTGTTTCCATCTCCGGGCTATTGTAAATAGAGCTGCAATGAACATTTTGGTACATGTCTCTTTTTGAATTATGGTTTTCTCAGGGTATATGCCCAGTAGTGGGATTGCTGGGTCATATGGTAGTTCTATTTGTAGCTTTTTAAGGAACCTCCATACTGTTCTCCACAGTGGCTGTATCAATTTACATTCCCACCAACAGTGTAAGAGGGTTCCCTTTTCTCCACACCCTCTCCAGCATTTATTGTTTCTAGATTTTTTGATGATGGCCATTCTGACTGGTGTGAGATGATATCTCATTGTAGTTTTGATTTGCATTTCTCTAATGATTAGTGATGTTGAGCATTCTTTCATGTGTTTGTTGGCAGTCTGTATATCTTCTTTGGAGAAATGTCTATTTAGGTCTTCTGCCCATTTTTGGATTGGGTTGTTTGTTTTCTTGTTATTGAGCTGTATGAGCTGCTTGTAAATTTTGGAGATTAATCCTTTGTCGGTTGCTTCATTTGCAAATATTTTCTCCCATTCTGAGGGTTGTCTTTTGGTCTTGTTTATGGTTTCCTTTGCTGTGCAAAAGCTTTGAAGTTTCATTAGGTCCCATTTGTTTATTTTTGTTTTTATTCCCATTACTCTAGGAGGTGGGTCAAAAAGGATCTTGCTTTGATTTATGTCATAGAGTGTTCTGCCTATGTTTTCCTCTAAGAGTTTGATAGTTTCTGGCCTTACATTTAGGTCTTTAATCCATTTTGAGCTTATTTTTGTGTATGGTGTTAGGGAGTGATCTAATCTCATACTTTTACATGTACCTGTCCAGTTTTCCCAGCACCACGTATTGAAGAGGCTGTCCTTTCTCCATTGTACATTACTGCCACCTTTATCAAAGATAAGGTGTCCATATGTGCATGGGTTTATCTCTGGGCTTTCTATCCTGTTCCATTGATCTATCTTTCTGTTTTTGTGCCAGTACCATACCGTCTTGATGACTGTAGCTTTGTAGTATAGTCTGAAGTCAGGGAGCCTGATTCCTCCAGTTCCTTCTTTCGTTCTCAAGATTGCTTTGGCTATTCGGGGTCTTTTGTGTTTCCATACAAATTGTGAAATTTTTTGTTCTAGTTCTGTGAAAAATGCCAGTGGTAGTTTGATAGGGATTGCATTGAATCTATAGATTGCTTTGGGTAGTAGAGTCATTTTCACAATGTTGATTCTTCCAATCCAAGAACATGGTATATCTCTCCATCTA
This sequence comes from Lagenorhynchus albirostris, assembly GCF_949774975.1. Classification (NCBI taxonomy): domain Eukaryota; kingdom Metazoa; phylum Chordata; class Mammalia; order Artiodactyla; family Delphinidae; genus Lagenorhynchus; species Lagenorhynchus albirostris. Next base: position 103,385,708 of record NC_083098.1, on the reverse strand, counting down.
TTTATATCATCTTTAATTTCTTTCATCAGTGTCTTATAATTTTCTGCATACAGGTCTTTTGTCTCCTTAGCTAGGTTTATTCCTAGATATTTTATTCTTTTTGTTGCAATGGTAAATGGGAGTGTTTTCTTGATTTCACTTTCAGATTTTTCATCATTAGTATATAGGAATGCCAGAGATTTCTGTGCATTAATTTTGTATCCTGCCACTTTACCAAATTCATTGATTAGCTCTAGTAGTTTTCTGGTAGCATCTTTAGGGTTCTCTATGTATAGGATCATGTCATCTGCAAACAGTGACAGCTTTACTTCTTCTTTTCCAATTTGGATTCCTTTTATTTCCTTTTCTTCTCTGATTGCTGTGGCTAAAACTTCCAAAACAATGTTGAATAATAGTGGTGAGAGTGGGCAACCTTGTCTTGTTCCTGATCTTAGTGGAAATGCTTTCAGTTTTTCACCATTGAGGATGATGTTTGCTGTGGGCTTTTCATATATGGTCTTTATTATGCTGAGGAAAGTTCCCTCTATGCCTACTTTCTGCAGGGTTTTTATCATAAATGGGTGTTGAATTTTGTCAAAAGCTTTCTCTGCATCTATTGAGATGATCATATGGTTTTTCTCCTTCAGTTTGTTAATATGGTTTATCACATTGATAGATTTGCGTATATTGAAGAATCCTTGCATTCCTGGAATAAACCCCACTTGATCATGGTGTATGATCCTTTTAATGTGCTGTTGGATTCTGTTTGCTAGTATTTTGTTGAGGATTTTTGCATCTATGTTCATCAGTGATATTGGCCTGTAGTTTTCTTTCTTTGTGACATCCTTGTCTGGTTTTGGTATCAAGGTGATGGTGGCCTCGTAGAAGGAGTTAGGGAGTGGTCCTCCCTCTGCTATATTTTGGAAGAGTTTGAGAAGGATAGGTGTTAGCTCTTCTCTAAATGTTTGATAGAATTCGCCTGTGAAGCCATCTGGTCCTGGGCTTTTCTTTGTTGGAAGATTTTTAATCACAGTTTCAATTTCAGTGCTTGTGATTGGTCTGTTCATATTTTCTATTTCTTCCTGATTCAGTCTTGGCAGGTTGTGCATTTCTAAGAATTTGTCCATTTCTTCCAGATTGTCCATTTTATTGGCATAGAGTTGCTTGTAGTAATCTTTCATGATCTCTTTTAACTCTGCAGTGTCAGTTGTTACCTCTCCTTTTTCATTTCTAATTCTATTGATTTGAGTCTTCTCCCTTTTTTTCTTGATGAGTCTGGCTAGTGGTTTATCTATTTTGTTTATCTTCTCAAAGAACCAGCTTTTAGTTTTATTGATCTTTGCTATTGTTTCCTTCATTTCTTTTTCATTTATTTCTGATCTGATTTTTATGATTTCTTTCCTTCTGCTAGCTTTGGGGTTTTTTTGTTCTTCTTTCTCTAATTGCTTGAGGTGCAAGGTTAGGTTGTTTATTCGAGATGTTTCCTGCTTCTTAAGGTGGGCTTGTATTGCTATAAACTTCCCCCTTAGAACTGCTTTTGCTGCATCCCACAGGTTTTGGGTCGTTGTATCTCCATTGTCATTTGTTTCTAGGTATTTTTTGATTTCCTCTTTGATTTCTTCAGTGATCTCTTCATTATTAAGTAGTGTATTGTTTAGCCTCCATGTGTTTGTATTTTTTACAGATCTTTTCCTGTAATTGATATCTAGTCTCATGGCGTTGTGGTCAGAAAAGATACTTGATACAATTTCAATTTTCTTAAATTTACCAAGGCTTGATTTGTGACCTAAGATATGATCTATCCTGGAGAATGTTCCATGAGCACTTGAGAAAAATGTGTATTCTGTTGTTTTTGGATGGAGTGTCCTATAAATATCAATTAAGTCCATCTTGTTTAATGTATCATTTAAAGCTTGTGTTTCCTTATTTATTTTCATTTTGGATGATCTGTCCATGGGTGAAAGTGGGGTGTTTAAGTCCCCTACTATGAATGTGTTACTGTCGATTTCCCCTTTTATGGCTGTTAGTATTTGCCTAATGTATTGAGGTGCTCCTATGTTGGGTGCATAAATATTTACAATTGTTATATCTTCTTCTTGGATCGATCCCTTGATCATTATGTAGTGTTCTTCTTTGTCTCTTTTAATAGTCCTTATTTTAAAGTCTATTTTGTCTGATATGAGAATTGCTACTCCAGCTTTCTTTTGGCTTCCATTTGCATGGAATATCTTTTTCCATCCCCTTACTTTCAGTCTGTATGTGTCTCTAGGTCTGAAGTGGGTCTCTTGTAGACAGCATATATAAGGGTCTTGTTTTTGTATCCATTCAGCTAATCTGTGTCTTTTGGTGGGAGCATTTAGTCCATTTACATTTAAGGTAATTATCGATATGTATGTTCCTATTCCCATTTTCTTAATTGTTTTGGGTTCGTTATTATAGGTCTTTTCCTTCTCTTGTGTTTCTTGCCTAGAGAAGATCCTTTAGCATTTGTTGTTAAGCTGGTTTGGTGGTGCTGAACTCTCTCAGCTTTTGCTTGTCTGTAAAGGTTTTAATTTCTCCGTCAAATCTGAATTGTTAGAAGATTTTTAATCACAGTTTCAATTTCAGTGCTTGTGATTGGTCTGTTCATATTTTTGATTTCTTCCTGGTTCAGTCTTGGCACATTGTGCATTTCTAAGAATTTGTCCATTTCTTCCAGGCTGTCCATTTTATTGGCATAGAGTTACTTGTAGTAATCTCTCATGATCCTTTGTATTTCTGCAGTGTCAGTTGTTACTTCTTCTTCATTTCTAATTGTATTGATTTGAGTCTTCTCCCTTTTTTTCTTGATGAGTCTGGCTAAAGGTTTACCAATTTTGTTTATCTTCTCAAAGAACCAGATTTTAGTTTTATTGATCTTTGCTATCGTTTCCTTCATTTCTTTTTCATTTATTTCTGATCTAATCTTTATGATTTCTTTCCTTCTGCTAACTTCGGGGTTTTTTTTTTCTACTTTCTCTAATTGCTTTAGGTGTAAGTTTAGGTTATTTATTTGAGATATTTCTTGTTTCTTAAGGTAGGATTGTATTGCTAGAAACTTCCCTCTTAGAACTGCTTTTGCTGCATCCCATAGGTTTTGGGTCATCATGTTTTCATTGTCATTTGTTTCTAGGTATTTTTTGATTTCCTCTTCGATTTCTTCAGTGATCTCTTGTTTATTAAGTAGTGTATTGTTTAGCCTCCATGTGTTTTTATTTTTTACAGATTTTTCCTGTAATTGATATCTAGTCTCATAGCATTGTGGTCAGAAAAGATACTTGATTCGATTTCAATTTTCTTAAATTTACCAAGGCTTGATTTGTGACCCAAGATATGGTCTATCCTGGAGAATGTTCCATGAGCACTTGAGAAGAATGCATATTCTGTTGTTTTTGGATGGAGTGTCCTATAAATATCAATTAAGTCCACCTTGTTTAATATATCATTTAAAGCTTGTGTTTCCTTATTTACTTTCATTTTGGATGATCTGTCCACTGGTGAAAGTGGGTTGTTAAAGTCCCCTACTATGACTGTTTTACTGTTGGTTTCCCCTTTTATGGCTGTTAGTATTTGCCTTATGTATTGAGGTGCTCCTATGTTGGCTGCATAAATATTTACAATTATTATACCTCCTTCTTGGATCAATCCCTTGATCCTTATGTAGTGTCCTTCTTTGTCTCTTGTAATAGTCTTTATTTTAAAGTCTGTTGTGTCTGATATGAGAATTGCTACCCCAGCTTTCTTTTGATTTCCATTTGCTTGGAATATCTTTCTCCATCCCCTCACTTTCAGTCTGTATGTGTCCCTAGGTCTGAAGTGGGTCTCTTGTAGACAGCATATATACGGGTCTTGTTTTTGTATCCATTCAGCCAGTCTATGTCTTTTGGTTGGAGCATTTAATCCATTTACATTTAAGGTAATTATCGATATGTATGTTCCCATTACCATTTTCTTAATTGTTTTGGGTTTGTTATTGTAGATCTTTTCCTTCCCTTGTGTTTCCTGCCTAGAGAAGTTCCTTTAGCATTTGTTGTAAAGCTGGTTTGGTGGTGCTGAATTCTCTTAGCTTTTGCTTGTCTGTAAAGCTTTTAATTTCTCCATCAAATCTGAATGAGATGCTAGCTGGGTAGACTAATCTTGGTTATAGGTTTTCCTCCTTCATCACTTTTAATATGTCCTGCCAGTCCCTTCTGGCTTGCAGAGTTTCTGCTGAAAGATCAGCTGTTAACCTTATGGGGATTCCCTTATGTGTTACTTGTTGTTTTTCCCTTGCTGCTTTTAATATTTTTTCTTTGTATTAATTTTTGATAGTTTTATTAATATGTGTCTTGGCGTGTTTCTCCTTGGATTTATCTTGTATGGGACTCTGTGCTTCCTGGACTTGATTGACTATTTCCTTTCCCATATTAGGGAAGTTTTCAACTATAATCTCTTCAAATATTTTCTCAGTCCCTTTCTTTTTCTCTTCTTCTTCTGGGACCCCTATAATTCGAATGTTGGTGTGTTAAATGTTGTCCCAGAGGTCTCTGAGACTGTCCTCAGTTCTTTTCATTCTTTTTTCTCTATTCTGCTCTGCAGTACTTATTTCCACTATTTTATCTTCCTGGTCACTTATCTGTTCTTCTGCCTCAGTTATTCTGCTATTGATCCCTTCTAGAGAATTTTTAATTTCATTTATTGTGTTGTTCATCACTGTTTGTTTGCTCTTTAGTTATTCTTGGGCCTTGTTAAATGTTTCTTGTATATTCTCTATTCTATTTACAATATTTTGGATCATCTTTACTATCATTTTTCTGAATTCTTTTTCAGGTAGACTGCCTATTTCCTCTTCATTTGTTAGGTCTGGTTGGTTTTTGCCTTTCTCCTTCATCTGCTGTTTGTTTTCCTGTTTTCTTATTTTGATTAACTTACTGTGTTAGGGGTCTCCTTTTCGCAGGCTGCAGGTTCGTAGTTCTTGTTGTTTTTGGTGTCTGTACCCAGTGGCTAAAGTTGGTTCAGTGGATTGTGTAGGTTTCCTGATGGAGGGGACTAGTGCTTGTGTTCTGGTGGATGAGGCTGGATCTTGTCTTTCTGGTGGGCAGGTCCACGTCTGGTGGTGTGTTTTGGGGTGTCTGTGGCTTTATTATGATTTTAGGCAGCCTCTCTGCTAATGGATGGGGTTGTGTTCCTGTCTTGCTAGTTGTTTGGCATAGGGTGTCCTGCACTGTAGCTTGCCAGTCGTTGAGTGAAGCTGGGTCTTCGCATTGAGTTGGAGATCTGTGGGAGATTTTCTCCATTTGATATTACGTGGAGCTGGGAGGTCTCTTGTGGACCAGTGTCCTGAGCTTGGCTCTCCCACCTCAGAGGCACAGCCCTGACGCCTGGCTGGAGCATCAAGTGCCTGTCACTCACATGGCTCAGAATAAAAGGGAGAAAAAATAGAAAAAGAAAGAAAGAAAGAGAGGGAAAGAAAGAAGATAAGATAAAATAAAGTAAAATAAAATAAACTTATTAAAATAAAAAATAATTATTAAGAAAAAAATTTTTTAAAAGAAAAAAAAAAACAGAAGATGGACAGACAGAACCCTGGGACAAATGGTAAAAGCAAAGCTATACAGACAAAATCACAGACAGAAGCATACACATACACACACTCACCAAAAGAGAAGAAGTGGAAAAAAATATATATATCTTTGCTCTCAAAGTCCACCTCCTCAATTTGGGATGATTCGTTGTCTATTCAGGTATTCTACAGATGCAGGGTACATCAAGTTGATTGTGGAGATTTACTCCAGTGTTCCTGAGGCTGCTGGGAGACGTTTCCCTGTCTCTCCTTCGTTCACACAGCTCCCGGGGTTCAGCTTTGGATTTGGCCCTGCCTCTGCATTTAGGTCACCTGAGGGTGTCTGTTCTCTGAGACAGGACGGGGTTAAAGGAGCAGCTGATTCGGGGGCTCTCGCTCATTCAGGCCGGGGGGAGGGAGGGGTATGGATGCAGGGCGAATCTGTGGCGGCAGAGGCCAGCGTGACTTTGCAACAGCGTGAGGCGCGCCGTGCGTTCTCCCGGGGAAGTTGTCCCTGGATCCCGGGACCCTGGCAGTGGCGGGCTGCACAGGCTTCCCGGAAGGGAGGTGTGGATAGTGACCTGTGGTCTCACACAGGCTTCTTGGTGGCAGCAGCAGCAGCTTTAGCGTCCCATGCCCGTCTCTGGGGTCCGCGCTGATAGCCACGGCTAGCACCCGTCTCTGGAGCTCCTTTAAGGGGCGCTCTGAATCCCCTCTCCTCGCGTACCAGGAAACAAAGAGACAAGAAAAAGTCTCTTGCCTCTTCGGCAGCTCCAGACTTTTTCCCGGACTCCCTCCCGGCTAGCTGTGGCGCACTAGCCCCCTTCAGGCTGTGTTTAGGCAGCCAACCCCAGTCCTCTCCCTGCGCTCCGACCGAAGCCCGAGCCTCAGCTCCCAGCCCCCGCCCGCCCTGGCGGGCGAGCAGAAAAGCCTCTCGGGCTGCTGTGTACTGGTCGGCACTGATCCTCTGTGCGGGAATCTCTCCGCTTTGCCCTCCGCACCCCTCTTGTTGCGCTCTCCTCTGCAGCTCCGAGGCTCCCCGCCTCCGCCACCCGCAGTGTCTGCCCGGGAAGGGGCTTCCTAGTGTGTGGAAACCTTTTCTCCTTCACAGCTCCCTCCCAGATGTGCAGGTCCCGTCCCTATCCTGTCTCTGATTTTTCTTTTTTTCTTTTTTTGCCCTACCCAGGTACGTGGGGAGTTTCTTGCCTTTTGGGAGGTCTGAGATCTTCTGCCAGCATTCAGTAGGTGTTCTGTAGGAGCTGTTCCACGTGTAGATGTATTTCTGATGTATTTGTGGAGAGGAAGGTGATCTCTGTGTCTTACTCTTCCGCCATCTTGAAGCTCCTCTTCAGGTCACAACATTTTTATCAACTTATCAATATATAACCTTGTTTTTAATAGGTGTTTCATTTAAAAAATTTTTTTATTGGAGTATAATTGCTTTACAATGGTGTGTTAGTTTCTGCTGTACAGCAAAGTGAATCAGCTATACATATACATATATTCCCTCTTTTTTGGATTTCCTTCCCATTTAGGTCACCACTGAGCAATGAGTAGAGCACCCTGTGCTATACAGTAGGTTCTTGTTAGTTATCTGTTTTATACATAGTAGTGCATATATGTCAATCCCAAACTCCCAATTCATCCCACCATCTCCTTCCCCCTTGGGATCCATATGCTTGTTCTCTATGTCTGTGTCCTTATTTCTTTTTCTCTTTTTTTTTTTTTTTTTTTTTGCGGTACGCAGGCCTCTCACTGTTGTGGCCTCTCCCGTTGCGGAGCACAGGCTCCGGACGTGCAGGCTCAGCGGCCATGGCTCATGGGACCAGCTACTCTGCGGCATGTGGGAACTTCCCAGACCGGGGCATGAACCCTTGTCCCCTGCATCGGCGGCGAACTCTCAACCACTGCACCACCAGGGAAGCCCCCTATTTCTGCTTTGCAAATAAGTTCATCTGTATCATTTTTCTAGATTCCAAATACAAGCAATATTATATGATGTTTATTTTTCTCTTTCTGACTTACTTCACTCTGTATGACAGTCTCTAGGTCTATTCACATCTCTGCAAATGGCACAATTTCATTCCTTTGTGTGGCTGAGTAATATTCCATTGTACATATGTACCACATCTTCTTTATCCATTCCTCTGCTGATGGACATTTAGGTGGCTTCCATGTCCTGCCTATTGTAAGTAGTGCTGCAGTGAACATCAGGGTGCAAGTAACGTTTTTATTGGAGTATAATTGCTTTACAATGGTGTGTTAGTTTCTGCTTTATAAAAAAGTGAATCAGTTATGTATATACATATGTCCCCATATCTCTTCACTCTTGCCTCTCCCTCCCTCCCACCCTCCCTATCCCACCCTTCTAGCTGATCATAAAGCACCGAGCTGATATCCCTGTGCTATGCAACTGCTTCCCACTAGCTACCTATTTTACATTTGGTATTGTATATATGTCCATGCCGCTCTCTCACTTTGTCCCAGCTTACCCTTCCCCCTCCCCATATCCTCAAGTCCATTCTCTAGTAGGTCTGCGTCTTTATTCCCTTCTTGCCCCTAGGTTCTTCATGACCATTTTCTTTTTTTTAGATTCCATATATATGTGTTAACATACAGTATTTGTTTTTCTCTTCCTGACTTACTTCACTCTGTATGACAGACTCTAGGTTCATCCACCTCACTACAAATAACTCAATTTGGTTTCTTTTTATGACTGAGTAATATTCCATTGTATATATGTGCCACATCTTCTTTATCCATTCATCTGTTGATGGACACTTAGGCTGCTTCCATGTCCTGGCTATTGTAAATAGAGCTGCAATGAACATTGTGGTATATGACTCTTTTTGAATTATGGTTTTCTCAGGTTATATGCCCAGTGGTGGGATTGTTAGGTCACACTGTAGTTCTATTTTTAGTTTTTTTGAGGAACCACCATACTGTTTTCCATAGTGGCTGTATCAATTTACATTCCCACCAACAGTGCAAGAGGGTTCCCTTTTCTCCACACCCTCTCCAACATTTATTGTTTGTAGATTTTTTTGATGATGGCCATTCTGACTGATGTGAGGTATACCTCATTGTAGTTTTGATTTGCATTTCACTAATAATTAGTGATGCAGAGCATCTTTTCATGTGCCTCTTGGCCATCTATATATCTTTGTAGAAATGTCTGTTTAGTTCTCCTGCCCATTTTTTGATTGAGTTGTTTGTTTTTTTGATATTGAGCAGCATGAGCTGTTTATATATTGTGGAGATTAATCCTTTGTCCATTCATTCATTTGCAAATATTTTCTCCTAATCTGAGGGTTGTCTTTTCATCTTGTTTATGGTTTCCTTTGCTGTGCAAAAGCTTTTAAGTTTCATTAGGTCCCATTTGTTTATTTTTGTTTTTATTTCCATTTCTCTAGGAGGTGGATCAAAAAAAGATCTTGCTGTGATTTATGTCAGAGAGTGTTCTTCCTGTGTTTTCCTCGAAGAGTTTTATAGTGTCTCATCTTACATTTAGGTCTTTAATCTATTTTGAGTTTAGTTTTGTGTATGGTGTTAGGGAGTGTTCTAATTTCATTCTTTTACATGTAGCTGTCCAGTTTTCCCAGCACCACTTATTGAAGAGGCTGTCTTTTCTCCACTGTATATCCTTGCCTCCTTTGTCATAGATTAGTTGACCATAGGTGTGTGAGTGTATTTCTGGGCTTTCTATCCTGTTCCATTGATCTGTATTTCTGTTTTTATGCCAGTACCATACTGTCTTGATTACTGTAGCTTTGTAGTATAGTCTGAAGTCATGGAGTCTGATTCCACCAGCTCCGCTTTTTTCCCTCAAGACTGCTTTGGCTACTCAGGGTCTTTTGTGTCTCCATACAAATTTTAAGATTTTTTGTTCTGGATCTGTAAAAAATGCCATTGGTCATTTGATAGGGATTGCATTGAATTTGTAGATTGCTTTGGGTAGTATAGTCATTTTCACAATATTGATTCTTCAAATCCAAGGACATGATATATCTATCCATCTGTTGGTATCATCTTTAATTTCTTTCATCAACATCTTAGAGTTTTCTGCATACAGTTCTTTTGTCTCCCTAGGTAGGTTTATTCCTAGGTATTTTATTCTTTTTGTTGCAGTGGTAAATGGGAGTGTTTCATTAATTTCTCTGTCAGATTTTTCATCATTAGTGCATAGGAATGCAAGAGATTTCTGTGCATTAATTTTGTACCCTGCAACTTTACCAAATTCATTGATTAGCTCCAGTAGTTTTCTGGTGGCATCTTTAGGATTCTCTATGTATAGTATCGTGTCATCTGCAAACAGTGACAGTTTTACTTCTTCTTTTCCAATTTGTATTTCTTTTATTTATTTTTTTTCTCTGATTGCTGTGGCTAGGACGTCCAAAACTATGTTGAATAATAGTGGTTCAACACTATTGAGTGGATATCCTTGTCTTCTTCCTGATCTTAGAGGAAATGCTTTCAGTTTTTCACCATTGAGAATGATGTTTGCTGTGGGTTTGTCGTATATGGCCTTTATTACGTTGAGGTAGGTTCCCTCTATGCCCTTTCTGGAGTTTTTATCATAAATTGGTGTTGAATTTTGTCAAAGGCTTTTTCTGCATCTATTGAGATGATCATATGGTTTTTATTCTTCAAGTTGTTAATATGGTGTATCACATTGATTGATTTGCATATATTGAAGAATCCTTGCATCCCTGGGATAAATCCCACTTAATCATGGTGTATGATCCTTTTAATGTGTTGGATTCTGTTTGCTAGTATTTTGTTGAGGATTTTGCATCTATATTCATCAGTGATATTGATCTGTAATTTTCTTGTTTTGTAGTATCTATGTCTGGTTTTGGTATCAGGGTGATTGTGCCCTCGTAGAATGAGTTTGGGAGTGTTCCTTCCTCCAGAATTTTTTGGAAGAGTTTGACAAGGATGGGTGTTAGCTCTTCTCTAAATGTTTGATAGATTTTGCCTGTGGAGCCATCTGGTCCTGGACTTTTCTTTGTTGGAAGATTTTCAGTCACAGTTTCAATTTCATTACTTGTAGTTGGTCTGTTCATATTTTCTATTTCTTCCTGGTTCAGTCTTGGAAGGTTATACCTTTCTAAGGATTTGTCCATTTCCTCCAGGTTGTCCATTTTATTGGCATAGAGTTGCTTGTAGTAGTCTCTTAGGATGCTTTGTATTTCTGCAGTGTCTTTTGAAACCTCTCCTTTTTCATTTCTAATTTTATTGATTTGAGTCCTCTCCCTCTTTTTCTTGATGAGTCTGGCTAATGGTTTTTCAATTTTGTTTATCTTCTCAAAGAACCAGCTTTTAGTTTTATTGATCTTTGCTATTGTTTTCTTTGTTTCTATTTCATTTATTTCTGCTCTGATCTTTATGATTTCTTTCCTTCTGCTAACTTTGGGTTTTGTTTGTTCTTCTTTCTCTAGTTCCTTTAGGTGTAAGTTTAGATTGTTTATTTGAGATTTTTCTTGTTCCTTGAGGTAGGCTTTTATAGCTATAAACTTCCCTCTTAGAACTACTTTTGCTGCATTCCGTATGTTTTGGATTGTTTTGTATTCATTGTCATTTGTCTCTAGGTATTTTTTGATTCCCTCTTTGATTTCTTCAGTGATCTCTTGGTTATTTATTAACGTATTGTTTAGCCTCCATGTGTTTGTGTGTTTTACGTTTTTTTCCCTATATTTGATTTCTAATCTCATAAAGTTGTGGTCAGAAGAGATGCTTGATATGATTTCAGTTTTCTTAAATTTACTGAGGCTTGATTTGTGACCACGATATGAACTATCCTGCAGAATATTCTGTGTGCACTTGAGAAGAAAGTGTAATCTGTTGTTTTTGAATGGAATGTCCTGTAAATATCAATTAAATCTATGTGGTCTATTGTGTCATTTAAAGCTTGTGTTTTCCTCATTAATTTTCTGTTTGGATGATCTGTCCATTTGTGTTAAGTGAGGTGTTAAAGTCCCCCACTATTATTGTGTTACTGTCGATTTCCTCTTTTATAGCTGTTAGCAATTGCCTTATGTATTGAGGTGCTCCTATGTTGGGTGCATATATATTTATAATTGTTATATCTTCTTCTTGGTTTGATCCTGTGATCATTATGTAGTGTCCTTCCTTGTCTCTTGTAACATTCTTTATTTTAAAGTCTATTTTATCTGATATGAGTATTGCTGCTCCAGCTTTCTTTTGATTTCCATTTGCATGGAATATCTTTTTCCATCCCCTCACTTTCAGTCTGTATGTGTCCCTAGGTCTGAAGTGGGTCTCTTGTAGACAGCATATATATGGGTCATGTTTTTGTATCCATTCAGCAAGCCTGTGTCTTTTGGTTGGAGCATTTAATCCATTCACGTTTAAGGTAATTGTCGATATATGTGTTCCTATTACCATTTTCTTAATTGTTTTGGGGTTTTTTTTTGTAAGTCCTTTTCTTGTCTTGTGTTTCCCACTTAGAGAAGTTCCTTTAGCATTTGTCTTAGAGCTGGTTTGGGGGTGCTGAATTCTCTTAGCTTTTGCTTGTCTCTAAAGCTTTTGACTTCTCCATCAAATCTGCATGAGATCCTTGCTGGGTAGAGTAATCTTGGTTGTAGGTTTTTCCCTTTCATCACTTTAAGTATATCATGCCACTCTCTTCTGGCTTGTAGAATTTCTGCTGAGAAATCAGCTGTTAACCTTATGTTATTTGTCGTTTTTCCCTTGCTGCTTTCAATAATTTTTCTTTGTCTTTAATTTTTGCCAATTTGATTACTATGTGTCTCAGCGTTTTTTTCCTTGGTTTTGTCCTGTCTGGGAGTCTCTGTACTTCCTGGACTTGGGTGGCTATTTTCTTTCCTATGTTAGGGAAGTTTTTCACTATAATCCCTTCAAATATTTTCTCGGGTCCTTTCTCTGTCTCTTCTCCTCTGGAACCCCTATAATGTGAATGTTGTTGCGTTTAATGTTGTCCCAGAGGTCTCTTAGGTTGTCTTCATTTCTTTTCGTTCTTTTTTCTTTATTCTGTTCCGCAGCAGTGAATTCCACCATTCTGTCTTCCAGGTCACTTATCTGTTGTTCTGCTTCAGTTATTCTGCTACTGATTCCTTTTAGTGTGTTTTTCATTTCAGTTATTGTATCGTTCATCTCTGTTTGTTTGTTCTTTAATTCTTCTAGATATTTGTTAAATATTTCTTGCACCTTCTCGATCTTTGTCTCCATTCTTTTTCCGAGGTCCTGGATCATCTTCACTATCATTATTCTAAGTTTTTTTTCTGGAAGGTTGCCTATCTCCACTTCATTTAGTTGTTTTTCTGGGGTTTTATCTTGTTCCTTCCTCTGGTACATAGCCCTCTGCCTTTTCATCTTGTCTATCTTTCTGTGAATGTTGTTTTTGTTCCACAGGCTGTAGGACTGTAGTTCTTCTTCTTTCTGCTATCTGCCCTCTTGTGAATGAGGCTATCTAAGAGACTTATGCAAGTTTTCTGATGGGAGGGACTGGTGGTGGGTAGAGCTGGCTGTTGCTCTGGCGGGTAGAGCTCAGTAAAACTTTAATCTGCTTGACAGCTGATGGGTGGGTGGGGCTGGGGTCCTCCCCTGTTGGCTGTTTGGCCTGAGGCGACCCAACACTGGAGCCTACCTGGGCTCTGTGGTGGGGCTAATGGTGGACTCTCGGAGGGCTCACACCAAAGAGTACTTCCCAGAACTTCTGCTGCCAGCGTCTTTGTCCTCACGGTGAGACAGAGCCAACCCCCGCCTCTGTAGGAGACCCTCCAACACTAGCAGGTGGGTCTGGTTCAGTCTCCTATGGGGTCACTACTCCTTCCCCTGGGTCCCGATGCACACATCACTTTGTGTGTGCCCTCAAGAGTGGAGTCTCTGTTTCCCCCAGTCATGTCAAAGTACTGCAATCAAATCCCACTAACCTTCAAAGTCTGATTTTCTAGGAATTCCTCCTCCCATTGCCGGACCCTAGATTTGGAAGCCTGATATGGGGCTCAGAACCTTCACTCCAGTGGGTGGACTTCTGTGGTATAAGTGTTCTCCAGTCTGTGATCACCCACCCAGCAGTTATGGGATTTGATTTTATTATGATTGCACCCCTCCTACCATCTCATTGTGGCTTCTCCTTTGTCTTTGGATGTGGGTTATCTTTTTTGGTAAGTTCCAGTGTCTTCCTGTCAATGACTGTTCAGCAGTTAGTTGTGATTCTGGTGTTCTTGCAAGAGGGAGTGAAGGCATGTCCTTCTACTCTGCCAACTTGAGCCAATTCTAGTGTCCCTTAAGTTTTAAATGTATCCCAGTTGTATTGTCTTACTCTGTTTTATGCTCTTAAGAAGTTTGTGGTATACTGATTTTGTAAAGGTGAACATTTTAGATTAATATGAATACTTGTTTGTATAGGCTATGTTTCCTCTTTGAACTTGGAAAATCTCTGGCATCTAAAATTGATAAAAATTCTGATGCCAGTCTAAATCTCAGATCTTTGTAGTGTACCTGTTAACTCCTCCTCTCTGTGCCCCCTTTGGAAGATTTTAGGAATTTTTTCTTTTCCTTGAAAAAATGAAAATTCATGTGTATTTGGACTTTTTGAATTGGAACATTTATATCTTTCTGTAGTTCTGGGAAATTTTCTACTTTTATTTCATTTGTTATATCTTTTCCTCTATTCTCTCTATGATGACAGAAATCCTATTAAATGAATTATAAACGTCTGAATCTAGATGACATATTTCTTTACGTTTCTTTTCTATATTTAACACATTGTCCTTTCATATTGTGTTCTGGATGCATAAGTTGATTTAAATTTCTAACTCAAGTATTTATCTTCAGTCATGTACATTATGCTCTTCAGTCCATGTGTCAAGTTTTAGCAAAAAACTTACATGTATATTCATATAGAGTTAATTTTTATATATGGTGTAAGGGGTAGGGTACAAACTCATTCTTTTGCAGGTGGATATCAAGTTGCTCAAGCATCATTTGTTAAAAGGATTATTCTTTCCCCTTTGAATTGTCTTGGCTCCCTTGTTGAAAATCAGTTTACCATAAATGCATGGGTTTCTTTCTGGACTGTCAATTTTATTCCATTGAGCTATATGTCTAGTCTTATGTCATATCACACTGTCTCAATCATTGTAGCTTTGTACTGAGTTTTAGAATCAGTGAGCTCTCCAACTTTGTCCTTTTCAAGATTGATTTGGCTTTTCTGGGTCCCTTGCGTTTCCCTTTGAATTTAGAATCAACTTGTCAATTTCTGCAAAAATGACAGCTGTGATTTTGATAGGAATTGTATTTGAATCTGTAGATCAATGTAGCATGTACTGACATGTTAGCAATACCAAGCCTTCCAAATCCATGAATGTGGGATGTCTTCCCATTTGTTTAGATCTTCTTTAATTGCTTTCAATGATATTTTATAGCTTTTAGTATATAAGTTTTACACTCCATTTGTTAAATTTATTTTAAATATTTTACTTGTTTGAATGCTATTATAAATGAGATTATTTTCTTAGTTTCATTTTTGGATTGTTCATTGCTAGTACACAGAAATGTAAGTGACTTTTATATACTAATCTTTTATCCTGGCAATCTTGCTGAACTTGTTTATTAGTTCTAATAGCTTGTGTGTGTGCATGTGTATTCGTTAGGACTTTCTACACACAAGACCATATCATCCATGAATAGAGATAATTTCACTTCTTTTTTTCCAACCTGGGTACCTTTTTTATTTTTCTTGCTCAATGTCCTTGGGTAGACCCTCCAGTACAATGTTGACTGTAAGTGGGAAGAGTGGAATCTT
Organism: Lagenorhynchus albirostris; assembly: GCF_949774975.1. Taxonomy (NCBI): domain Eukaryota; kingdom Metazoa; phylum Chordata; class Mammalia; order Artiodactyla; family Delphinidae; genus Lagenorhynchus; species Lagenorhynchus albirostris. The sequence continues at coordinate 103,370,376 of NC_083098.1, read as the reverse complement.
TGTCTTAATCCTCATCTCAGGGAGAAAGACATTCCATCTTTCACCAGTAAATATGATGTTAACTCTAGTTTTTTATTTTGTAGAATTTCTTCATCAGGTCGAGGAAGTTTCTCTCTATTCCTAGTCTGTTGAGTGTTTTATCATGACTGAGCATCAGATTTTGGCAAATGCTTCTTCCACATCTATTGAGATGATGTGACTGACTCCCATTAAAAACCTCGGACTTCAAGGCTTGGGTGAGCTTCCCTGATTGACAGTACTCAGTACACGTTATCACAGTCATTGTAGGGAGAGTCTATATGACTCCAATAGGAAGACTTTGGAAGCTTCTGCCTTGTCTCTCTTGGAACCTGCCCTTTGTACCTTTTTCCCTTCCAGATTTTAATTGGTATCCTTTCTCTGTAATAAACTGTAATCATGAGTATAACTTTCCTGAGTTCTGTGAGTCTCTCTAGTGAATCATGAACCTCAAGGTAGATCTAGAGACCCTTAACACAAGCTGATTTGAAATCTTTGTCTAGTAAGTCCAATGTTCAGACCTTCTCAGGGACAGTTTCTACTAACTGTCCCCCCCCACCCCCATCCCGTGTGGCCATACTTTCCCATTTCTTTTCATGTCTCATAATTTTTGTAGAAAATTGAACATTTTAAATAATATTATGGAAACCAGATTTCCCCCACTTCCTCATGGCTTGTTGTCATTGTTTATGCTTGTTGTCATGACAGTTTGTTTGCCTAGTGATTTTCCTCAACTAATTTTGTAAAGTCAGTATTTTTTGTCATGTGTGGCCACTGAAGTCTCTGGTCAGTTGGCTTAGTGGTCAGCTAATAATTAGACAGGGATTTCCTTGCATGCTTTGAAGCAATAATTCTCCCAGCCTCTGCCAAAGGGTTCTGGGTGCATGTTTGGCACTTTTCACATTCTGCTAGTTACAGCTCTGCCTTACCCTTCACTTCCTGCCTGTGCAGAGCCTTAAGTTTGGTCAGAGGTCAGAGACAAGAGCTTTCCCAGGTCTTTTCTGAGCATGCACTTTGCCACCTAGGTTCCCAGGAATATGTTGGTGCTTTCTCAAAGCCTTCTGTGGACATCTAATTCCTCAAAAAAAAAAAAAATTTAGACAGCCCTTTGTTTGCCCCAGCTGTTAATCTTAACTCAGGCAGCTGTGATGTTAAATCATAGCCACTGGTATTTTTCAGTAAATGCCCCATGGAAAAGGCTGTTCACAATGATGGAGTTCTAAGTCAGGTCAAATAAAGACAAGTCCTATGAGTGGGAATTTCCAGGTGTTTAAAAATTATACCTGAGATTTAACTTATAGAGATGTGACTGAGTGATGACATGGAGAGGCCAAGGTCATTAAAAAGAGACATACCACACCATTCAGGACCACAGGATAAATACCAGGTTTGGTTAGGCAGAAGCACAAATGAGGGGAAGGCCTACTTAAGAACATTTCTTGGGGTTTCTGTGGGAAGGGCAAAGCAGAGCAAAATAAACAGTTTAGGATTGGCCAGTTTAAATAATTCTGATGGGCTTTGGGTTCTAGTTGCCTGAACACTGGCCCTACAGTGATTTATGGGAGGGGAATTACAGGCTTGGTGTGTGAGTGTCAGATAAGAAGGTGGGTGGGGGCACAACCTTGATCTGCTCATGAAAGGTGAGTTTCAGGCAGGCTGACTTGTAGGACAGGTAAACATGTGGCTGATAGTTTGGCCCTGGGATTAATGGATGCCAAATAGACATACAGAATCTAAAAACATAGTTAGAACACCAGGGTACTGCCAGACAGGCCAAATACTGATGGTTCTCTTGTAATGGAGGTTTTTGGGGGAATTCTAGGCATGTTCTGTACCTTCCATTGACTGTAGACTGCTGTTTTTCGTAAGTATAGTTCCATGGCTGTTGGATTTTACAGCTACTATGGAGCTGGGGAAAGGGGATGGATATAGAGCAAATTAAAACACCACGAAACTCACTGTTCTTACTGAGAATCAGCTTGTTTCTTTAATAAACACTCTTTACTGTTTCCTATGCATGGAACATTATCTCCCCAGGTATTTCCATGGCTTAATCCCTTATTTCATTCAGGCTTCTGATCTAATTTTACCGTATCAGACTATCCTATAAAAAAAATAGCATGCTTCTCTGTTCCTTTATACTGCTTTTTCTTTATAAATCATTACTTTCTTAATGTATTCATTCATTTCTTTCTGAACTACAATATGAATGCCATAAAAGCAAAAACTTTGTCTTGTTCACTGCTCTATCTTCAGAGCCTAGAACAGTGTTTGGCACATAGTAGGTACTTAATAAATGTTTGTTAAATAAATAATTTCGTGAATGCCTATCTGACATAAAACACAATCTGTTATTTTAGTCTATCATCTTACTTGACAAAATGTATCTGGACCCTAACTTCCTATTGAAGTTTGAGGAGTTAATATGGAGTATGAAAATAATAATGCTTCAAAATGTAGATGTTTAAACTTGGTTTTTACAAATCATATTTTGTCTAAGAACTGCTGGCAGTGGATGAAGCTCTCATTCTATCACAGGGTTGACTTTTTGAACTGCCAGAAACATTAAATAAGATAAATGAGTGTATAATCAGTTTTTGAGTGCCCATTGTATTGTGTTTTATAATCCTAGTTAATCATTGCTACATGTTAAACAGAGATTACTAACCCCAATTTTCAAAGGAGGAAGCTGAGGCCAAAGAAGATGAATCATTTCACCAATGGTGCAATGAAATAAGTCACAGTCTGAATTCAAACCCAGGTCTTCAAACTCTAAGTGCAGTGCTTTCTCCATAGGTTGATTCATTAATTTTAAAAATGTTTATTGAGTAGCCACTATGCTCCAGGTTCTGTTTTTTTGTTGTAGGGTACATAGTGGTGAATAAAACAGAAGAAAACATCTTCATGCTTTATTGTATTCTAGTGGTGGTGGCAAGAGAGAAAAACAACAACTAATTGACAAGTAAAAACTATACGAGATGCCTGATTAGATGGTGACAAGTGCTAAGGAGAAAATGAAGCAGAAAAGGACATATGGCATTCTGTATGGGGTGTTGACAGTGGTGGACTTAATATTTTAAATAAAGTGCTTAGGGAAGACTTCACTGAGAAGGTGACATCCAATCTGCAATCATCTGGGGGAAGAGCATCCTTAGCAGGCGGAAGAAGTGTAAAGGCTCTGAGGCTCCTGTGTGCTTCTGTACGTGAAGAAAAGCAAGAACCTGGTGTGTCTGGCGTGGAATGACCATGGTGGAGGGTAGTAGATCAATGTCAAGCAGGTAAAGGGGAGGGAATTCAACATCTGGAATTTTGTAGGACTTTGGTTTTTACTGTGAAGGAAATAGGATGCTGTTGGACAGTTTTGATCAGGGAAGTGAGGTGATAATTTATATTTTAAAAGGATCTTGGGATTTATGTTTATTGAACAGATTTGGCTTGAAAGACCAAAAGTTTAGTGTTATCCATCTTCAGTTTGAGATGCCTGACATATCGAGTGGAAATATTGAGCAGGCAATCGGATACAGAGTTTGAAATCCAAGGGAGAGGTCTGAGTGGTGATATAAATTTGGAAATTGTCAGCAGATTGATGGTATTACATTTACAAATGTATTACAAAGTAATACATTTGTATGAAAACACCTAGGGAATGAGGGAAGATGGGGAAGAGGTCCAAAGATTGAAATCTGGGGCTCCAACGTTAGGAACCAGCAAAGGAGACTGAGAAGGAGCATCTTGTGAGGTAGAAAGACAACCAGGAGAATGAGGTTGTCCAAGAAGCCAAGAGAAGCAAATGCTGAAAGGAGGAAGGAATAGTCAATTATAAAAATGGTTCAGAACTGGAGTGTGCAGAAGGGAGGGAAGAGAGAAAAATACTTGTGGATATGTCCTTCTGTTTCAACTAAGAAAGTTTTCTTCCTCCCCACATCCTCTATAAGTCCGGCCATGTGGTGATGTAAGGTGATGGACTGGGTTGGGCGCCATGGTTGACTTGTTTTTGGTATGTGTAATCCCCCTGTCCCTCCTCTGCCCAGATTACTGATGATCCTGGCGAGGAACATTTCCATGGGGATGTGTGCATTTGCTATGTCTGGCTTGTAGACAAGTAAATACAAATGCTGCTTTATCAATTTACAGTACAATTGCTTAGTGGCCAAAAGCAGAGTTGGAAGCCTGCCTCCAACTGTCTTCAGGCTAGAGGCCAATCTCCTTAACATGCCATATCAGCCTTCATCAGATGTCTTTATCCCACTTTCCACCTCCTCCGCCTTACCCCACCCCTCCTTCCTACACTGTACAATGCCTATGCTCCATTCACGCTGGACTTTTGCTCACCTCTAGATGCACTGTGCTCTTCTATGCCTCTGCCTTTACACATGCTATTCCTTATGCTTGCAATACCCTACCCTGCTTTTGTGCTCAGGAAGCACTGCTGGTCATTGGAAGCCCAGTTCATGTGAAATTTCCACTGGGAAGTCTTCCTGATTCTTAGGCTGGAGTACTCATTCCTTTCTCTGCTACCCTGTCTCCTGTTGGATTTACATATTGCATTGAAATTGTTTATATGTCTGACATTTCTCAAAGGATTTTCAAGGTTCTTACTTATCTCAGTATCCCCTACTTTGCCTGGCACAGAGCAGTTACTTAATGATAATAATAGTGACTTTAAAAAACTCTACAGGATGCTTGTCTTTGCGCTAAGTGCTTTTGCATGTATTTTTTCTTTTATCCTCATAACAACTTTCTGAGGTAAGGTTTATTATTTTCCCATGCCATAGCTGAAGAAACTGAGGTTCACAATGGTTATGAAATTGCCACTAGATTTCAAATAGGTTATATAAAGTAAATTTCAAATCCAGTTGATTGCAGGGTCTGAGTACTTAATTTCTGTTCTGTACACTTAAAGGAGAAAGGAATAGAAGTTGTTTTTTTCCCCCTAGGGTCCAAAACTCCCATATTTTTGTCTTTCATTAATTTCTAAGTGAATGTGCCTTGCATTTACCATCTTTCTAAATGGTTATGTGGCATCCTTTCCCCTTTCGCATGTATTACAATAGTCCTCTTTGTTTATCCAGGAAATGTTCAATAGTGATCTGAACCCTGGGCACACCCAGACAGGCAGCTATAGCCCTGCCCGAGTCCAGGCAAAGGCTCCGAGTAGTTAGGTGTGTTGGGTGGGAGGGGGGTGAATCAGTGAATAAGCTGGGCTATTATATTGCACAAGTCCTAGAGGAATTCCTCTCATTGTGATCTCACGTGTGTGTTTTTCTGTTTGTTTGTTTGGCTGCGCTGCACGGCACGCGGGATCTTATTTCCCTGACCAGGGATCGAACCTGTGCCCCTTGCAGTGGAAGCGGGGAGTCTTAACAACTGGACCGCCAGGGAAGTCTGTGATCTCATGTGAGTGGTGCACTGAAGGCAGATAGTAGAAAGAGATGGGTGAGTTTGATGGTCAGTTGTATGTGTCAACTTGGCTAGGCTGTAATTCCCAGTTAATCAATCAAACAGTCATGTGGGTGTTGCTGTGAATGTATTTTGTAGATCTGTTTAACATCTACAGTCAGTTGACTCTAAGTAAGAGGAGATTATCCTGAAAAATCTGGGTGGGCCGGATCCAATCAGTTGAAAGGCTTTGCGAACAGAGCTGAGGTTTCCCTGAGGAAGAAGAAATTCCACCTGCTGACTGCAGTGTCAAGCTCCTGCAAGAGTTTCCAGCCTGTCCTTCCTTCCAGCCTGCCCTTAGGATTTCAGACTTGCCTGGCCAGCCTCTACAATTGTGTAAGCCAATTCCTTGCAATAAATCCCTCCCTCTCTCTCTCGCTTTCTCTCTTTCCTTTTATCTCTATCTCTATCTATCTCCCATTTCTTTACATATATATCCTACTGGTTCTGTTTTCGCTGGTGGAAACCTGACTGATTACAGTGAGCAAATCAAAAGGTGTCTCTAAGAGAAGTTAGAGAGAAAAAGCAAGAGAAGAATATAATATATTAGATAATATGAAGAATGGTCAATGAGTGGAATTGGAGGATTAATTGTCATCCTTTAAGACTGCTTGGATGTTTCTTCATCCATTCCACCATCCTTTGCCTCATAACCTGGGCAGTTATTCTTCTTCTGTCTTGCCTATTGCCTCCTATCATGGTATTGAAGTTGCATACTGACATGTTTGTGATTCCCCCACCCTCTTTCTCCATCCCCTGGTATGTGAGTTTTGAGTCTCAGGGTGTAATTCTTTATCCCTGGCACATAGCTTGGTTCTTGACTCATATTAGGGGTGAGTAAACATTTGTTGATAAGTGAGTGAGCGTTCACAGCTTTAGGTGCTCAAAGATGCCCCACCCAGGCCATTCCATGGGCCAGGGAGGGCTTTCTGGAGGAAGCAGCCACTGAGAAGGGAAACCCCAGCCAGTTTTTATGGTTCTTGCTTCCCTCTATCCATTTGTTGGTCCCTTCAGGAGCACACAATTTGCTGGACCCCCTTCTCTGTAATGTGATCCTACTAACATATTTACAGCACCCCTAGGAGACGGCATTCAGTGCCTCTCACTTGGTACTGTTTCATTGAAACACCCACTGGCCACTTTACACACACTGGCACTCTCACAAGGGTATCTTGATATCTTGAGGGGCTTGTGGATATTTTCATCTTCACTAGAGACATTCCTTGGGCTCCTTTTATCCTTCTCCGTGTTGGCACCAGAGTTTGAACCATTTCCAGAGGACACAGCTGTGCTGGATGGTGTCCCCTCTTTTCAAGATGAGATGCAAAGACCTTTCCCTGCAGGAAAAAAGAGAGCAGAGGTTCTTTTGGAGGGACAGCACCCACCCTAGGGATGCTTTGAGGGGGTCCAGGTGTTGACTTTCTCCTGCAGATGGACTTTCCCCTCTGACAGTCTAGAAGTGTGACTTACCTCCTGGTAACGATAGGGAATAGAAGACGTGAAACCCTTTCTTCCTTCCTTCTCTCGAGGATCTGCTTCTTTTGAACTTATTTTTTTTGTGTGTCTGCTTCTCATCTCTTCTTTGTTGGAAGCAAAAGGAAACAGGAACTTCATGCTTATTTATTGAATAAAGAATTGTTGAAACAACTAAAATTGATAATAAAGATGAAAATATAATTGGAGAAATGGCTAATTCTAGGACTGGGGCAGGAAATAATACAAGATGAACCTGGTGAATCTTGTAGAGCCCCCAAATAAGGAAGGTCTGAACAAATGAACAAAAAAACGAACTAAAAACCAAACCTACGTTGATTTGTATTACATCAAAGGGGCACAGGAGTCAATTGAAAGAGATGCCAATGCCAAAGCTGGAAATTTTTGGACAACAAAATAAACAAAGTAGTATTGGATCATAACCCAGAGTATAAAGTAAATATCTGTAAGCCCACACTGATATAGATAAATGATTGAATAAAGAGGTAGATGGGGGAGAAGAGACAAATCTCCCATGCAGAAGACGTCCAAATAAGTTGTGCAGATACTCCACCCTCAGGGAAGGGGGCATAACTCCTCACTTCTTAAGTGTGGACTGTATACATTGGTTTCCTTGAAAAATGCATACAGTACAGAAAGGGGAAAAAAGAGTAACTTCATAGTGGATAAACCTGACAAACACTACTTTAGCCAGTGACCAAGGTCAGCTTCAAAATAATTAGTTCTGTTGATTGTATGTACCCCTGATATGACTGTGGTAAAAATGACCCTTTACCTCTGTGATATTCCTCCCCCAAACCCATAATCCCAAACTGGACAAGAGAAAAACATCAAATTCCAGTAGAGGGCATCCTACAACACACCTGACCAGCACTCCTTAAAACTGTCAAGGTTATTAAAAACAAGGAAAATAGATAACGAATAAGGACCTACTGTATAGCACAGGGAACTCTACTCAATACTCTGTAATGACCTATATGGGAAAAGAATCTAAAAAAGAGTGGAGATATGTATATGTATAACTGACTCACTTTGCTGTACAGCACAGATTAACACATCATTGTAAATCAGTTATACTCCAATAAAAACAAACAACAAAAACAAGGAAAGTGAGAAACGGTCATAGTCAAGATGAGCCTAAAGGGACATGATGACTAAATGTAATGAATGTGGTAGCCTTGTGGGATCCTCTAACAGAAAAAAGACATTAGGTAAAAACTAAAAAAAAAATGTTAATAAATTCTGGACTTTATTTAATAATAATGTATCAATATTGGTTCATTAATTGTAACAAATGTACCATACTCATATAAGATGTTAATAATAGGGTATACTGGGTGAGGGGAAGGTATATGGGAGCACTCTCTACTATTTGCTCAGTTTCTCTGTAAATCTAAAACCTTTCTAAAAGAAATCTATTAAAAAAAAAAAACCCTTAGGAGAAAAAGAGGGAAAAAGGCATAAGGGCCTGCTCTGGTGGTATAGGTGTGTAGAATTAAGTGCATGCACACACACATACACAGATCAACACTTTATGACCATCTGCTAAAATGAAGGCTAAGATATTGCATAGTAATTATGATATGTCACCTACCTCTTACCTGACACATTGTCCTATTAAGTCATTGCCTACTGGAGCTTGGTTATTGATTCTCATGGCCATGATCTCTTGGAGAGAGAGGAAAGGGGTGCTGTGCCTACTTGGAATGCTTTCCTGTCTTCTTGAAATCTTCCTGTTGTTTAAAGTTCTATTTATTCTGGTTAAGATAGTATGAAGAAAGAGTATAGAGAGTAAGTAGCTCAAAGGCTGAATGCTTAGGATCTCCTAACCCTTACTCTTCAAGCTCACAATCTCCTTGGATGAAGAGGAGAGGAGGTACTCTGTTGGAGGAGAATATCACTTCATATGAAGTTTAATAATCCCTCTTGACATGTTCTATTCAGTTTGATCCAGCAATGGTTCCAAACCCTAAGAATGTTAAATCAAATTACCAGAAACAACAGAAATTTGACAAAATGGTCCAAAAAAATGAAAAAACAAACAAAATGAAAGGGGACATTTTGGGACTTTAGTTTTAGGGTCAGCTGGGCCTAAATTGAGAATTAAGAGGAACGGAAGGGCTGTTGAAGAATTTACCAGAAAACAGATAAATAGTTTATATGGACACATATTTTTCATACCGAAGTCAGGACACAGGGCTGGCAAATATGAGAGAGTTTATGGGACAAAGCGGTGAACACTTTCAGCTGAGGGTGCCTTGGGAAATCTGGGTCACAGAGTCAATGAAAAGTGAAGAGGTTGGGAAATGGCAGTCAGACAACTAAGTAAAGGGGAAATAAGCTGTTGATCCTACAAGCCCTGCTTATCTTTTGTGATTGATGTGCATAATTTGCAAACCAATATCCTTTCTTTTTTCAAATTAACTGAACTCCTATTTTATTGTGTGGAAATATGCCTAGCTACAAAAGGTATTTCCCAGCCTCCCTTTCAGCTATGAGTAGCCATGTGACGCAGTTCTGGACAATGAGATGTAAGCAGAATTTCCTGGGAGGGGCTTCTGAGAAATTCTTTGAAAGGAGCAGAATTAGCCTCTCTTCATCCTTTCCCTCTTTTCAACTGAAACACTGACTCAAATTTTGATATGAAGGAACAGCCTTGGCACAAGGCAGCAGCATGAGAAGGGAAGACACCTGCAAAGGAAGAGTGAAAAGGGGGGAAAATTAGAAAGAATTTAGATCCTTGAGGGCATCAGAGTGTTACCATTCATTCTTTGACTGCCAAACTCTGGACTCATTTTATGTGACAAAAATGAAGCCCCTGAATGGTTTAGGTTGCTATTTTTATGGTTTTCTTTCCAGCTGACCCCAACTTTAACATAGACCTCTTAATGAGAGCTGTTCTTCCGGAGTAGATATCAAATGAATTTGGTGCTTGTCATTTTGGTTTCTTTCCTACTGAAAATGACAGCCCAGTGGCTAAGAGACCGTACTGTGGACTTCATGTGTAACAACCACTTAGTCGCCATCAACTTGTGTAATCTCGGGCAGCTCTCAAACTTTTTGTACCTCTGTTTCCTCATAAACTAAATGGGGTTAACAATACCTATCTCATATGACTGTTCTGAAAATTGAATGAGATACGTTGTGTATAAAATTTAGCATGGTTCCTGGCTCATAAATACTTAACAGTAAATGGTGATTATCATTTCAATTTGGTTTTTTCTAAAGCTTTGCAAATTGTAAAGAGTTATACAAGTATATTATTCTTCCGATTATAACTGGGCCAGTTATTAAGCTATTGCCTTTCAGCTCCAAACCATCTTTCTAGATTCAGCTCAGCAATGTTGGGGCTAGGACTCTGCAAACCACATCCAGCTTTGCCGCCAGTTCCCTTTTCCTCTTCCATCAGGGGGCACTAGAGGGAGATGGCCAGGCTGGAGGAGGAAGCCTCGCTCCTTCCCGTCTGCTTCCTGTTGGCTTCTGAGCTCTTCCTGTTCCTATGAGCTGTGCTCCAGCAGTGCTTTTCCATCCTGCGGTGGCAGTTCCTTCCTGAAGTCAGAATTGAATCCAGTTTGCAGTTCCTCTGACACTTTCAAATATTGTGCTTCATTTCAGTCACTGGCACCAGTCACACCTCCTTTTTGTTTATATATTTATGTGTGCATGCATTTCTTTATTTTTCACACTTCTCCATCAGATTTATTTATTTATTATTTTGAAAGGAATGGATTTTGAGAAGAACAAGCATGGGGAATAGATAAAAATTACAAATGTAGGCTGCTTTGCTAATTGTTTTATAACCACAAGAAATTAGAATACCCTGTTCAAAGCAAGACAATGAAAGATCGAGGTGTTCCTTTAGGCGAGGATGAAGATTTCAGTCTCAGGTATTTGGAATTCAGGCTGCAGTCCTTGTTTTTGGATAGATCACTGGGTGTGTGGTACAGTCCATGTTTCTAACCAGATCTGAACGGAAGAATGGCCACTTGGCTCAGGGAGAAGTAGATCAAGTGTTTAGTTACAGGGGTCGCGTAAGTACCGAAGTTCCTTCTGCGATGCTGTGCCGGGTTGGCTTGTACTTGTCAAATGTCCTTCTCAGTGTTATATTTCTCCAACACCTGGGTAGCACACTCCACCAAGCCCGTTGCATCTCCTCCGACATATCTGCATTTTTGATCACGGCCTTTCGGGTACACGTGGTTACCATGGAGCAGAGGCTGCCGCAAGCTGCGGTGCCCCTCCTCCAGGCTACTAAGTTTCAGTAATTCCAGCTTCTTTGTTCCTCAGCCCTAGGGATGTTAGCGGTTTCCTGCAGTTGCTACCTCTGTGCCAGAGCCAGCCCATATTGGCTTGCAGAGTCTATTGTTAAATTTTCAGGAATTTTGCAAGTGAGATGGTAAACTGCTGGTAGCTGGAAATCTGCCATGCTGGGAGTATTTACACCATGAAAATTGGCAAATGCTACAAATCAGATTTCCCCAACCAGAGATCTGGTTGTAAACACTTAGCAGCCCACCACTAGTTAGAGTTCTCCTTTTACTCCTTCGGTTACCTAGTTAATTACTTTGTATCTAGTTAAGAATACTTCATATTCATTTCTCTCTCTTCAGTTAACTGGTGTGGTTTCTGTATCCCGGATTAACCCTGAATGATACATTACCTTGTAGAGTTGTGCCTCTATCAATCCCAGTTGTACTCCAGGAAAACTGGACAAAAAAACAAATATCTTCTGTAAAAAGCGCCTAACACCTAGAATTTTATAAATAATCAATTAACGTGAGTTGTGTTACTAACATTAGTTAACATCAATAACCTGAGTTGCTGCTGGTTCAGAGACTCCAGTAGTCATGTGGAAAGCTATCTTGCCTGTTTTAGGATACAGTTTGTAAATCTTTTTCTGTATAGAAGGGAAGGCGATATAGCCAATAACCACATTTTGCTGAGCAAGGAGGATGGCATGTTTCTTGAAAAAAACAAATAAATAAAATCCTGTTCTCAACATGTTAGGCTAAAAGGAAAAACATTTCCTATTCTGGCACTTGTATAGATTGGGTCAGATTTCTAAAAAGCAAGGTATATTCGATATCTCCGATTCCTTAAGATATACGCTGTGGCTCTTGATAACTATATACTTTCTGTTAAGGTTTTCAAGCTCCATTTTAACTGCATAATTTTGCTTATTCGACTTGGAGCAGCCTTCCGTTGGCTCTCCAAAGCTTTGATCTTACTCAACATGTGTATGAGACTCCACAGAGTTATATTCTGAAAAAAGATGCCAACTTTCCAACATAATTTCAAAATAACTTGTAAGAAAAAGCAAACTTTTCACACAAATCCTATATTTAAAGATGCCTTCCTTCCAATAACATTCATTAAGCGACCATCTGTTTGCCTTTGATTATCATCTGGACCACTAATAAGCGAGTTTAATCTGAAGTGTTATTTGCACGCTACTTCTAAATTTAGTGCCTTTCAAAGAAGTCAGCAAGGCTGGTCTCCAGGAAATATTGCCTTTGATGTAACATCTGGTTTTCAGGGAATTTCTATGTAGTGCCCAACTGGCGGGTGGACCAAAGGGCAAAGAGAAATCAAGTGACTTGCCCAGAGTCACGTAATGAGTTAATGACTTAACCTGGGTTACCTGCAGTTTCTATCTGTGGCTAAAAGTCCTAGCCTTCTTTTTTCTATTCTGTATGTTATGTAGATACTGAACATGTAGATATAGCTATTCCCTTCCCTGCATTCACGAATGGATAAATGTGTGTATCCATAAGACTGGTTATAGATTTATTGATATTTATTTGCACCTTTCTATTTGGTGTTTCCTCTCTATATTTTGAGAAGAAAGGAAAACTTCCTGCATTATCCTCCCCTTTAGTAAAAAAAATTATTAGAAGTAACAGTGAATTGTTATTGACTGCAAAATCTTCTCTAGAAGTGAACTGACCTTTTTCCTTGCAAGGGAAGTGGAAGGTTAAACTGTATGGACAACTCACTTTATTTGAGGGAAACTGAAAGGCATCATCACAGGCATCATCAACATTCAGCCTTTCTCCCTTCTCTTTTGTCTTCTCTATTTTTCTCTCCTTTCTCCTTCCCTGGGCTGGAGATCACAGAGCTGTCAACACCTTAAATGCATGATTATAAAGAAAGTTCAAGGTTATGAGGCTTTATTATAAAAGCAATTCTTTTTGTTACTTTACTGAGTCAATACGTTTTATAATTGATATGTGATTTTAATATCCTTGTACTAATTATAGCATAATATATTCAATCTAGTTAGTGCTTATAGCTTTAAAGGTATTTTCACATTTAAGGTTTATTTTAATCGTCTCAGGTTTATATTATAAAACAGTTTGTATTTTATGTATGCTTAGAATTGTTTTTCCATAACCTAAAGGACCACTCCATTTTTGTACAGCAAAGCATAACTTAATATCTAATAAATTAAAAAAATTAAAATTTTAATCTGACAAATTGGGGTTGAAGTCTCAGCTCTACTGGCTATGTGACTGTGGGCAACTCACTAGATCTTTCTAACCTTCAATGTCCTCATCTGAAATACCTATCTCATAACATTGAGAGAATGAAATGAGATTATATGTAAAGCTGTTAGCACAGTGCTCTGATATACATTGAAAGTTCAGGAAATAGTCGTCAATTTTCTTTCTTGTGGCGCAGTGGTTGAGAGTCTGCCTGCCGATACAGGGGACACGGGTTTGTGCCCCGGTCCGGGAAGATCCCACATGCCGCGGAGCAGCTGGGCCTGTGAGCCATGGCTGCTGAGCCTGAGCGTCCGGAGCCTGTGCTCTGCAACGGAGACGCCACAGCAGTGAGAGGCCCATGTATCGAAAAAAAAAAAATACATTAGTCTCCTGTGCTTGTTTTTGCCTGACTCTAAGAGATTTTATGAAAATCACAATCACATAGCGGAGTGAGAGAGGATCTTCGGAAACTGAGAAACCTGGATTAGGAGATTAAATGAAATGGTGTGTTAGAGACTTTTGCGTTTGGCTGGACAAGATCCATTCCCTTTGCTTTGGATAATGCCACCCTGATTCCCTTTAAGGGAGTTCCTTTTGCTCTTCTTTTGTGGAGTCTTAGGAGTACGGTCAGAGAAGTGACAGGCCTTCCCTTAGCCAAGGGCTGAGCATGAGACCTAAGCTATTGCAATTGTGCCATCTCTTTCTTTAGGACTTTGATCCTGGTGAAATAATGCAAGGGCAGGAAAATTGTTAAACTCACTTGGGGCCTTGAAGCGACTACCCATCAGAGAGGTCATAGTATGCTGAGTGGCTAAGAGCAAGACTCAGGAGCCAGATAGCCTGGGTTCAAATCCCTTACTAGCTAAATGACCATAGCTAGGGGGAATTACTTAACCTCTTTCTTAAAAAAAAGTATGAATTGTTTATTTCTGGAATTTTTCTTTTAATGTTTTTGTTTTTTTAAATTTTATATTGGCATATAGTTGATTATCAGTAATGTGTTAATTTTAGGTCTACAGCAAAGTGACTCAGTTACACACATACTTGTGTCTATTCTTTTTCGAATTCTTTCCCCATTTAGGTTATTACAGAATATTGAGCAGAGTTCCCTGTGCTATACAATAGGTTCTTGTTGTACTTAACCTCTTTATGCCAAGTTTCTTTACCTCTACAATGGAGTCATTAATAGTATCTAACTCCTAGGGTTGTTATGAGAATTAAATAAGTTAGACTATCTAAAGGGTTTAGGATATGCCTAGTACCGATTAAATACAGTATACATTATAACTGCAGCTGCTAATACTGGAACAATTATTACTCTGTTCTTGCCTTGAGACATCCAGACCTACCTTCCTTCCTGTTCTTCCCTGATCCTGGTTCTCCAGCCTTCCCTTTGATTCTGAGGGAGCTACCCCAAATCCCTTTTATAAACTTCTTTACTGCCTAAAGTGGCCAGAGTCGGTCTCTGTTTCTTGCAACCATATGATCTTAAGTAATAAGAATGGTCCTGAGAAACCATGACATCCCATCTCCTCTTTTTATAGATTTTTAATATAGATTAGAAAACTAAGTGAAATTCTTGGGTGAGCTCACTTAGCACGTAAATAGCAATATTTGGATTAGTGTCTGGCTATACTGACAACTACTTGTGGATTTTGTCTAGTGGACCAAGATTATGCTTAATTTGTCCTTACCCCAGATCCTTAGTTGTTACTGAAACTTGGCTAATTTCTTTTACACATTATTTTTAAATACAGTCATCACCTCTGTCATTTAATTGTTTTTTACACTCGACTTGACAGACCAAGGCATATACCACTTGGGTTTCACTGATAATATTTAGGGACTCAATTAGGACTCAAAAGACACTTGGTCCTTTCCCCATACTCCTCTCCACCAGTCATACTCCTGTCTTTTTATTTTGAAAAATCTTATTGGTTGATTCATTCATTTGTTGCTTCATTCACTCATATATTCATTTAATCAGTTGGCACTTACTGAGCATCTATAATGTGCTAGGAACTGTTCTAGATCCTGGAGATATGGCAATGAACAAAGCATAGTCCTTTACTGCAAGGAGCTTATATACCCAGTGGATTTAGGAATACATAAATATAATTATAATAGTATGTTATACAGTGATAAAAACTATCAAGGGTAAGGGGATGGAGAGGGGAGGTTCTTATTTCATATAGGGTATTGAGGAAGCAACATTTGAACACAGAATTGAATGAAGTGAAGATGGGAACCTTGTGAATATCTGTGGGAGGAGCATTCACTGAGATGGGCATATACTTGGGATGTTTGAGGACTAACAAAGAGGTCAGTATGGTTAGAGGACAGCAAATAAGAAGAATGGTAAGATCTGAGGGGTAGCAGGGGCAGGTCATGTAGGGCTTTGAATTCATAGCAAGAACTCTGGATTTTTTTCCAAGTGTGCGGGTAACAGTGATGTCTTGGAGCCCATTTACACTACTCATGAGATCAGACTGTTAGCATTTCTTCCCAACCTCGTATTTGGTGATTTCACACAGGTTATTAAATGTTGTCAAGCATAATACTGTATGGGACGCTCTTGGAGTGTTAAGAGGAGGAGAGTGGCACAATCCCATTTATCTTTTAGAAGGATCACTCTGGCTACTCTATGGAGAGCAATTTGTAGGAGGCCAAGAGTGGCTGCAAGGAGACCAGGTAGGAGTCTACTGCTATAGTCCTGGGAGTGTTGATGGTGGCTCACAGTTTGGGAGTAGTGGTAGGTTATGCAGGAAATAGCAGAATGTAGGACATATTTTAGAGATAGAGTGACAGTAGAAGCTGAAGAATTAAATAAAGCTGTGAGTGAAAGAGAGGAGTCAATAGTGACTCCAAATTTGGGTTCTGAGAAAATGGCTTAATAGAGGTACTGATTCCTGAGATGGGGAAGACTGGGGAAGTGACAGATTGGGGTAGGAACTTATATCCAAAAGTTGTAGTATGGGTCTGTTTCCAGAGTAGAAAACACCTGAGGAAGAGTAAGCATTGTTAAAAGGCCGTACAAAAAGGAGGTTGAAACTAGGAAGTTGTCAGTTGTCCAGCTTATTGTTGGGAATGAAGAATTGTAACTGAAATCCTTGAGGGCAGGTATTAGCCTATTAGACAAAGAGTCGGTCACTTCGTTCTTAGGTATAAATACGTTTCTACCTACCATTAAAAATATACCTCTTGCATAAAGACCTTGAACAAACATATATACAGAAAAACATTTAATTAATTATTAACTTTCTAAGCCTCAGCCAGATTCTCTCAATGCCTAAAGAAATTATTAATTATAAAGTTTTACTGAACAATTCACCCTGACTCGTTTGGGCCACACTATTACAGTGGTGAAAGAATAGAATAGTGGTTAAGAGAACAGGTGCTGGAGCTCAAATGCCTGGGTTCATATCGCAACTCTGTCCATTCCCAGCTGTGTGACTTTGGGTGAATTGATGGAGCAGTCTCTATCTGCAAGTTTTGGGTCTCTCGGTAGAGGGGAAACACACATGGCTAACCATGTGTTAATTCTTAAAACTTCTTTTCAAAGGTGACAAATGTGACTTTTGCTTACATTCCATTGGCCAAAGGCAGTTATATGGTCAAGCCTGACCTCAACAGGCTAGGGATATTTAATCTTCTCAAAGAGAGGGCAACACAAATCACAAGACGAAGACTGATTTCAGCCTCCTTCAGAGATTAACAGCAAATACTTTAAGCAATAATACAGACTACTTGAGGGTAGTATAGGTACAGGGTAATATAATACATGGACCTCATCTTTAGCATGAAATGACTTATGATCTTAAAGCTCTGGTTCCATGTTTATTATTACTGATGGCATCAAGATTCTTTTCAAAAATGAAAAATTCTCATTAACACCTAGAAGGAACAGACCAGAGAATCATATTCCTGGCAGCTAATTAGAAAAGAATGGCTTTCCAATCTTGGGACTTTAGATTGTGCTGTAAGAGTAAATTTCTTTGGAGGGCCTGTGTTTCTGTGGGTTTAGGGCCTGGATTTTAGAATGGGTAGCTGCTGCTTGGATGTCTACCCTGGCAGCCCCACAGGCATGGTATAGCAATTCTGCCACTCATCCCATCCCCTGGGTCTCATCGTTTTTTTGTGAAACAAAGTAGACCACTTGTCATCCCCTCGACTGACTCACAGTCATGTTGTGAGGATTAATGAGTTAAAGTTTGTAAAACGTCTTCAGCTACTGAAAGGTGATAAATAGAAGGTGTAATTATTGGTATTTTCCCATCTTTATTTAGACTTGAAAGGCCTTTCTAGTCACCTTTGAGATTCTGACATAATCCAGCTACTGTGGTGAATTTCTTTGTTTTACCTCTCTTCTGTTTGACATTTTCCTGCCCTCATCCCATCACAGTGACTTTAAAGAAAGAATGTCAACCTTAACCTTTTACATCTCCATCTGTTGAGATTTTTGGCTTGTCTTACTGTTATTTTGTGTATTTTATTCTACCATTTACAAGACAGTGCTCTCAGACCTATGCTATTAGCTAAGTAACACAGAGGTGTAAAGGGCAAACTGTAGTCACATGTTTATTCTATATAGTGCCTGGTAAGTTCATAGGGTGGCTCAGTGATGAGCCAACATCATTCACAACCACAGGCTTCCAGTGAGTGAGCTCTCAATTGGGAAGTCTCATTACTAATTTAAAACAGAGTTCAAAACAAATGTTTATTATTAATATAGTCAATGCATTACCATATAGGTACTCTCCATCCCTGGCTTTGAGCAGATATCATAGAGAGAGAAGAGAGTTGAGAGAGGAATATTCTGTGTAGAGGTTGTCATTACAGGGGTGTCATTTAAATTTGCACTATTGTATCCACTGTGATTTTGCCTGTGGGATACAGAAATTAACTGTAACGCTTCTCTAGTCAGGCAAATTGGGTTTCTCTCAAGAACATGCATATAGATGGCTTCCATTTTCACATTTTTTTGCTTATTGCTTCTGTAAGGGCAGACCTCTCTGGAGATTCGTGTTTCACCTTTAAAACTTGTTTCTGCAAAACTGACTTGCATTAGACTAACTTCAGTCATGAGTTATTTGGCTTTACTTTAGCACTAATGGAGGCAGAATGGTACAGTAGATAATGCCATTAAAACCCTAGTTTATGTAAAACCCTATTATTATAGTAAAGTCCAAGAGTTACATGTAAAATATGAATCAGAAAATCAAGGGTTCAAGTTTTGGCTTATTCCTATATCCAGTCAACAGACATGTGTAAATTGCTTTTCAGAAGTCAGACGTTATGTTTGGTGTGAGGTACATTCTGCCCCTTGACCAGGGTGTTCCTTTGGGCAAATCACTGGGGCTTTTAAGCCTCAGTTTCCTATCTGTAAAATGGGAATAATACACTTTATCTTGTTAAGAGGACCTGTTTTAATTTTCTTTTGGTTGCAAGCTCCAGAGTCCCATTATTCCTGTGCCTTTAACCCAGCAATGCACTAACTCAGTACTAATAGGATGAGGCCTCAAAATTAAATCCTTGAAATCTTTTGCTTCTTACCCACTTTGGTCCTTGACTTAAATTGTTTTCCTGCATTTACTGTGCTCCTGATCTTTCTGTGTCATCTAACGTTGTTGGTTGTAAGTAAAATCCTTGGCATAGGTTTAAGATTTGGCCTCTTGAGTTAACACTTGGCTTTTTCTCTCCATCACTTGTGATAACCTTGGTGTACTACAGAGGCTGTTCAAACCTTGTCCGATCCTGACATCCAATCTTGCAGTTGACCTGCTGGATTTTTGACTTGGTTGAGCATGCTCTGGTCTGATTTAAGGGGATATTTCATAGATATGGTCTCAGCCTCATTGAGAGGAGACCAGAAAGTGTTAGCGTGGTCATCAGGGCTCTGTTTGGACGGGGTTCAGGCAGGACCCCGGGTCTAGTGAAAGAACTGGAGTCTTATTCAGAACCTGCAGCAGAACCAGTTGTATGGTTATTCCCCAAAGTGTTAAGAGGATGCCATGGCTTGGTGAGCTTGTGAGAGTCCAGGGATTATTTTAGTACACCAGATACGAAACCCATAGGACAAATCTACTGTCTCTGTTTGTTGTTGCATCTTAGAGGGAATGGATCAGAAAATAAGTGGCTGTTAGACTACAGGTTGGAGTATTCAAGTTCACTGCAGAGAGGGACCAGGAAAGGCAGGTATTAACATTTTGTAAACTATACAAATGTGGGTGTCATCATTACCAACACTATGTGGCAAAAAGCAGGTACTGAACAGGTATTTGCTCAATAATATCCATTGCTTTTATTGCTTAGTTTTTTAAAATTGATTTATTGGTTAGTGGCTCATATGTTTATTAGGAAATGTTCTTGTGTCTACTATACATTCTTATTTCAAAGCCTTATTTTTTCTCTCCAGAGAGATCTGGCAAAGTTGTCTAGTGCCGGTGGTATGGTAGCTAGTACCATGAAAGAGCTAGTTCATGTAAAACCCTAGGAACAGGGAGGCTCAAGAAGTTCCATGTAAAATTTTTTTTAATTTGGGTTTAAGTTACCTTTAAAATTTGAATCAGAAAGTTGGGGGTTCAAGTTTTGGCTTATTTCTATATCCAGTCAACAAACATTTATAAAGGGCTTATTAGGTGTGGTACTATCTACCATTCCACCCAGTACTATCTAGACTCCTGATTCACAGCAGTTTATTCAGTATATGGTGATTCAGTATAGGAGTGGGAGAAGCCGTGGATTCCTTTTATCAGCCATCTTTATATAATACAAATAATATTAATGTAGTACAAATAATAGACTGGCCATAGTTAGGCCTTCCTGGGAGAAAGTAATTTAATATATGTTAATTTCTACCTCACAAGCAATTTTTGAGAGCTAGAGATTAAATGTGTAGTTGTAACTCTGTTTCCTAAGGCTGACTAACTGCTTTTGTTCCTTGGCTGGAAGACTTGTTTAAAAGCTGAACAATATTAATGGCAATGTATATCATTAATCATTGCTCTGGCTTTGATTAAGCAAGTATTCTAAGTTGCTCAATGCATTATTCTATTTATGCTTCTAAAATCCTCTGTGATTGATCTTGGGCAAACTAACTACATTCTCTGAATCATAATTTCTTTACCTATGCTGTGAAAATGGTCATGGTTACCATTCAGGATTATTATGAGGACTCAATGAAACCATGCAGTCCTTGGATAGGTATTTACTGAGTGCCTCCTGTGTGTCAGGCACTGAGATATCTCCTAAGTATACAATAATGAAGCAAATTTTGACATTGTCCCTGCCCTCATGGAGATTACAGTCTAGGGAGGGAAAAATACATTAAATAATACAGATTGTTATTTAATTACAGTTGTGATCAGTGCTACCAAGGACAAGGGTACTATGAGAGAGAATTTCATTGAAACTGACCAAGAATGTGGAGTCAGGGAAGGAAGTTTCTCTTGGGAAGAAGTGTAAGACCTGAGGATGAGTAAACAGAGGTGGGGAGACCCATGGAAGAACATTTCAGGAAGAGGAAATAACCTGCTGTGAGAGGAGTTTGGCACCTTGATGCTGTGGTGGGATTTCAGTGGGCAAGAGTGAAAGGGATGCCTGTGAGCTTGGGGAATTGTTACGGATCTGATGGTGTAGGGCTATGTAGTCTGTGTTGAAAAATTCTGAATCTATCATAAGGATTATAGAAACCATTGAAACACTTTAAGTAGATTTGAATTACATTTACTTTTTATTTGACTCTGATAGCACTGTGGAGAAAAGTGTAGAAGGAATCCAGAGTGGATGCAGGGAAGCCATTTGGAGGCTATGGTAGCTCTCCAGGTAAGAAATGCTGGTGCTTTGGGCCTAGGGAGATGTCCATGGAGATGGGGAGAAGGGATGCCCTGGTTATGGTAGGATAGGGAGAGAGGGGTTAAGGATAGTGCCCAGGTTTTCTGGTATGAGTCACTGAGTGAAAGGTGTTAATGGTGTCTTTACTGAGAGAAGAGACACTGAAGGAGGAAAAGGTTTGGAGTAGACAGAGAATACTAAGTTCATTTTCAGACATGTTAAGTTGAAGGTGGCTGTGAGACATCCAGGTGAAGACACCAGGTACACAGACAGTATATTGATATATAGGTTTAGAGCCCAGAAAAGATGTCTGGATGGAGAACAGATTTTCTGTAATCGAAGTACAGTTGATATACAATGTTGTGTGAGTTTCACATATAAGGAGAACACGTTTGTGTCTTCGTTGCTGTGCGCGGACGTTCTCTAGTTGTGGTGAGCAGGGGCTACTCTTTGTTGCGGTGCACAGGCTTCTCATTGCAGTGGCTTCTCTTGTTGCAGAGCACGGGCTCTAGGTACGTGGGCTTCAGTAGTTGTGGCACGCGGGTTCAGTAGTTGTGGTTCATGGGCATAGCTGCTCCACGGCATGTGGGATCTTCCCGGACCAGGGCTCAAACATGTGTCCCCTGTATTGGCAGGTGGATTCTTAACTACTGAGCTACCAGGGAAGCCCCAGGAGAACAGATTTTGATGTAGGAAGGATGGCAATTAAAGTCATGGAAAGGAGGAGGTGGCTTAGGGAAAAGGCGTAGAGTAAGAAGAGAAGCCCTAGACCTAGGTTGGGAGGACCTAGGGCTAGGCTGTAAGGAATATCAATATTTAAAGGTTACATAGAGTAGGAGGGACAGGCCAAAGAGGCTGGAATAGAATGGGAAAAAAGACGACAGGGAAATTAAGAGTGTGCTATCACAGTACCAAAGCAAAGGCAGTTTTTAAGAAAAAAGGCATAAATGGGCCCATGCATATTTTTGGAAGGATGGAAAATTTTTTTTAGAATTGGACTGTTGTGGTGATTCCACGATTCCATACATTTACTAAAAAGAATTGAGTTTTACGTTTAAAATGGATGCATTTTATGGTAAGTAAATTAGACCTCAATATGCTGTGAAGAAAATAAAAAGGAAAGAAAGCATGGTAACCATGCTGATAGTCAAAGAGGGATTGAGACAGATAAAGACTAAGAAATATATATATTTTTTCCATCAAAAGGAGGCCTTCATTAGAAAGATGGAAGAAAGGTGGAAGGGTGTTTGGAAGGAGTCGAGAACTGAATGGATGGTGAGGCGTGGAGTCAGTGAGTGCTGACAACTTTGTAGACACTAAAGTGCTTTGAAAACTATAAATCATATTATGTTGTACTGAGATTTGTTTTTTTTGCTGTACGCGGGTCTCTCACTCTTGTAGCCTCTGCCATTGCGGGCCATAGGCTTCAGACATGCAGACTCAGCGGCCATGGCTCACGGGCCCAGCCGCTCTGCGGCATGTGGGATCTTCCTGGACCGGGGCACGAACCCGTGTCCCCTGCATGGTCAGGCGGACCCTCAACCACTGCGCCACCAGGGAAGCCCTGTACTGAGATTTTTTTTTCTAGGAGATAACAAGCTCTTTCCCTGGAACAGTGATTTCTAAAGTGGAGTACAAGAGGAAATATTAGACCTTGCAGGTATTAATTTCATCTAAATAAGAGAAATTAGCTTTACTAATTTTTAACCTGCTGATTGACAGTGGTGTTCTCCCTTGGTCCACACCGGCTGTTTCACAAATGGTATTTATGGTGCTGGGGGAAAATGTGAGGGTTTCACAAAGTAGAGAGTGGACAGTGGTACTGACCTGGGCGCTAGCTTGTTTACTTGTAGTGAAATGTGGTATATTCCAGTTTGTGTCTGGGTAAGAAGTTTCACATTATCAGGCTGTAATGAAGCAAACTTGCAAAAAATGCACATGTTTCTTAAGTGTTCCTGTAATTAAACCATATTATCAAAGAGAATTTTAATTATTTAACTACAAAGAACAAGAAAATGCTCCCTCCCCTTCTAGTACAAGCTGTCTGTCACTTTGCAATAACAAAATAATGATTTAATCCAACCAGAAGTTGGCCAAAACACTTGAAACAGTTACAATGAATTGATATATGAATCTCATCTACTGTTGTTAATCAACTTTGTCCTGTTTGTTTTCTATTGTGTATATTGTACCTTTGCAAGCTATATTTTCCAGCTGCAAAGCAGCTATAAATCCATTAAAGCCAAATATTGAAATAAACTGTATTTAGAAGCAACCTTTAAATTGCTGTGTCGCAGAGTGTGAAGCCAAAGATTTTAGAAAAACCAAGCATAACCAATGCAGCTCTTGCATCAGAATTAATACTAATTATTTTTCTGATGTAGTAAAAAATACTTAGCATTTGTTTATGCTGTCCCTGCGATACTACTGTTTACCATCTTGGTCGGTCCAGGGCAGAGATTGTAAAGAAGGTAAAGTCTGTTTTTAATATTCACCTCCTCAGTTCTTGATAGAGCCTTTTCCTCTAATCTAACCTTCTTCCTTAGCGCTTCCTAATCCATCCCTGAGGTTGGTTCTGCTTATTTCACTGGGCAGCTATGGTAGTTGTAGGTGACACTGGCAATTCTCAGGCACCCCTAAAGCAAGCGTTCTCCTACCCTACCTGGGAGGGTGTAAGTTGACAGTACATACAAAAATCTTTAAAACTCTACATATCCACTGACTTCAAAATTCCACTTTTAGAGGTTTATCATAAGGACATTTTCATAGCAGCCTACAGGGTTAGCTTTAAAGATGCCACATTGCTGATAATATAGAAAAGTCAGAAACTATTTAAATGCCCAAGATATAGAGTTAAATTATGGTACTTCCACACAATGGATATTAACCAGCCATTGGGGATGATGTTGCAGAAGAACATTTTGTGACCAAGCTATTTGTGATATATAACATTTACTGAAAAATGTAGAATATAGAAATATATATTTGATTCCATTTTTAGAAAAAAATTAATATGAATAGAAAAAAGGCTGGAAGGATATGCATGAAAACATTAAGAATCATTACCTTTTGGTTAGGGTATTACAGATGATTTTTAATTTCTCCTTTGTGCTTATAGATCCCCTATGTTTTCTAGAAGGAACATAACGTGTATTATAAGTTTCAATAAGTTACTGAAAAAAATAATTGTCCGATCCCTCTTTTTCCCCATCTCTCCCAAAGAAAAGTCAAGATTAGGAAATCAGAGTTTCCAATGAGACCATTATTGACTGCAAATGGCCAGGATCGCTGATGTTCAGATATCACCCAGAACTACTTTTCAGTGCAGAGGGAAGGGCAATGAGCACAGAAGCATCAGCCACAGTTCCTGAGCATCAGTCTGTGCTGATCATCCATCTAGGCTCTTGGAACACAGCAACAAATGATATGATGTCCTTGGCCTCAGGAATTTTATGTTCTAGTGAGCTAAGGCAGTCAGTTAATAAAAAACAAGTACATGATGTGTCAGGTGTAACAAAGTCTATGGAAAAAATTTAGCAGGTTAAGAAGATTGAGCATGTTGTGTGTGTGTGTGTGTGTGTGTGTATACTTGCGGGCTACCTTAGACAGGGAAATAAAGAAGGCAGCTCTGGTAAGGTTATATCTGAGCAGAGACCTCAAAGAAATGGGGGATGGACCCATGTGGTTACCTGGTTATCTAGGCTGAAGAAACGGTCAGTGGAGAGGTCCTGAGGCAGAAATGTGCTCATCAAGTTTGAGGAATTGAAGGGAGGTCAGCGGTGCTGGAGGGTGAGCAAGGGTGAAGAGAATCAGGGTGCTAGATCAGAGGGGCAGGCAGAGGTCAGAGAGTCTTGTGGGTCATAGGAAGGGCTTTGGATTTTATTCAGACATGAGACACCATTGGAGCACTTTGAGTAGGGGAATGATGTGACGTGATTTAAGTTGTAAAAGGATCACCCTGACTGCTGTGGGGATAACGGACTGTGAGGTTGCAAGGGTGGATACGAAGAGTCTAGTTAGAACATTAGTGTAATTGTTCAATCAGAAGATGATAGTGGATTACCACATGATCCAGGAATTCCACTTTTAGACATATACCCAAAAGAATAGAAGGGAGGTCTCAAACAGATACTTGTAAAGCAAGGTTCATAGCAGCATTATTCACAATAGCCCAAAGGCTGAAACAGCTCAAATGTCCATCAACAGATGAATGGATAAGCAAAATGTGGTATAGACGTACAATGGACTATTATTCAGCCTTAAAAAGGAAAAGGAAAATTTGATACATGTTACGACATGGATAAACCTTTAAAAAATGCTAAGTGAAATGAGCCAGACATAAAAGGACAAATATTGTATGATTTCACTTATATGAAATACCTAAGAGAATCAGATTCATAGAGAGTGAAAATAGAATAGAGGTTATAAGGGGCTGGTGGGGGGAAATGGGAAATGGGGAGTTACTGTTTAATGGGTTTGGGATGATGTAAACGTTTTGGAAATAGATAGTGGTGATGGTTGTACAACATTATGAAGGTACTTAATTCCACAGAATCATATGCTTAAAAATAGTTGACATGGCAAATTTTATGACTATTTTACCAAATTAAAGAGGTGATAGTGGCTTGAACTAAGAGGCTGAGGAGGAAGTGGTAGGAGGTGTTGGATTTTGGATATATTTTGAATTTTAGCCAGTAAGATTCTCTGATGGTTTGGATTTTTATGTGGGAGAGCAAGAAAAGAATTAGTGATAATACCAAGTTTGTGGGCCTGAGCAGCTGGAAGCATGGAGTTGCCATTTCTTGAGATGTGGGAGACTGTGGCAGGAGAAGGTAAGGGAATCAAGGGGAAAGTTTCAGATGTGCTAATTCTGAGATGCTTGTAAGACAGCCAAGCGAAGATGGTGAGTTATCAGGTGCTAATCACTGGTCCATCCAGCTAGGCCTTCCCTTTGGAAATCCATGAGGACCTTGTCACAGGGAGTCTGTTATTTAAAATATATCAATTATCTAACAATGGAATACTACTCAACCATAAAAAATAGTGAAATTCTGCCATTTGCAGCAACATGGATGGACTTGGAGGACATTACACGCAGTGAAATAAGTCAGACAGAAAGACAAATATTGTATGATATCACTTACATGTGGAATCTGAAAAATACAACAAAGTAGTGAACATAACAAAAAAGAAGCAGACTCACAGATATAGAGAACAAACTAGAGGTTATGGGCAGGTGGGGAGAGGCAATGTAGGGGTGGGGGAGTGAGAGGCACAAACTACTGGGAGTAAGATAGGTTCAAGGATGCATTGTTCAACATGGGAAAGTAGCCAGTATTCTGTAATAACTGTAAATTTACTCAGTGTAAATTTTGTAATAAACTTTAAAAATTCTATAAAAATTTAAAACATTTAAAAATCAGTTATCTGTCAGATTTTATTTGAATATATCACATGAAACAAATAGGTAAACAGATTGATGGATAGATAAATAAATATGTGACTAACATACAGCAAGCCAGCTTTTCAGGACAACTGAAAAAGAGATGTGGTATTCTGGTGATTTTCCTTAATGCAGAATTTGTGGCTGTGTAATCTGGGGCTAATTGCACTGTTGAAATCAGTACATTGTGTTCATTATCTTTTATCACGAGGTGGCCTTAATTCACTTGGTGCTTCAGATAAAGTTTAATGGAAGAATCTCAGAGTCACCTTGATCCTCCTTACCTGACAAATTAGGGTAATATAGAACTCAAATCTAACCTGAGCTCAAAGTTGTTAAATACTTTAAATTTCATCTGTGTTTTGTGTTGGAAAATAATTTTAATATTAAAGGACAGCTGTAGACTGCTAATGACTTGAATACAGTTTGACTGTTTTCATGAAGTGCTCTGTGGGATGTCAGAATATTTAATTCAGGATGTTAAAAACATCCCAAAATGTCACAATAATTATATCACAGCAGGCAATTAAAACACTGGAAAATGCCAACTGACTAAGAGTGTTCCTTGTTATTTAGGAAACTATTAAGAACCTGACATATAAAGTAAAAAACCCTGGTTATAATTTTCTATTTCAATAGACAATTTCATCGTCATATATGAAATTGACACTTGATACAGTAAGGGTCACGTTAAAAATGCAGCCCAAGGCAGAGCTAAGGAAGAGATCTCTACTTGATCTTTAACTCTATAATATCTATATTCACGCATTATAAAAAAAGGTTGTTTGGTTTTATGTATCATACCATATGTGCTGCAATACCCTCCATACAATGGTTGTGTTAATTAAATCATATGTTGGCAGCCTTAATTGATCTGATTTTGCCACCCTAAATTACAGGCAATAGAATTACTTCCTCGTTTTTCAAATTGTAATTTTGTAAATCCTAATGGATTAACAATGTAATGCTGAAGACCAGGGCCGAAGTTTGCTTAATCCCTGAGGATTAGAGTGTCATTCTCAGTGGGGATCTTAAGCACTGACTACCATGAGCCGGAAGGGAATATACTCAGACAGGGTGAGGTACAGAAAACAGAGTGTATTAAAGTCCCAAGAGTTTAAATGCATTTACAAGCAGGTTATCTTGAGTATAAGTGAACAGTTTGCCTGTGCAACTGTAACATTTGGAAGGACAGTGTTTATGAACAAAGAACCTACAGTTAACCTGAAGCTGCATTTTGGGGAGCTATGTACAAGCTTAAAATGGGTCGCCTGAGGGGTTAAACGTTATCTTTAACACCACACTTATGAAGGACTTGTTAAGATATGCAGCTGGCACAGTAGCATTCATAGACAGCAGGACTTATTACAAAAACATTTATTTTTGATTTGGGGAAATATTATGGAAAACAATTGCCCTGCCTTCAAGAAATGTATATAATTAAATGAGGTAATGTCATAAAGCACCTGATACGCTGTCCAGCAAGAAGAGTTGCTTAAAACAGTTTAGTTCTTTCTTTCCTTTGTGAAAACAGACATCAACACAAAGTAATATGGTGTAGAGGTGGCATTTGGGCAGAGCATTAAAGGATAAATAGACTGGGTGGAAGAGGAAGACAATGTCTTGGAATAATGTCCAAACTCGGGGACAGATTTCAGTGTTTACACAATTTGGGGGCCCTCCTTAGGGAAAATAACACAAGATTATCAACGCAACACTTAGGAACAAAGTGAATATTTAAGAATGAGGAAAGAAAACACAACAAAGTGTACATTTAAAAAATCTGACAAATACCACAAATGTTCTAAAATTGAGAAAAACAATATTTTATTTTTATTAATTATCCAACTGCTGTACCACTGGAATACTTTCTTTTCTTCATTTTTTAGATGCATGCGTTTTGATCATGTTTTTATATGACAGCAGTTTTGTAAAATCTTCTATAAAGAGTGTAGGTTGATAATTCAATCTTTTCTTTAAAATGGTAAAAATATGGTGCTTTACATTATTGATTTTTAGAAAAGTTTTCTTTTTAGAATAGCTTCACAACACATTATTAATATGCCATGTAACTGTTTAAGACTATTGTGAAATTTGGGGAAACCCCTATTAAATTTCTTCCAAATATGAGTTGTAAGATTTTAGGGCATTTCAAATTTTCTAATGATTGATCTTCCATGACTAATCTTCAGGACCCGTAGAGTTGATGACACACATTAAGCAATTCGTTGTTGATGCCCCCTCTGCAGTGGAGTATTAAGAGTTAACTGTCATTTTTGTTGACTTAAGTATTTTATTTCAAATTAGCAAGAATTTTAAGTCTTTTGCCAATGTGTTCATATGATTCATTCCTCTGCACTAATTGGATTATCAAAATATCCAGGCGCTTATTTGTTACTTCAATTCAGAATTTATTTCCTCCTCTTAATTAATCATTTCGTTTGGTATGATCGGAAAGCTTATTGTTACAATTTGCTTTTCAATGTTAGCGTAATTTTTATTGATTTCGTTTCTAATCTCTATTGCATCTATGCTATATTTCATTATTTTAATCTGTAATTTATCAGCTATTTAAAAAATAATTTAAAAGTGATAAAAGAAGATACCTGTCACAGGCACTCATGTTAGGAGTCTTTAATTCCTAACTTGTTTTATGGATATGTCTTCCGAATGGCAATAAAAACTATGTATTTGAACTTTATCAAATATGCCATTCTCATTAAAAGAAGGAAAAAGCCTTTCTTATGCTGAGATGGCTTGCAATAATTTTACCATATCTGGAAATGAATTTCACCATATCTGGAAATGGTTATGAACAGTAAACCCAAACTAATTTATAGTCAACCCTACCTTCCATAGCTAGATGCCCCCCAAGTGCCATAGCCACTTCAGTGCCAACTGACACCACAGGAAGTTTAATGGAGGGGAAGTCAGAATGGAATAGACAGCTGTCTTTACCAATTTCAGTGAAAAGTGTTTTTCCTATGCAAAATTTTCCAAAACTGTGACTATATGAACCCCTTGCTAGGGCCCTTCCCAGGGCCTTGGAATTGTTCCATGGGAGTAGAGGGCTTCATTAGCTTTAAGGTAATTCTGCCTTTGTTCAAATGTCTTAATATAGCTATTTATGATTTAGCTTCTGCTAACTTCTCCAACTCAGTCTCTCACCACTTTTTCCCCTTGCTTTCTCTGTCTGAGCCTTATTCAGTTTCTTTCAGCTCCTTAACTCTGCCGTGCTCTCCCTTACTCCAGGGCGTTCACTAGTACTATTCTTTGTCTGGCTAAACATTCATCCTCCACATGTCACTTTAGAAGTCACTTAGCTTTCCCTGACTACCCAAATCTGTGATAAATGTCTCCTGTATTTGCTCTCATGGACAGTATATCAATAATTGTAATAACAATCAGTAATTAATAATTCCATGCTACAACGTAGTAAGAACAATAATTAAAAATCTGTATCATGTCCAATTATTTAGTGTGTACTTGCATTCTTACCTGTATCTGCCATTAGAGGTAAGTTCTGTGAGGGAAAAGACCATTTCTTTCTTCTTCGGCATTGTAACTCCATTTTCAGGCACAGTTCTTAGAACATTCGATAAATATTTATTGAAATGAGGGAGGCAGAGTATTCTGGGCTGAGGGAAAGGTACCAACAGAAACAGAAGCTTAAAAGATAATATAGAAAGGTGGTTGGGAGTATAAGCTCTGGACTAAGATGGCTGGTTTTTAAATCCCAGGCCCATTAGCTGCTTGACTGTAGGCATGCTTCTTAATATTTCTGTGCCTCAGTTTCCTTACCTGTGAAATGAGGATAAAAGTAGGACATACCTCATATGGTTTCTGAAAATTAAATAGTTCAAAACATGTGAAGTGCTTAGAACAGTGTCTGATACATATGAAGCCCCCAATAAATGTTAGTTATTATTAAAATTCACAGCTTAATCCCAGTAAAAAAAAATTTACTTATTTTAGACTAATCACCCTTCAGCTTTCTCATCAACCTGACATTTACAAGACACAAGATCAGTTTGGAGCAAACTCCTCATTTTACAGGGGAGGACATTAGTGCACAAAAGCCAGCTGGGCAGTGCCAGGATTAGACCCAGTATCTGCCAGATCAAGCTGATGACAGTGGTGGGTTTAGAACCAGAGACTTGGTGATGCGTGGCTTGCAGATATAGAGATATATGGAGGTAAATGTAGTCGAGCTGCTTTCTGAAGGTGGTGGTTGTGTTTTACTGCCGCAGGAGCTCTGCCCACTTCAAGGATTCCATGCTACTCCTTACATGTACCAGTTTGGGTAGTAAGACTCTGGAAGAGCCACAGAAAAGGTCACAGTAGACTTCTGACTTGTAATCCAGTCCATACTACCTTTATTTGGATGTCAGAGAGGCTGGTGCAATGTATGGAAAGTCAGCAAGAAGACTGGATTCTGGCTCTCAGTCTTCCAGTCAAAAAGCTGCATTAATAGACCCTCCTTGAGTGTATCTTCACTTTACCGCTACGAGCTGAGACCCTCCAAACAGGATGAGGCAGTGTCTCTGTGGAATTCAGCACAGAGGCATGTGGAATTCTAGGAGACTGAGTATCTCAGAATTTAGAGCTTGTGTGCTTAGAGGGACACCACACATACAGAGTTAGAAAGAAGCAATTTTTTCCAAGTGTCTGGGTTAGGTGGCTAGCTTTAAAATGCATCCTAATGTACTGTGACTATTTCTCATGTCCTGTAAGATGTTGCTCAGCCAAATAGCAGAACTATTCGTAGAGAATTCTGCTAGGATGACTGCTTATCACTTCTGCTCAAAGTAAGTAATAGGACCTAAACTACAAACATAGATTTGTTCCACTGTATTCTGCTATTTCTCTTTAACAATAAATTGTTATTGTTAAAGGGCCTGAGTTAAAGGGCCACCTTTAACTCAGGTCTTTGAAAGACAAAAGATTGGTTGAGAAACGGACAGAAAGGAATAAACTATGCTTATTTTACTAAGCTCATAAATATACTCAGAACACTGCAAATAGTACAAAGATAAGACAGATATAGATAGATAGATGACAGATAGATAGATAGATAGATAGATAGATAGATAGATAGATCAGTTAGACCAGGATGGGTCTGGGTCTGTTTTAAACTTATTTTCAGAGTACTTGTTGGCATGCTGTGCCTTTGTTAGAAGGGGTAACGCGGTGCCTTTTATTTCATTCCAGATCTGCTCATTGAAGTCAAGTATATTTAAAAAAATAATAAACACTCACTATGTGATGGAAGCTGTGCTATGCTAATTATTGTGTAGGTAAGGATAACTAAGGTGTGGTTCTTGTCTTCAAGCAGCTTTCTTTTGAAGGGGGTTGGTGGAGATCCTGTGACCTCACCCAGGTAGGAATTATTTCTTGGAGTTGTTATTTTTTTATTTTTATTTTTTTTTGTGGTACGCGGGCCTCTCACTGTTGTGGCCTCTCCCGTTGCGGAGCACAGGCTCCGGACGCGCAGGCCCAGTGGCCATGGCTCACGGGCCCAGCTGCTCCGCGGCATGTGGGATCTTCCTGGACCGGGGCACGAACCCGTGTACCCTGCAACGGCAGGCGTACTCTCAACCACTGTGCCACCAGGGAAGCCGTCTTGGAGTTACTTTTTGTGTGTGTTGTGTTGTTTTGTTTTGGAATTGTCCTTTTATTTCTATGTTGGTGTCTCCACTAGATTAATTGTTTCTTGGTATCAGAATGTTTTTCCTCACTCTAGAGCAATGCCGGTTGGTTAGAGTTCAATTTTTCATCATCGATTAGAATTAACTACTACTACTACCACTACTACATATTTATTGCATTCGTTATTTCTGTTCTGACTTGCTATTGTACAAATCTAAGCAATGCCGGAAATGACAAAGTGAATAGATGCTCTAAATAATGCCTTTTGCCTGTGACTGCTGAGGTGGGAAGATTATAGTCCACTATGGTTTGGAGCAGGAAAAAAAAATATACTCAAGGCTGGGTGTTGCCTAGAAGACTACTCCCTGCCACTCTAAAGTCCTTTTCTTTGGGAATGTTTCCTGACTCCTACAAGCCATTACATTCCCTCCGAAATAGACAACATTTAGAATTAAGATCTGTACTTTATGAAAAAGTGCAGTGCTCTTAGGCTTTTCCTGTTTAAAGTCTCATGTATTCTCTATACAAGTTACACCTAAGTAAAGGTGTGTGAAGTCCAATTATGACTATAAAGACTAGGTCATTAATTTGGTTTGCTTACTATCTAAAGTATCTTTGCAAAATTCCCACATTTATACCATAAGGCTGTGTGTGTACATGTTTAAATCTTATGTTTTTCTTGTATGTTAATAGTTTTTCATCATATATGGAGAGAGCTTTTATATATTTCTCTTCTAATCTTCAAATCTGCCCAGTGATATAGCTGAGCTGTGTGAGATGACTTCCCAATTACAGTTTAGGAAACTAAAACTCAAATAATTGACTCTCCTAGATAGCATGAAGTAAGGAGCAGAAATCAGACTAATTAGGTGTTTGTCTCTCTAGAATCCCTTCCCCTGTCTTTTGGCAATAATTTTCAAGTTTCACTGGAGAGCCATACCTTCCCCATCTTCTGTCTGTGTGGACTGGGTGGGACTCCACCCATAGTTTCAGGGCTGTATCTTATCCTGAAGGCCTAAGACAATGGCATTTCTGTGGTCTGGCCCCAGTAATGAGATGAATTCAGAGTAAGCAAGTGACTGACCTGTGTTCATTGGGAGGAATCCTAGACTTTGGGGAGAGATGTGGGAAATGGATCCTCTTTTCCTCTCAGCCTGGTGTTGGGAGAGGGTGGGACTAGAGTTGCTTGCCACTACATGGAGTCTTGGAAGAAAGCCAAGAGAGCAGAAGGCAATGCCAGATAAGGAGGAAAAAGAATCTATGTGCTGGTAATATTGACGTAGGTAAGCACCTACATCAGGCCACACCTCAAAGTCTACCTTACCTTTGGACTTTTAGTTCAGTGAATAACCTTTTTCTGCTCAAGCTTGTTTGGGGTGGGTGTTTAGTCCTAACTGGTGTAACTTTGTAGGTGAATAAGTCACAGTTCCAATTTTCAAGGACCACAATTTCCCAATGTAGAAAACGAAGGTGCTTTTCTAGCTTGTTATGACTGTGAAGTCGTGATTCCATCTTGATTCTCTAAGGGTCATCTCAACAGCATGCTGAGAGCACTGCATGTTCTTTGGTGTCTGACAATTTGAGTTTGTTCTTGGGAGTGGTGTTTCTTTCCCTCTGGCAAATAGTTGATTTTCCCAAGGCTAACAGAGTCTAGAAAAGATTTACTGGGGGAGACCTTCAAGATGGAGAGGAGTAAGATGTGGAGATCACCTTCCTCCCCACAAATACATCAAAAATACAACTACGTGTGGAACAACTCCTACAGAACACCTACTGAATGCTGACAGAAGACCTCAGACCTCCCAAAAGGCAAGAAACTTCCCACGTACTGGGTAGGGCAAAAGAAAAAAGAGAGACAAAGTAATAGGGATGGGACCTGCACCTCTAGGAGGGAGCTGTGAAGGAGGAAAGGTTTCCACACACTAGGAAGCCCCTTCCCTGGAGGAGACGGGGGTGTGGCGGAGGGAAACTTCGGAGCTGCAGAGGAGAGCGCAGCCACAGGGGTGCGGAGGGCAAAGCGGACAGATTCCAGCACAGAGGATCGGTGCCGACCAGCACTCACCAGCCCGAGAGGCTTGTCTGCTCACCCGCGGGGACGGGCAGGGACTGGGAGCTGAGGCTCGGGCTTCGGAGGTCAGATCCCAGGGAGAGGACTGGGGTTGGCTGCCTGAACACAGCATGAAGGAGGCTAGTGCGCCGTAGCTAGCCGGGAGGAGTCCAGGAAAAAGTCTGGAACTGCCTAAGAGGCAAGAGACCACTGTTTCAGGGTGCCGAGGAGAGGGGATTCCTTCCTTGTGGGCCCACAGAAGGCAGAGCACTGCCTAAGTGAGCTTCAGAGATGGGCGGGAGCCACGGCTACCAGCTCAGATCCCAGAGACGGGCATGAAACGCTAACGCTGCTGCTGCAGCCGCCAAGAAGCCTGTGTGCGGGCACAGGTCACTCTCCACACCCCATGGGAGTCTTGCAGCACACCACTGCCAGGGTCCCGAGATCCAGGGACAACTTCCCCGGGAGAACACACAGCGTGCCTCAGGCTACTGCAACGTCATGCCGGCCTCTGCCACCGCAGGCTTGCCCCGCATTCTAATTATGACTACTGTACCCCTCCCTCTCCTGGC
This sequence comes from Lagenorhynchus albirostris, assembly GCF_949774975.1. Classification (NCBI taxonomy): domain Eukaryota; kingdom Metazoa; phylum Chordata; class Mammalia; order Artiodactyla; family Delphinidae; genus Lagenorhynchus; species Lagenorhynchus albirostris. The sequence continues at coordinate 103,335,396 of NC_083098.1, read as the reverse complement.
CTGAGTGAGCAAGGGAGCCCTAATCAGCCGCTGCTTTTACCCCCTCCTCTCCGGGCAGGGAACAGACACCTGAGGGTGACCTACATGCAGAGGCAGGGCCAAAACGAAAGCTGAACCCCAGGAGCTGGGCGAACAAAGAAGAGAAAGGGAAGTTTCTCTGTGCAGCCTCAGGAGCAGTGGATTAAATCCCCACAATCAACTTGATGAACCCTGCAACTGTGGAATACCTGAATAGACAACGAATGTTCCCAAAATTGAGACAGTGGACTTTGGGAGCAACTGTAGACTTGGAGTTTACTTTCTGTAACTGATTTGTTTCTAAGGAGACAAAAGGCCTGTATGCAGAAAATTATAAGACACTGATGAAAGAAATTAAAGATGATACAAACAGATGGAGAGATATACCATGTTCTTGGATTGGAAGAATCAACATTGGGAAAATGACTCTACTACCCAAAGCAATCTACAGATTCAATGCAATCCCTATCAAACTACCAATGGCATTTTTCACAGAACTAGAACAAAAAATTTCACAATTTGTGTGGAAACACAAAAGACCCCAAATAGCCAAAGCAATCTTGAGAAAGAAAAACGGAGCTGGAGGAATCAGGTTCCCTGACTTCAGACCTTACTACAAAGCTACAGTAATCAAGACAGTATGGTACTGGCACAAAAACAGAAAGATAGATCAATGGAACAGGATAGAAAGCCCAGAGATAAACCCATGCACATATGGTCACCTTATCTTTGATAAAGGAGGCAAGAATATACAATGGAGAAAAGACAGCCTCTTCCATAAGTGGTGCTGGGAAAACTGGACAGCTACATGTAAAAGAATGAAATTAGAACACTTCTTAACACCATACACAAAAATAAACTCAAAATGGATTAAAGACCTAAATATAAGGCCAGACACTATAAAACTCTTAGAGGAAAGCATAGGCAGAACACTCTGTGATATAAATCACAGCAAGATCTTTTTTGACCCACCTCTTATAGTAATGGAAATAAAACCAAAAATAAACAAATGGGACCTAATGAAACTTAAAAGCTTTTTGCACAGCAAAGGAAACCATAAACAGGACGAAAAGACAACCCTCAGAATGGGAGAAAATATTTGCAAATGAAGCAACTGACGAAGGATTAATCTCCAAAATATACAAGCAGCTCATGCACCTCAATATCCAAAAAAAACCCCAACCCAATCCAAAGATGGGTGGAAGACCTAAATAGATATTTCTCCAAAGAAGATATACAGATTGCCAACAAACACATGAAAGGATGCTCAACATCACTAATCATTAGAGAAATGCAAATGAAAACCACAATGAGGTATTACCTTACACCGGTCAGAATGGCCATCATCAAAAAATCTACAAACAAGAAATGCTGGAGGGGGTGTGGAGAAAAGGGGACCCTCTTGCCCTGTTGGTGGGAATGTAAATTGATCCAGCCACTATGGAAAACAATATGGAGGTTCCTTACAAAACTACAAATAGAACTACCATATGACCCAGCAATCCCACTACTGGGCATATACCCGGAGAAAACCATAATTCAAAAAGAGACATACCACAATATTCATTGCAACACTATTTACAAAAACCAAGACATGGAAGCAACCTAAGTGTCCATTTACAGATGAATGGATAAGGAAGATGTGGCACATATATACAATGGAATATTACTCAGCCATAAAAAGGAATGAAACTGAGTTTTTTGTAGTGAGGTGGATGGACCCAGAGACTGTCATACAGAGTGAAGTAAGTCAGAAAGAGGAAAACAAATACCATATGCTAACACATATATATGGAATCTGAAAAAAATAAGGTTCTGATGAACCTAGGGGCAGGACAGAAATAAAGACGCAGACATAGAGAATGGACTTGAGGACATGGGGAGGGGGAAGGGTAAGCTGGGTTGAACTGAGAGAGTAACATTGACATGTATACACTACCAAATGTAAAATAGATAGCTAGTGGGAAGCAGCCGCATAGCACAGGGAGATCAGCTCAGTGCTTTGTGACCACCTAGAGCGGTGGAAAGGGAGGCTGGGAGGGAGGCACAAGAGGGAGGGGATATGGGGATATATGTATACATATAGCTGATTCACTTTGTTATACAGCAGAAACTAACACACCATTGTAAAGCAATTATACTCCAATAAAGATGTTAAATAAGATTTATTATAACTCAAGATTTTGATTCAGAAATGGCTAGGGTGTTATCCTTTAAAATATTAATAAAAATACTGAAGAACTTAGTCAAAAGTTGATACTAGCTAAACAATATCCAGTCTGACAGAAATCTATGTGCTCAACCCAGGTGTTACTTTGGCATTAAATAATTGGTGTTCTTAGTATATAAACAGGGTAAATTCCTTCCACGATGTTAAATGTGGTCCCAAAAATTTAGTCATGAAAATTGTGGTGCTTTGTTTTTGCAATGTTAAACAAAAATCGTATACATTGAAAAAATATTATTCCAGTTGTGCAGAGGAAGAAAGAAAAACATGTTTTTCCTTTATTAGGTGTATAAGAAATAGACCAACTATTACAATCAAAATGTGCACATCATACACTAAGCTGAAAAATGCCTGAACGCTGTTGGAAGAGTCACTTTCAACACCCCCTCTACTCACAGAAGTGAACTAACCCTTCAAAGTTGCCACAATTTCCTCATAAGGATGCTAAATGGAAGATAGGAGCAAATTGCCAATTGCTTTATGGCCATGTTGGTTGCATGGTGAAGTTTTACTGTATTTGATAAAATGGCATGAATATCCTATTTAAATCCTCATGACAAATTAAATGTTTGGGGGTTTTTAGAAAGTGATTACTTATGGTTCCCTGAACACACTAGGGGGTTTTGTATTTTCATGCTTTTGCATATGCAGTTCCCCCAAACTGAAATGCCATTCCTTGCTTTCTCCACCAAAGGAGTCCCTGCATGCCTTTCAAGACAGTTCAAGCATTTTATTTTTCTTGGGCTCCTCCTCTAGGCATCTGATTGCTCTGAACTTTGGTCCATGATTCCACCACTGTACCTTATTTCTGTTTTTAAAATTGTAGAATCAGTCAAAATCTATTGCACTAATTTCTCTGCTCCCTGTCTCTGCCACTGGACTTTGGGGACCTTGGATTCAAAGACATGCTTTACCTTGTAAATGCCCAATACATATTTGCTGAATGAATAGAAAACATTAGTGGTCCTCATTTGAGTAAACCTTCTAACCATAATTGTAATGGCTATTCATTTTGAATACCTAATAAGGGCCAGGCAATTTATATACACTGTAATTTATTGTAGTTTAATCTTTAACCCTGCAAAGTGTGTATTATCCCTCTCCCCACTTTGTAGATGAGAAAACTGAGGCTCTAAGAGGTTAAGAGGGTTTCCCAAGATGTCACTAGTACGTAGTAGTGTAGGGATTCACAGTCTGTGCTCCTTACTCCACATAATATCTCCAGCTTTGTTTGAAATAGTTATTTAAAAAAATTTCTAAAATGCTTCCTTTTAAACATTCTTTGAATACTCCCCTGAGGGCTCTGTTTCCTGCTAGATTCGTGCTACCTGCTTCCGTCTGCAAAATCAAATAAGCCACTTTATGCAGCTCCTTCCTCAGGAAATCTGGAAAACGGAGCTGTTCTTTCTAGGAACACTGACAATCCATCTCCACTTACTGGCCTGGCTTATGATTTTCAGTTTAACCCATTGTGACTCCTGTTCCCTGGGTTGGGATTGTTCGCATAATAAGTCTAAAAAAGTTGTTATTCCCAGCAAACAGAATCAGGAAGTGGAAGCAGATTTTAGGAAAGAAGTTATTTCAGGAACTGAAGGCAAACAAACATTTTGATTAAAATGATCTAATTCCAATTCTTTGCTTTGCTCTGCCAGTGTAGATCTGGTCCACACCTGTTATACTCTGCAGTGCACTTTACCCCAGTGATTGCTAAATGCTGGTTTGTGAATTCAACCTGCTTAAGGTTTTGATGAGGTTTTCATCAGTCTGAAGAGAAATCAGAAACAAAGAGGTGCTATTATATGTGCATATGAATATATACATGTGTACATATGCACAACATACACACAATCATAGGTTCCCTTTTGGGTAACGATTGTTTTTCATTCTGAGGTTATTTCTTTCTACCTACTTTTGGAATAAAATATTCTTTTTCTTGATATATTAGGGTATGAATAGAGGGTAGATAATTTTCTTAATGCTTCAAAACTTCATGACAAAATAAATGTCTTAAAGAGTCCCATTTCCCTTGATTTTTTAAAATTTAATTTTTTAATTTGAATTTTATTTTTTTATATAGCAGGTTCTTATTAGTTATCTATTTTATACATATTAGTGTATATATATCAATCCCAATCTCCCAATTCATCCCACTATCACCCCTCCTTGATTTTTTTTTTTTAACAAATTTTACAGGACCACAAAATTCCAGAGTGCTGGAACCACGTCCCACTTCCTTTATCCTTTGTTTTTTTTTTTTTTTTTAGTGATAAATAACAAATCTGCTCCCAAAGATGGAAGGCTAATGTTTTCAAAATGGTTTCCTCCTCTGGACTCTGGTCTCACCTGTTGTCTTTACCCTTCACTGGCCATTAGACTATGATGCCTTGCATAGTGAGTATAGATTTATGTCCTAGCTTGTAAAATAGATTGTAACCATACCTATCCGAGGTAGGAAGCTTCACTTTCTTTCCATGTACTGCCAGAATCCACACATAACAGATGCCCAGATGTTTTAAAATATGTTTAATGTCAGGGGGTTTGGGGAAGCTGCTGGAAATTAATAAGATAATAATGACAATAGATTAAAATGAATATTTATTAAGTGCTTTCTATACATTAGGCACTATTTAAGTATTCCAATTATGTGCCTTGTTTAATCCTCAACAGCCAAAAGAGATAGGTTTTATTATAATTGCCTTCATTTTACAGGAAACGGAGATAACAAAAGATTAAGTAACCTGTTTAGAGTCACATGGCTTTACTTGGTAGTGGTAGGATTTGAACCCAGATGGGTTTAGCTTGAGAGTGCAACATCCTAATCACCACACCATGGTGCCTCCTGCAAGAACAGTGCTGGCAGCTGCATTTAGAGAAGAATGATAGCAACAGCAGCAGCAATTGCAACAACTAGATGATCCCAGGGATTTGTGTATGCTAAGGGATTTATGTGTAGTATTTCATGCTCACAACAACCCTATGCAATCCAGGCTCCTGTTATCCCATTTTACAGATGAGGAAGCTGAGGCACAGAGGTCTTGAGTGACTTGCCCAAGACTGAGAAGTGGCTGACCCTGAACTCAAGCATAGGTTTGTCTGACTCTAAACCCCATGGGCTATGATGGTGTACTTGGATGAGCTCAGGATTTGGGGCAGGAAAATTCCATCTCCAGCCTCTCCAGTAGCTGAGCGGCCATGGCCATGACACTGGGCTCTCTGAGATTGTTCTGTCATCTGTAAGAGGAGGATATGTGTGTAAGATGCTTAATAAAGAGTAATTGCTGCTTAAATGTAATTTATTTATATATGTGGCAGATGCTTGTTACATTTCCTGGTCTTCTGAGCATCTCTGGAGATTCAGAATGCTCACTGCCTTTCCTCTTTCCTTCACTTGCTAGCTTCCCATACCAGCAGACGCTTCAGAAAACTTTGAGTCCCTGTTGCTGAGTAGCTATAGGGAATGTATTTCGAGTTCCCAATCTCCTCTAGCCACAGAAAGAAAATCAAGGCTGACAAGAACCATGCTCATTAGGCAGACGCTCAGTTTTATCCAGCCACAAAGATATTAGGAAAAGATATTTATAGTTGACCTTTCAAGATTAATAATTCCTGTGAAAGAGAAACTGTAGTATTCAACACAACTAAAAAGAAAATCCTGAGTATTGAAGGAAATAATTATTTTACTGTTTGTAGTACAGTTTGTTACTTTTATTAAAAATTTAATAAAATGAATATGCATAGCTATCACACTTAAAAGACACTAATAATGTAAAGTCAGTTCAGTTTGCTTCTTTAAAATTGGGTTGTGACATTCTTAAGACTTTTAATTATTTTGATATTTTCTTAAAGATATATGCATTAATCTCGTTATTTGAGAAAGTAAAATTCCATAACAATTAATTAATAAGAAACTCAAGAATGGATCTTTTAGGCACATTAAAAATCAAACGCTAAAGCATTCATGATTTTAAATGTTAGGAAATAAGAATTAATAGGAGTTAACATGTTCCTTTTTCTTAACTTTTGATCTTCCTTTATTCTTCCTTCTGACTCCACATTAGACTGACAACTGATCTCATGTTTAGGCATCATATGTCTGGTGAAGATTTTCCTGTTTTATCTTATTGTTTGGAAAAGGCAAGAATTAGGAGAATCCATTTTGTCCCCAAATAAATGTATTCTCATTGAGGCAACTTCAGTTGACACCCCTTATACCATAAGTAATTAAATGCTCTGTGCTTTGGACATTAACTATGCTGTACCCTGGGTGGAAAAAGCCCCCCAGTTTTTCTAAATAGGAGCGACTTGAGGTTTTGAGATGGGGAGGGAGAGGGTGAAGGCACTGAGAACACAGTGTAAGTTAACATTGTGGAAATATTTACTTTAGTACTTGATGCTTCTGGTTTGTTGTTTTTAGTGCAAATAAAAAATTGTTATGAGTTAGTCTTAAAAACATTTAAAAATAATTTTGTAAACATAAAAGCATTTCCTGAATAGTAACACCTCATCCTTTCTTTTTGAAATTGTAAACTAAAAAGGATTTTTAAAAGATTATTATAAAATAATGACCATTAACACACCAAATAACAACCATTTTTATTAAGCATTTTCCTTTAAAGTCTTTGTTCACGTATTATAAGAATTTTCAATTTTAGATTATTTAAAGAAATTGAAATTACATTACGTTTACTTCATTATTATCATTATTAAAGTCTACATAGTACCTTGATTTGGTTAGTCACTACTTATTTAACCATTTCCTTGTTTTTTATAATTAGGTTTTTGTTCATTCACTTTACTTTCCTAGAAATGGCAACTACACATTCTAGGTTTTCTAAATGTTTTGTTCCATTATCCCTATAATTTTCTTTGTATTTGTGTATCCTGCTTTTTGCTTTAAAAAATACGGTCTTGATAATCATCATTAATAATACAATAAGCCAAAATATGCCTACAGGATTCTTTTCCTATGGTGAGTTATTTGTTTAGAACAAATTTTTTTTTTTTTTTTTTGCAGTACGCGGGCCTCTCACAGTTGTGGCCTCTCCTGTTGCAGAGCACAGGCTTCGGACGCACAGGCTCAGCGGCCATGGCTCACGGGCCCAGCCGCTCCGCGGCATGTGGGATCTTCCCAGACCGGGGCATGAACCAGCGTCCCCTGCATCGGCAGGTGGACTCTCAACCACTGCACCACCAGGGAAGCCCTAGAACAAATTTTCATTTCTCTGCTTGAGCAAATTTTTTTTGCCATATTCTATGAAGTCTTATTAATCATTTATAACCCAGCTTAAATATCTTTTTGCTGAGGTTTTCATTGATATTCTCTAGCAGTGTCTGTCAGTCTGTCCTTTATACATTACTTCTTTGTAGCAGAGAGTACCTTGTAGTACAATTATGTTTAATTAAAACAATTTACTGTTCCTATTCCACTGTGTATTTGTTGAAGACAGGCCCTGAGTGTAGTTTGTACATCATCCCAAATTCATAGAACAGTTTTAGACAAATTCAACGTTGATTAAATAAATGATTGAATTAAATAAAAGAGCTTACCAGGGCCTAGACGAGTGGAAGAAGAAATAAAACGCTGCAGTGGAGGAGTTCAGGGATGAGAAAGACCATTGGGGACTGGAGGAGGAGATGGCAGGAAACCTACTTCTATTGAGCTTTGTTATGTACCAGGCACTGTGCCAGGTGCTTTACATACCTTATATCCTTTAACCCTGAGAACAGCTCTGAAGTCAGTTCTGTTGCTCTCATATTGCAGATACAAAAAATTAATGTTCATTGAGTAATTACTAACTTTCACTCTGGAGCTGGAGGAGAAACAAAAGGGACATTTCACTGAAGTTCAAAAGAAGGGATGGACGGGCAGATTCTGCAAAGGCACATGCACAAAGACAGATAGGAGTTATCAGCTAGTGTTACAGGGGATGAAGGAGTCCAACCTGGCTAACCTGGAGAGCTTGAACGGGGTTGGGAGACTAGTAATCTGTGTTCATGGTATCACATACTTTAAGAATCATTAAGGGGCTTCCCTGGTGGCGCAGTGGTTGAGAGTCCGCCCGCCAATGCTAGGGGACTGGGTTCGTGCCCTGGTCCGGGAATATCCCACGTGCCGTGGAGCGGCTGGGCCCGTGAGCCATGGCCGCTGAGCCTGCGCGTCCGGAGCCTGTGCTCCACAAAAAAAAAAAAAAAAAAAGAACCATTAAGCCATTAAGGTCACTGACAGAGTAGAAGGGGTTAAGGTTCTGGTGAAGGGTGCATCTGCATAAATAATGGTTACGAGTAGACTAGGTAGCCTGGGCAACTCCTGATACCAAAGGCAGGTCATATTCTCACTACGGCTCTGTTACCAGATGATTAAGGCTGAGCCCATAGGAATTAATTTACATTGCCGAGAGCCTTTGGGAATACTCAGTTGAAAGTTTTAATGAAGCAAAAGAGATAGTTGAACTAAGAAAAATAGTTCAAGATAGAAAGAAGGCTCTGATACTTGAAAGATTATATGAAAAATCAAAATGCATTATTTAAAAGGGAAAAAAGGATTAGCAAAAGTTGGTATTTAATTTTCTTCTTTCTTTACCATAGGACACTTGTAAAATGAAATACAACATTTAGGCATAGGTGGTGTCTTAGTCTATTTAGCCTGCTATGACAAAAATATCATAGACTGTGTGGCTTATAAACAACAGAAGTTTATTTCTGTTGCATTGGCAGATCATTGCATTGGCAGATTTGGTGTCTAATGAGGCTCCTGGTTCAGAGACAGCTACCTTCTGGCTATATCCTCATGTGGCAGAAGGGGCATGAAAACTCTCTGAGAACTCTTTTTTTTTTTAACAATTTCTTGAGTACTTCCTGTTTTATTTATTTGTTTATTTTATTTATTTTATTTTTGGTTGCACTGGGTCTTCGTTGCTACACTGTGCTCAGGCTTTCTCTAGTTGTAGCGAGTGGAGGCTACTCTTCGTTGTGGTGCGCGGACTTCTCGTTGTGGTGGCTTCTCTTGTTGCGAAGCATGGGCTCTACGTGCATGGGCTTCAGTAGTTGTGGCACGCGGGCTCTAAAGCACAGACTCAGTGGTTGTGGTGCACGGGCTTAGTTGCTCTGCGGCATGTGGGATCTTCCCGGACCAGGGCTCTAACCTGTGTCCCCTACATTGGCAGGCGGATTCTTAACCACTGTGCCACCAGAGAAGCCCTGGGGGCCTCTTTTATAAGGGGACTAATCCCGTTCATGAGTTCTCTGTCCTCATGACCTATTCACCTCCCACAAGCCCCTCCTTCAAATACCATCACTTTGGGATATGAATTTTGAGGGAACACAAATATTCAGCCTATAGCAGGTGGTTATGGGCACCTTTTTTGTCAGTGCTTTATCTTTGTGTTTTGGGTCCTCACCACCACCACTATCACCAGGTCATCATGTTGTACACCTCCTGACGTACAATGCTGGACACCTTTGGGTACACTAATAGACATAAGGCCCAGTTCCTGTTCTTGAAGAGGAAATGGGATGTGTAGGGAAGACAGTAAAGGAACTAACATTTATTTAGCACTTTCTACGTGCCATCCATTTATATCAAATATATACCATGAGGAAAGACTGAAAAATACTGCTATCTTGACAGCTGGCATCGCCAAAGAGTTACTTTAGGAAGAGAAGAGTCATTGTTTAAAAAACTTTGTTAGACTACTTTGGTGGTGGAAAGTGCGGCTTGGTGACCTGGTATGAAGAAGACTGTGCTGTAAGGAGATGGCAAAAGTGGAAATTAAACATTTTGGGAGGAGGGAAACAGAGTCAGGTATGGTGCCCCACATTGCTCACTTCTGGAATGAAATATAGATGAGCTTGATTGGCTTAGTCCAGGCTCCATGCTAATATTTGCTTATACTCAAACTTCCTAAGCAAGGAGGGCTAGGAAAGGGAGTTTTGAGTTCTAGCTTGGAGAGGTAAGAGTCATAATTTAGGGCATTCTTCAAACATGTGAAAACTGTTCAGAAGATGCTGGGAGAGCCAAAATATTATGGGCCCACTATAAATAGAAATCCTCTTTTGAATCTATTTCCATCTTTCCTTTCTTTTTTTTTTTTTTTTTTTTGCAGTACGCGGGCCTCTCACTGCTGTGGCCTCTCCCATTGCGGAGCACAGGTTCTGGATGCGCAGGCTCGGCGGCCATGGCTCACAGGCCTAGCTGCTCCGCGGCATGTGGGATCTTCCCGGACCAGGGCACGAACCCGTGTCCTCTGCATCGGCAGGTGGACTCTCAACCACTGCGCCACCAGGGAAGCCCTCCATCTCTCCTTTCTTGATTACAGAGACCCATGAAAAATAGTGCCTAGGGTCACTGTGTACAGAAGTACTAGCTGTGTACTGCATGACTCCTCAGGGTGTGCCATTCATGAAGACTCTGATGTGAATGGTTCCTTTAGAGTCACGCAACTTGGAAGCCCTAAAAGTGCCCCTTGCATTTTACAATACTAATTAATATGAAAAAGCGTTATGGAATGGTTACTGTGATTCAGATACCATCCTGCTTCAGGGCAATGGAATTGCCCAGAGCATGGTCTTTGAGGCCTTGGCTTTCAATTTCACTTCTGCCACTTACCAGTGTGTGGCCACGGACAAGTTATCTAAACTCTCAGAATCTTACTTTCTTCGTCTGTAAAATGGAGGTACCGATATTTACTTCATGGTGTTGTTATGTAAGCTTGGTCCAGGACGAGCATGTGGAAAATGGTGGCTATAATTATGATTTACAAGCATTATCTCATTTAATTCCCATTACAGTCTTATAATTTAGTTCTAATTCATGGGGAAACTGAGGTTCAGAGGACATAAGACTTATGCAAGATAAGGTATCTGTAGGGTGGCAGAGCATGAATTCACACTCATATTTGGGAACCTGTGCTCATTCTATACTGACAACTTGGTTTTTACCTATTTCCAAGGATAAATCTTCAATCAAGTCCTTTTCCTCCGATACTGTCTTGCCACGTCCAACATAAATATTAATGCAGCTACCATCTGCCATTATGTAAAAGCACTTGGTCAAATCTATTTTAGCAAACGAAGTAAAATTGCCTTTTGTTTGGTTTAGTGTATGTGTGTGTATTATGCTTTCTTGTGACTATCCAGTCTGTTTTTGAAGTGGAGTCTTGGTTACCTAGGGAACTGGAATACAGTACTGGTAAATGCTTTTATTTTTAATGAGATGCAAGTTCAAAGTGGCTAGAATTGTTAGCTGAATTTCAAATGGTCACCTCTGTATTGACTGGAAAGTAACACAATTTTACTTTTTTTACATAAAAATAAAATTAAAGGTGGGAGAAAATTAAAGGAGTTGATGAGAGTTGGTGAAAAATAAGAATCTTTAAGTTGCAGACATTCTGCTTGCAGTTCAAAGTTAGCTAATTAATATCTTTATTTTAGACTGTATAATTTGCACACTTTTTTTCACTTTGGGAAAAGTTTTATATATTTTGAATGGGAATAAGTTTCACATGCCATGTTATAGGAGCTATGTAGGCATTAATGGTTTTAAGTTCCTTTCTGGTATGGTATTATATAACATCTATGGGATCTTGCCTCTCGCTAGACTTTTGTTTCTTTTTAAAGAAGCCTGGGCTTAGTTCACAAAATAACTTAATTCACAAAACTCTTACAACACACGAACTATCATTATAAAAATAAGTGAAATTAAAAATGAAGTAAAAATTACCCCGAGCCCATTTCTCTGCCTCAGGGACTACAACTTGTAAAGACAAGGTGATGGCAGAGAGATCCAACCTGAAGTGACAGAGATTTGGGGAACTAAAGGCATAAATCAAAACAATGTTTGTTGAAATCTGAGGCCCCTCTGCCAAAGAGAATACCACGAGTGCCAGCCTGGAGGTCTGGAGAATGGAAATATAAGGACTTAGAATGAAAAGTTTGGAGCCAGATAATGACTCAAAAGTTATGAGCCTGAATTGCAATTGAACGAGGGGAAAGTTGGATGCTGTTTGTGTTTTACTTTAATGGTGGCAGGTGATCAAAACTTGGATTGGTCAGCCCAGGTTAAGAGGCCACTGTTGGGGCAAACATGTCCGTACAGAGTGTGTATTTCAGTTTTGCCATATTTTCTCTTCATCTTTTATATTAATCAGAATTAAGTTTGGCCACGAGGGACTGTCTTCATTTGGCTTCCCAAAAGCAGAGCCTGAGAATATGGAGCCAAGGGGAGGTATGTACAACAGTCCAGGGCTGAGGCTGGAGTTGAGAGTGAAGCATATAACTACCGATGTGTTAATTTAATGGGTCTGGGTAGAGAGATAATCAGTTATGTGGTAGGAATCAGAGACTCCAAAACAGAGCAAGCAGGATGGGAAAAAAAGGCAGGAGGTGCCCTGAGGTGCTGGCTGTAACCACAGACATTTCCTAAAGTGCTTGTTGCTGATCTGTTAGAGCTAGAAAGGATGTTCTTACAGGCACTCATCCATTTAGACTAATTGGACTTTGAAGGGTAGATAGGTTCAGATGGAGTGATGTAGGGGAGGGTAGCTCAGTGGACATGTGCTCAAGATGAGCCAATATGGGAGGATTGGTTGAAATATTTCATAGATCTCGGGTACCCATTCCCCTTAGCTGTGTGACATCCACATTATGCCATTTAAGATTTACTTTTGGGGTACATCTGGGCCCTTTCAGTTGAGCCATACTGAGACAAGAAAGCCAGCTATTGCTGATGCCATGAGTTAGTTGGGTAGTCATTGTTCTAAAGAGACTCCTTTACATTCATAATAATATTATTCCATGACTGGTGTTGAGATAGCAAAACAAAGTGGCTTTGGCCTGTCCTATAAAGTCATTCAGACTGAAAAGATGAAGAACTTTCCAGGAAGTTCACTGAAACGCAAAATATTTTCAACCTGAAGTGGGCAGTGGCAGTTCACCAACTGAGCAAGCGCAGAAGAAAGAAAAAGTGTGCAAAGGTCAGCAATTAGAGGAGACGGGCAAGGCGACCTTCTAAGACCTAGTCATTGGAGCGGGAAAGTGAGTAATGCAATAAAGAGGCACAGAATAAGCATAACGGGGGAGTGTGAGTCTACCACAACCCACAAAGAGGACTGAAGGGGATGAGGACAGAAGAGAAAGGGAGCAGTCAGACACCGACCAGCCATGCCCAGAGGGAGTGCGTGTGGACCAGCCCATGGTGGGAGGGGGAACTGGTGGTCAAAACTAAGGACACAGGTGGTTCCTGTGTGTATAACAAGTATTTTATCTTGTCTGAGGTTAACAAAATCATTTAGTCTGTATAATATGTTATTATCAAGCATGTTCCTTTCTAAAAATTACAAGCTCCAGTAGAGAATACAAACAGGTTAGCGAAATGCTTCAATTTGGGTGGTGAATAGCCTCCTGTTCCCTGGATTCATGCCCAGACTGGACAGTTTCTCCTAATTCTAGTCTACCTATATCCTTATTTTCTGATAGGAAAAAAAGGGCTTTGGGTACTTACTTGTATATTTGAAATAAGGGATCTTTGATGTAATGGAGTTGTGTGTAAGTGTAGACAAGCTGCCTACTCTCAAAAACACTTCACTTTCCAAGTGCAGAAAGGTGTAAATTTAATGAGAAATTTCTACAAATAAATCACTCCATATACACTTGCTGATCTATGAATATACAGTGCTTTCAGGAACAAATAGAAATGGACTAAAATGTTTATATGGACCTGTAAATTCTTCACATTTGAAAAATATGACCAAGGACATTAAAATATTCATAGAGGCCCCTTTTCAAAAGAATTGACTTAAGACTTTTTCTGCCTGCAACAAACTGTATTTAATTGTTAGGAGGAGGACTAGAAAAATCGATGTGTTTGTCCCTCACAACAGAGCGAAGGCTAATGCTCTGCTGGAGGGCAGCACACTTTTAAGCCCGTTCTGAGCAAATTGCTGGTACATTATAAATCTTCTGGAGGCGCTGAATTATTAGATTTAAAAGAGCAGGCATGCATAGTTGTCAAGTAAATTGTTTATAATATAGTTATAGTTACATATGGTGCTATTTGATAATCTAAAAAGCATGGCATGGAAGCATAAAAATGCATCTTTGAATAAGATGCCAAGGAGAGAAAACCTTGACATTACTGGCTTTAATATTTCTGTTTTTTCACTATTTCTGAGTGACCCTGGAAATCCACGGAATGTAATCCTTTGCCATTCTGCTGAAGCACATGTAGCATGGAGCTTATTTTAGTCACAGAATTTATGTTGATGACTTTGTAAATTCTTATTTTTCTGTCCCTATAGAATCTTTATAAATTGTCAGGAGGTCAGTTGAAATTTTTCACTAATAGTTACTGCATTTTTACAGGAGAAATTGTATGTTGTAATGACATTTTTACATACTTCTCATGGATGTTAATCGTCATCATATGAATAAAGGTAGTGTTAGAAACATGTTTGCCTGTATGATAGGAATTCTGAGAGGGAACAGAACCTGATAACTATGAATTGTTAGTGCACACGTGTGCGTGGTCCAGGAGTGGTGATAAAGAAGTTATGTACAGCTATAGATGTTCTCTGCTTTTGCTTTCATGTTTAATTCTTAAAGAAGAAAAATTATTTCAAGGAGATAGGAAGGTCAGAAATGTAGGTCAAGTTCAAAGAGCAAGGCAAGGATTGAGAGCAGTTAGTAGCCCAGAGAGTAAGAGCATGGAGGACAAGGACTGAAGAATGGGCAGAGGTTCACCGTAGCAAACACAAGCAGGTAAAAGAAGGAGGAAGACTGCACGTTGGTCATATTGCCTGGAATAAAAATCTCTAGTTTTCTTAATAGCTGGCTGTCTAATCTCTTTTTTGAATCGTGCCTTAGAGATGGGACATTCTATTTTGGGGGTGTTCTAACTTTCTAAAAGTTATCTATTATATATTGAACACAAATCTTCAGTTTCTTTTTATCCCTTGGTATTAGATAATTTCCAGATACTTCACAATTCTTCCTTTTAATAAATATTTACTGAGGACCTGCTATGTGTAGGCACTGTTATTGGTGCTAGATATACAGTGTTAACAGGACCGACAAGGTCTGAAGACACAGAGCTTACATTTTAGTGAGGGCAGACAAAACTATGCGAGTAATGAACACAAATAAATCAAAGTGACAAGTATTGTGCAGAGAATTAAATAGGGTGACATCCTATGGAGTGACAGGGAGGCCAAAGGAGACTTCCCTGCAAGGTAACTAGCAAGCTATGCAAAGATTGGAGGGGTTCGGGCTAGCCAGCGTTTAACTCTAGGGAACAGCATGCAAAAGACAAAACGTGCTCAAGAACTTCAGTGTGTGTTAGAGGAGCTTAACCAAGGCTTTTGTGGCAAAGTATAGTGTATGAGGAAGAGAGTAGCCCAAGACGTGGGTGGAAAGGAAAGCAAGGGGCAGATACCCAGGACTTTGTGAGCAGGGAAAGAAGTTGGTTTTTATTTTAATTGTGATTGGAAAGTCATTAGAAGTTTTAAACAGGGCAAAGGGACCATGTTATGTACATTATAAAAGGATCACTCTGGCTGCTGGGTTGAGAATAGATGGTGGGGAAGCCACAGCAGAATAAAGGCGACACCAGGGGGCTATAGTGATAGTTCTGGTGATGGTGGCTTGGAGTGGGATGGTAGTGATGGGAGGGAGTGAAATTAACATATTAGAGATATGTTTTGGAAGACTTGATGGATAGATTGGTTATTGAATGTAAGGAAAGACAGGAGTCAAGGAAGACGTTTAAGTCTTTGGCTTGCACAGTGGATGATGTTTCTGCTCCTTAAAGGGGCACACATATTGTCGTTTGTTTCTCTGTGTTAAAATATTCCAAGCGATATGGTTTACAAATGTATTTGATATATCACATGAAGGGTAGTTAGAAAGGAAGATGTTTACCATTATAGAGTTTATTCTATTTTTGTTAGAGTCCAAAAACATACACCTATCCTAAATTTATTTAACTAAAATTTTAAACACATTTTAGAATCTAGAGTAGCTGTTAGAGACAAGATGTTTATAGAATGCATTAGTATTTTCTTGATATTGTGACCTCACAGGCAGTATTTAACAAAGAAAAAATTTACACATTTTAAAAGTTATAAAATAATGTAAAAATTATGAAAAAATAAGTGGCAAAAGAAAAACATCTTGGGAAAATACTTCGATAGATAAAACTGATAAGAGATTAATATTCTTAATTTCTAATGATTCTTACAAGTCCAAAAAAACCCCTGTGGCTCCTCGGGTGCATGCGCGCGCACGGCATTCTGGGAAGGCGTCCCCCCCGGAAGCCGTTTTATTCGGCTCCTCTTCAGGAGAGCCATTTCGGCCCGTGTGAAGGTCCGAGGGGTTGGTGGTGGTGTCGCCGGCGTTTACTTTGGCTGGTCCCGGGGCTGGTGGGAGCAGCCGCCCGAGAAAAGCACCATGATTTTGACCACAGAATTTTTGGATGAGTTAATCACCTGGGACCGAAATCTCGCCCCGGCAAGAAGCGCAGCATCGCACGGTGGAACCACCAGAGGGTTTGTAAATATTACTTCTGTGGTTATTGTCCTGCGGAATTGTTCTTTAAAAAAAAAACAAAGAGGGGCTTCCCTGGTGCCGCAGTGGTTGAGAGCCCGCCTGCTGATGCAGGGGATGCGGGTTCGTGCCCCGGTCCAGGAAGATCCCACATGCCACGGAGCGGCTGGGCCCGTGAGCCATGGCTGCTGAGCCTGCGCGTCCGGAGCCTGTGCTCCGCAATGGGAGAGGCCACAACAGTGAGAGGCCCGCGTACCACAAAAAAAAAAAACCCAAAAATACCAAAGAAATCCTGACAAACTCCTTATTAGGAATATGAGCACAGAACGTGAAAAGGCAGTTCGCAAAAGGTCAACAGCATGAGAGAAAGTTCAATCACACCAGTAATCAAATCATTCAGTAATTAAAATAATAATAAGAAAATATTACAGTGGATAAGAGCACAAACTCTGGAACCGGAATTCCTGAGTTTGAAGACCTAGCTCTAACACTTACTAACTGGCTAACTTTGGGCAAGTAACTTAACCCATATTTGCTTGAGTTACCTTACCTGTAAGATGGAGTCATAGTAGTGTCTACCTCAAGGTTGTTTTGCACAGTAAATGGGTGTTAATAGAGGTATATTGCTTAGAACAGTTCCTAGGATGCAGTAATGGCTCTGTGAGTTTTTAGAAGTTCTTCTCCTTATTAGTGTCTTGTTATAATCTAGTCTCTAATTATTGTTAAATATTGATAAAATGACAATACTTAGTATTGGCTAGGTGGGGAAAATGGGTATTTTCATATGCTGTAGATGAGACTATAAGTTGGTCCGTTATTTTTGGAAGGAAGTTTTCCAATATGTCTCAAAAGTCTAAAAATAAATAACATCTTTAATTAAAGAAATTCTACTTTTGGGAACTCAGTCAATGGTCTCTGAAATTATGTGTTCATACTTATAATGGTAAAAAATTAGAAACAGGTAAAGAAGTGATTTGAATATATACATTTAATTTCACTCACTCAACTTCATTAAAACTACAATAAAAAGGATATATTTTATTTAAGTAAAATTCACACATACAGAAATATATGTATTTTAAAGTGTATAATTTGATGAGTTTTGAGAAATATATATTACCTGTGCTACCAATCTCTCAATCAAAAACATTCCCATTCCCCTGGAAAGTTCTTTTATGCCCAATTCCAGTCAATTCCCACCTCCATAGGCTATACTTTTCACATTTCTTTCACCATAGATTAGTTTTGCTTGTTCTTGGAATTCATATAAATGGAATCATGCAGTATGGATTCTTTTGTGTCTGGCTTCTTTCATTCACTATAATTCTGAAAAACCTGTTCATACTGTTATACTAACATTTACTCCTCTTTATTCTTATACTCTCTGTTTCTTCATTGCTGAATAGTGTTCCATTTTTTGACTATACTAGAATTTATTTCCCTATTGGTGATGTTTTTGTTGTTTTTGACTCTCATGAGTAATGTTATGAACACTTCTGTGCAAGACTTTTTGTGGTCATGGTTTTCATTTCTCTTGGGTAAATTCTTAGGAATCAGAGTGCTGGGTCATAGCATAAGTGTATGTTTAATGTTATAATAAGCTGCTAAACAGTTCTATAAAGTGATTGTACGATTTTATACTTTCACCAGCATGTATGTTGTCTAATGTGCATTGCTCCATTTCTTTGCTAACGTTTGGTATTGTCATTTTTTAAATTTAAGCCATTCTATTAGGTGTGAAGGCATATCTAACTATAGTTGTATTTTGCATTTCTCTGCTGACTGGTGATGCTGAGCACCTTTTCATATGTTAATTGGCCATTTACACATCTTCTTTAGTGAAGTATTTATTCAGGACTTTTGCCCAATGTTGTAAAGACACTCTCCAGAATTTTCTTCTGGTAAGCCTTATGGTTTTAGCGTACAGGTATACCTCATTTTATTGCATTTCAATTTGTTGCACTTTGCAGATTTTGCATTTTTTACAAATTGAAGGTTTGTGGCAATACTTCATTGAGTAAGTCTATCAGCATTATTTTTCCAACAGCATTTGCTCATTTCCTGTCTCTGTGTCACATTTTGGTAATTCTCACGTTACTTCAAACTTTTTTATTATTATATTTGTTATAGTGATCTGTGATCAGTGATCTTCAGTGTTACTATTGTAATTGTTTTGGGGCATCATAAACTACACCCATATAAGATGGCAAATTTAGTGGATAAATGTGTGTGTTCTGACAGCTGCCATTCGCCTGTCTCTCCCCTTCTCCTTGGGCATCTCCTGCGGTGGTCTGGAACCGAACCTGCAGTATCTCTGAGGTGTACCTGTATACATTTAGGTTTATCATCGGTTTCAAATTAATTTTTGTGTATGATGTGAGATAGAGGTTGAGGTTCATATTTTCCATAGTTTTTCCTAGTTGTTTCAGCTCAATTTATTGAAAAGACTTTTCTTTCCCCATTGTTATCTTGGTGTCTTTATTGAAATTCAATGAAATGTACATGTACAGTTTTTTCCTAAATTCTACATCATGTTACATTAATCTCTTTATCCATTCTTATACTAAAGCTACAGTCTCGGTTACTGCAACCTTATAATAAGTCTTGAAATCAGTTTTGTGAATGGTCCACAGTTTCTTCTTTAAAATTGTGCTGACTATTCTAGATCCTTTGAATTTCTGTATAAATTTTATTAAAAATTTTTTTTTTATTTTTAAAATTTTTATGGGAGTATAGTTGCTTTACAATGTTGTGTTAGTTTCTGCTGTACAGCAAAGTGAATCAGCTATACATGTACGTATACCCCCTCTTTTTTGGATTTCCTTCTCATTTAGGTCACTACAGAGCACGGGGTAGAGTTCCCTGAGCTATATAGTAGGTTTTCATTAGTTATCTATTTTATACATAGTATCAGTAGTGTATATATGTGAATCCCAATCCCCCAATTCATCCCACCCCACTTTCCCCTTTGGTATCCATACGTTTGTTCTCTATGTCTGTGGCGCTATTTCTGCTTTGTAAATAAGATCGTCTATACCAATTTTTTCAGATTTCACATATATACGTTAATATACAATATTTGTTTTTCTCTTTCTGACTTACTTCACTGTGTATGACAGTCTCCAGGTCCATCCATGTCTCTACAAATGACTCAATTTCACTCCTTTTTATGGTTGAGTAATATTCCATTGTATTGTATATATGTACCACATATTCTTTTTTTTTTTTTTGTGCGGTACGTGGGCTTCTCACTGTTGTGGCCTCTCCCGCTGCGGAGCACAGGCTCCGGACGCGCAGGCCCAGTGGCCATGGCTCACGGGCCCAGCTGCTCTGCGGCATGTGGGATCTTCCTGGACCAGGGCACGAACCCGTGTCCCCTGCATTGGCAGGCGGACTCACAACCACTGCGCCACCATGGAAGCCCGTACCACATATTCTTTATCCATTCCTCTGTTGATGGACATTTTAGGTTGTTTCTATGTCCTGGCTATTGTAAATAGCACTGCAGTGAGCATTGGGATGCATGTGTCTTTTCGAATTACGATTTTCTCTGGGTTTATGCCCAGTAGTGGGATTGCTGGGTCCCATGGTAGTTCTATTTTTAGTTTTTTAAGGAACTCCCATACTGTTTTCCATGGTGGCTGTATCAATTTACATTCCCACCAACAGTGAAAGAGGGTGCTCTTTTCTCCACACCCTTTCCAGCATTTATTGTTTGTAGATTTTGTGGTGATGGCCATTCTGACCAGTGTGAGGTGATACCTCATTGTAGTTTTGATTTGTCTTTCTCTAATGATTAGAGATGTTGAGAATCTTTTCATGTGTTTGTTGGCAATCTGTGTATCTTCTTTGGAGAAATGTCTATTTAGGTCTTCTGCCCATTTTTGGATTGGGTTGTTTGTTTTTCTGATATTGAGCTGCATGAGCTGTTTGTATATTTTGGAGATTAATCCTTTGTCAGTTGATTTCGTTTGCAAATATTTTCTCCCATTCTGAGGGTAGTCTTTTTGTCTTGTTTATAGTTTCCTTTGCTGTGCAAAAGCTTTTAAGTTTCACTAGGTCCAATTTGTTTATTTTTGTTTTTATTCTCATTACTCTAGGAGGTGGGTCAAAAAAGATTTTGCTGCATTTTATGTCATAGAGTGTTCTGCCTATGTTTTCCCCTAAGAGTTTTATAGTGTCTGGCCTTACATTTAGGTCTTTAATCCATTTTGAGTGTATTTTTGCATATGGTGTTAGGTAGTGTTCTAATTTCATTCTTTTACATGTAGCTGTCCAGTTTTCCCAGCACCACTTATTGAAGAGGCTGTCTTTGCTCCATTGTATATTCTGGCCTCCTTTGTCTAGATTAGGTGACCATAAGTGTATGGGTTTATCTCTGGGCTTTCTATCCTGTTCCATGGATCTGTATTTCTGTTTTTGTGCCAGTAACATACTGTCTTGATTACAGTAGCTTTGTATTAAGGTCTGAAGTCAGGGAGCCTGATTCCTCCAGCTCCGTTTTTTTTTCTCAAGATTTCTTTTGCTATTTGAGGTCTTCTGTGTATCCATACAAATTGTAAAATTTTTTGTTCTAGTTCTGTGAAAAATGCCATTGGTAATTTGACAGGGATTGCATTGAATCTGTAGATTGCTTTGGGTAGTATAGTCATTTTCCCAATGTTGATTCTTCCAATCCAAGAACATGGTATATCACTGTATCTGTTTGTGTTGTCTTTGATTTCTTTCATCAGTGTCTTATAGTTTTCTGTGTACAGGTCTTTTACCTCCTTAAGTAGGTTTATTCCTAGGTATTTTATTCTTTTTGTTGCAGTGGTAAATGGGATTGTTTCCTTACTTTCTCTTTCTGATCTTTCATTGTTAGTGTATAGGAATGCAAGAGATTTCTGTGTATTAATTTTGTATCCTGTGACTTTACCAAATTCATTGTTTAGCTCTAGTAGTTTTCTGGGCCTGCCGTGTACTCTTGATTCATAAAAGGTTGCTTGAGTGGACACTAAGCTGGATACAGTACCTGATCTCCTGCTTATTTTTAATTAGGAATCAGATAATGTTGAAGTGTGATCATAGATTATAAAGAATTAAATTATTTTGCAAGCTTTTGCTATTCTATAGTCAAAATAAATCTGGTTTTTAGCCCTTTGTTTCTGGATAGAATAGTTTCTTTGTTGTAGAATAATTTATTAATCTGGAGTTGGTTTGTATTAAAACTGTTCTAATGTGATTATTACTGTCTAGAGAGGAGGGTAAGATAGTGAGATAAGGATGTGTTGAGATAAAAATAAGTTGAAGGGTAATATGTGATAGTGAAGTGAAAAGGATATTTGGTTGAATTTTAAAAACATGTTAAATGACTTGAGGTATTATTCAGATTAAGAAAGCCAAGTAGGTTTAAGAAGCTCAGAGAGCAAAAGCTTCTAATTACAGAAATAATATCTACTGAAACAATGCTAATTTTTAAATAAATTAGGGTGCAAAGAAAGGGACTGCCTTGGTTTTAGCTTCACCGATAAATTAGCAGATATAGTAATTGATTAGTTTGACACTTATTAACTCATTCTTTTTTTAAAAAAATAAATTTATTTATTTTATTTATTTATTTTTGGCTGCTTGGGTCTTTATTGCTGTGCGTGGGCTTTCTCTCTAGCTGCAGTGAGCGGGGGCTACTTTTTGTTGCAGTGTGCAGGCTTTTCATTGCGGTGGCTTCTCTTGTTGCAGAGCATGGGCTCTAGGTGCATGGGCTTCAGTAGTTGTGGCTCGTGGGCTCTAGAGCGCAGGCTCAGTAGTTGTGACGCACAGGCTTAGTTGCTCCTTGGCATGTGGCATCTTCCGGAACCAGGGCTCAACCTGTGTCCCCTGCATTGGCAGGTGGATTGTTAACCACTGTGCCACCAGGGAAGTCCCTCATTCACTCATTCTTAACCAATCAGGTTGACATATTCTTTAGTCATATTTATGTTTAGTTTTTAAATGGAAATAATCCATTCACCATACAACTGAGACAATATAAATGCCCAGTCCCTGCAACTATCCTCCATTCCCATCTTTCAGACTTCCATCTTTCAGGCATGCCACCCTCTTGCTTTGTCTGGCTCTTTAATATTCGGATTAATATACTCAGGCTGTCCTTTATTGATACTTTGTTTAGACTTCCTAGCATATTGGGCTACCCTATTGGACCATTTAAAATGTATATTTATCCACCGAATTTTGTTTATTGCAAAAAAAAATGAGAAAATAGGTATAAGTGTAAAGAATGATACAAGGACCAATTGTAATCCCAGCTATGTAAACTAATTACCAAGGTCAAATAATTACTAATATTTTACTGTATTTCATCAAATCTAAGACACCATTGACTAGAACTTCCACTGTTTTACCACTGTGAAAGGAGAAATGCTGTCACACTATGACACACTATTTTATTTCATATTAAAAAGTTTATGCTTGTTGGAAAAATTCTTTTAGACTTGTTTAGATATAGACTTCTATTATGAACAGCTTTACAGCATATCTCAAAAAGAAAATATAAGAAAAACAAGTTGCTTAAAGTAGTTCTAAAACCTCTTCACATTCAGAGTCCAACAGTTCCATGTCACTTTTTGATTCAGAGTTGTCTATGTCTGTGTTTTTCCTAATGGTTTCATCCTCTGTGCTATCAAAAACATTGATGATGCAATTTGCATAAAAGAGAGTTCTCCAAGAGAACCTACAAAGAGTTGTCTCCAAGATTTTCATCCAAGCTCATCTATTTACCCCTTCTTTTTAGCATTGAAACTGTCTTCTCACCAGTTTGGGGTGGGCACATGGTGGCCCAGTTAGAGACATTTCTGAGACTCCCTGGTGGTTTAGTGCTATGGCCTGAATGCCCGTGTCCCTCCAAAATTCATGTTGAAATCCTGACCCCCAAGGTGATGGTGTTAGTAGGTGAGGCCTTTGGTAGGTGATTAGGTCATGAAGGTGGAACTCTCTTGAATGGGATTATTGCCCGTATAAAAGAGATCCCCACAGAACTCCCTAACGCTTCTGCCACGTGAGGACACAAGGAAAATTCTCTGCAAACAAGAAGAGGGGCTTCATTCAACCATGTGGGTGCTACCATCTTGGACTTCCAATATCCAGAACTGTGAGAAATAGATTTCTAATGTTTGTAAGCCATCCAGTCTGTGGTGTTTTGTTATAGCAGCCTGAGCTGACTAAGAAACTTGTTATGACCATGTTCTGACTAGTAGGGTAGGAGAAGTGGTGTGTGCAACTTCTAGTTCAAATTCTTAAAAGGAAGCTGCTTACCTTCCACTTTCTTTTTCACCCTCTCCTTGGGATGAAAAGCAGGCATGGTGATAGTGAGCCAGCTTTAATCATGTAGAAGATACCTTGGGGATAGTGGAACAACTAGATAGAGAGATATGGAATTTTTTTTAAAATTATTTTTATTTATTTATTTTTTGTGGTACGCGGGCCTCTCACTGTTGTGGCCTCTCCTGTTGCGGAGCACAGGCTCCGGACGCACAGGCTTAGCGGCCATGGCTCACGGGCCCGGCCGCTCCGCGGCATGTGGGGTCTTCCCAGACCGGGGCACGAACCCACATCCCCTGCATCGGCAGGCAGACTCCCAACCACTGCGCCACCAGGGAAGCCCCCAAAGATCTGGATTTTTAGATTAATGTGTAGAGCAGAGCTGCCTACCTGCAAAGTGTGAACAGAAGCTCTCATGGGAGGGAAAAATAAACGTTCCATCTTGTTTAAACCTGTTATTGTCAGAGTAGCCAAATTAATGTTCATGTTATATATACTGTTTTTTAAATTCCTTTTAAAATTTTCTATCATATTGAAAAATACTTTTATTTATCATTAAAATTTTTAACGGCTAAGTAATATTCAAGGTACGGATATGTTATTATTTATTTAACTAAGCCCCTATCATTGGGCATTTAGTTTGTTCCAGTTTTTCTCTATTGTTAATAATAGTGGAATGAGAATTCTACTGCTATAAATCTTACACATGATAAACACACACACGTGTATGTATATGTGCACACACAGACATCTCTGATTGTTTCCCTAAAATAAATTCCTATAAATAGAATTACTTGGTCAAAGGCCTTTCACATTTTTAAGATTCATTATCAAATTGACTGCCAGTATTTCTGCATTAATCTACCCTACCACTATAGATTGTACCATTAATTTACCCTACCACCATTCTCTCTCTATATATATACATATTCTCTACATTTGTAAAAATGTTGTTGAGGTATAATTTGCACAGAATAAGTCTATGGATCTTAAGTGCTCAGTTCCATAAGTTTTAATATCATGTAACTGCTATAGCAAAAAAGGTATAGAACATTTCCATTACCTAGAAAGTTATATCGTGCCCCTTTCCTTAATCCCTATCCTGCAGAGGCAAGTACTGTTTTGACTTCTAATTTTGCCTATTTTTTAACTTCATATAGATGGAATCATACAGTAGGTATTCTTTTGTTTCTAGCTTCTTTGTTTTCATTTTTGAGATTCATCCATGTTGTTGCAAATATCAGTAGTGTTCTGTTGTACGATGTTACTACATTGAAAAAATATCTGCTCTCCAGTTGATAAATATTTGTGTTGTTTCCAGGTTTGGGTAAAGAATATGCCTTTTTGTGAACGTATGTTTTTCATTTAGTTTGTCTTGAGTAAATACCTAAAGTGGGATTGCTGGGTCATAAGGTAGATGCGTATTTAACTTTTAAGGAAATTGACATGTAGCTCTCAAAAGTGGTTGTACAACTTTATGCTTCCACCAGCAGCAATGCGTGAGAGTTCTAGATGCTTGTTTTCCTGGCAAACAATTGTATTGTCAGTCTTTTAGATTTTAGCCATTCACGTGGCTGTGAGAATGTTAACTTTTGTTTTCCTTTTGACTAAGGATGTTGAGCTCCTTTGTATATGCTTATTGGCTATTCATTTATCTTCTGTAAAGGATTTGTTCATGTCTTTTGTCCATTTTTACAAATTGAGTTTTCTTTTTTCTTTTTTTTTTTTTTTTGCGGTACGTGGGCCTCTCACTGTTGTGGCCTCTCCCGTTGCGGAGCACAGGCTCCGGACGTGCAGGCTCAGCGGCCATGGCTCACGGGCCCAGCCGCTCTGCGGCATGTGGGATCTTCCCGGACCGGGGCACGAACCCGTGTCCCCTGCATCGGCAGGCGGACTCTCAACCACTGCCCCACCAGGGAAGCCCTGAGTTTTCTTTTAATTATTGATTTATAGGAGTTCTTTATATGTTTTGGACACAAGTTCTTTATCAGATATATGTGTTGTGAATTTTATTTTCTAGAGTGTAATTTTGTAAGCAGAAATTTTAATTAGGAAAAAATATATATATCAATTTTTTTCTTTTGTACTTAGTTGTTTCTTGTGTATTCTGTGAAATTTTTACCTACTGCAAGGTTACAAAGACATTATCCTATGTTTTCTTCTAGGCTCTCTGGTTCTGATTTTTCCAATACAGTTTATGATCGGTCTCAAGTTAACTCTGTTATTGGAATGAGGTAGGTTTCAGGTTCATTTATTTTCTGATTTTTGCCAATATGATAAGTATATATGATAAGTATATATTTTATTATTGTTTTATGCCCTAATGAACTCTTGACTTTGAATATTTTCCCGAGTTTCCATGTTCCTACAATTTTGAGTAAGAGCTATTCCAGTAGCCAACCCTGAAGGGCTAGCTTTTTGACTTCAGTGAAAAAATCTTATTTTTTTTTTTTTTTTGAGATGTGAAATTACCTTAGCAGGACTGATCTAGTGACATCTGTGTCAGTCAAGATTAGAAAATACCCAGAATAGGGGCTTCCCTGGTGGCGCAGTGGTTGGGGGTCCGCCTGCCAATGCAGGGGATGCGGGTTCGTGCCCCGGTCTGGGAGGATCCCACGTGCCGCGGAGCGGCTGCACCCGTGGGCCATGGCCGCTGGGCCTGCGTGTCCGGAGCCTGTTGCTCCGCAGCGGGAGAGGCCACAACAGTGAGAGCCCCGCGTACCGCAAAAAAAAAAAAAAGAAAAGAAAATACCCAGAATAATTATTGGTAACCATCAGTCTACTTTAAATTAGTTAGGATTTAGACTGATTTATGAAACATTAAGATGGCCATATTTCTATGATGTTGCTCAACTGGAAGAGGTTGAATTGTTCAACATGGGTTAACACATAGGAAATGACTAATTATACCAAATACTTAGAATAGTATAATAACTGTTATATCAGTAAAACATGAGCTCTGCTTCCTAGGGAAATAAAAGAAACTGGTTTTAAATATGTTTGATATAAAAGAGAACAGAGAATACATTTCAAGGAAGACGCTTATGCTGATAAGTTAAACCAAATTGCTTTGGTGATTTTGCCCTTAGATTTTATGACCTACAGAAAATAGGAGCCGTGAACCTGATGTCGAAATCTGAGTTCCTCAGAGAAGCGTTAAGTCTCAGCCCCACTGAGTTTTTCAGGGATTATCCTACACATAGATAGATGAGCTAGAGCTCTAAGGAGAGTAGAACATTCACATTCATTTTGGAGGGTTAATGTCTGAGAAAATTGACTAACTAAACAGCTATAATAATTCCAATAGAGAGTACATTTACATTTTCTAATAATACAATTAATGTAATTCTTTATGTCACATAAATCTTTTCCACAGACTTCCACATATTTGGCTTCCATAAACTCCATTACAACTATAAATTGAGCTCAAATCTTCCTTTTTGCTGATATTTTTCTATCAGTTAACTTCTTCCCATAACCTCTAGTAGTGATGTTGTGTCATTTGAACTTAGAACCTTAAATAATTTTTATTCCATTCTCTCTATCTTCTTTTCTGACAAATGATAAGTCTTATTATTTAATTATCTAAAAATATTTCTCACACATATTCTTTTATTATAGTTTGTATTTTGTAACTCACCACATTTTAATTTCTTATTTTCTATTTGCTGACTAAAAAATAAGGCCAGACTCAATACAAAGGCAAGTAATTGCCACAGGAGAGCATTGTCATAATTTCCCCCAAGGAACTCCATCTTAAAATTGCTGAGAACATTTTTCTTAAGGGATTTAGCATTAATTTTTTCCAGTACTTTTATGCTGCTAAAAAACTATTTTATATATTGAGTGAGTTCCAGTAGTATCTGTGACAGCAGTTCTGTCAAAACACTTGAAAAGTATGTTCACTTATGGAAATTTTGAAAGCCTCTGTCCCTTCAAAAATGTATGTTTTGCTTTGAAAGCTACACAAAACACCTTAAATTTTGGAACAGCATTGGGAGCAATCCTCAGAGAAAGCATTTTAGTTTTCTAATTAGAGAATACAGGACAGTGTTACAGGAACCATTCTAGAAAACATCACTTTATCTAAAACAATTCTAATAACACCTTCTAGAAGGTTCTCTGCAAGCAGCAAAGATTTATTTTTCAGCATCGCCATAACAATGTATCAGCAGCTTAAAGAATTGCAGTGCCATGAATGCAAGGCATTGAAGATCCAAGTCCTCTGAGTTGATCCTTTCTGACAGAGAAAGGCCAATAAGCCAACCCCAAATGGTATAATCAGGAGAAGTGCATAATTAAAAGCCATCTGCATGTCTTGTGTGCCCCTTTCTGTATGTGAAATAGGGCCAGCACTATGTGAGTACTTAAAAGCTCCTTTCAAAAAATTTAAAATCCTTATTGAGAAGTTATCCTACAGTGCAGAGAATAAGACAAACCAAAGTATTCATGACCAGCCCCTCCCACTTCTTATTTTCTTACAATATGTGTGAGTGATTTACAACCAAATTAACATAATGCCATACCACCAACACTAGAAATGTTTATTGTAGATTTAAAAATATTCTGTTTCATGAAAAGAAGTTAGGTCGTGGGAGCTAAGAAAATAACGTTGTTTTGTGTCTCCATAAAGATTACAGTCCAGAGTTCATTCTGGATTCCAGTGGAGGCTGTGCTCTACTCCCACAAACAAATGCTAGTTACTAAGCCCTCAGATTCAGAAGTTTTACTTTTTCTTCTTTAGGATGAACTTTCTAAGTAGATATTTAATATGTTTTCTTTAGTAGGAATTAATTGGTAAAGGAGCCTATTCAATAGTTCTTGTAAGAGGATTGAGTCATAACTAGGTGATGCTCCTTTTAATCCCATTTAATTTTAGAAGATTTGTTCATCCTACACAGATCATCAGTACCATCCAAGAACACATTTTCTTTTTGTGGTTCTATTGTTTGGGATGTTATATAAGGGAAATCTGAATTGTCATAGAGGGGAAATTGGTCTTGATGCCCTTATAAATCCCTTTTTTTTTGAATTTTTTTTTTTTTTTTTTGCGGTACGCGGGCCTCTCACCGCTGTGGGCCCTCCTGTTGCAGAGCACAGGCTCCGGACGTGCAGGCTCAGCGGCCATGGCTCACGGGCCCAGCCGCTCCGCGGCATGTGGGATCTTCCTGGACCGGGGCACGAACCCATGTCCCCTGCATCGGCAGGCGGACTCCCAACAACTGCACCACCAGGGAAGCCCTTTTTGCAATTTTTGAATTTTATTTTATTTATATTTTTATACAGCAGGTTCTTATTAGTCATCCATTTTATGCACATTAGTGTATACATGTCAATCCCAATCTCCCAATTCATCACACCCCCACCCCCACCCCCCAACCACTTTCCCCCCTTGGTGTCCATACATTTGTCCTCTACATCTCTGTCTCAATTTCTGCCCTGCAAACCAGTTCATCTGTGCCATTTTTCTAGGTTCCACATATAAGCATTAATATACGATGTTTATTTTTCTCTTTCTGACTTACTTCACTCTGTATGACAGTCTCTAGATCCATCCATGTCTCAACAAATGACCCATTTTCGTTCCTTTTTATGGCTGAGTAATATTCCATTGTATATATGTACCACATCTTCTTTATCCATTCCTCTGTCGATGGGCATTTAGGTTGCTTCCATGACCTGGCTGTTGTAAATAGTGCTGCAATGAACATTGGGGTACCTGTGTCTTTTTGAATTATGGTTTTCTGTGGGTATATGCCCAGTAGTGAGATTGCTGATCATATGTTATTTCTATTTTTATTTTATTTATTTATTTTTTTTGCGGTACGTGTGCCTCTCACTGCTGTGGCCTCTGCCATTGTGGAGCACAGGCTCCGGATGCGCAGGCTCAGTGGCCATGGCCCATGGGCCTAGCCGCTCCGCGGCATGTGGGATCCTCCCAGACCGGGGCACGAACCCGCGTCCCCTGCATTGGCAGGCAGACCCTCAACTACTGCGCCACCAGGGAAGCCCTATTTTTAGTTTTTTAAGGAACTTCTATACTGTTCACCATAATGGCTGTATCAATTTACATTCCCACCAACAGTGGAAGAGGGTTCCCCTTTATCCACACCCTCTCCAGCATTTGTTGTTTGTAGATTTTCTGAGGATGCCCATTCTAACTGGTGTGAGGTGATACCTCATTGTAGTTTTGATTTGCATTTCTTGAATAATTAGTGATGTTGAGCAGCTTTTTATGTGCTTCTTGGCCATCTGTATGTCTTCTTTGGAGAAATGTCTGTTTAGGTCTACCTATTTTTTGATTGGGTTGTTTGTTTTTTTAATATTGCATGAGCTGTTTATATATTTTGGAGATTAATCCTTTGTTCGTTGATACGTTTGCAAATATTTTCTCCCATTCTGAGGGTTGTCTTTTTGTCTTATTTATGGTTTCCTTTGCTGTGCAAAAGCTTTTAAGTTTCATTAGGTCCCATTTGTTTATTTTTGTTTTTATTTCCATTACTTTAGGAGGTGGATCAAAAAAGATCTTGCTGTGATTTATGTCAGAGTGTTCTTCCTATGTTTTCTCCAAGAGTTTTATAGTGTCTGGTCTTACATTTAGGTCTCTAATCCATTTTGAGTTTATTTTTGTGTATGGTGTTAGCGAGTGTTCTAACTTCATTCTTTTACATGTAGCTGTCCAGTTTTCCCGGGACCATTTATTGAAGAGACTGTCTTTTCTCCATTGTATATCCTTGCCTCCTTTGTCATAGATTAGTTGACCATAGGTGGGTGGGTTTTACTTCTGGGCTTTTCTCTCCTGTTCCATTGATCTATATTTCTGTTTTTGTGCCAGTACCATATTGTCTTGATTACTGTAGCTTTATAGTATGGTCTGAGGTCAGGGAGTCTGATTCCTCCAGCTCCGCTTTTTTCCCTCAAGACTGCTTTGGCTATTCAGGGTCTTTTGTGTCTCCATACAAATTTTAAGATTTGTTGTGCTAGTTCTCTGAAAAATGCCCTTGGTAGTTTGATGGGGATTGCATTGAATCTGTAGATTGCTTTGGGTAGTCATTTTCACAATATTGATTCTTCCAATCCAAGAACATGGTATATCTCTCCATCTGTTGGTGTCATCTTTAATTTCTTTCATCAGTGTCTTATAGTTTTCAGCATACAGGTCTTTTGTCTCCCTAGGTAGGTTTGTTCCTAGATATTTTATTCTTTTTGTTGCAGGGTAAATGGGAGTGTTTCCTTAATTTCTCTTTCAGATTTTTCATCATTATTGTAGAGGAATGCAAGAGATTTCTGTGCATTAATTTTGTATACTGCAACTTTACCAGATTCATTGATTAGCTCTAGTAGTTTTCTGGTGGCATCTTTAGGATTCTCTATGTAGAGTATCATGTCATCTGCAAACAGTGACAGTTTTACTTCTTGTTTTCCAATTTGGATTCCTTTTATTTCTTTTTCTTCTCTGATTGCCGTAGTGAGGACTTCCAAAACTATGTTGAATAACAGTGTGAGAGTGGACATCCTTGTCTTGTTCCTGATCTTAGAGGAAATTCTTTCAGTTTATCACTGTTGAGTATTACGTTAGCTGTGGGTTTGTCATATATGGCCTTTATTATGTTGCAGTAGGTTTCCTCCATGCCCACTTATGGAGAGTTTTTATCATAAATGGGTGTTGAATTTTGTCAAAAGCTTTTTCTGCATCTCTTGAGATGATCATATGGTTTTTCTTCTTCATTTTGTTAATATGGTTTATCACATTGATTGATTTGTGTATATTGAAGAATCCTTGCATCCCTGGGATAAATCCCACTTGATCATGGTGTATGATCCTTTTACTGTGTTGGTGGATTCTGTTTGCTAGTACTTCGTTGAGGAGTTTTGCATCTATATTCATCCGTGGTATTGGTCTGTAATTTTCTTTTTCTGTAGTATCTCTGTCTGGTTTTAGTATCAGGGTGATGGTGGCCTCATAGAATGAGTTTGGGAGTGTTCCTTCCTCTGCAATTTTTTGGAAGAATTTGAGAAGGATGGGTGTTAGCTCTTCTCTAAATGTTTGATAGAATTCGCCTGTGAAGCCATCTGGTCCTGGACTTGTGTTTGTTGGAAGATTTTTAATCACAGTTTAAATTTCAATACTTGTGATTGGTCTGTTCATATTTTCTGTTTTTTTCCTGGTTCAGTCTTGCAGGTTGTGCATTTCTAAGAATTTGTCCATTTCTTCCAGGTTGTCCATTTTATCGGCATAGAGTTTCTTGTAGTAGTCTCTTAGGATGCTTTGTATTTATGCAGTGTCTGTTGTGACTTCTCCATTTCATTTCTAATTTTATTGATTTGAGTCCTCTCCCTCTTTTTTTTTTGATGAGTCTGGCTGATGGGTTATCAATTTTGCTTATCTTCTCAAAGATCCAGCTTTTAGTTTTATTGATCTTTGCTATTGTTCTCTTTGTTTCTATTTCATTTATTTCTGCTCTGATCTTTATGATTTCTTTCCTTCTGCTAAATTTGAGTTTTGTTTATTCTTCTTTCTCTAGTTCCTTTAGGTGTAAGGTTAGGTTTTTTATTTTTGAATTTTCTTGTTTCTTGAGATAGGCTTGTATAGCTATAAACTTCCCTCTTAGAACTGCTTTTGCTGCATCCTATAGGTTTTGGATCGTTGTGTTTTCATTGTCATTTGTCTCTAGGTATTTTTTGATTTCCTCTTTGATTTCTCCACTCAATGATATCTTGGTCTTTTAGTAACGTATTGTTTAGCCTCCATGAATTTGTGTTTTTAATTTTTTTCCCTGTAATAGATTTCTAATCTCTTAGCGTTGTGGTCAGAAAAGATGCTTGATATGATTTCAATTTTCTTAAATTTACTGAGGCTTGATTTGTCACCCAAAATATGATCTATCCAGGAGAATGTTCCATGCACACTTGAGAAGAAAGTGTAATCTGCTGTTTTTGGATGGAATATCTTATAAATATCAATTAAATCTATGTGGTGTATTGTGTCATTTAAAGTTTTTGTTTCTTTATTTATTTTCATTTTGGATGATCTGTCCATTGGTGTGAGGCGTTGAAGTCTCCCACTATTATTGTGTTACTGTCTATTTCCTCTTTTATAGCTGTTAGCAGTTGCCTTATGTATTGAGATGCTCCTGTGTTGGGTGCATATATATTTATAATTGTTATTTCTTATTCTTGGATTGATCCCTTGATCATTATGTAGTATTCTTCCTTTTCTCTTGTAACATTGTTTATTTTAAAGTCTATTTTATCTGATACGAGTATTGCTACTCCAGCTTTCTTTTGATTTCCCTTTGCATGGAATATCTTTTTCCATCCCCTCACTTTCAGTCTGTATGTGTCCCTAGGTCTGAAGTGGGTCTCTTGTAGGCAGCATATATATGGGTCTTGTTTTTGTATCCATTCAGCAAGCCTGTGTCTTTTGGTTGGAGCATTTAATCCATTCACATTTAAGGTAAGTATCGATATGTATGTTCGTTCCTATGACCATTTTCTTAATTGTTTTGCCTGTGTTTTTGTAGGTCCTTTTCTTCTCTTGTGTTTCCTACTTAGAGAAGTTCCTTTAGCGTTTGTTGTAGAGCTGGTTTGGTGGTGCTGAATTCTCTTAGCTTTTGCTTGTCTGGAAAGCTTTTGATTTCTCCATCAAATCTGAATGAGATCCTTGCCGGGTAGACTAATCTTGGTTGTAGGTTCTTCCCTTTCATCACTTTAAGTATATCATGCCACTCCCATCTGGCTTGTAGGGTTTCTGCTGAGAAATCAGCTGTTAACCTTATGGGGTTCCCTTGTATCTTATCTGTCATTTTTTCCTTGCTGCTTTCAATAATTTTTCTTTGTCTTTAAATTTTGCCAGTTTGTTTATTATGTATCTCGGGATGTATCTCCTTGGGTTTATCCTGTATGGGACTCTCTGCACTTCCTGGACTTGGGTGGCTATTTCCTTTCCCATGTTAGGGAAGTTTTTGACTATAATCTCTTCAAATATTTCCTCAGGTCCTTTCTCTGTCTCTTCTCCTTCTGGGACCCCTATAATGTGAATGTTGTTGTGTTTAATGTTGTCCCAGAGGTCTCTTAGACTGTCTTCATGTCTTTTCATTCTTTTTTCTTTATTCTGTTCTGCAGCAATGAATTCCACCATTCTATCTTCCAAGTCACTTATCCATTCTTCTGCCTCAGTTATTCTGCTAATGATTCCTTCTAGTGTATTTTTCATTTCAGTTATTGTATTGTTCATCTCTGTTTGTTTGTTCTTTAATTCTTCTAGGTCTTTGTTAAACATTTCTTGCATCTTCCCGATCTTTGCCTCCATTATTTTTCTAGGTCCTGGATCATTTCACTATCATTATTCTGAATTCTTTTTCTGGAAGGTTGCCTATCTCCACTTCATTTAGTTGTTTTTCTGGGGTTTTACTTTGTTCCTTCATCTGGTACATAGCCCTCTGCCTTTTCATCTTGTCTATCCTTCTGTGAATGTGGTTTTTGTTCTACAGGCTGCAGGATTGTAGTTCTTCTTACTTCTGCTGTCTGTTCTGTGGTGGATGAGCCTATGTAAGAGGCTTGTGCAAGTTTCCTGCTGGGAGAGACTGGTAGTAGGTAGAGCTGGCTGTTGCTCTGGTGGGCAGAGCTCAGTAAAACCTTAATCTGCTTGACAGGTGATGGGTGGGGCTGGGTTCCCTCCCTGTTGGTTTTTTGCCTGAGGTAACCCAAGACTAGAGCCTGCAGGCTCTTCGCTGGGGCTAATGGAGGACTCTGGGAGGGCTCACGCGAATCAGTACTTCCCAGAACTTCTGCTGCCAGTGTCCTTGTCCTCATGGTGAGCCACAGCCATCCCCGGCCTCTGCAGGAGACCCTGCAACACTAGCAGGTAGGTGTGGTTTAGTCTCCCCTCGGGTCACTGCTCCTTCCCCTGGGTCCCGGTGCGTACGCTACTTTGTGTGTGCCTTCCAAGAGTGGAGTCTCTGTTTCCCCCAGTCCTGTCAGAGTCCTGCAATCAAATCCCGCTAGCCTTCAAAGTCTGATTCTCTAGGAATTCCTCCTCCCGTTGGGAAACCTGACGTGGGGCTCAGAACCTTCACTCCAGTGGGTGGACTTCTGTGGTATAAGTGTTCTCCAGTTTGTGAGTCACCCACCCAGCAGTTATGGGATTTGATTTTATTGTGATTGCGCCACTCTTACCATGTCATTTTGGCTTCTCCTTTGTCTTTGGATGTGGGGTATCTTTTTTGGTGAGTTCCAGTGTCTTCCTGTTGATGGTTGTTCAGCAGTTATTTGTGATTCTGGTGTTCTTGCACGAGGGAGTGAGGGCATGTCCTTCTACTCTGCCATCTTGGTTCAGGCTCCTAAATCCCTTCTAACTCTTAGATTCCATAAGTTTATGAGTTTCAGTTTTAGACTGCTATATATCAACAGTCAGTGAAAATATGTAGGGTTATTATGTAAATTGATGTAAGAATATTCAAAGATCAGAATTTTTAATATGTTTATATTTAAAAAATATTTTATATTTTAATATGTTTATATTTAAAAAATATTCAAAGATCAGAATTTTTAATATGTTTATATTTAAAAAATTGTTTTAAATGCTCTTGCTTCTTTAAATGTATAGAATTTATATCATTACTGTTTACTCTGTTTTTTCTCATGAAAAGCTTCAATTTAATACGTGTTTCCAAATGTAACTGGTATTTTCAGGTTGGAATATAGTAATTGATATTCCCAAATTCAACAGTTTTGAATTCCCAAAGGTTTGTATATTAGCAGAAAGACTCTCCAGTCTTTCTTTGGAGACTCTCTGTTGATATGCCCTTTAATCCCCATGGGCTTAGTGGAGCCTAACTGGTCATTTCTGGTTGTTTTTTAATCACTCACAAATGCAGCCAGAACTCAGTCTGTTCGATTCTTTTGAGGTCAGAGGACTTGGTAATCTCATAATGTCATCCTTTGTCTGTGTGTCTCTTATTGTTTTTACTACAAAACCCCAAATCTTCACAGAACCACCGGGTTTCTCTGGGGTTTTACATGGCCAAGAGATTCACTAGTCAAAGTGGCCCAGGCCTCTCCGGGTCTCAGAGTCTTTGTCCAGTTGGTTTTAGCTCTAGACAGAGGAAGATGTCTTTCTGTCTTCCAGTTTGCAGATGCTGTTTTCTGATTTAGGATTAATTTTCTCACAGGATGATTCTTAATCCCCTACACCTGTATTACTCCTCTCCTCTCCCCTCTCCTCTCTCTCCACCTGTAACACTAGTTTGTTCTCTATATCTGTGAGTCTGCTTCTTTTTTGTTATATTCACTAGTTGTATTTTTTATATTCCACATATAAGTGATTTCATGCAGTATTTACCTCTCTCTGTATGACTTATTTCACTTAGTGTAATGCCCTCTGAGTCCATCCATGTTGCTGCAAATGTCAAAATTTTATTCTTTTCTATGGCTGAGTAGTATTTCTTTGTGTGTGTGTATGTGTGTGTGTGTGTGTGTGTGTGTAGGTGTGTATATATATATATATATATATGTATATGTATATGTATATATTACATACCACATCTTCTTTATCCATTCGTCCACTAATGGATACTTAGATTGCTTCCATATCTTGGCAACTGTAAATAATGCTGCTATGAACACTGGGGTGCATGTATCTTTTCGAATTTCACTGTCAACTTTTTAAGCCTAGACAGTTTAATGAAGGGACTTACTGAGTTCACATTTACATGGAATTTATTGGGAAGGAAGCGCAAGTGTGTTAAATTCTTTTTTTCCCCCAATTTTTAAAAATGTAGAAAGACTACACTTTCTAATTTTTAAAAATTCCCATCCCCCCAATTTTTATACCTTCATAATAACTCCTAATTCTAGCACACTGTCTTATTTAACAGTGGTTTTTTAAATGGCACTTAGGAGAGAACAAGCATAGGCTTCAAACTTCTTCAGCAATAGTTTCGTGGTTCTGTTTACCAAAATGATATATAGGTGGTATCACACACATTTCATTAATTCCATAAGTATTTATTTCATATTTACAGTGTGTCATCACAATTATAGATTCTCTGGAGACTATGGAAAGTATGAGACAACTCTGAATAAAATTGTTTACATTTGAAAGTCTGGGAGTAAAGTGGTCATTATAATTAATCGCAATCAAGAATCAAGAGTTATAATAATAATAATATGAAGCAAATGGTTTATTAAAGAAATTGCTTTAAAAGAAGTATAATCATATTCTATGGAAATATGGATGAAATTCACAATTATTTCAAAAGCTACAAAAATTAGTATGACAAAAATTTTAACACTCTTGCTTATACAAGTAAATTTAAAAGGTAAATTTCTCAGAGAATTTCTGCTTTCTCCCTGGCTATGGAAATACGTTGTTGCATTGCCTTATTTTTTTATTTCTCCCAAGCTGTAAGATAAAAACAAGCCTTTTATCAAAAGAACTGGAAATGTTTAGATGCAGTGGTTGAAACTGGTGAAGTGAGGTCTGTGGATTCATTGTTTAAGTGGTGTTTTATGTAATTGGAAGATATGGTTTTAATGTTGTTGGTACTGAAGTAAAGTTTTATTGCTAATTTCATTTACATCTATAACTACAGACACTAAAGGATTAACTCTTTTATTTCAAAAGTGGATGTTCGTTGCTTTTTAAAATCATGTTTTGAAACTTGTAATAAATTAGAGATTTTTGACTTAATGTTGTCACCAGAAATGACAGGGAACTAACATTTTCTTATGTCACATACTACTTTATGCTAGACACTTTCCATGCATTCTTTCATTTAATTTGACAACTGTAGGGGGAAGCTGCTCTACCCATCCATCCATATACCCAACAAATGTTTATTAAATGTTTACTATGTACTGACCATAATGATGGTAATAATAATAACAATAAGGTGTGCCTTGTAAGTAAAGGGAGAAGTGTGTGCCCATGATTTAAGTAATTGGAAGGAGAGGGCTGGTTCTGGACTTAACACATCAATGATGCTAAAATCCTTCCATATCCCAATCCCCCCGGAACTGTTGTAGGAGGCAGCAGTGAAGTCGATTATCAGGAATTTGGTTGGACTTTCCCAGGATGCCTGGGTTTAGTGTCTATACTGTATGGACAGCCAGCATCAGGGAAGAGGTACCTTTGCATGGGCTGATGATATTCTCTGACCATTTTAAATGGGATTTTTGCTGTGGACAGAGAAAGCAGCACTTGTAATGGAGGGAATGTCTAGAAGGAGTGTGAACTGTGATTCACAGGGTGGGATTTGAGATGTACTAATTTGGATATTAAAAGAGTGACGTTGCTGTGTGCCCCAGAGTAATAAGTTTGGACGAATGGGTTATGTACATATAAAGAAAGTGAAGCTTTGAAAGTCCTACAGTTAAGAAGCAAAGACCCTGGGATTCAAACCCAGGTTTGTGCAACCTCCTTGGGCAACTTTTTAAACCACTTGTAGACAGTTACTTGAAATGCTTTCCTTAAAATTTGTCTTTGCTACTGCATGAAAAGAATCTGTATAAAGTGGAACACTTTTCGTAATAGCAAAATGCTTCAGTAAATAGAAAGTCATTCTAAGTTGTACTCTGACTCTGTCCTTTGTTCAAATGTACTATTCACATATCCAGAGACAGAGTGTCTCTATGACTTAATTATGATGAGTATAATAATTGAAAGTAGGTGGTTATATTATGCCAGAGGAGATAATTAAATAGAGAATTGCACTATTAGCTGGGCTTTTAGTAGCATGCATTATCCTTATGAAAGATGATGTTATGATTCCATTGTACATTGCCCAGGCAAAAAATATTTACAGAGTCAACACTTCAGATCAGAGGGCATTAAGAAGTACATTAGATATAAAAGGCATCCCAGAGATAGAATTAAAATACTTTGGAAATTTTATAAGTGTAAATACAGGACATTGACTTCCTTTTCAACCAGTAGTTTTATTGTCAGTAGGACTGGCAATTCTTCTTGCACCTGTGGTTTCAGTAGAAATAAATTAATCATCAAAGTGGATATGATAGTAGCATAGGCAGCTTAGTTGTAAATCTTACCCATTTTTTTTGTTGAAAATCAAACGGAGAATAGAAACAAAACAAAAATTTTTTCTCTAGAAAACAGAGAATTCACAAACTCTAGGTTACATTTAATTATGGCCCAAGCAAATGAAATCAACATCAACTTCATGGGAATGATGGGGCTTTGGGCGCTGAAGGTAGGATGAAGAATTTGGGAACATAGAAGGGATTAGCAGTGGTGGATATAAGAAATCAAAAAACAATATCTACTCCCAAAAGGAGCAGACCCATCTCTGAATGGGAAGTGCTGTGAACTGGACTGAGAGAGAACAGGGTTTAACTGCTAAGGAAGGTGGGTAAAGAAGTTGCAGAAAGCATCTGGGGAAATCAAGAGGTCACTGACATGTCTCAGAAAACTCCAGGTACCAAAAGGGAGTGAACAAACAGTTTGGAAGGCAAGAGGTATATCCCCTTGGTATCAGTGATAAGCAAAGGATCCAAGGGAAATTAGAGTTGGGGGTAGAAGCTATTCTGAACCAGGTTAGGTGCTTAAGTGTCAAAGGAGCTGTGGATTGTATTTTAAATAGTCTACTACTTTAGCAATACCAGTGAGAACTTTTGAACAAAGAATCCTAGAAAACTGTTCACTGGGTCTTGTTAATAGCTGGTCTAGGAAAATTCAACTCATTTAAATATACATAACAAGAATGGATTAAAGACAGCATCCAAACACAAAACCAATAAAAAAACTGTGCAAAAGAGCACCAAAACTCCCCTATATAGAAAGAAAGCTCATTGGAAAATGTTGCATGAAGCAAATGAAAATTATAACCAACATTTTAATGTGAATTAAAAAAATTAATGTAGCAATTACAGCTCTCAGTTAATACCATAAATCAGAAATATAAGAAACCAGGAAAAGCTGAACAGTCAGCAGAAGGTGTCAGCCAGACTGTTGGAGGAGTTGAAGCAGAAAGTGGTAGGTTTCAGAAAAGAGAAAGAAGAAAAAGAAAATAAATAATTTACAAGTGAAGACTAAATTTCAAAGTGTAAAACAGAGAACAGATATATTAGGAAGCACAGTAAGTGACATAGAAGAAAGAAATGAGAAAAAACAAGCAAATGAAATATAAATAAGGACATACAATGATTAGAGAGAAAAAGCTAGGTATAGAATAAAGACAAAGGAGATCCAGCACGCTTACAATTGGAATTTCCAAAGGGGGGGGAAACCCAAACGGTATAATAGAGCAATTATATAAATATATAATTTATAAAATCTCTCCTGAAAAAAAGAAAATCTGAAGTTACATATTGAAAAGGATTTTAGCCTGCATATCAGAATCCTAAGCCATGCTCAGAAGTTAATTTATAGCCTTAAATACTTAGTACAATAAAAAGAAACCATAAAAATATGGCACAAAAGATAGAAAAAGAACAGAATAAACCAAATGGAAGTCAAAGGAAAGGATTAATGAAGAAAAAGGCAGAATGGAAGGAGTTAGAGAATGTAACAAAAAAACAATAAAAATCTAGTGATTTGAAAAAAACTGATTTGATAAATGATGAGATAATCTAATTAAGAGAAAAGGAAGAAAGTACATGTATACAAGAGAAATGACATGAAGGGAAAATGAAACAGAAAGAGGAAAATTGGAGATTAATCCTTTGTTGTTTCATTTGCAAATATTTTCTGCCATTCTGAGGGTTGTCTTTTTGTCTTGTTTATGGTTTCCTTTGCTGTGCAAAAGCTTTTGAGTTTAATTGAGTCCCATTTGTTTATTTTTATTTCCATTACTCTAGGAGGTGGGTCAAAAAAGATCTTGCTGTGGTTTATGTCAAAGAGTATTTTTCCTGTGTTTTCCTCTAAGAGTTTTATATTTTTATAGTTTTATATTTAAGTCTTTAATCCATTTGGAGTTTATTTTTGTGTAAATGCTGGAAAGGGTGTGGTGAAAAGGGAACCCTCCTGCACTGTTGAAGGGAATGTAAATTGATACAACCACTATGGAAAGCAGTATGGAGGTTCCTTAAAAAACTACAAATAGAATTACCATATGACCCAGCAATCCCACTACTGGGCATATACCCTGAGAAAACCATAATTCATAAAGAGTCATGTACCACAATGTTCATTGCAGCTCTATTTACAATAGCCAGGACATGGAAGCAACCTTAGCGTCCATTGACAGAGGAATGGATAAAGAAGATGTGGCACATATATACAATGGAATATTACTCAGCCATAAAAAGAAATGAAACTGAGTTATTTGTAGTGCGGTGGATGGACCTAGAGTCTGTTATACAGAGTGAAGTAAGTGAGAAAGAGAAAAACAAATACCGTATGCTAACACATATATATGGAATCTAAAAAAAAAATTGTTCTGAAGAACCTTGGGGCAGCAGGAATAAAGATGCAGATGTAGAGAATGGCCCTGAGGACACGAGGAGGGGGAAGGGTAAGCTGGGATGAAGTGAGAGAGTGGCATGGACATATATACACTACCAAATGTAAAATAGATAGCTAGTGGGAAGCAGCCGCATAGCACAGGGAGATCAGCTTGGTGCTTTGTGTCCACCTAGAGGGGTGGGATAGCGAGGGTGGGAGGGAGACACAAGAGGGACGAGATATGGGGATATTTGTATATGCCTCTGAGGTCTAAATCCATCCTTCTAAATGTTCTTCTCTGAAGCTGGGGCTGGGCCTTTGAGAACTGCAGTTCACAGGGTCCTTTGCCTGCTGCCTTTTGCAGGTAGGGAGCACTGAGAAAGGTGAAAGTCAGGAGCTGTAGAGAATGGGCTTTCTTTTGATGTTTCTGTTTGTCACCCATCCTTCTGCTTCTAAGGGGATCCCTGGAAACAGCTTCATCATACCCCTGAGGTCAGAGCCTCCATTTGCTGGGCTCTGCCTTCAAGCTCCTGGGTTCTTGTAATTCCACTCTCTTCCCCTTTGTTGCTCCACCCCTAAGAGTGGTACCAGTCTTTTACAGTTGTCTCTTGCTTTGCCTCAGTGTTCCCTTCTTACTCCTTCAGCTTTTCAATACCTGTGTAATCAGTTTCTTGCATTGAATTCCATCTATCGAAATATACAGTGTACCCCTACCCGCCGATTTAACATCTCTTGCTTCATTTTCCTCAGATGTAAAATGGAGATGATGGTGATGATGCAATAATGATGATAATAATGACACTTAGCTCATTGGGTTGTTGTGAAGATTAAATGTGTTAATATGTGTAGGTTGTTAGAATAAGGTCTGGCAAAGAGTAAACCTAATGTTAAATTATTGCCATTATCAAAAAGATTTACCTCCCACCCCCGAAAAAGCACAGCACTTGGCCTAGACAGATTTGTAAAAAACTTT
Organism: Lagenorhynchus albirostris; assembly: GCF_949774975.1. NCBI lineage: Eukaryota > Metazoa > Chordata > Mammalia > Artiodactyla > Delphinidae > Lagenorhynchus > Lagenorhynchus albirostris. Next base: position 103,292,943 of record NC_083098.1, on the reverse strand, counting down.
TCTGAAAACTTTAAAGTGCAGATACTTTCTTTGTTATTTCATCTATTCTAGAGCATGGAGAAAGAAGGAAAACTTCCAAATCAATTCTTGTGATGTAAGTGCGACATTGATAACAAAGCTTAAGAAAAATTTTACAGAAAAGGAAATTGTAAAACTATCTGACTTTACAAATAAAAATGGAAAATACTAAATAAGGCATTAGCAAAGAAAACTTGGTAGCTCATTAAAAAATAATACAGCATAATGAAATCAGAAATGAAAAGGCTTAATATTAGGAAATTTAGTAATTACTTTATTATATTAATAGGTTTAGTAGGTGTAACTTAATGTTGGAGGCCCTAGGGTTCACTCTGTGGTCCTCCTTTCCTCTCTGTCTGCATTCACTCCCTTGGTGGACCCCAAGTTATCCTGACTTCATGTGTTATTCATGACCTGTTTTTGCACAACTCTCAAGAATGATTTTTCATTTTTAAAGGGTTGTAAAAAACCAATGAGCCAACTGACCAACCAACCAAATAAACAAACAAACAAAAAAAACCCCAAAAGATAGAATGATATCTCATAAAGTCTAAAATGTTCACTATCTAGCGTTTTAAAGAAAAGATTTGCTTCTCAGATACAAAAAATGGCTTTTGGAATAGACTGAGTTCTAAAAGATTTTAAATTTAAGTACAGTGCACATTCAGAAAAGTGCACATGCCTTAAGTGTACTACTCCACCAATTTCATAAACTGACCTACCTGTGTAACCAGCACCCAGATCAAGAAACAGAATATTCCTTGGTTCCCAGAAACCACCTTGTAATGGGAATGACTTGGGCTTCTGTTCTTGCAAATGCATATCCTCATTTTTAATCCATTGCAATCTTAAGAATACAATTTTAAAATTTGTCTCCCATATTCTTACTTCTCCCACTCTTAAAAATTTCCTTCTCACCAGAAAGGAAAATATCTTAATTTTATTGTTATCTTGCCCTATTTCTTTTTAACAACTTGAAATCTTTAGCAGAAATCAAAACTACATTAAGCCAAACAACATGAAACTAATGCAACAGCATCGTGTAGGATGGCAGTATATTTTTTTCTCTAAACAGACAGAACATAACACTGAGAAATAACATAGTACTTCACTTTAAATAGATTAGGGAGAATGACGCTTTGTGTCTTCAAGGTAGCATATACACAATCTAATGCCAAAGTTGCTATGGAAACTATTGAATGATAGAAAAAATAGTTGCATAAAATCTGTATAATTCATGGATTTCTGAGAATTTTCAAATCTAAGTTTATAACACACAGAACTTCTTACCCAATGGGGCGTTTACCTATTTGGTAAACATCTTTTTTTTTTTTTTTGTCTATATGTGCTGAAATACTTCTGATATTGATTGAATTACTCTGAAAAACCTGCCTGGATTATCAAAATTCTGTTTTGAAGGCTTAAATTTGTGAAATAAACTTGTTTTTAATAAAAGTATACATACATACACATTCTTCACTTATTTAAAGAATCAATGAAGTACCATAAACAATTTAAGTTATTAAATAAAGGCACTGTTCAGCCTTTTAGAAATTTAACAGGGATGAGTGATCTGTGGGAAAAGAAAACTGATAATCTAGAAATTAATACATTACAAAGACTAATTTTTTACTCCAAAGTGGTTCTGAACCAATTTTAGAAAAGATGGTGGGAATCTATGTCATAAGCCACAGATATTTTCATCCTCCTTTTCAAAAAAAAAGAAAGTAACAGGAATTGATTACTTCAACAAGCATTTATGTAAGCCTTCTTTGTTTTTAGCATTCTTCTAGGTACTGGGGATACAGCAGAAAACGAGACTGTAGGAGTACAATCCTTGTTCTCACGAGGCTTACATTCTAGCAGTGGTAGATAGATGCTAAACAAATGAAAATATTAGCTAGTGATGAGTGCTACAATGACAATCAGATAGAGGGGCTATTTATTTTACTAGTGGGTAAAGGGAAGTCCTCATCAAGGGGATTACCTTTGATCTAAATGGCAAGGAGGCAGGTGGGTGGAGATTTGGGGAAGCAACACCCAAGTAGAGGAGAAGTTGAGGCACACTCTAGGACACAGATGAGTTTATTTCTCTCTCCTAAGAACTACAAGCTGCTTTTATTACCTAGTACCCATGTCCAAGTGAAATTTAGAGATTGCTGTGTTGTTTGACATTGGAGTGACATTAAAAGGGAAGAAAAGTTTGCCTTTTTTGTTGACTACCTTCTCTGCAATCATGACCTTGATGCTTCAAAGTGATCTCCCTGCTATCAGACAGAAACAGAAGGTTCAGCAGCAGTGTTCTAGCTCAGCATGCACTCTTTTCCTTATATGTACATCTTTTCATTTTCCTTTCCTGCCTCCTTCTTGCTGGCCGTCTTCCCTTCTTTCTACCCTTTCTTTCTCCTTTCTTCCCTCCCTACCTTTCTTCCTTTATTCCACAAACATCTGTGAAATTCCCAGGGTGTGTGTACATGACAAAGGCACAATAAAAGAAGTTTCACGGGAACAGATTCATCAGTTGGAGTTCACCGAGAACAGGTGGTCTCCATCCAAGGAATTCAAACGCACAGCTTGCTTCAGCTTTGGCTGATTTTCTGAGGCAGAATTTAAAAGTTCCAGATTCCCAAATTTCAAAACACAATAGCCTCTTCTGTTTGTTTCACTTATTATAGCAAATGTCTCTCATTTGTGAGATCAACATTTTTGGCGTGAGCATTTTGAGGTGGGAGTGTGGGGGAAAGTGTTATGCCAACAGTCAGGGGGAAAGGAAACTTTGTTCTTTATGCGTGAAAATAATGACTAATTCCTTTACATGAGGGTTGGTCTTTGGGATATTGGTTTTGAAAACTTAACTCATTGGTGGGGGGCAAAAAACAACAGGCATGAAAATAAGCCATAAAATAGTGAAAAGTGGACTCTGTGCTAAGGGTGAGCATTAATACAATAGAACTGTTCTATTGTAGTGTGTAGTACATCCAGACAGGAATATATTTTGGAGCCTTTTATACCAGTTTTATAAGTGGATTAGGCAGAATTACTGATCTGTTTTACCCACACTGGACTTCAAAATTTTGAATGCAATTGTTAATGGAGTCAACATCATTTGGATATTGTTATTACTATTTTTATTGTTTTAATTAACACTCTCTGAGGAGGTTCTTTCACTAGAAACTTTATGAAGATAATTAAAGGGTTGCTAGTGAATCCACACTAGCAAATGAGAACTATGTACGGTTTATTAACTATACATGTAAGACCTAATCGTAATTACATTTTAAGTACATTATAAATAATAACTAGGTAGAACTTCCTGTCTCTTCTCACTAAGAGCTAGTGCAGCCCTTGGTCTTGCATTGCCAAGAGAAAGGTCCCTGTTGTGGGCTGACTGGGATTCTCCCTTCCTTTAGTCTCCATTGATCCACATCCCATAGCAGTTGGTCATGGAAAAGCTGCTTCACTGGATGTGATGGGTAATGTTGTGTGTCAACTTGACTGGGCTAAAGGATTCCCAGATAGCTGGTAAAATATCATATCTGAGTGTGTCGGTAGGATGTTTCCAGAAGAGATCAGCATTTGATTCAGAAGACAAGAAGATCTACCCTCACAAATGTGGGTGGGCATCATCCAATCTGTTGGGGGCCTGAATGGAACAGTAAAGTGAGAAGGGGTGACGTCTCTCTCTTCTTGAGCTGGGAAGTCTTATCTTCTCCTACCCTCAGGCAATAGAGCTCCTGGTTCTTGGGCTTAGGGACTCCAGGACTTATGCTATTGGCTCCCCTGGTTCTCTTCTGAATTGGACGGAATTATACCACTGGTTTTCCTGGTTCTGTAGCTTGCAAACAGCAGATTGTGGGACTTCTCAATTTCTGTTTCTTCAGTTTTTTGGTGTTTAAGTTCTGCTATGGTCTGAATGTTTCTGTTACCCCCAAATCTGTGTATTGAAATTCTAACCTCCAAGGTAATTGTATTAGGAAATGGTCTTTGGGAGGTGATTAGAACATGAGGGCAGAGCCCTCCTGAATGGGGTTAGTGCCCTTATAAAAGGGACCCCAAAGAGCTGTCTCACCCTCTTTCCATGGTGTGAGGATACAATGAGAAGTCTGCAGACTACTAAGAAGGTTCTTACCAGAATCCGACCATGCTGGCATCTTGATCTTGGACTTCCAGCCTCCAGATTGTGAGAAATGAATTTCTGTTGTTTGTAAGTCTCTCAGTCTCTGGTATTTTGTTATAGCAGCCTGAACAAACTAAGACAATTTCTAACCACAGTTTTTTATTGCTTTTCTTCAATGTTCTTTTCAAAACATCAGCTGCTCAGGGCTGCTGTTGTATGGTTCTGTGTTTTCAGCAGCATCTCTCTTCTCTCCTCCGGGTCCCTCTAGACTTGGGCACTGGGGGACGGGGGTGGGAAGGGGGCTGTTAATCAATCCTGACTTTTTTTGTGTGTGAAGCAACTTCTTGACTGGATCAGAACTAATAAACAATTCCCCTTTTCCATGACTGTCTATGAACCGTATTGTCCTCCCTAACGCTACTGACAAATGCCCCTTTGGCTCAAGTTCTCACCTAGAGGCTCTGATCTCTGTCTAGCTACCTACCTACTTACCCACCTACCTCAATCATCCCACTCTCCATGCTCTAGATACACTGGACTTTTTTTAGTTTCTGGACCCACCATATTCTCTTCTTGTCCCAGCTCTGTCTTAGATGCTATTCCTTCTGCTTTTTTGATGTGATCAGCCCTTTTCCCTGTCCCAGCACACTCTCTCTCCTTTTGCTAGCTGATTCCTACTCATTTCTCAGATCTCTGTTAAATGCCTCTACTGCAGAGATAATGTCCTTGACCATGTAGTCTACATTGGACTTCCTCACAGTACATTCTCTGCATTAGTTAGGGTGATGCTAACTAATTTAACTTCCTAATTTCAGTGATTTTACGCAGCTTATTTGTTATTCATTATATTAACTTCCTAGGACTGATGTAACAAAGTACCAGAAGCAGGATGGCTTAAAACAACAGAAAATTATTGTCTCACAAGTCTGGAGCCTAGAAGTCTGAAATCAAGGTGTCAGATATTCTCTCTGATGGATTTAAGGGAGAATTCTTTCTTAGTGTTTTCTAGCCTCTGGTATTTGCTGGTAATCCTTGGTGTTCCTTGACTTGGTAGATGCATCACTCCAGCTACATGGCTGTTTTCTTCCTGTGTGTCTTCACATTGTCTTTCCTCTGTGTGTGTCTGTCTCTGTGACCAAATTTCTCCCTTTTTTAAGGACACCAGTCATATTGGATTAGGACCCACTATAATGACCTCATTTTAAATTGATTACCTCTGTAAAGACCCTATCCCCAAATAAGGCCACATTCTGAGATATTGGGAGTTATGACTTCAATATAATTCAACCCATAATACTCACATAATGTAGATGGTTTTGGTCAGTGAGCAGCTTTCCTATCCGTGATGATTTAGGAATTAGACTCCTCTTACTTTATGGCTCTACTGTCCCTCAGACTTTGACATCATCTGTGTGAAGCTGATGAAAGAAGGAAGAGAGTGTGGAGAAGGCACAATACCTCATTCCAATGTTGGTGCAGAGGTGGTGCACATCCCTTCTCCTCACCATTGGGCGGGCTTTGTCCCAAGACTCTACTTAGACATAAGAGGGGAATGGAAAATGTAATCTGCTGCGTGTGGTTTCTTAAGTCATCTGTGGTGAAGAGCTGGTACTTTTATTTACAGCCCATCACAGACCAATGTTTTATAAAGTATAGTAAAACGTATTATATTGAAAAATGAATTGAAAACATATATAGTATAAGATCTTTTTGTTACTAAAATTTAGCAGACATAAAATTCCTTTAATAAAATTCTGTAAGTTTCCAAACACTTAAACTCCCAATTTTTGTCTCATCATGGACCACTAACAAATAGTTTGCAGATGGGCACTAGGTCATGGCCCACACTTTGAGTAGCACTGCCTTACACAGTGGATGGGAGTGGTTTTAGTCAGCTCTGGCTGCTAAAACAAAAATACCACAGACTGGGTGTATTAAACAACAGGCATTTATTTCTCTCAGTTCTGGAGGCTGGGAAGTTCAATATCAAGGTGCTGGCAAGTTTGGCTTGGTGAGGGCCCTCTTCCTGGCTTGCAGACAGCCACCTTCTCATTGTATCCTCATATGCTGAAGAGAAAGTGAGCTTTGGTCTATTCCTCTTCTTGTACAGACACTAATCTGATCTTGGGAGCTCCACTCTCATGACCTCATGTAAACCTGATTATCTCCCAAAGGCTCCACCTCCAAACACCATCCCATTGGGGGTTAGGGCTTCAATATGAATTTTGGGGGGACACAAGTCATAATAAATTTTTCGTATAGATGACTTTCTCTGCCTCACTCTTATAACTCCTGGTACTTACCTCACCCCTGCCTTCACCCTTTATTATACTATAATTATTGTTTGGCATTTGTCTTTTCTGCTCATTCCCTGGACTTTAAGCTCTGTGGGGGCAGAGACCACATTCCTCTTATTTACATTTGGGCCCTCAGCATTTATTTGAGTGCTTGTCATAAAGCTGGAGGTTGATAAATAATTGTCAAAATTCTGTCTCTGGTCTGCACCTGGAATAATCTCTAAAAAATATGTTTACCTAATATTTATGACATTAATTCACTTAACAGAAGTTTTGTTATTTTCTTCTGCTTTTTAAATGTTTTCCTCATGCCTTGTTTATCACTCATACTCTAAGTCCATATATAGTGCAGGAAAGAAGGATTTCCTTGAAACCATGGGCCTAATAAAATGATTAGTGGTCAGACTGGGTGGCCGGCCTGGATTAGGGCAAGAAGAGTGTCAATAGTTGTAAGAATTCCGACTGCACATAGGCAGAATAATTTGTGAGCAAAATAAAAATATTTTGTTAAAGAAGTAATTATTGAGAAAGAGAAGGCCCAGCTAGTAACCATAACCGATGAGAACTCTTTTAGGAAGATAGAAAAAGAAAATTATAGATAATAGATGCTGATAACATGTAGCCACAGAGAATGGAATGTTGCTGAGTTCTGTACAGAATACATTTAGTGAGTATTCTAAATGCCAAACTCAGAAGAGGCCCCAGTAGTCAAGCAAGAATCTAATAAAAGACTTGAGCAGGATTATATGCAATATTTTCCTCCAGCAGCTGGAAATTTTATTGTTCTTTAGGAAAGAGCTTGGGTGGACTTTTTCCTAATTTTGTATCTGAGTCTTTCTCAAGAGTCTAGTTGCTCCATACAGAAAGACATGAATGCTTAGCATGTATACGTTAAATAAAAATAGCTAACATTTGTTGAGAGGTTACTTATGTCAGGTACTGAACTACGTACTTGATATGCATTGTTCATTTAACCCTCGCAGTATCTCTACTTGGTAGATTTTGACTTTTCTCCATTCCATGGGTAAGATAACTGAATCTGTAAAAAGTGATTTGCCAGAGTCCCAGAGCTTATAAGTGGAGGGGTATGTACCCAGTTGTTAATAACTTCTTATTTTAATACCAAATTCAATCATCCAAAAGTCAGTCTTTCTCCCAGGGACAAATCACCATAGATGTCTTTTAGTTTTAGAAAGAATGGCATCTTCTGTTAGCATATTTTTTCTTACTGAAACTCTTTATGTTATATTACATTATGTTGTAATACCATATTTATTAATTTTTGGTGACAAAGATTTTCTTAACTGTAACTGTTTGAGTATGGCATCACACCGAATTTTCAGATCTAATATAATTCAGAGTCAGAGAAACAAGAGAATACATGGGGATTTAGATTAACAATACTAGGATTTCATAGGTAACCCACTGCTTTCATATATTACTCTCTGGAGAAGCTCTTGAGGTATGGAGAAGAATGTTAAACTCTAGTAACAAGACAGTAAACCAGCAAAATAATATGTTAAAAGAATGTTTATTGAAGGTGCCATTCTGGTGGAATAAAAGTTATTGCTTCAAGAAAGGAGATGATGGCAACTTGCAGTGACTCAATTTCTTTCCAGCAGTTAAAATGTGTTGTAAACTCATAAGCTTCCATATTATTTGAGTTTCCTGCTTAGCAATCTCATTTAGTATGGTATGGCTTCCCTTTCCTTCTTTAAAATTGACAGTCAACTCAGGTTGTGTGTTCCTTCCCTTGCTTTCCTTTGTATCCTCTGGTTTGTGACAGATGTGTGCCCTATTAGTGTGGCAGCCATCCTGGGAAGGGAGCCTGGAAGGCACCTTGCTTGGCTTATTGTCTGGGATACAGTAAATCATGATACAATATGCTGTGTACTCTCAAAGTACTAAGTATAATGTGCTGTGGACACACAGTGGGAGAATTAGTTGTTTTTATATGGATGAGGGGAGGCTGGACAGAGGATGAAAAATTCAAGCTGAATTTCTGAATGCACCAGACTAGCAGCTCCATGAAGGCAAAACTTAGATCTATTTGTTTACCACTATTACCGAGAGCTTATGGCTGTTATTGAAACATAACAAGCACTAAAGAAATATTTGCTGAATGAATGAATAGGTGGATAAATGACTGAGAAACCGCTGTGGCATAGCCAAAAAATGTAAGGACTATGGAGTTGAAATATTCTAGTTTGTTTCCTTCCCAAGTGTGCTCCTGACCAGCTGTGTGGTCTTGAAGTCATCTACCCTGAGTGTGAAAATGGAGAAAGTAAAGGAAATGTTGAAAAATCATTGTGAATATTAAATGAAGTAAAATATATCAAAATACAAAAAATAGGCCATTAATACATTTTAGGTTTTTTAAAATACTGAATTTATAAAGATTTATTTAATAATATACCTTTAAACACCCACCATTTTTACAATGGCTCTTTCAGATTTTCTTAGAGTTAATTTCCAAATCATTTTAAGAAATCTTTGGAGCACAAATAAACTTAGTTACCACCCATTGTTGTATAGTAAGCAGTATATAAAAAATATAAAATATTTCCTCTCATAAGGACAAATATCCTTCTATTTTTGGCTCTACATAGGCAATTCTGATACATATAAAAAATGTTCAGTCATTTTCTAAATGCAAATATTTATATATTTGCATTTAGTGGACTGTATATTATTTGAGAGGATATAGTGGACTGTATTTATTTGAGAGGATATATTCAGAAGAGTCTAATATTACAATATCTGAAATAGGTTTTCAGAGACACAAAGAGCTGTCACAAGTTATTCATCCTTTCCCATGGTTCAAGACCTAATGTCCATGAAATTTCTCTCTTTCTAAATCCTGAGACCCAATGTATCGTTTTCTAGCAGTGTTAATAAAACATAATTTGACAAACCAACTTAAGTAAAAAAGGAGTTCCATGCTTTACTCTCATTTCTAAAAAATGTTAAAAGGATTCAGACATACAGTGCCGTAGGCAGTATTTTAAGATGGCTCCTGAGATTCCCACGCTCTGGTTTACATGTTTTATGTAATCCCTTTCCCTTTGAGTGTAGATGAGACCAGTGAATATTAGGTTACTAATCAGTTGACTTTGAGTTAATCAAAGGGGATTATCCTGGATGGGAATGACCTAATCAGATGAACTTTTAGAAGTGGTGGCCTGGAAGAAAGCAAATTTACCTATGTTGTGAACTGACTATAAGACAAGGCAAGAACTATGTACAACTTCTAGACACTGAGTGTGGTCCCCAGCCACCAATAGCCAGCAAGAAAATATGGCCTCTTTCAGTCCCATAACCATAAGGAATTGAATTCAGGCAACACTGAATGAGTGAATGTGCTTGGTAAAGAACCCCATGCTCCAAATGAGTACTGCAGCACAGCTGACACCTTGACTGCAGCTTTGTGAGATGCTGAACAGAAGTCCAGTTAAGTTGTGCCTGGACTTTTGATCCAAGGAAACTGTGAGATAACAAATTTGTGTTGTTTTAAGTCTCTAGGCTTATCAGTTAGTTATGTATTAATAGAAAAACTAATAATACAGTTTTTTTAGAATTCATTAGAATCCTCTTTTTTCTCTGCTCTTCTCTCATCTCCATAGGCTCATTCAACTCATTCTTCAATTCCCGAAATATTTCTTCCTATTAATCAGGTCCAGACTAATTAGCTTTATTATATATTCTTCCCTTCTAACTCCCACTCAGCATTTTATTTGGAAGATCAGCTTAGGTTTCCTTTCAGCAGAAAAGAGTCTTTCCTTTCTAAAAGAAGTAAGGAGGAGAGCTAGGCAGGCAATTTCAAGCAACTCTTGCACCTGAAGAGGGAGTGGAGTAGCCCATGAACATGCCTTTGTTACAGTTTTTGTGCCTACACACACACTTTTAATCAGACACGCACATATATGATGAGGCTTAACCACTTGCTTTTGACTCTTGAGTGAAAATAGCCTGTTAAGCTCACCTAGGTTTTTTCCCCCAGGCACCCATTTATGGTTTATTCTTGGTTTCTTGGCAGAAATTGAATTGTCTTCCAATACCTATTCATTTTCTTCCTTGTTATAGAAATTTTACCATTGGGCCCATGACCAGCCAATTAATAGAGTCCATTTTCCAGCCTCTCTTGCAGCTAGGTTCAGGTATGATATAAGATAAAGTGTTATTTGCAACTTTTAGGGCATGCCCTTAAAAGGAAGGCATGTACCATCCCACTTTTCCCATTTCCTGTTGGCTGCAAAGTGGCCATAATGGCAGGGGACTCTTTAGTCTTATTGAGTGATGAGATGGAAGTCATGTGATGACAAAAGCAGAGCCACAAGATAGAAGAAATCTGGGTTCCAGGGAAGTTAAGGGTAGCTTTTTGTGACACAAACTTCACAGCTGTACTCAATATTTCACCTCCATTTCTTCTACTTTTTAGCATTGAACTCCATGCCCCCAGACTTATCTAGACACATAGGCAACTAGATAGATAACTCATTTCCTAGCCTTTCTTATAGCTAGCATGGCCATGTGACCAAGTTCTCACCAGTGAAATATAAGCAGAAATGCTCAAATTCTACCTTTTCCTAGTTAAAACATGCTCCCAACCCTTTTGGTATCTTTGTGGTAGAAATTGGGTCAGTCCAATCCTGGAGATAGCCAAGATAGATTACTTGAAATTTTTATATCAGTTGTATAAATCACCTAGCATCTTCCACCAGTATGTAGTATAACAGGAAGCAGACCATTTGGTTGAACTGCCCTTCCTTCAGGCTTAGCTGTCAGAACTTTTATCAAAGTACTTGTGTTTTGTGTCAGTCTTAGCCTACTGATGGTGACGTTGTCAGCTAGGAATGCCTGAAGCACTCACCTGGTTACTACTACTACTTGGGGTGAGCTCTCACAGACATTTCCCAGACCAGAGCCTATGTTGTGGCTGGATTGTCCCCTGTGGTTTTTATTATGATTGCAAGATGTGTAACAGGGAAGAGGCAATTCTGACTCCATATTGGATCTGTTTCTTTTACTGTAACCTTTGCTTTTCGTTGCTTTTGTTATTATAATCAGTCTATAGCTGTAAGCATCCTGCCACAGGGAACCCTGCCCCTCTGCCTGACTATTAAACTAAAAGGCCTTTGTTCAGCTCACAGAGAGACATTCTGACCCTGCCCACCTGTGAATGGCTGAAGAAAAGGAGATATTAACACATCCTCTTCTGTTTTGCAAGATAAATGGCCTTTTTGCTTTACTTCCTCACGTCCTCCTCCTCCCTGTCTATAAAAGAAACTGGCATCCAGACCCTGATAAGATGGTTCTTTGAGGACCCTATTCTACCATCTTCTCAGTCTGCCAACTTTCCGAATAAAGTTGCTATTCCTTGCCTCAGCACCTTGTCTCCTGATTTATTGGCCTGTTGTGCGGCAAGCAAAGTGAGGTTGGACTCGATAACAGATACACCTTAGCAATAACCATCAGGGAGCTTAAAAAACAAAGTTTATTACTCATAGGACCTGGAGGGTACAGGGCATGCCCAAGATCAAACAGGGAGGTCACAGGTAGAGAGAGAGAAAGAGAGAGAGGGAAAGGGAGAAGGAGAGGGAGAGAGCAGACCTGGGGCTCTGCTTTTTTGTGGGATCAAGTGTGGGGTGCCTACATTTTTGCAGGTTCACTGTTAATTGTTGAATTTAAAACATAGACATGAGAATTAAAGTGCAGGAAGGGAAAAGCAGGGTCACTCGAGTGGTCAGTTACCTAAGTCATCCAGGGTTTCCAAAAGGGGAACTTCATGGATGGGGTGGCCTGGTTCTCTATCTAGCTGTGTAGCTCTCAATGTGTTTATTAGAGATGAATGTCTTTGAAATGGATGCCTCGGCAATCAAAAGCTTAATGTTTGGCACTTACATTACAATCAAAAAAGCTAATAGTTAGGCACTTACACTACAAATTGTCATTGGCATTGTTGCTTTAGTTGTCTGTTCTATGCACTAGATTGTGATTCCTGGAAGATGAGGATTGGCTTAATAGTTCTCTGAATTCCTAGTTCCTGGAATAGGGCCTAATATACAAAAGATACCAGTAGATGTTTGCTGAACAAATGAATGAAGATGATGTCTGATGATTGTGGGAACTTAGAATGGAATGATGGGAAGTTAGTCTAAACACAGAACTGAGAATCAGGAGTTGGAAAGAAACTTGAAGAGATTATTTTCAGAGCTCTCACTGGTTACATAGTTGATTAGTGACTTATCCAGAATATGAATAATGTTGGCTGACTCCTAGTCTCTACTTTTACCACTATAATGTGGCTGCAACTATATCTGAGTCAGGAGATGTTTAGGAAGGACATCTTAAGGAGAGGCAACAGATGAGCAGGAGACTACAGAATAGGAGTGTTTTTGTATGTATGAGGATTTGTGTGTATACTTGTGATATTGTGATTTAGAATAATAGACATTGGGTTTTCCTCTTGGTTCCTGGCACAGAGCTTCTAAAACTCACGGAATTTCCTGTAAGAGCAATAGTCCTTTTTTGTTCATAACAAGTCCCTTTCAGCCACACCTGAGTTTATATTAATGAGGTGATTTTTGAAAAGCCCTTAAGGATAGGGGCTGGTTGCTAGGGGAACCAACCCTGTGATTGGAGAGTTGGAACTTTCAGCCCCACCCCTTAACCTCAGGGGAGGGGAAAGAGGCTAGAGGTTGATTTAATCACAAAATGACGAATAATTTAATCAATCATGACTATATAATGAAGCCTCTATAAAAATCTCTGAAGTATGGGGTTCAGAGAGCTGTTGGTGCTGGGAGAGTGTTGCACTAGGAGAGGGCATGGAGGCTCTGTGCCACTTTCGCCATACCTTGTGCTACTCATCTACATATCCTTTTTTTTTCTTTTAGCTGTTTTTTATTTTTTATTTTTTTTTATTTTTATTTATTTACTTTTGGCTGTGTTGGATCTTCTTTTCTGTGCGAGGGCTTTCTCTAGTTGCAGCGAGCCGGGGCCACTCTTTATCGCGGTGCGCGGGCCTCTCACTATCGCGGCCTCTCTCGTTGCGGAGCACGGGCTCCAGACGCGCAGGCTCAGTAGTTGTGGCACACGAGCTTAGTTGCTCCGTGGCATGTGGGATCCTCCCAGACCAGGGCTCGAACCCGTGTCCCCTGCCTTGGCAGGCGGATTCTCAACCACTGCGCCACCAGGGAAGCCCTCTTCTAGCTGTTTTTAATTGAAGTGTAGTTAATATACAATGTTATGTTAGTTTCAGGTATACAGCAAAGTGATTCATTCATATATATATATATATATATATATTCTTTCTCAGATTCTTTTCCATTATAGGTTATTACAAGATATTGAATATAGTTCCCTGTGCTACACAGCAGGTCCTTGTTGTTTATCTATTTTATATATAGTAGTGTGTATATGTTAATCCCAAACTCCTAATTTATTTTTCCGCCCACCCCCCTCCATCCCCTTTGGTAACTGTAAGTTTGTTTCCTATGTCTGTTGAGTCTATTTCTGTTTTGTAAATAAGTTCATTTGTATCATTGTTTTAGATTCCACATATAAGTGATATCATACAGTATTTGTCTTTCTCTGTCTAACTTACTTCACTTAGCATGATAATTTCTAGGTCTATCCATGTTGCTGCAAATGGCATTATTTCATTCTTTTTTATGGCTGAGTAATATTCCATTGTGTGTGTGTGTGTGTGTGTGTGTATGTGTGTGTGTGTGTGTGTGTATGTATACACACACACACCACATCTTCTTTATATGTTCATCTGTCTGTGAATATTTAGTTTGCTTCCATGTCTTAGCTATTGTAAATAGTGCTGCTATGAATATTGGGGTGCATGTATCTTTTTGAATTATAGTTTTCTTTGGATATATGCCCGTGAGTGGGATTGCAGGATCATACGGTAACTCTATTTTTAATTTTTTAGGGAACCTCCATACTGTTCTCCAAAGTGGCTGTTCCAATCTGTAGTCCCACCAACAGTATAGGAGGGTTCCTGCCAATGAAATATCAGAAAGAGAAATTAAGGAAAAAATTCCATTTATCATTGCATCAAAAAGAATAAAATACCTAGGAATAAACCTACTAAGGATGCAAAGGACCTGTACTCTGAAAAAGTATAAGAAAGAAATTGAAGATGATGCAAACAGTTGGAAAGATACTCTGTGTTCTTGGATTGGAACAATCAATATTGTCAAAATGACAGTACTCCCCAAGCTAATCTACAGATTCAGTGAATCCCCCAAATTACCAATGGCATTTTTCACAGAACTAAGGCAAATAATTTTAAAATCTGTATGGAAACACAAAAGACCCTGAATAGTCAGAGCAATCTTGAGAAAGAAAAACGAAGCTGGAAAAATCAGGCTCCCTGACTTCAGACTGTAGTACAAAGCTACAGTAATCAAAATAGTATGGTACTGGCAAAAAAACAGACATATAGATCAATGGAACAGGATAGAAAGCCCAGAAATAAACCCATCCAATTATGGTCAATTAATCTACAACAAAGGAGGCAAGAATATACAATAGAGAAAAGACAGTCTCTTCAATAAGTAGTGCTGGGAAAACTGGACAGCTACATGGAAAAGAATAAAATTAGAACATTCTCTAATATCATATACAAAAATAAGCTCAAAATAGATTAAAGACCTAAATGTAAGACCAGACACTACAAAACTCCTAGAGGAAAACATAGGCAGAACACTCCTTGACATAAATCGCAGCAATGTTATTTTGGGTCCGTCTCTTAGAGTAATGGAAATGAAAACAAAAATAAACAAATGGGACCCAATTAAACTTAAAAGCTTTTGCACAGCAAAGGAAACCATAAGCAAAATGAACCTATGGAATGGGAGAAAATATTTGCAAATGATGCTAGGGATTAGTTTCCAAAATATACAAATAGCTCATACAGCTTCATATCAAAAAACAAACAACCAAATCAGAAAATGGGCAGAAGACCTAAATAGATATTTCTCCGAAGAAGACATCCAGATGGCCAACAGGCACATGAAAAGATGCTCAATATTGCTTATTATTAGAGAAGTGCAAATCAAAATACAATGAGGTACATCTCACACCAGTCAGAATGGCCATCATTAAGAAGTCTACAAATAATAAATGCTGGAGAGGGTATGGAGAAAAAGGAACCCTTCTATATATCCTTTTACAGCAAATCAGGAATCTAGTAAGTAAACAATTTTCCTGAGTTCTGTGAGCCATTCTAGTGAATTATGAAACCTGAGAGTTATGAAACCTGAGGAGGGGATTGTGAGAACCCCTAATTTGTAGCTAGTGGGTCATAAGCCCAGGTGACAACCTGTACTTGCAACTAGTTCTGAAATGAGGGGACAGTCTTGTGGGACTTAGCCCTTACCCTTTGGGGTCTGACACTGTCTCCAGGTAGGGTCAGAATTGAATTAAATTATAGGACATCCAGCTCGTGTCAGAGAATTGCTTGGAATGGGAAAATCCCCCAGACATCTGGTGTCAGAAGTATTGGGAGTAGAGTGTGGAAAAAGAATTTTTCCTTTCAGTACCCATACACAAGGCTTTGGTAGGACACATTAATGGCCCTAATTCTTCCCTTCTCCATGTATCCATGTGCATTGTTATGTGACTTTGCAGTTTATTCCACTAAAGAGGCAGAGTATATTTCCCTACTCTTTTGGGTTCAGACCAATGCTTCTGCCAATGGAATGTTAACAGGCATGACATGACCAAAGGCGTGAAAAAAGCCTGCATGATTGAGCTTCCTCCTGTTACCAGGAGCAGGATGATAGACAAGTGGAGCAGAGACAGTTTGCTAGAGTTGAGCCCAGTCTAGGGTCTGCTGGTCCCCTGACAACCTTCAGATGTGTAAATGAGCCCAGGTGGGAGCAGTAAAATTGCCCAGCTGAGCCCAGTGTAAATCAATTTACCCACAGCCATGAGATAGATAAATCCTTATTATTGTATGCTGCTGAGATTGTTATACAGCACTATTGTAACCATAATGAACTGATAGGGAATTATTGCTAGAAATAGATGATGATGGGGGAGTGATGTCAGTAAGGTTTTCTTGAAAAGGAATTATGGGAATTGAGGATTGCATTTCAGTGGGAGGGCAAAGCCAGTGAAACGCCATGTTTGCATGTTAGACTTGTAGTGGTGTCCTCATGACACACATTTAAGTTTTAGATGGCAATATTTGATTCTAAGAATGATTAAATTATTTTCATTTTACAAAGATCAAAGAGTCATGAAACAGCACGTTTTCTGAACTTGTTATGAAGACTAGATACGGATGAAAGAAATAAGATAAATAGTATCTCACTCTTTATTGCTGTATAGTTGAAAAATTAGATGAAAATCCACTTTATTAGAAGATAGAGAGCTCAGAGTTATTTGTACTATTTGCACAATAAAGGGCATTTGCTTTATGGGGAGAGATACCACTTTACTTCATTAACACATTTGCCTGTATAATTAGAGAACCCACCATTACCAAAAATAAACTACTGACTTTAAATTATGGCAAGAAAGTGAAATGGTCTTGAATAAGAATTTTTCAAGTTCCTCTTGATTTAAAACAAGAGGTTCAGTACTAGGCAGATTCTCTTCACTCCCTCCTTTCCTTCTTCAGCTGAGTCCTCTGCCTCAGTCATCCTTAGATTTCTTCTTTCACTTTTGTCTCTGGTTAGGAGTTCACTTCTTTCAGCCTTAGTGTTATCACATTCTTATGCCTTTAATTCGTAACTCTTCCCACATCTCTTTTGTTTCAAGACATATACCAAGTTTAGGTGGGTAAGGACAAGGATCCCCAGTTACCTGAGAAGACACCATGCTGCTATAGCAAGGAAACCCCAATCTATAAAGGCTCAAATAAGAGACAAGTTTATTTCTCTGTCACTGAATATTCCAGAGGGAAGGAGTAGGAAGATGACTCTGACTCACAAGGTCAGCCAGGAATCCAGTCACTTTAATCGTGTTGCCCTGCTTTTGACTAGGGTGTTGTCCACATCTGTATTTTTGATGCTTGTATTTTATGGCCACATTTATGTTCCAGTCTTCAGGAAGAGGAAAAGAGAGACGTAGAGGGCAGTGATTCCCATTTAAGGAAGTGATGTAAAAGCTGCACACGTTACCCCTGTGTACATTCCACTGGTGAGAACCTAGTCTCTTGGCCATATATTTTTATTTAAAAAAAATTTTAATTTTATATTGGTGCAGAGTTGATTTACAATGTTGTGTTTCAGGTGTACAGCAAAGTGATTCAGTTATACATATGCATATATCTATTCTTTTTCAGGATCTTTTCCTATATAGGTTATTACAGAGTATTTAGTAGAGTTCCCTGTGTTATACAGCAGGTCCTTGTTGATTATCTATTTTATATATAGTAGTGGTTTTTTTTTTAACATCTTTATTGGAGTACAACTGCTTTACAATGGTGCGTTAGTTTCTGCTTTACAACAAAGTGAATCAGTTATACATACACATATGTTCCCATATCTCTTCCCTCTTGCATCTCCCTCCCTCCCACCCTCCCTATCCCACCCCTCTAGGTGGTCACAAACCACCTAGCTGATCTCCCTGTGCTATGCGGCTGCTTCCCACTAGCTATCCACCCTACGTTTGGTAGTGTATATATGTCCATGCCACTCTCTCACTTCGTCACAGCTTACCCTTCCCCCTCCCCATATCCTCAAGTCCATGCTCTAGTAGGTCTGTGCTTTATTCCCATCCTACCCCTAGGCTCTTCATGACATTTTCTTTTTTCTTAGATTCCATATATATGTGTTAGCATACGGGATTTGCTTTTCTTCTTCTGACTTAGTTCACTGTGTATGACAGACTCCAGGGCCATCCACCTCACTACAAATAACTCAATTTCGTTTCTTTTTATGGCTGAGTAATATTCCATTGTATATATGTGCCACATCTTCTTTATCCATTCCTCTGTTGATGGACATTTAGGTTGCTTCCATGTCCTGGCTACTGTAAATAGAGCTGCAATGAACATTGTGGTACATGACTCTTTTTGAATTATGGTTTTCTCAGGGTATATGCCCAGTAGTGGGATTGCTGGGTCATATGGTAGTTCTATTTGTAGTTTTTTAAGGAACCTCCATACTGTTCTCCATAGTGGTTGTATCAATTTATATTCCCACCAACAGTGCAAGAGGGTCCCCTTTTCTTCACACCCTCTCCAGCATTTCTTGTTTCTAGATTTTTTGATCATGGCCATTCTGACTGGTATGAGATGATATCTCATTGTAGTTTTGATTTGCATTTCTATAATGATTAATGATGTTGAGCATTCTTTCATGTGTTTGTTGGCAATCTGTATATCTTCTTTGGAGAAATGTCTATTTAGGTCTTCTGCCGATTTTTGGTTAAGGTTGTTTGTTTTCTTGTTATTGAGCTGCATGAGCTGCTTGTAAATTTTGGAGATTAATCTTTTGTCAGTTGCTTCATTTGCAAATATTTTCTCCCATTCTGAGGGTTGTCTTTTGGTCTTGTTTATGATTTCCTTTGCTGTGCAAAAGCTTTTAAGTTTCATTAGGTCCCATTTGTTTATTTTTGTTTTTATTTCCATTTCTCTAGGAAGTGGGTCAAAAAGAATCTTGCTGTGATTTATGTCATAGAGTGTTCTGCCTGTGTTTTCCTCTAAGAGTTTTATAGTGTATGGCCTTACATTTAGGTCTTTAAACCATTTTGACTTTATTTTTGTGTATGGTGTTAGGTAGTGTTCTAATTTCATACTTTTTTTTTTTTTTGGCGGTACACGGGCCTCTCACTGTTGTGGCCTCTCCCGTTGCGGAGCACAGGCTCCGGATGCGCAGGCTCAGCGGTCATGGCTCACGGGCCCAGCCGCTCCGCGGCATGTGGGATCCTCCCGGACCAGGGCACGAACCCGTGTCCCCTGCATCGGCAGGCGGACCCTCAACCACTGCGCCACCAGGGAAGCCCTAATTTCATACTTTTACATGTACCTGTCCAGTTTTCCTGGCACCAATTATTGAAGAGGCTGTCTTTTCTCCACTGTATATTCTTGCCTCCTTTATCAAAGATAAAGTGACCATATGTGCATGGGTTTATCTCTGGGCTTTCTATCCTGTTCCATTGATCTATATTTCTGTTTTTGTGCCAGTACCATACTCTCTTGATTACTGTAGCTTTGTAGTGTAGTCTGAAGTCAGGGAGCCTGATTCCTCCAGCTTCATTTTTCGTTCTCAAGATTGCTTTGGCTATTTGGGGTCTTTTGTGTTTCCATACAAATTGTGAAATTTTTTGTTCTAGTTCTGTGAAAAATGCCATTGGTAGTTTGATAGGGATTGCATTGAATCTGTAGATTGCTTTGGGTAGTAGAGTCATTTTCACAATGTTCATTCTTCCAATCCAAGAACATGGTATATCTCTCCGTCTATTTGTATCATCTTTAATTTCTTTCATCAGTGTCTTATAATTTTCTGCATACAGGTCTTTTGTCTCATTAGGTGGGTTTATTCCTGGATATTTTATTCTTTTTGTTGCAGTGGTAAATGGGAGTGTTTTCTTAATTTCACTTTCAGATTTTTCATCATTGGTGTATAAGAATGCCAGAGATTTCTGTGCATTAATTTTGTATCCTGCCACTTTACCAAATTCATTGATTAGCTCTAGTAGTTTTCTGGTAGCATCTTTAGGATTCTCTATGTATAGTGTCATGTCATCTGCAAACAGTGACAGCTTTACTTCTTCTTTTCCAATTTGGATTCCTTTTATTTCTTTTTCTTCTCTCATTGCTGTGGCTAGAACTTCCAAATTATGTTGAATAAGAGTGGTAAGAGTGGGCAACCTTGTCTTGTTCCTGATCTTAGTGGAATTGGTTTCAGTTTTTCACCATTGAGGATGATGTTGGCTGTGTGTTTGTCATATATGGCCTTTATTATGTTGAGGCAAGTTCCCTCTGTGCCTACTTTCTGCAGAGTTTTTATCATAAATGGGTGTTGAATTTTGTTGAAAGCTTTCTCTGCATCTATTGAGATGCTCATATGGTTTTTCTCCTTCAGTTTGTTAATATGGTGTATCACATTGACTGATTTGCGTATACTGAGGAATCCTTGCATTCCTGGAATAAACTCCACTTGATTATTGTGTATGATCCTTTTAATATGCTGTTGGATTCTGTGTGCTAGTATTTTGTTGAGGATTTTTGCATCTATGTTCACCAGTGATATTGGTCTCTAGTTTTCTTTCTTTGTGACATCTTTGTCTGGTTTTGGTATCAGGGTGATGGTGGCCTCATAGAATGAGTTTGGGAGCGTTCCTCCCTCTGCTATATTTTGGAAGAGTTTGAGAAGGATAGGTGTTAGCTCTTCTCTAAATGTTTGATAAAATTCGCCTGTGAAGCCATCTGGTCCTGGGCTTTTGTTTGTTGGAAAATTTTTAATCACAGTTTCAATTTCAGTGCTTGTGATTGGTGTGTTCATATTTTCTATTTCTGCCTTGTTCAGTTTCAGCAGGTTGTGCATTTCTAAGAATTTGTCCATTTCTTCCAGGTTGTCCATTATATGGGCATAGAGTTGCTTGTAGTAATCTCTCATGATCTTTTGTATTTCTGCAGTGTTAGTTGTTACTTCTCCTTTTTTATTTCTAATTGTATTGATTTGAGTCTTCTCCCTTTTTTTCTTGATGAGTCTGGCTAATGGTTTATCAATTTTGTTTATCTTCTCAAAGAACCAGCTTTTAGTTTTATTGATCTTTGCTATCATTTCCTTCATTTCTTTTTCATTTATTTCTGATCTGATCTTTATGATTTCTTTCCTTCTGCTAAATTTGGGGTGTTTTTGTTCTTCTTTCTCTAATTGCTTTAGGTGCAAGGTTAGGTTGTTTATTTGAAATGTATCCTGTTTCTTAAGGTAGGATTGTATTGCTATAACTTCCCTCTTAGAACTGCTTTTGCTGCATCCCATAGGTTTTGTGTCGTTGTGTCTCCATTGTCATTTGTTTCTAGGTATTTTTTGATTTCCTCTTTGATTTCTTCAGTGATCACTTCGTTATTAAGTAGTGTATTGTTTAGCCTCCATGTGTTTGTATTTTTTACAGATCTTTTTTCTGTAATTGATATCAAGTCTCATACCATTGTGGTTGGAAAAGATACTTGATACGATTTCAATTTTCTTAAATTTACCAAGGCTAGATTTGTGACCCAAGATATGGTCTATCCTGGAGAATGTTCCATGAGCACTTGAGAAAAATGTGTATTCTGTTTTTTTGGATGGAATGTCCTATAAATATCAATTAAGTCCATTTGTTTAATGTATCATTTAAAGCTTGTGTTTCCTTATTTATTTTCATTTTGGGTGACCTGTCCATTGGTGCAAGTGGGGTGTTAAAGTCCCCTACTATGATTGTGTTACTGTCGATTTCCCCTTTTATGGCTGTTAGTATTTGCCTTATGCATTGAGGTGCTCCTATATTGGGTGCATAAATATTTACAATTGTTATGTCTTCTTCTTGGGTCGATCCCTTGATCATTACATAGTGACCTTCTTTGTCTCTTCTAATAGTCTTTATTTTAAAGTCTATTTTGTCTGATATGAGTATTTCTACTCCAGCTTTCTTCTGATTTCCATTTGCATGGAATACCTTTCTCTGTCCCCCACTTTCAGTCTGTATGTGTCCCTAGGTCTGAAGTGGGTCTCTTGTAGACAGCATATAAGCAGGTCTTGTTTTTGTATCCATTCAGCCAGTCTGTGTCTTTTGCGGGGAGCATTTTTAATCCATTTACATTTAAGGTAATTATCGATATGTATGTTCCTATTCCCATTTACTTAATTGTTTTGGGTTTGTTATTGTAGGTCTTTTCTTCTCTTGTGTTTCTTGCCTAGAGAAGTTCCTTTAGCATTTGTTGTAAAGCTGGTTTGGTGGTGCTGAATTCTCTTAGCTTTTGCTTGTCTGTAAAGGTTTTAATTTCTCCATTGAATCTGAATGAGTTCCTTGCTGGGTAGAGTTATCTTGGTTGTAGGTTTTTCTCCTTCATCACTTTAAAGATGTCCTGCTACTCCCTTCTGGCTTGCAGAGTTTCTGCTGAAAGATCAACTGTTAACCTTATGGGGATTCCCTTGTGTGTTATTTGTTGTTTTTCCCTTGCTGCTTTTAATATGTTTTCTTTTTATTTAATTTTTGACAGTTTGATTAATATGTGTGTTGGTGTGTTTCTCCTTGGATTTATCCTGTGCTTCCTGGACTTGATTAACTCTTTCCTTTCCCATATTAGGGAAGTTTTCAACTATAATCTCTTCAAATATTTTCTCAGTCCCTTTCTTTTTCTCTTCTTCTTCTGGGACCCCTATAATTCAAATGTTGGTGGGTTTAATGTTGTCCCAGAGGTCTATGAGACTGTCCTCAGTTCTTTTCATTCTTTTTTCTTTATTCTGCTCTGCAGTAGTTATTTCCACTATTTTATCTTCTAGGTCACTTATCGGTTCTTCTGCCTCGTTATTCTGCCATTAATCCCTTCTAGAGTATTTTCAGTTTCATTTATTGTGTTCTTCATCATTGCTTGTTTCCTTTTTAGTTCTTCCAGGTCCTTGTTAAATGTTTCTTGGATTTTCTCTATTCTATTTCCAAGATTTTGGATCATCTTTACTATCATTATTCTGAATTCTTTTTCAGGTGGACTGCCTATTTCCTCTTCATTTGTTAGGTCTGGTGGGTTTTTACCTTGCTCCTTTATCTGCTGTGTGTTTTTCTGTCTTTTAATTTTGCTTATCTTACTGTGTTTGCGGTCCCCTTTTCGCAGGCTGCAGGTTTGTAGTTCCCGTTGTTTTTTGGTGTCTGTCTCCAGTGGCTAAAGTTGGTTCAGTGGGTTGTGTAGGTTTCCTGGTGGAGGGGACTAGTGCTTGTGTTCTGGTGGATGAGACTGGATCTTGTCTTTCTGGTGGGCAGTTCCACGTCTGGTGGTGTGTTTTGGGGTGTCTGTGGACATATCATGATTTTAGGTAGCCTCTCTGCCAATGGGTGGGGTTGTGTTCCTGTCTTGCTAGTTGTTTGGCATAGGGTGTCCAGCACTGGAGCTTGCCGGTCGTTGAGTGAAGCTGGGTCTTGGTGTTGAGATGGAGATCTCTGGGAGATTTTTGCCATTTGATATTACGTGGAGCTGGGAGGTCTCTTGTGGACCAGTGTCCTGAAGTTGGCACTCCCACCTCAGAGGCACAGCGCTGACTCCTGGCTGCAGCACCAAGAGCCTCTCATCCACACGGCTCAGAATAAAAGGGAGAAAAAAGGAAGGAAGGAAGGTAGGAAGGAAGGAAGGGGATAAAATAAAGTAGGATAGAATAAAATAAAGTTATGAAAATAAAAAATAATTATTAAGCAAAAAACTTTTTTAAGTAAAAAAAAAAAAAAAAAAGGACGGTCAGAACCCTAGGACAAATGGTGAAAGCAAAGCTCTACAGACAAAATCTCACACAGAAGCATACATATACACACTCACAGAAAGTGGAAAAGGGGAAAAAATAATATATCTTGCTCCCAGAGTTCACCTCCTCAATTTGGGATGATTTGTTGTCTATTCAGGTATTCTACAGATGCAGGGTACATCAAATTGATTGTGGAGCTTTAATCTGCTGCTTCTGAGGCTGCTGGGAGAAATTTCCCTTTTTCTTCTTTCTTTGCACAGCTCCCAGGGTTCAGTTTTGGATTTGGCCCCACCTCTGTGTGTAAGTCGTCTGCGGGCGTCTGTTGTTTGCTGAGACAGGATGGAGTTAAAGGAGCAGCTTATTCAGGGGCTCTGGCTCACTTAGCCTGGGGGGAGGAAAGGGTACGGATGCGGGGTGAGCCTGCAGGGCAGAGGCCGGCGTGACGTTGCACCAGACTGAGGCACACTGTGTGTTCTCCCGGGGAAGTTGTCCCCGTATCACGGGACCCTGGCAGTGGCGGGCTGCGCAGGCTCCCGGGAGGGGTGGTACGGATAGTGACCTGTGCTTGCACACAGACTTCTTGGTGGCTGCAGTAGCAGCCTTAGCGTCTCATGGCCGTCGCTGGGGTCCGCTGTGATAGCCGTGGCTTGCGCCTGTCTCTGGAGCTCCTTTAAGCAGCGCTCTGAATCCCCTCTCCTCGCGCACCTCAAAACAATGGTCTCTTGCCTTTTAGGCAGTTCCAGACTTTTTCCTGTACTCCCTCCCGGCTAGCCGTGGTGCACTAACCCCTTCAGCCTGTGTTCACACTGCCAACCCCAGTCCTCTCCTTGGAATCTGACGTCCAAAGCCCGAACCTCAGCTCCTAGCCCCCGCCCGCCCCGGCGGGTGAGCAGACAAGCCTCTCGGGCTGGTGAGTGCCGGTCGGCACCGATCCTCTGTGCGGGAATCTCTCCGTTTGCCCTCTGCACCCCTGTGGCTGCGCTGTCATCCGCGGCTCTGAAACTTCCGCCCTCCGCCACCCGCAGTCGTCGCCCGCGAAGGGGCTTCTAGTGTGTGGAAACCTTTCTGCCTTCACAGCTCAGTCCCACTGGTGCAGGTCCCGTACCTATTCTTATGTCTCTGTTTTTTCTTTTTTCTTCGGCCCTACCCAGGTACGTGGGGAGTTTCTTGCCTTTTGGGAGGTCTGAGGTCTTCTGCCAGCCATCAGTGGGTGTTCTATAGGAGCAGTTCCACTTGTAGATGTATTTCTGATGTATCTTTGGGGGGAAGGTGATCTCCGCATCTTACTCTTCCGCCATCTTCTCCAGAATCCTATAGTAGTGTTTATATGTTACTCCCAAACTCCTAGTTTATCCCTCCCCCCGACCTTTCCCTTTGGTAACTGTAAGTTTGTTTTCAAAGTCTGTGAGTCTGTTTCTGTTTTGTAAAGAAGTTCATTTGTATCACTGTTTTAGATTCCACATATAAGTGATATCATACAGTATTTGTCTTTCCCTGTCTGACTTACCTCATTTAGCATGATAATCTCTAGGTCCATCCATGTTGCTGCAAATGGCATTATTTTGTTCTTTTTTTATGGCTGAGTAATATTCCATTGTATATATCTACCACATCTCCTTTTTCCACTCCTTTGTCAATGGACATTTAGGTTGCTTCCATGTACTGGCTATTGCGAATAGTGGTACAGTGAACATTGGGGTGCACGAATCTTTTTGAATTATGGTTTTCTCTGGATATATGCTTGGGAGTGGGATTGCTGGGTCATAAGGTAGCTCTATTATTTTTTTTTTTAAGGAGCCTCCATACTGTTTTTGATAGTGGTTGTACCAGTTTACATTCCCACCAACAGTGTAGGAGGGTTCCCTTTTCTCCTCACCCTTTCTAGCATTTACTGTTTGTAGACTTTTTGGTAATGGCCATTCTGACCGTGATACCTCACTGTAGTTTTGATTTGCATTTCTCTAATAATTAGAGATGTTGAGCATCTTTTCACGTGCCTTTTGGACATCCGTGTGTCTTCTTTGGAGAAATGTCTATTTAGGTCTTCTGCCCATTTTTCAATTGGGTTTTTTTTTTTTTTTATATTGAGCTGGATGAGCTGTTTGTATATTTTGGAGATTATCCCTTGTCAGTAGCATCTTTTGCAAGTATTTTCTCATGGTTTCGTTTTGTTTATGGTTTCCTTTGCTGTGCAAAAGCTTTTAAGTTTAATTAGGTCCCATTTGTTTATTTTTGTTTTCACTTTCATTACTCTAGGAGGTAGATCCAAAAAAGATATTCCTGCGATTTATGTCAAAGAGTGTTCTGCCTATGTTTTCCTGTAAGTGTTTTATAGTATCCGATCTTACATATAGGTCTTTAATCCATTTGGAGTTTATTTTTGTGTATGGTGTTAGAGGATGTTCTGATTTCATTCTTTTATATGTAGCTGTCCAGTTTTCTCAGCACCACTTATTGAAGAGACTGTCTTTTCTCCATTGTATATTCTTGCCTCCTTGTGATAGATTAGTTGACCATAGGTGTGTGGGTTTATTTCTGGGCTTTCTGTTCTGTTCCATTGATCTGTATCTGTTTTTGTGCCAGTACCATACTGTTTTGATTACTCTAGCCATATTTAGATGCAAGGGAGTCTGGGAAGTGTATTAGGCAATTGATTGGCTATATTTCATGTTCAACCCCCTTTTTGCAGGGGGTGTGGAATATTAAAAGGAAGGATGAGAGACTAGACATTAGGGTCAATTAGCAGGCTCTGTCACAAGGAGCTACTCTTAATTTTCCTACAAGTGCAAACGTATTTATTGCTTGAGTGCCTTTTTCTTGTAATCGTAAAATCCCTTAGTGGAGCTGAGAATAATCAAATTCCTTAGTAACTTGAAACAACTGCTACTCCCATCCTATGAGGAATGGGAAATGCTGTAGAGATCTTCCAATGTGGATTTTATGGTCTTCTCATGCTGTACCCATGAACTAGGCAGTAAACTGTCCCCTTCTTCATCTGAACCTGTCAACTCACTGCTTAAAATGAAAAAAGTGAAGACATTGCTATACTTATAAAATACATAGGAGAAAATTATGAAATGTATTTTTCTTTTTTCAGAAATACTGTTTTGAGCAAAAAAGTTTAAGTTTGTCAAAACAAATCTCTTATCTCTAATTCTATGCCACCAAATACTAAAATATCCTGAAGGTATTTCCTCCTTAAATAATTATGGAACGATAAGACCCCAAATCATTTTCTAGTTTATCTGGAAAGGCCTTTCTTGGGATTTCAGAGATGGACCCTTTCCATTTCATTCCATTTGTTCCTTTCCTTTTCCATGCTGTTTAACTCCTTGCTACAGAGTTTCTTTCTTTCTCCCTCTCTCCCTTCCTCCCTCCCTTTGTTTCTATTCTAACAGTCAAGGTCCAGTCAGGAAGCAGAAATCATTAAACAAATTTATTGAAGTATTATTGATTTACAGCAAAGTGTGCATGTTTAATTTGTAAAATTGGATGTTTTGACATATGCATACACCGGCAAAACCATCATTACAATCAAGATAATGAATATCTTCATCACCTCCAACAGTTTCCTTTGTCCTTTAATAATTCCTCTCTTTCCCCCCACCTACCCCCTGCCTCATCCTCAGGCAACCACTGATCTGCTTTGTCACTGTAGATCAGTTTGCATTTCCTAAAACTTTACATAAATGGAACAATACAGTATGAGTTCCTTTTTTTCTGTCTTCTTTCAGAAATCATAATTATTCTGAGAGTCATCCATGGTGTAGCACATATCAGTTGTCCATTCCTTTCTATTGCTGAATAGTATTTCATGTGCAGATATACCACCGTTTATTCAGTCACCTTTTGATGGACATTTGGGTTGTTTTAGTTTTTGGCTAATATAAATAAACTGCTATGAGCTTTCACCTACAGGTCTTTGAATAGATATATGCTTTCATTCCTTTTGAGTAAATACCTAGACTGGAATGACTGAATTATATGGTAGGCAAACTTTTAACTTTTTGAGAAACTGCCAAACTGGTTTCCAAAGTGAGTGTACCATTTTACATTTCCAGCTGCTGTGTATGAGAGGTCTAGTTCCTTCACCTTCTTACCAATGCTTGGAACGGTCAACTATTTTAAACTTTCTCCTCTCTAGTAGGTATCTAGTGGTATTTCATTGTGAACATAATAACTAATGTTGTTGCACTTTCTCTGGTTTATTTACCGTCTATATTTCTTTATATAGTCTAGATATAATTCCTTTATCAGATATATGATTTGATTTGAAAATATTTTCTACCATTATGTTTTTTTTCCTTATTATTCTCTGAACAGTGTTATCCAAAGAGCAGAAGTTTTAATTTCTGATAGAGTTTGATTTATCAATTTTTTTCTTTTATTGACTGTGATAACAAATGGATATCCAATTGTTTCA
The DNA here is from genome assembly GCF_949774975.1 of Lagenorhynchus albirostris. Lineage (NCBI taxonomy): Eukaryota > Metazoa > Chordata > Mammalia > Artiodactyla > Delphinidae > Lagenorhynchus > Lagenorhynchus albirostris. The sequence goes on along the minus strand of NC_083098.1, from coordinate 103,264,680 downwards.
GCACCATTTGTTGAAAAGAATATTCTTTCTCCTCCGAACTGAATTTGCATCTGTGTTGAAAATGAGTTTTCTATGTATGTGTGGGTCTATTTCTTTATTCTGTTCCATTGTTCTATTTGTCTATCTTTATGTCAGTACCACACTCTCTTAATTACTGTAGCTTTATGATATGTCGTGAAATCAGTGTTAGTTCTCCACCTTTGTGTTTCTTTGTCAAAGTTCTTCTAACTATTGTAGGTCATTTTGCATTTTTACATGAATTTTAAAAGTACCTTGTCAAATTTCTACAAAACAAAAGCCTGTTTGGATTTTGATTGTGATTACATTGAATCTATAGATCAGTTTAGGAAAAATTAATATGTTAACAAAATGGAGTCTTCTGTTCCATGAACATGATATGTCTTTCCATTTATTTATACCTCATTCAATTTCTATAAGCAGTGTTTTGTAATTTCTAGTGTATGTTTTTCATGTATTTTGTCACATTTATCTCTAAATATTTTATGTATTTTAATGTTGCTGTAAATTGTTTTACAATTTTAATTTCTAATTGTTCATTGCTACTATTTAGAAATATACTTGTTTTAATCTATTTATCTTGTATCCTACAACCTTGCTAAACTCATTGATTGATTATAGCAGCTTTTTGTAGATTTTATTGGATGGACCCTCTACATAAATGATTATGTTGTCTGCAAATAAAAGCGTTTTAATTCTTTCTTTCTATTGTACATGTTTTAAAATTGTAAATATTGCTTTATTTCACTGTCTGGAACCTTGAATAAAAGGTTGAATAGAAGTGGGGAGGGCAGACATCTTGCTTTGTTACTGATCTTACAGAGAAAGTATTCAGTCTTTCCTCATTAAATATGATGTTAGCTGTAGGGTTTTTGTGGATGTTCTTTATCAGGTTGAGGAAGCCCCCTTTTATTCCTATTTTTCTGATAGGTTTTATCAGGAATGGATATTGAATTTGGTTAAATGCTTCTTCTGCATTTGTTAGAATGGTAATGTGGCTTTTACTTTTTAGTTTGTTAATATGTTTAGCTTGTTAACAAACCTTGCATTCCTGTGATAATTCCCACTTTTATATATAGAAATTTATTTTGTATATCATTAGGTCATGATATGTTACCCTTTTCATATATTGTTGGATTTGCGTTTCTAATTTACTTAATAGCTTTATTGAAATATAATTTGCATACCATAAAGCTGACTTATTTAAAGTATAAAATGTAATGGTTTTAATTATAGTACAGATTTGTACAGCAATCATCATAATCTGATTTTTTCATGACCCCCAAAAGAAACCCTGGTCCTATTAGCAGTCTCTCCCAGGCAACCCTTCCACCCAGCACTGGACAATCACTAATCTATGTCTTATAGATTTGCCTATTCTGGACATTTCATATATGGAATCATATAATATGTGGTCTTTTGTGTCTGGCTCCTTACACTTTGCATTAAGGCTCAACTGTTTTGTAACATGTATCACTAATAAATTCCTTTTTATTGCCAAATAATAGTCTATTGTATACATATACCACATTTATTTATCTAGTCAAATGATGAGAATTTGGATTGTTTCCACTTTTTGGCTATTATGATTAATGCTGCTGTAAACATTTGTGTACGTTTTTGTGTGGACACATGTTTTATTTCTTTTGGGTAGATACCTGGGAGTAGAATTGTTGTGTCATATGGTAACTCTATGTTTAATAGTTTGGGAAACTGCAAACTGTTTTCCAAAGCAGCTCCCCCATTTTAAATTCCCACTTGTAATGTATGAAGGTTTGAGTTGATAAAATTTGTTCAGAATTTATTCATCTATGTTCATTAGAGGTTATCTATCATTTGTTTTCTTGCAGTGTCCTTCTCTGGTTTTGTTACCAGGGTAATGATGGCTTTATTGACTTAGGAAGTAGTCTCTCTTCAGTTTTCTGGAAGAGTTTGTGCAGGTTGGTATTATTTGTTCCTTAAATGTTTGGTAGAATTCATCAAAGAAGCCATCTAGACCTGGACTTTTCTTTGTGGGAAGGTCTTTAATTATAAATTCATTTTCTTTAATAAATATATGGCTATTCAGATTATCTGTTTCTTCTTATGTGAACTTTGTAAATTTATGTCTTTCAAGGGATTTGTCCATTTCATCTAATTTGAATTTATTGGCATATACTTGTTCCATCTCAAAGAACAAGTTTTTGGTGTCACTAATTATCTCTGATCTTTATTATTATTTTTTTCTTCCACTAACTCTGAGTTTAATTTGTTCTTATTTTCCTAGCTTTTTAATATTCAAAGGTTTTTTAAAAAAAATATTTGAGACCTTTCTTCTTTTTTAAGGTAGACATTTAATGCTACATACCCCTTCCTAAGTATTACTTTAGTTGCATCCCCCAGACTTTAATGTGTTCTCATTTTTATTGAGTTCAGTTCAAACACTTATTAATCTCCCTTTTGAAGTCTTCTTTGGTCCATGGGTTATTAGGTTGTTTACATTTCAGATATTTAGACATCTTCCAGAAGGGTTTTTGTTCTTGAGTTCTGATACAATCCCACTGTGGTTAGAGAACATACTTTTAAATTTATTGGAAACATTTTAATGACCCAGAATATGACATATGCTGGTAAATATTCAGTGTGCATTAGAAAAAGTGTTTATTTTTCTGTTGTCATGTGGAGTGTTCTATGAATGTCAATTAAATCAAGTTTGTTAAATGCATTGCTCAAATCTTCTATGCTTCACTGATTTTCTGTTTAGTCATTCTATTGATTATTTCTGTGTCCTCCACAAATTTATATGTTGGAAGTCCTAACCCCCAGTGTGATGGTATTTGGAGATGGGGCTTTGGGGGGTAATTAGGTTTAGACAGCATCATGAGAGTGGGGAACCTCATGATGAGATTAGTGTCCTTTTAAGAAGAGACACCAGAGAGCTTTCTCTCTCTCTCTCTGCCATGTGAGGACACAGCTAGAAGGTAGCCATCTGCAAACCAGGAAGAGAGATCTCACCACATTCTGACCTTGCTGACCCTGTAATCTCAGACTTCCGGCCTCCAGAATTGTGAGAAAATTATTTCTGTTTTGTAAGCCATTTACTCTGTGACGTTTTGTTATGGCATCCCAAGCAGATGAAGATAATTATTGAGAGTGGGTATTGAAATATTTGATCAAAATTAATTTATTTCTATCTTCAGTTCTGTCCATTTTTGTTTCTTATGTTTTGAAGCTCTATTATTGGACGAATATATCTAAATGTAAAAGCTGAAATTTTAAAACTTCTAAACAAAATATAGAAGTAATTCTTTATGACCTTGGGCAGGCAAAGATTACTTAGGGCTCAACAGTCATGAGTTAGAAAGGAGAAAATTGATCATTTGGAATTCATCAAAAATTAAAATTTGTTCTTTGAAAGACACTTATAGGAAACGAAATGGGAAGCCATAGACTGGGAGAAAATATTCCAACACATAAACCTGATAAAGTACATGCATCGATGATATATAAAGAACTCTTATAACTCAATAGCAGAGGACAAATTACCCAATTAAAAAGGTGACAAAATATATGAATAGATACATTACAGAAGAAAATATATGACTGGCCAATTAAAAATGAAAATACGCTAAAAATCATTAGTCCTTAGGAAATGCAAATTAAACCACAATCAGAACTCCTACACACCCAGTGGAATGACTAAAATTAAAAGACTGACCACAGCAAGTGCTGATCAGGATATGGAGGAGCTGCAACTTGCAAACACTACTGATGGGTGTATAATATGGTACAATGTCTTTGAAAAATAGTTTGACACTTTCTTATAAAGGTAAACATACAATTACCATACAACTCACCAATACCACTACTAGGTATTTACCTGAGAGAAATGAAAGCATATGTCCATTCAATGCCTTGTACATGAATGTCATAGCAGTTTCATTCATAATAGCTCAACACTGGAAAAAAACAGCTGTCCAACAACAGGTGAGTAGATAAATAAACTATGGTAAATATATACTAAGAAGTAGTTACCAGCAATAAAAAGAAAAAGAATTACTGATTCTCATAACCACATTGATTAATCTTGAAGAAATTATGCTGAACAAATGAAGCCAAACACAAAATGTACATACTGCATCATTTCAGTTGTATGAAATCCTAGTAAAAGCAAAACTAGAAAGTAAAAAACAGATCATTTGTTTTCTGAGAGTTTGTGTGGAGAGAGGTATTGATTGCAGAGGGGCATAAAGGTGCTTTTTGGGGTGATGGAAATTATTTGTATGTTAATTGGAATAATTATATTCATATATGTCAAATTTCATAAAACTGTATAATTAAAATGGTAACATTTTGTTTTATGTAAATTAAAGCTCAGTAAAGTTGGTTTGAAAGAAAAAGGAAGGTTTTGAAATGGATTTGAAACTCTGACCTCAGTTGAAGGGCACCAGTGATGGTACTGGTGTCGCTGAGGTGGTAGGATGAGGCTGGTTCTACCAGTGTGGGAGGAAACCCCAAAATGGATTCAGCTGCTGCTCCAGGAAGGCATTGCCAGAGGTGAGGAAGCATTTCTAAGGTGCTGTTCACATAGGAATAGGGAACAGACAGGATGTCAACAGGAAGGAAATAAGAATGAGCAATTGTCACCTCCCTCCTCCAGCCTTGCATTCTCCCTCTAGTGTACCCCAGAGCAGAAGTTTGGTTGCAGTTCCAGTCCCAACATTGTGGAGTAAGTATAGCAGGGTAGGTTTGGAACTGAGAATCAAGAGCTTAATAATTAATTAGCTAGACTGGAATCAAGATGGCAGAGTAGAAGGACGTGCTCTCACTCCCTCTTGCGAGAGCACCAGGATCGCAACTAGCTGCTGAACAATCGTTGACAGGAGGACACTGGAACTCACCAAAAAAGATACCCCACGTCCAAGGACAAAGGACAAGCCACAGTGAGACGGTAGGAGGGGTGCAATCACAGTAAAATCAAGTCCCATGACTGCTGGGTGGGTGACTCACAGACTGGAGAACACTTATACCACAGAAGTCCACCCACTAGAGTGAAGGTTCTGAGCCCCATGTCAGGCTTCCCAACCTGGGGGTCCGGTAACGGGAGGAGGAATTCCTAGAGAATCAGACTTTGAAGGCTACTGGGATTTGATTGCAGGACTTTGACAGAACTGGGGGAAACAGAGACTCCACTCTTGGAGGGCACACACAAAGTGGTGTGCGCGTCAGGACCCAGGGGAAGGAGTAGTGACCCCATAGGAGACTGAAACAGACCAACCTGCTAGTGTTGGAGGGTCTCCTGAGGAGGCAGGAGGTGGCTGTGGCTCACCATGGGGGACAAGGACACTGGCAGCAGAAGTTCTGGGAAATACTGATTGATGTGAGCCCTCCCAGAGTCCACCATTAGCCCCACCAAAGAGCCCAGGTAGGCTCCAGTGTTGGGTTGCCCCAGGCCAAACAACCAACAGGGAGGGAACCCAGGCCCACCCATCAGCAATCAAGCAGATTAAAGTTTTACTGAGCTCCGCCCACCATAGCAACAGCTTTACCCACCACCAGTCCCTCCCATCAGGGAACTTGCATAATCCTCATAGATAGCCTCATCTACCAGAGGGCAGACAGCAGAAGCAAGAAGAACTACAATCCTTCAGCCTATGGAACAAAAACCACATTCACAGAAGGATAGACAAGATGAAAAGGCAGAGGGCTATGTACCAGATGAAGGAACAAAGTAAAACCACAGAAAAACAACTAAATGAAGTGGAGATAGGCAACCTTCCAGAAAAAGAATTCAGAATAATGACAGTGAAGATGATCCAGGACCTCAGGAAAAGAACGGAGGCAAAGATCAAGAAGATACAAGAAATGTTTAACAAAGACCTAGAGGAATTAAAGAACAAACAAACAGAGATGAACAATACAATAACTGAAATGAAAACTACACTAGAAGGAATCAATAGCAAAATAACTGAGGCAGAAGAACAGATAAGTGACCTGGAAGACAGAATGATGGAATTCACTGCTGTGGGACAGAATAAAGAAAAAAGAATGAAAAGAAATGAAGACAGTCTAAGAGACCTCTGGGACAACATTAAACACAACAACATTCACATTATAGGGGTCCCAGAAGGAGAAGAGAGAGAGGACCTGAGAAAATATTTGAGGAGATTATAGTTGAAAACTTCCCTAACATGGGAAAGCAAATAGCCACCCAAGTCCAGGAAGCACAGAGTCCCATACAGGATAAACCCAAGGAGAAACATGCTGAGACACATAGTAATCAAATTGGCAAAAAATTAAAGACAAAGAAAAATTATTAAAAGCAGCAAGGGAAAAACGACAAATAACATACAAGGGAATTCCCATAAGGTTAACAGCTGATTTCTCAGCAGAAACTCTACAAGCCAGAAGGGAGTGGCATGATATACTTAAAGTGTTGAAAGGGAAGAACCTACAACCAAGATTAGTCTACCAGCAAGGCTCTCATTCAGATTCGATGGAGAAATCAAAAGCTTTACAGACAAGCAAAAGCTAAGAGAATTCAGCACCACCAAACCAGCTCTACAACAAATGCTAAAGGAACTTCTCTAAGTGGGAAACATAAGAGAAGAAAAGGGCCTACAAAAGCAAACCCAAAACAATTAAGAAAATGGTAATAGGAACATATATATAGATAATTACCCTAAAAGTGAATGGATTAAATGCTCCAACCAAAAGACACAGGCTTGCTGAATGGATACAAAAACAAGACCCATATATATGCTGTCTACAAGAGACCCACTTCAGACCTAGGGACACATTCAGACTGAAAGTTAGGGGATGGAAAAAGATATTCCATGCTAATGGAAATCAAAAGAAAGCTGGAGTAGCAATACTCATATCAGATAAAATAGACTTTAAAATAAAGAATGTTACAAGAGACAAGGAAGGACACTACATAATGATCAGGGGATTAATCCAAGAAGAAGATGTAACAATTATATATGCCCCCAACACAGGAGGACCTCAATACATAAGGCAACTGCTAACAGCTATAAAAGAGGAAATCGACACAATAATAGTGGGGGGTATTAACACCTCACGCACACCAATGGACAGATAATCCAAAATGAAAATAAATAAAGAAACAAAAACTTTAAATGACACAATACACCACATAGATTTAATTGATATTTATAAGATATTCCATCCAAAAACAGCAGATTACACTTTCTTCTCAAGTGCGCACGGAACATTCTCCTGGATAGATCATATTTTGGGTGACAAATCAAGCCTCAGTAAATTTAAGAAAATTGAAATCATACGAAGCATCTTTTCTGACAACAACACTATGAGATTAGAAATCAGTTACAGGGGAAAAAACCGTAAAAAACACAAACATATAGAGGCTGAAGAATACGTTACTGAATAATCAAGAGATCACTGAAGAGATCAGAGGAATCAAAAAATACCTAGAGACAAATGACAATGGAGACACGACAACCCCAAACCTATGGGATGCAGCAAAAGCAGTTCTAAGAGGGATGTTTATACCTATACAAGCCTACCTCAAGAAACAGAAAAATCTCAAACAAACAATCTAACCTTACACCTAAAGGAACTAGAGAAAGAAGAACAAACAAAACCCAAAGTTAGCAGAAGGAAAGAAATCATAAAGATCAGAGAAGAAATAAATGAAGTAGAAACAAAGAAAACAATAGCAAAGATCAATAAAACTAAAAGCTTGTTCTTTGAGATGATAAACAAAATTGGTAAACCATTAGCCAGACTCATCAAGAAAAAGAGGGAGAGGACTCAAATCAATAAAATTAGAAATGAAAAAGGAGAAGTTACAACAGACACCACAGAAATACAAAGCATCCTAAGAGACTACTACAAGCAACTGTATGCCAATAAAATGGACAACCTAGAAGAAATGGTCAAATTCTTAGAAAGGTATAACCTTCCAAGACTGAACCAGGAAAAAATAGAAAATATGAACAGAGCATATGAACAGAGCAATCACAAGTAATGAAATTGAAACTGTGATTAGAAATCTTCCAACAAACACAAGTCCAGGACCAGATGGCTTCACAGGCGAATTCTATCAAACATTTAGAGAAGAGCTAACACCCATCCTTCTCAAATTTTTCCAAAAAATGGTGGAGGAAAGAACAGTCCCAATGTCATGCTATGAGGCCACCATCATCCTGATACCAAAACCAGACAAAGATACTATAAAAAAAGAAAAATTACAGACCAATATCACTGATGAATATAGACGCAAAAATCCTCAACAAAATGCTAGCAAAGAGAATCCAACAACACATTACAAGAATCGTACACCATCACCAAGTGGGATTTATCCCAGGGATGCAAGGATTCTTCATGATGCACATATCAATCAATGTGATACACCATATTAACAAATTGAAGGATAAAAAGCATATGATCATCTCAATAGTTGCAGAAAAAGCTTTTGACAAAATTCAACACCCATTTATGATAAAAACTCTCCAGAAAGTGGGCATAGAGGGAAGCTACCTCAACATAATAAAGGCCATATATGACAAACCCACAGCAAACATCATTCTCAATGGTGAAAAACTGAAAGCATTTCCTCTAAGATCAGGAACAAGACAAGGATGTTCACTCTCGCCACTATTTTTCAACATAGTTTTAGAAGTCCTAGCCACAGCACTCAGAGAAGAAAAAGAAATAAAAGGAATCAAAATTGGAAAAGAAGAAGTAAAACTGTCACTGTTTGCTGATGACATGATACTATACATAGAGAATCCTAAAGATGCCACCAGAAAACTACTAGAGCTAATCAAATGAATTTGGTAATGTTGCCGGATACAAAATTAATGCACAGAAATCTCTTGCATTCCTATACACTAATGATAAAAAAATCATGAAAGAGAATTTAAGGAAACACTCCCATTTACCATTGCAACAAAAATAATAAAATACCTAGGAATAAACCTACCTAGAGAGACACCTATATGCAGAAAACTATAAGACACTGATGAAAGAAATTAAAGATGGTACCAACAGATGGAGAGGTATACCATGTTCTTGGATTGGAAGAATCAATATTGTGAAAATGACTATACTACCCAAAGCAATCTAGAGATTCAGTGCAATCCCTATCAAATGACCAATGGCCTTTTTTACAGAACTAGAAGAAAAAATCTTAAAATTTGTATGGAGACACAAAAGACCCCAAATAGCCAAAGCAGTCTTCAGGGAAATAAACAGAGCTGGAAGAGTCAGACTCCCTGACTTCAGACTATACTATAAAGCTACAGTAATCAAAACAATATGGTACTGGCACAAAAACAGAAAGATAGATCAATGGAACAGGAAAGAAAGCCCAGAGAGAAACCCACGCACCTATGGTCAACTAATCTATGACAAAGGAGACAAGGATATACAATGGAGAAAAGACAGTATCTTCAATAAGTGGTGCTGGGAAAACTGCACAGCTGCATGTAAAAGAATGAAATTAGAACACTCCCTAACACCATACACACAGATAAACTCAAAATGGATTAGAGACCTAAATGTAGGACTGGACACTATAAAACTCTTAGAGGAAAACGTAAGAACAGTCTTTGACATAAATCACAGCAAGATCTTTTTTGATCCACCTCCTAGAGTAATGGAAATAAAAACAAAAATAAATGGGACCTAATGAAACTTAAAAGCTTTTGCACAGCAAAGGAAACCATAAAGAAGATGAAAAGACAACCCTCAGAATGTGAGAAAATATTTGCAAATGAATCAGCGGACAAAGGATTAATCTCCAAAATATATAAAGAGCTCGTGCAGCTCAATATTAAAAAAACAACCCAATCCAAAAATGGGCAGAAGACCTAAATAGACATTTCTCCAAAGAAGACATACAGATGGCCAAGAAGCACATGAAAAGCTACTCAACATCACTAATTATTCGAGAAATGCAAAACAAAACTACAATGAGTTATCACCTCACAGCAGTTAGAATGGGCATCCTCAGAAAATCTACAAACAAAAAATGTTGGAGAGGGTGTGGATAAAAGGGAACCCTCTTGCACTGTTTCTGGGAATGTAAATTGATACAGCCACTAGGAGAACAGTATGGAGGTTCCTTAAAAAACTAAAAATAGAATTACCATATGACCCAGCAATCCTACTACTGGGCATATACCCACAGAAAACCATAATTCAAAAGGACACATGCACCTGAATGTTCATTGCAGCACTATTTACAATAGCCAGGTCATGGAAGCAACCTAAATGCCCACTGACAGACAAATGGATAAAGAAGATGTGGTACATATATACAATGGAATATTACTCAGCCATAAAAAGGAATGAATATGGGTCATTTGTTGAGACATGGATGGATCTAGAGACTGTCATACAGAGTGAAATAAGTCAGAAAGAGGAAAACAAATATCGTATATTAATGCACATACGTGGAACCTAGAAAAATGGTATTGATGAACTGGTTTCCAGGGCAGAAATAGAGACACAGATGTATAGAACAAATGTACGGACACCAAGAGGGGAAAGCGCCGGGCGGGGTGGTGGTGGTGGGATGAATTGGGAGATTGGGATTGACATGTATACACTGATGTGGATAAAATGGATGACTAATGAGAACCTGCTGTATAAAAAAATATATATTGTTCAAGTCATCCAATGAAATAAATAAATAAATAGAAAAAGAAAAAAATCAATTAATTAATGCACACCTTACATATGTGGCAAGCAGTGTGCTAAGCTTTGCAGGATGGACAAGGGTGGAGAGGCTAGTGCTTGCCTTCAAGGAGCTTTCAGTTTCAAAGGGCAGATAAAGCATATGCATCAATGGCTGTAACAAAAGTTAAGATGAGATATTGCTGTTCTAGGAGTATGAAAACAAAATCCTGTGGGTGGTCAGAGGGAGGATGAATCACTTTCACATGGGGTTTGGAGAAACTTCTTTGGGAGAAGTTGTATTTCAACTGGTGGTCACTTACTCTTCTTTCAAGAGTCCTCTGAAAGGCGTACTCTTTTCGGGAAGGCTTCCCCAATTCCCAAGACGAATGGATGTTTCTTACCTTGTGTTTCCATAAAAGCCATACCTAGCACTTTTTGAATACTTAATATGGGTCAGACATGCATTGGCTTAAGCTCCAGGAAGGTATTATTGCTTGATCTTCACAGTAACCCTATGAAGTTGATCCGATTATCCCCCATCAAGGAGGAAACAGAGTATAAATAACTTGCTTTATTGATAGTAAAAGTGCCCCAGATTATGATAGTAAAAGTGTCCTAGATTCTGATCTAAGTGATCTGACTCCAGAACTTGTGCACTGACCTGTCACATCTGACTGCTTTTCCAATAAAGTCTATTTACATTTTCATTAAAGAACTTTACTATATGGTTATTATTTATATGTAGACCTGTCTCCTTTGCGTTAGTTTTGTAAGGTATTATTCAATTTTGCAAACAGTCTTCAGCCCAGTGTTTGGTCCTAGTAGTTCCTCAATGTATGTTTTCTGAGTGAATGAATATGGTTGCTTTCCTAGTACTTGCCACTGTAGGAGGGAAATTACATAAGGGTTCCACCTAGGAGACTCAAAAATCAGGGGAGTGTATGTTGCATGCATTCTTCAACCAGGACAACAGAAATCATTAACTATTTACAACAGAGGGAATTTAATGCAGAGAATTGGTTACACAGGTTTTGCAGGGGCTAGAAAGTCAAAGGATAATGTGGCAGCCTTTAGATTAGCAATGGCAGGAAGCCCTTAGTGGGCAGAAGGGACACATGGAGGAGGTAGAGAATGAAAATCATGTGAGACGTGTGCACAGGAGAACTTGCTGCTGGACATGCAGCCTGAGGCAGAGAGGGAGGGTGATGTCTACCCTGCTTCTCTTTTTTACCACCTTCTAATCCCTTTCCATTACCTTGTACTGGCTTTCACAGGTGTCTGGAAGTAGCCTGCAAGAGTCAATGTCCATGTAATACAGAGCAGAGCAGAGTGTGGGTTAGGACTAGATCTGAGGCCAAACAAGTCCAGGAGTGGTGCACATAGTGGGTTTTGACAGTGGCAGAATGTGGGTTGAAGCTGTGGTAGACTGTAAAAATGATCTCTCAAGAGGTACAGTCTTTCTCTCCTCTCGACTTGAATCTGGGTTGATTTTGAGCCTGGATTTGACCAATGGAGAGTAGTAAATGGAATGTAAGCAGATGACCCAAAATGGTATGCACATTAGGACTTATCCTTCTTGCAGTGCATAGAGCTCGAGGCTGCCAGGTGAATGAGCCTAAGCTAGCCTCTGGATAACGGGAAGCTGCATGGATGAGAGCCCAGGTCCCCCAGCCAGTTCCCAACTGCCCCAACAGCTGACCCAGTAGCCAACTGCAGACACATCAGTGAGGCCTAGCTGAAATCAGTTATGCTCAGCCCAAATCTCTGACCTACAGTTTATAAACTAAATAAATGATTGTTGCTTTGAGCCACTAAGTTTTGGGGTAGTTTGTTATGCAGCAAAGCTAACTGATAGATAAGCCCAGTTCTTCTACTTACATAGCTATATGACTGCAAATTGCTTCATCTTGAAGCCTCATTTTCTTCCTTTGTGACATGGGATAATGACAACACATATCACCGGACAATTGGGAATATTTAATGAAAAATGCATGTAAAATGGAAACACGATGCTGGGCGCATCGTGAGTGCTCAGTAATCTGCAGCTTTTATGAGGATGATTTCAGACCTTTCCAGCCTGCTTTGTCTAATTGTTGACTCTATGTGGGAAAACGATGAGGTTATTGCTTAACAGGGCACAGCTCGACACAAATGTTTTATTAAGAAGCTGTCTTAATTTCCTGCTGGCATGAGGCAAATGAAGAGGGCAGATATTTTGTTAATTAAAAATTTAAAAGTACATAATTCTCTCTTTGGCATAAGTGTGTATGTAAGTCTGCAAAGCTAAATCTCTGAAACAGAGGATATTCACAAAGGTGTGTCTTGAATAGCAATTGTGATTCACGCAGAATGTATATTTGTGTTAGAGATGTTGTGGATAAGATTATGTCAAAAAGCGCAGGATAATAAATTGCTGAAACTCATTAATTCACATAACATCGACGTGCATTGCCATATTCCAGATGCTTGATTGCAATTCTTTAATATAATGAGTTGCTAATTCCTTTTCTCAAGAGAAGGATTGGCAGATTGTAATGCAATCTGTTGATGTTCTTTGACGGTGATTCTCAGTCACCGCCACCACTGCTAAGGAGCTGGAATCCTAAACACAGAGGCTTTGCTGAGGGAACTGTGTGTCAGTGCTGGGTGTTGCAGCCACTCCCACTGATATTAGGAAATATAAACTATCAGCTAAAGAGTGAGATTTGAGGAGCTTCAAAAAAGGAGCAGAAACTGGCTAAGAATGTCACACAGAGGAGCCAACAATTAAATTACAGTGTGTGTTTTACAGAACAAGGTGACTTCACAGGAGACAAAGGAAAGCTGATAAAAATGAATTATAGGGAGATTAAAAGACCATAAAACCTCGAGTTTTTTGAAGCTTGTATCTTTAAATCTTGGGGCAGAGATGAGGCTGGGGAGAAGAGGTTTGGTGTGGCTAGGAAGGTAAGATTGCCTTTGAGATGTGTAAGAAAGATCACAAGGGAAGAATAAGCTCTCAAGTCATAATGCTATTGATTTCTGGTTAGCAAATCTAGTTGCTTTCAGTTGATTTTTAGAACTTATTTACTCAAATTATAAACTAGTACATATTCATAGCCAGAAGTATGGCACAGTGGTTAAGATCCGGAGTCAGCCTGCCTGTTCTCAAATCCTTTACAATTGTGGGATTTGGAGAAAGTTAGTTCACCTCTTTAAGCCTTTTGTATATAACAAGGATATGGATTTACTTCATATGCTTCTTTTGAGGATAAAATGAGATAAAGCATGGAAAGTGCTTAGAACCATGCCTGCCAAATAGTAAGCACCCTGCAATTATTAGTTATTAGAGAAAATTTGGAAAAGACAGCAAAGATAATAAATAAGAAAAAATATCACCTATCACCAGAAAGCAATTACCATTAATATTTTGATGTATTTTCTTTTGAAATCCATATCTTTTTATTTTATTTATTTATTTATTTATTTTGCGGTACACGGGCCTCTCACTGCTGTGGCCTCTCTCGCTGCGGAGCACAGGCTCCGGACGTGCAGGCTCAGTGGCCATGGCTCACGGGCCCAGCCGCTCCACGGCATGTGGGATCTTTCTGGACCAGGGCACGAACCCATGTCCCCTGCATCGACAGGCGGACTCTCAACCACTGTGCCACCAGGGAAGCCCTGAAATACATGTCTTTTTAAAAGGATATTGGTAACTCATACAAACTCAGAGAAGACTGGCATCTCTATTACTTAGGAGAATTTCTTTAGGGAGAAAATGGAAAATGAGATTGGCTAATTCAAATGAAAACAATTTGTGTATTATAGCAGGTGGGGTTTTAAGAGAAGGCTATAAATTTAGAAGATTCATTGGGAATGAAAAATAGTTTTTATAAGCTCATAGAAAAGCTGGATTTGGATGTCTACCATATTGCAGAATGTGAAGAGTTTTATAATATCCAGTGTGGGTGAGAGTGTGGGGAAAAGATGTCTTTAAACACTGCTTTTGAGAGTGCAAATTGATATAGCCCTTTGGGAGGACTCTTTGGCAATGTCTAATTACATTTTTGAACGTACATACTCTTAAGATCCAGCAATATCATGCTTGAATCTCTTCAAAACAGGGCATGCCCAAGAATATTCATAAAGATTAGAAACAATCTAAATGTCTATCAAAAAGTGAGTAGAAATGATAAGTAATGAATTTCCATGTTGTGGAATACTGTGCAGAAATTAGACATAGCAAGGTATATCTACATATAATGACCTCATAAGAGTACTATAACATATTAAGGGACAAAGGCCAACTGCAGAATAGTACATATGATAACATTTATGTTAGAAATAAAAACAAAATTATAAATTTCTATGAGTAGATGATGTGAAATTGATTAGAAAACAACAACAACAACTGAAAAGTGTTTGCCTGAAAACAAACTGATAGTCCTTGCCCTCAAGTCAGGGAGGGGTGGAAGTAGAGAATAGGAACTCAGAGAGGGCTTCACTTTGTCTGTGTTGTATTACTTACAAGGAGAAGGCAGTCAAGTATTTCTTCTTGGTATCATTATTAATAAATTGAAAAGATTAAAAAGTTAGACGTCAGTGCAAATTTACAGGATTTTTAAGGGGGGAAATGGCACTTTTGATTGTTAGGCCTTATTTTCAGAGAAAAGTCTAATGTTGTAAAAAGCATTATAAAACATATTCAGCACAATTTGGCAAGTTTATTTATGAATAAATAGAAAAGCACCCAAATGTAAGATTAATTTTTTTCAGTTCTTTTTCAGACATTTTACTCTATCTTCATTAAGAAGTTTGTTTATTTATTTATTTAAAAATTTTTTAAAGGGTCAGAATTCCTGGCTTTCTTAAATTTTTTGCAGGCAGAAGATTTTCAAGATTTTAATAACAGTTATTTGGAGGTTGAGCATGTGGTGAGCTCTTCCTTGAGAAGTAGTAAAAGGGACACATGGGTACTTTCCAGCTGGGCTGTTGCCTTGCTCATCTGGTTTGCCGATTTCTTTCAGGAATTTCTAGGAATCCACTAGGATACACTTATATATTGCCAAATGATTATCACTATAGCATTAGCTAACACCTGTATCATGTCACATAATTACCATTTCTTTTTTGTGGTGAGGAATTTGAGATCTACTCTCCTAGCAATTTTCAAGTATACAGTATGGTATTATTAACTGTAATCACTATGGTATAAACTAGATCCCCAGAACTTGATCATCTTACAACTGAAAGTTTTGTACTCTTTGACCAACATCTCCCTTTTCCTCTACCCCACATCCCCTGGTAACCACCATTCCAGTCTCTGTTTCAATGAGTTGGACTTTTTTAGATGCCACATACGATTGCTATCATACAGTATTTGTCTTTTCTTCGTCTGACTTATTTCACTTAGCATAATGTCCTCAAGTTTCATCCATGTTGTGGCAAATGGCAGGATGTCCCTCGTTCTCATGGCTGAATAATATTCCATTGTGTGTGTGTACACACACACACCCCATCTTCTTTATCCATTCATCGGTTCATGGACACTTAGATTGTTTCCATATCTTGGCTATTTTGAATAATGCTGCAAAGAACATGGGAGCAGATCTTCTTGAGATCCTGATTTCATTTCTTTTGGATATATATTCAGAGGTAGGATTGCTGGACCATATGGTAGTCCTATTTTTTAATTTTTGAGGAAATGTAGACCAGTGGTTTTATTTTTGTATTTTATTTTATTTATATTTTATGCAGCAGGTTCTTATTAGTTATCTATTTTATACATATTAGTGTATATATATCACCACCACCACCACCCGCACTTTCCCCCCTTGGTGACCATACGTTTTTTCTCTACATCTGTGTCTCTATTTCTGCCCTACAAATCGGTTCATCTGTACCATTTATCTAGGTTCCACATATATGAGTTAATATACGATATTTGTTTTTCTCTTTCTGACTTACTTCACTCTGTATGATAGTCTCTAGGTCCATCCACGTCTCTACAAATGACCCAATTTCGTTCCTTTTTATGGCTGAGTAATATTCCATTGTATATATGTACCACATCTTCTTTATCCATTTGTCTGTCAGTGGGCATTTAGGTTGCCTCCATGACCTGGCTATTGTAAATAGTGCTGCAATGAACATTGGAATGCATGTGTCTCTTTGAATTATGGCTTTCTCTGGGTATATGCCCAGTAGTGGGCTTGCTGGCTCCTATGGTAATTCTATTTTTAGTTCTTTAAGGAACCTCCATACTGTTCTCCTAGTGGCTGTATCAATTTACATTCCCAGAAACAGTGCAAGAGGGTTCCCTTTTATCCACACCCTCTCCAGCATTTGTTGTTTGTAGATTTTCTGAGGATGCCCATTCTAACTGCTGTGAGGTGATAACTCATTGTAGTTTTGATTTGCATTTCTCGAATAATTAGTGATGTTGAGCAGCTTTTCATGTGCTTCTTGGCCATCTGTATGTCTTCTTTGGAGAAATGTCTATTTAGGTCTTCTGCCCATTTTTGGATTAGGTTGTTTGTTTTTTTAATATTGAGCTGCATGAGCTCTTTATATATTTTGGAGATTAATCCTTTGTCCATTGATTTGTTTGCAAATATTTTCTCTCATTCTGAGGGTAGTCTTTTCATCTTGTTTAGAGTTTGTTTAGAGTTTGTTTAGAGTTTAGAGTTTAGAGTTTCCTTTGCTGTGCAAAAGCTTTTCAGTTTCATTAGGTCCCATTTGTTTATTTTTGTTTTTATTTCCATTACTCTAGGAGGTGGGTCAAAAAAAGATCTTGCTGTGATTTATGTCAAAGAGTGTTCTTCCTAGGTTTTCCTCTAAGATTTTTACAGTGTCTGGTCTTACATTTAGGTCTTTAATCCATTTTGAGTTTATTTTTGTGTATGGTGTTAGCGAGTGTTCTAATTTCATTCTTTTACATGTAGCTGTCCAGTTTTCCCAGCACCACTTATTGAAGAGACTGTCTTTTCTCCATTGTATATCCTTGCGTTCTTTGTTATAGATTAGTTGACCACAGGTGCTTGGGTTTATCTCTGGGCTTTCTTTCCTGTTCCATTGATCTATCTTTCTGTTTTTGTGTCAGTACCGTATTGTCTTGATTGCTGTAGTTTTGTAGTATAATGTGAAGTCAGGGAGTCTGATCCCTCCAGCTGCTTTTTTCCCTCAAGATTGCTTTGGCTATTTGGGGTCTTTTGTGTCTCCATACAAATTTTAAGATTTTTTGTTCTAGTTCTGTAAAAAAATGCCATTGGTAATTTGATAGGGGTTGCACTGAATCTGTAGATTGCTCTGGGTAGTAGAGTCATTTTCACAATATTGATTCTTCCAATCCAAGAACATAGACCAGTGGTTCTTAAAGTGTGCTCCCCAAAAGAACATCTACACCACCTGGAACTGTATGAGAAATGCAAATTCTCAGTTCCCCCTCAAAGCTGACTTAGATGCACACTGAAGTATGAAAACTATTGTCATAGATAGTAAACCCTTTGAATGTAGGAGCCATTGCATTGCCTGGACCCTTGCTTAGGCCTTAGGATATGATAGGTGCTACATTTATTCAGTGAATGAGCAAGTTTGGGAGGTGTGGGTATAGCAGGAGAGGTATTTGTAAGCTACAGAGGTCAATGTGGTGAACAACCAACCATAGGGGTACTGAAGAGCACCTCCTCATTGGGAGGTAAACTAAAAGCAGGGCAATAAGCTCTCTGTTTTCATCAAATGTGTAGTCTACCTGGGAGGGAAAAAATAAATATATGTGGAATATTCAGAGGCCAATAAAGGTACTGATTTTCTTGTTTCTGATGTTAAGTTTAGAAAAATAGGAGTTTTTGATCAGCTGAATCTGAATCATTCATTCTTTGGCCTATTTACTGAATTATAGATTTGTAGACTATTATATTATTGCTTCTAGGAAGCCAATAAAGGTTAAATAAAATTGACATATTTTAAAACACCAATTTGATTGCCATTATCCTGCTTCAAGCTTTTTGGAACTATATGCCCATTTTAACAGTGATTTTGAGCATTAGAATTTAAAACTACAAACTTCCCTTCAGTTACTTATTTGTTCATTTTTTCACAAGTATATTTGAGAATTTATCATGTGTCAGGCAAATAATAATTTTCCAAATGTGAATAATAGTCCTCAAAGTGCTGAATTTAAAAAATGTGAATGCTATGTAATAAAATCCTTCTTTGCCTCAAGTGAAATTGCTCACTTATACAGTCAGTCCCATTATGTAGTGAAGATTTGGTGGTTATTTAATAAATTTAAATCATAAGGTCAAGTGGGATAGCTGATGCTGCAGAGTTGGTTTCTTGGATCAAAGGATCTGATTTTGCTATCCACAAAGATCAAATAAATGGAGAACTGCCAGATATCTACTTCATTTTGTGTTGGGTAGACACAGCCAGAGATGGGCAAGAAAGCTGAGTTTTAAAAGGCAGGATTATTTCAAAGACAGGAATAGTACTGGAGAAATGAATGCAGTGTCATGTGGAAATGTATTGATTATACAAGGCCAGAAGGAACTGGGGAGACCAACTATCTGAGATTCTGAGATGGTTAAGGGGCCTGCTGTGAAGTGGCATGGAAGACACCTGCCAAATGGTTAGACTTTGGGAAAAAGTCCTCCATCACTCCATTATAAAATGTCTGTAGTATGCTGCTGAAACCTGTAGATTCAGTAGTAGACAAGGTGAGTAGATTAAAGTGAATCTTCTGTGATCTCAGCTTTGACACTTTTTAATTGTCATCTAGTTAGTGTTTGGGAATTCTGGCCTTGGATTTTACTAGGGATGGAAAATCCAGGACTATTTTTAGGAGGAGAGATGGGACAGAAATCCAAGATTATTCAGGATTCCAGACTGTGATCTCCTTCAGTGTAGGGTTTATGTCCAGCTCACCTCTGCATCCAGGGGTCTGGCCTGAATGCAGCTTGGTGA
The DNA here is from genome assembly GCF_949774975.1 of Lagenorhynchus albirostris. Classification (NCBI taxonomy): domain Eukaryota; kingdom Metazoa; phylum Chordata; class Mammalia; order Artiodactyla; family Delphinidae; genus Lagenorhynchus; species Lagenorhynchus albirostris. Next base: position 103,245,072 of record NC_083098.1, on the reverse strand, counting down.
GGGTCACTAAATTTGTTGGACGCCTGCATCTCTTGTTTCATTATTGCTCTTCAGATAAAGGCCCTTCCTGAGAGAGCTCTCCACAGAGCTGGAAAGACAAAGATAATCTGAGAAAAGGCACTTGTTTCTACAGAGATATTTTCATCTTGAAAAATCAGAGCAGAAATAAATGAAATAGAAATGAAAAAAGAATACCAAAGATCAGTAAAACTAAAAACTGGTTCTTTGAGAAGATAAACAAAATTGATAAACCTTTAGCCAGACTCATCAAGAAAAAGAGGGAGAGGACTCAAATCAATAAAATTAGAAATGAAAAAGAAGTTACAACTGACACTGCAGAAATACAAAGGATCATAAGAGACTACTGCAAGCAACTATATGCCAATAAAATGGAGAACCTGGAAGAAATGGACACATTCTTAGAAAAGCACAACCTTCCAAGACTGAACCAGGAAAAAATAGAAAATACGAACAGACCAATCACAAGTAATGAAATTGAAACTGTGATTAAAAATCTTCCAACAAACAAAAGTCCAGGACCAGATGGCTTCACAGGCAAATTCTATCAAACATTTACAGAAGACCTAACACCTATCCTTCTCAAACTCCTCCAAAATATTGCAGAGGGAGGAACACTCCTAAACTCATTCTACGAGGCCGCCATCACCCTGATACCAAAACCAGACAAAGATATCACAAAAAAAGAAAATTACAGGCCAATATCACTGATGAATAGAGATGCAAAAATTCTCAACAAAATACCAGCAAACAGAATCCAACAGCACGTTAAAAGGATCATACACCATGATCAAGTGGGACTTATCCCAGGGATGCAAAGATTGTTCAATATACGGAAATCAATCAATGTGATACACCATATTAACAAATTGAAGAAAAAAATCATCTTTAAAATTTAATAACATACCCCTGATCATTGGAGCAATAGGTTTTAAAGACTTTTAAAGAGTTTTTTGTTTGTTTTTTAAAAAATAAATATAGCTTATTGCAAGGTGCACACTGATTTATTTAATATCAAAGTCATAAGATATATATTTTTTTAATTTTAAGAAAAATTGCAGAAAATCAGATTATATTATATAAGCTCCACTCCCCTCACCCTCTTCAAATACCCTGATGCCAACTTGGAGTGTGGTGTCGGGAGGAGAAGGGCTGAAAGACTGGAAATTGTTTTGAATCATCCAAGAAGGCACTAAGATAGCCAAAGAAAATATCAAACAAATCTCTCTCTTTCTCTTTCTTTTTTTCTTTCTCTTTGTCTCTCTTTCACACACACACACACACACACACACACACACACACACACACACACACACACACACACACACACACACACACACACACACACACACACACCATGCACAATCTTTAAATGATAGGATGGGGGAACCTGGCCTGTGCTCCTTGGATGGGCTTGAGTCAGTTAAGTAGGAAGTTTGTCTTCACCTTTTTCAGCTCTAACTCCCCATCTTTTTCTCTACCCTTCTCCCTATCAGAAAGACCAGACTATTGAGGCATGAGGCTGTAGAAGGGGCGTAAATGTCCCAAGATAGACTATACTGTGCCGTCTTAGTATAGGTAGCTTAAAAGAATTGCCTGTTCTTTCTCTTATCCTTCTTCTGCATATCCGTTTTCAAGACTCAGCTCATATGTCACCTCTCCTAGAAACCTTTACTCCCTTAGGCAGAATTTCCCCTCTGGGCACATTGTATTATAATGATGTGTCTTCATGTCTATCTTCACGACTCTATATGAGTCTGTAAAGACATCACTTTTTGATTTACTGTTTCATCTCCAGTGACAAGTAAGTGTCTGACCTATAGAAAGTGTTCAATATGTTCAATGACTAAATTACTCATACCTTGAAGTATCTGCATTGGGAACTGTGACTCTTCAAGCTTTGACTCTGAAAGGGGCATTCCAACCACAGGATGAAAGATCCATGGCATGTTAAGATCTTGCCATTATTCCTGGAACATGTCTTGAGCCCAACAGCTGAATGGAGATCAGTCTAGTTTAAAGAGCTCCAAAAGCTTTGAACAACTGCTCCAAAAGAGACTACTAAAAGTGACTCTAACATACTGAGTGCAGAGGAAACATTGCTTCTGGCTACTGCCCCATTATCTTGGGATAGTTGAGTGAGTAAGAAATCTAATGACATATTTACACAGTGCTTTATAATTTATGAGCCTGTTCTCTAGGTGATTTCACTTGATACTCATAAAAACTGTGAAGTAGGTATAGATTTTTATTCCCATTTTAGAGATGTAAAAACTTAAGATCAGAGGTGGTAAATGACTTGCCTAGGTCACAGAGACCAGTGCTTTCTTCATTCCTCTTAAGCTCTGAAGAGATGCCATCTTGTTATCTCTCTGAGCAGAGCCACCATATTTCACCTATGGTAAATAATAAGAGCTAACAGTGATCAAGTTGTTATTTTGTGCCGGACGCTGGGTTAAGCACTATGCACTGATTTACTTAAAACTTATTAAATGCATTATTACTATCCCCATTTCATAGACGTGGAAACCAAGGCATAGAGATGTTAGTCAATTCCATGGTCACATATCTGCTAAGTAGCAGTGCTGGATTGAGAATTCAGGCAGTCTGACTTCAGAGAATACATGCTTAACCACTAATACATTGTTTTGCATTAATACAGGTTCTGAAATTAGACCATCAAGCCTAAATTAATGGCTGCTACTCTTGTTAACGGTAGCCTTGGCCAAGAAACATGGCCTCTCCAAGCCTCAGTTTTCTGATTTATAAAATGAGATTAAAAGTAAAGCTAGGAATAAAAGAATGAAATATGCCACAGTGTCTGGTACATAGTACATGCTCCACAAATGTTAGTTGGTATTTTGGTAGAAGATATTCTGTTATCCATCCCTAGATGACTTGATGGTAGGCAGTCATAGGAAGTCATTGCTAGAACTTTGAGAGTTTGATTAATGAAATCAGAACATAACAGATGAGAACAGAGCCATGTAATTCACTTCAAAAGAGACAATGACTCCCAGGCTACCAAAATCTGATCATAGCTTAACCAATAGGATGCCAGAATATGAGGATGGAAGAGCAAAGCTCAGCAAGGAAAGACCAAAAATAAAAAGAGAAAGGTTTTGAGATGCAACATTTGTGTGTATGCATCCAATACTGTCCACAGGAGAGGATGACCTGACCTTGCCTGGCTATGATCCTATCTGGGTGCTTGAAGGGTATATCAATTCAAGATTAAATATGACTGCATAAAATAGGAATAGGACTCCCATGGATTAACCTGGTGGAGGATTTATTTTTCTCTCATATTAAGTTTGGTGATAGATCATCTGGGGCTGCTACCACCAGAGACCCTGGCTCCTTCCATGTTTCTGCTCTGCCATTCTCCACTGTCATCCTCATGGTAACATGGCTGCTCTTCCTCTGTCCTCTCATCTGTATTCAGGTAGGAAGAAGAAGGCAGAAGGCATAAGAAAGAAGGAATGGCATCTACATTTGGAAAGGAAAATACTTCCAAAAATTCCAAGCAGACTTCTGCTTATATATCATTGACCAAAACTGTGTCACTAGGAGCTATTAAAAAGGAAAAAAAACCATGGCAAATAGACATCGAGTAAGCAGTTTTGTCCCCCTAGATCCACTCTCCAATCTTCTCTGTCCCTTCAGCCCTGGAAGCTGACCTATATGGATTATATCAAGTTCCTGGAATTTTGGCTTCCAGTTTGGTTTGGCCAGTGGGAGCCCAGGTAGGAGGCTGGAGAGAATGAAGAGAGGGGGGTCAGGGTATATTTATTTCCTCAGTTGCCTTCTTAAGAAATTACCCAGAGGTATCTGTGTCCTTGACCAAAGATCACAGCTCGTCTAAAATGGCCCTCTATACAAACTTATTTTCTGGGTCCCAGTGGCCATTCCCTCCACCATGTCTTTAGGCTTATTGTGTTGTAACAGCCCCAGGATCATGCACTTTCCCTACATCATGTCCACATGTTTGTAAATGACGCTTTTATTAAACCCTCTTTAAATCATCCTAATTTGCATGTGTGCCGTTAGCTTCCTGATGGAAACTGACAGAATAATCATCAGTGTCTGCCTCCTCGGGGCATATTACTATGGTAGGAAGGAGTGCATTAAAGCCTTATGATGAATGCCATCATTTATTTAGCCAATATTTATTGAGCATCAGTGTACCAAGACACAATGCTAGATAAAAATCCAATTCCTTGCCCTCAAGTAGCTCACAGTTATTTAAACCTTTACATCACTCAACTCACTCCTCTTGCTTAGTCTCCAAGCTTGTCAAGTCGATAGTAAATTGCAGTTTGGCTTTCTGTGTAGCATTCCCACAGGGATAAAATTCACTTTTTATGCTATTTCAAGATCCAATTGACTATTAATGATATTCTTTGTGAAAATGAAGATGTATAGAATAGTGCCAGATAGCATGGATTTTGGAGTCAGGCAGATTAACATTCAAAACTCACCCGATGTATAACTTTGGACAAGTTATATAACCTCCGTGGCCCTGAGTCATTTTTCTTATACATGGGGCTAAATTGCATTTATGTCCTCTGACTGCTGTAAAGACAGAAGGAGATCATTTCCACAAAGCTCTTAGCTCAGCGTCTGGTTCACTAAAGAAATGGCAGCTATTCTAGTTTATACATTACTTTCTTGTGAGTATGTTTAGTACAAGCTGCTTTTAAATGAATGGTCATCTCTTGAGAGAATGACTGTTGAGTTTCTTACATGCAAAATTTAGGAACAGTCCCTGGTCTGCGGTGACTTCACCCAGAAAATATTACCAAGGAAGGCTCTCTCTGGGCAGCTTGCAAGTTAGTCTCAGTCCTTTACTTGAGGATGCGATCCACATTGACAAGAAAGTCCCAACCCTTGGGAGTCCGGGCTCTGGACCAGTCAGGCAGTGTGGTTCCAGCGGGTGAGAAGTAGAATATCCAGGGTGAGGACAGGTTGGCAGGACCAGCAGAAGGTCTAGGGCCAGACAGGCTACAGGCAGGGGGCTATTTGAGTTCAGGTGAGGCAGGAAATGAAGAACGTAGATGAACTCTATCCAGGGCGTGGAAACTCAAAGGTTTAGGAAAAGTGCAGCCGGGCAGGAGACACCAACGTGGAATCCTGACGACCTGCTCTCTGCAATCTTTTATGTTTTCTGTGCTGGCATAGGCAGGCATGTTTAAATATGTGTGATTTTGGCCAGAGGAACAGAGAAGGTATGGTTAGAGTCTGATCAAAGCAGGGAGAGAAGGTTTGGGAATTCCAGAATTTCTCCCACTAAGACCTTGATTGGTGAAGACTCTGTTTTGAAAGAATCTAGAAAGAGTTTCTTCCTGTTTGGCTATTGAATTCATGTAATAAAAAAGCTGGAAATAATTCTAAGAGTCTCTCAGCATTAGGAATCCCCAGAATAAACAGCATTATACTACTACTCTCTTATGTGGTTCTGATTATATATTGTTTTTAACTTAATGATACCTTATGATTCCATAGCACATTACAGTTTTCAAAATGTTTTTACCTGGATGATCTAATTTAATCCTCATAGTAATAATGTGAGGTGGTTATTATTATCTATTATTATCACTCTGTTGTAGATTCAGCTCAGCTCCATTCCATGGAACATTTATTGAGCACCTACTTTGTGCCTGGCACTCTGCTAGGTGTTGGGGTATAACGTCCTTCACACATAAGTGAAGACTTTCAGAGATTGCTATAGCAGAGGAGTCAGCACCATCACTTGTGTTTGGCAGAACTAAAAAGGCAAGCAGAGGAGTGGGAAAGTTTTACAGTGAAAACAGAGGAAGGTTTCAGCTATGCCCTGATTGGAGGCTGCTGTCATGGGGAACTGGAGATGAGCTATCTACATGCAGGGCAACCTGTGTTATCAATTGGTGGAGCATAATTGACTTTTTCTAGTTGGTCCTAAGTTGGAAGTGGGGCTGAAACTTAGGGAAGCTGCCAGTTAATGATCAACTTCTTACTCTTGTGGGCGGATTGCTACAGAGGTTGTGGTTTAATGTTTTTGGACTGGTTGCTACGGAACTTGTCGATCAGTGTACTGTTGCTATCAGTGGTCTGTTTGTATATTCAGTCTCTCAACAGTATGGGTGACAAACACATAACAACATGAGAGTATGAATTTTGGAGTCAGACAGATGAACATTCAAATGAACTCCATAGATGTGTAACCTGGCACAAATTACGTCATCTCTGTGGACCTGAGTAGCCTTACCTGAGGCTACTCATCTTCCTGAGGGGATGAAGAAACAGGGGCAGCCAGATCTTTAACCAACTCTCCTGGAGTCATGAAAAGTGGAATGAAGAACTGGAGTTTAACCTGGGTTTTCCAACTCTGTTCAGTGCTCTTCCTGGTTACGACTTTTGGAGTTTATCATTCACTTTGGGGAAGAGGTAAGCACAGATCTTTCTTTTAGTACAGTAGCAGTGCACTTCTGAGCATGAGTAAACATTTCCCCTTGAATCTTTTATCTGTGTAGCTGTAGATGGTGATCAGTGAACACCTTCTTTATTTGCACTAAAATTTGACAAGAGAAGACTGGTACAATAGCAAAGATGCTGTAGAGCCCAGAATCAGGTCTCCAATTTACCAGTTCTTGGCTTCCTTTTGGGGGCTCTGTGACTGTTTTCTGTTCTCCTGAGGATTATCACCATTATATGCTAACCTCCCAGACAGATTCTCATTTCCTTTTTGTTTTTAATGTCTGTTTCACCTCATACTCCATACCCCTGCTCCCTCAGCCATCCTTGGAAAGGTTGACAACTGTGCTGACCACTCTTCCAATATTATGGCTTCACACTTTCTATTGTCATTCTTTTTTTCAATGTGCAAAATTTACTAGGCAATGACTAGGTTTCAGGGACTGTTCTAGGTGTGGGGAATACAGAGGGGAAAAGACAGTAAAAGTTCCTGCCCTTGTAGTGCTAACACTCTAGTGGGGAAGCAGACAAGACACAGATGAGTAAACAAATAAGTATGTCAGATAGTGATAAGTGCTAAAGCCGGTCAAAGGAGGTAGAGTATGATGTGTGTGCATATAGTCGCTGCAGCTGCTTTTTAGGTAAGGTGGTCAAAGAAGGCCTCTCCAAGGAGGTGACCTTTAAGCCGAAGCTGAAATGGAGAGAGGGCGTGAACTAAGGAAGTCCTAGAGGGATATCATTCCAGGTAGCAAGAATAGCAAGTGCCGTATCCTAGAGGTACTGGTGTATCTGAGGGATAGCAAGAAGTCCTGTCAGGCTAGACTGGGGTTAGTGAAGGAACTTGCGCAGCTATAGCGTACTAACTACATTTTTAACTTGCGGAATAAATGTCAGTAAAGGCAGAAGGAAAATATTTGTTTGCTACTTCCATTGGTTAAAGGAAACATATACAACATGCCCATTTTCTTTTTTAGTATCAAGTCTGTATGTGGCTCTCCAGCCCATTGCTATCCCTTTCTGTCAGGGATATCATGATGTGTTTTTGCCTTAACAAGCTTTGAGGAGAGTTATCTTTTATTTTTGTTTTATTGTGTTGTGTTTTTCCATCTAATCCTTGGCCTTGCCTTGAACTTGCGTAATGCTCATGTACAATATATTCAATAGAGAAAGAGTGAGGGGCACAGGGAGGAATATGACATGAGTGTGGGACGTGCAATAGACACTATTGGTTTGCCTGCCCACCACTACTTCTTCCTTCTCCTTCTAATAGCACTATCCTCCCCTTTCACCTGAGAAATGCTCTTTACTCCACATCAACTATGGAGTTTGAATAAGAGCTGCCATCTTTTTATGGAAGTTCCCCCCCTCTCACCTCGCACCCACCTTCAATTTCACAATGCTTCATTGACTTTTCAGCGCAGTTGATGATCTCAGGATGGACAGTTGACTTAAGCTGAGCAAAAGGAGAGTTTTCATCGATATTTTTGGGCTAGAGCTTGAGAACAGGATTTATATCCTCTTGGATGGCAAAAACCTACAGATGAGTGGGTGAGGGGGTGCTGAGATCTGCTGGTAGCTATGTTCTTTGACTTGTGGTGGTTCCTGGTCAGAGAGAATGAAGCAGACACATCAACACAATAGCAAAGATAAGTGGGTGTGGTGGCATTTTATCTCTGGTCCCATTCCAGGTTCTCTGTGTCCTGGCTGAGTGCTTATTCTTCCCTTAGTTATCTGAAACTTCAAATGCACTTCTCTTTTAAATTTAAGAAGGTTTGAGTTGCTACTTTCAATGGAGAGAATTGTAAGAAATGCAAAATACATGTAAAAATATACCATTATGTTTTACATTCAAAATTGTGGTTATAAGTGATCCTGTTAAGTACTTGATACAATTCTTACAGTCAACTAGAGCAGTGCTTCTCAAACTTTAAAGGGCACACAACTCACTAGGGAATCTTGTGAAAATGTGGATTCTGATTTGGTAGGTCAGTGTGTGTTCAGGGAGTCTGCATTTCCAGTGAGCTCCCAGGGGATGCTGCAGGTTTGAAGACCACAGTTTGAGAAGCATGGGACTAGACAACATATGTAAAGCCTCTAGCCCACTGGGCTGGTGGTCATAGATGTCAGCTATTAAATACATACCTATTGAGCTGAGTGAAAACTTTCAGATCCACATTGTTCTATTGAGGTTGGATAAATTAAATGATGCTGAAAATTGGGAAAGCAGTTTAATACAAGGCATTATGAGGTTTACTCACCAGAAAAACACACTCCTATTTTTTTTAGGATTTGAAAATGTGAATAACACATTTAAAAAATCCTTTGACAGACTGAGACCCAGTCTTTTAGAGAGATTGCATGGTGGAGTGGAAAGAATGATTCTTCCTGAAGCCACACAGCCTGGGGCTGGAAATATGTTTTGTTCATTTCCAGCTTTGTGTACCAAAAAAGTCTTAGTTCTTTCATTCATGTGTAATAGGTAATTTTATGGTCAAGTGTGTAAATATAAAATTTTCTGTTTCTCTAATAACTGAACAAGTGTATCTTTTTGGCCTCTCTGTTCCCCTTAGAGCAGAAAACTCAATCTTACCAAATCTTAGTAAACTCAAACACATTTCCCTTAGTCCCTTCGGATAAACTTTACTCAGTTCAAGATTTCTCCACCTCATTTATTTTCCTTTTCTCTTCAGGGATGTCTCAGTTCTGGAGGGCTCATGTGTGGTCCAGGTATTGGTGGGAGGCAGCCTTTACTTCTCATCCTTGGTCTCTCTCATTTCTGTATTGGTATCTGAAGCTCCTGTATTTATACGTTTGTTCCTTGTCAGTCTCTTTCTAGGTCTTATCTGCTGCTAAATCTTCTATAGCCCCCTGTCTCCAGGTCCTTGCAGACCATTTTGCATCCTTCTTGTCCATTGGACAACCTCCATAGGTCAACTGACCAATTCTCAGGCACTTCTGAATCCCTCTTGGGGTCATGGGAAACATAGAAACTCTCAAGTTTCTCAGGGATGCATCTTATCCATCTTTAATGCAATTATTCAACAAATTCCAAGTGTCTCCTATGTAACAAGCACAGTTCTGGACACTGGCACCAATATTCTTTACCCTAACATAGTGCTTAGCTTACAATAGATGTTTAATAAAAGTTTATTGAACAAATGGATATTTCTTAAAATGAAAAACTGTAGAAATGGAAATACTTGGATAGTTACATGTTTCTCAAAATAACAACCAGTCATTCATGAAAATAAATAGAAATGTTTCAGACTATTTTATTTAAAACAGTCTAATCTCTCCAAGGGTGGAGTGAAATTGTCCTTTGGTATCATAACAGGGCACTGAGATGCACCTTTAGACTATATTTGATGTTCTAAAGATGTGAGACTACAGGCAGAATGTTCCATAGTACTCAATTGTGGTATCATTGATTGACCTAATTGGATTCTTGATTTACTTAAACCTTGACTTGTTTTTTAAAGTGTCACTAATTCCATTACTTGGTTATTCAAGAATGTGATAGTTCCTTACTACAGCTCATTTCCTGCCCCATCTCCCCTACCTGGGCTGTTCAATTTCTGTGTGTGCATTTTGTGATTTAGCAGCATTACTGATGGTCAGTAAATATGGAACATGTCTAATTGTGTTGGTTTGATGTTTCTGTCCTACAGTGTTTTGGGGTCTTGGAGGCTTCTGCGTGGGGGGAGGATTGGAGCTACTTAAATTTTCTTTTCCTAAACATAGCCTTTCAACTCTACTTTGGCTTGATAGTAGGTCCGTGATTTTATAGTATGTGATGATTTAGGAAGAGGGCTTCATTTGGAAGGGATTTAGAGATTGCCTCTGCTCAGCAAACACCTAAACCTCCATGGGGTTTTATCAGCTTTCCCTGGGCCTTGGCTGGAGGTGGGCAGAAGGATTCGTTAGGTAGCCATTACCTACAATCAAGTCTTATTCCTTCTAAGTTTCTCCCCTCCACTAGCTTTTTGTAATTTAATGTTGTTTTATTGAGAGGAAAAAAGGTTTACACAATGTAATTTATTATTTTCTTTTCTGAGGTTGATGTTATCAACTTTCTTTTTCTAAGTTTTCTAAGCCAGTAGCTTTTTAAAGTTCAAACCGCATTTTCTTTCTTTGAAGTCTAGCTTAGATAACTTTAGCTTTCAAAACTATTTTTTAAGCTCTGAATTAAAAAAAAACACCAAAACAACAATCCATTCAGAGACTCATTTGCCTTCCTGGCTCATATTTATATTTCCTGTCCCTGCAAAGTGATGAAATCCCTCATTCAAAAGCTGGTGGATCACAGGGCAACAGGAGTACTGAGGGAAAGAGAAACCTCATTTGCTCTCCCAGAATTTTATCCCTTCATCTGTAAGAGGGGGAAAGGCTCATGAGATAGCCAGACGTGGAACAGGAATGACTTTCTTCAACAGGAACACTGGTATCTCTTGGGCTCCCAGAGATGTACCACACAGCATGGAGAGCAAAAGAATAAAGGCAGCAGATAGACACATAGGTGGACTACCAGTTTTACTTGTATTGTTTTTGGTGCTTTTCTGCCATTTGGTGTTTGCAGGGAATGCCTTCCAGAAGCGCTGGGTTTAAGGAATTGTTCTAAACTGCTTGGTTGTGTATTAAGACTTAATTCTCCCCTTTCTCTGGAATGAAATCTTCAATCTTTATCAAATGGCTAGAGCCCAATGTGTCTGGAGAGGGAGCTGGCCGTGCTACAAGAATTCATGTTTCCATCCTCCTAAGTCCCATCTGTGCCCTGGATGTCACCTGGAGAGACTGTTCTTGGAAGGGTAGATCAGGGACAGGCCAAGGACAAAACGTGGATGAGTCAGTCAGGAGCCTTTGCTAAGGGGGTAAGGCTTCTTCCTTGCCTTCTTGCATTGTTTCCTATAGTGGAGGTTGTTTATTTTAACGTCCCTTTCCTGTGCTCTTAAAGGCTGCTTTCTGACATTGTGAAAGCTTCCTGAAACCTTTAGAAATTCTGCATGTTTACCTATCTCTGAGCCCTTTTGAGGTAGAATACTGAGATATTTGCTTCTCTCCCCAGGATTAAATTTATAATTTGAAGGTTATTTCTAATGAACCAAGGCTGAGAAGAAACAGAAAAAAATTTTTTCATGGAGTTCCCCTCCCCCACTCAACATAAACACACACACACACACACACACACACACACACACGCTTCAAATGGGAAAAGTGTTCGAAATAGAGGCAGACTAATTATCCAGGTTGGAATAGGGCCAGGATATTGGTCATCGGATTCTCTCTCTTCCCCAGTTTCTTTTCCTCTCCCTTCTGTCATCTTTCCTCAACCATCAGGTGGGTGGGTGGGTTGCTGGCTGGCTGTTGGTTGGCAAACAGAAATAGTTTAGGAGCAAGTGTTCTTGGGGTATGTTCACTGAAGGATGAACCAGAGCAACAAAGAGTGATTTTTCTCTCCACATTCAGCCAATTTACATACAAGGAGAGCAGGTGGGGAGATGTAATTCGTAAAAGACTGTAGACACAGAGATTTAAATCTGAGGATGTGATAGATTTTCCACAGTGAAGAAATAGGAGTGTGATGGGAAGTGTTTTACCCAAAGAGCAGTAAGTAAGGGATGTACATATCCATCACAGCAGACAATAAGTTACTCCATTCTGAGGGGTGCACGAATGAATGTGGGTGCCTTGAAAGAGAATGGATTTCAATGTGAATTGGACGAGAGGGTAATTAAAAGCCATGAGACTGAAGACACCAGAAGTCGAGCAACTTAAATGGGCCAGATATGTTTAATGAACTAGCCTTTTCCTGGTTTGTGATGTGTCCTTAAGTTAGCAACATCGCATTGTTTGTACAAGGAAGCTGTGCTCGCAGATTAATTCAGTCATCAAAGATACACCCAAAGAGTGCTACAATTCGTAATCTGGATTTCAAAGGTGCAGACTGTCTATGTTCAGACAGTTTAAGAGGATTTATTCAATAAGTAGAGATTTGTCTTGCAACAAGCCTGTCTGGGCCACCTATGGAAGAAAGCAAGCTAAACTCCACAGACTTGCCTTTGAAACACCGTAGCAACTTCTTTTGGGCTACACGATCCTTTTGCTCTGACCAGGCTGGTCTCCTCACCACCAAACGCACCTGTCTGCCTGATTCCGGGCAGGGTATCTTGGCTGATGCTCTTTCCTTCACCTAAAAAGCTTTTTTCTTCTCCTTGGTCCGTCTGGGTACATAATTTTTCTTTGAGTCTCTCCCCCTTTGGATGCAAATCCTACAAAACACCTTCATTCTGTGATGACAGACCCTCCTGCTTGGGAGGGAGGAATCTCAGATATTATCTACTGGAATCAGTATTCATTGCACAGTGTGGTGGGAAGGACACAGCCTTTAGAGCATGAGCTCCACTTGGTAACAGTTGCTATACACTTTAGGCCCTGCATTAAGTAATCATATTTATTTCTCATAGAAATACACTAGGAGAAAAGTGAAGCACAGAAAGATTAAATAACTTGTCAGGGCTGTACACTGAGTAATTAGTTGATTTGGAATTATAACCAAAATCTCTCTGACTCCCATGCCCAGTGCATACTGCTACTACGATCTCCCTGGCGTGGGCAAGTTATTTGCATTTCCGCTGCCTTCCATCTATCGTTTGTGGGTAAAGATGAGAGATTATGTACATTCAACACCTAGTACAATGCCTGACAATATTAAATGCTTCCTACATGGTAATTAGGTTATTATTAATAATCAGGTGATTGTTGTACCCCTTGCTATTTAGAGTTCGGTCTGTGGATCAGGGCATCAACTCTATGTGGGAGCTTGTTAGAAATGCAGAATCGTGGACTTCAGACCTCCTGAATCAGAATCTGCATTTTAATAAGATCCCCAGGTGATCTGTATACAATTTAAAGTTTGAGAAACACTCCACTACCCTCACACTTGCATACCCACAGAGGATGAAACCTGTTACCTTTTTTCTTTACTCTTTATTTAGAAATATTTCCACACTTCCAAAAATATAACAAAGAACTTGTTCCTTTTAGTGGAGAATGGTATTTAGAAATTAAGATCCATGTGCCAGGTGTGCTCAAAACCACAGGATTCCTTCCGGCTTTCCCACTTTTCATATTTGTAACTCCTTTTTCTGTTGGTGAAAAACCTGGGATATCCATTATCCCCAATATGTTTATGTATTTGCCTGTTCCCTTTGTATGTAACCAAAACCAGTTTCCTGCTCTGCCCATCTTCCCATTTGACAGTCTTCCTGGTATGGGTCCTGACCCCCACCAGCTTACCACTAGTCCTGGTGGCTTATTTGTTATTCCCTGAGGCAGCTCCTTCTAGCCCAGAATAGCTCCTACCAAGAGAAGTTTCTTTCTTATATTGAACTAGAGTCATATTCTTGTAGCTTCCTCTCCTCTCTTTTCCTCCTTGGGAATATGAAGTGTAAGTGTGCTCAGATGTAGTGTGATGTGGTTGGAAAGGGCATGGCCTGGAGTATAAGACATTGTTCTACACTTGCTTCCTGTGAGAACTGTTCACATTATGTGACCTCTCCTTGCCTCAGTTTTTTCATTTGCAAAACTGGGGACAACATACCTACTTACAGGTAATTGAGGACCAAATGAGACAAGAATATAAATGGCTTAGCAGAGTGCCTGGTCCATATTAAAGGCAAAATGACATGAGCTCCTTCCTCCATTCATTCCCTCCCTCTCTCTATTCCTCCCTCCTTTCCTTTCTTTCTTACTTCTTTCCTTTAATAAAACATTTGCTAAGTCCCTAAGCTGTGTTGCACCGTAGTAAACAAAATAGACGTGGTTTCTTCTCCCACAGAGCTTACAGGATAGAGGTAAATAGGTATATTTTAAAAATTACCTAGATATGCAATTAGAGGTTGTAACAAGTATACGCTCTAGGTACTGGAATACAGAAGTAAACTAGATAGAGAAGGGCCCCACTTTTATGGAGGTTATATTCTAGGGGACAAGAGAAAAAATAAACAAGAAACAAGTAAGTAAACGCATAAGATAATATCAGATAATGGTGAGTACTGTGAAGAAGCACAAGCAGAATGATGTAATTATGATGGGACAAGGGGAGCCTCTTTGGACTGCATGGTCATGGATGGCTTCTCTGAGGAGGTGGCCTTGGATTGAGCCCCAAGAAGCAAGGAGTCAGCTACATGAAGGTATGAGGAAGAATGTCCTAGGAAAATGGAGTGGCTGGACAGAATGAATTCGTGTGTTTGAGGAGCAGAAGAAGGGCCCATGTGACTGGAGCTCAGTGAGTGAGGGGTGGGTGGTGTGAGATGGGGCTAGAAAGGAGGTCCAGTGGGTCACACAGAGCCTTGGAGGCCACAGTGGGCTGTTCTGTACCATATCACTATAGATAAGAAGTTCACTCTTTTGAGGGCCCTATCTGTAAAAGGGGGACACTAATATTCTCCAGGCTGACTTCATGAGGTTTGTTGTGAATATAAATCAAGGAGAAATATAAGAATATTATAAAGCTCGATGTGATTATTGTTGTCTAGTAGGCATTCTGTGGAACTTTTGGTGAATGGAGAAACAAAAGAATAAGATAGCAAAGATGCAAAAGACAAGCCGACTATGCTGTCTGTCTTTGTCATTCCTAAAAGGAAGGATCAAGAGGCACTTGGAAAAGGGCTGCAAATTTGAGATCACAATAGAAAAAGCTTTTTTAGTGGAGACATGATGAATTTTTAGAATGTATTTTCAGGGAGGCAGGTAGATAGCATTTAAATGGCCTGACAAAGACACTTGCTTTAAAATACACAAGTAAAAAGGTTAACAATTTGAATCTATCTTGACATTTCCTATTGTCAGCCCCGGGGCTATGTTCTTCCTTGCTTAGGATCATCATTTTCACATATACTTGAGATTGTTATTTCCTGGGCTGGACCACCCACCGTGGAGTGGCGGCTCAGCATGCATGTAAATAGGAGTAGTTATTGGGCAGCATCCACACCGCCTTTGCGTTTCTCTCCTTTACCTTTCACCTCCTCATCCCATGTTTTTGTAACCTGGTCAGCGTGTGGATCATGGTGGTCTCACCCCATATTATTGTGGTCTGGTGGTCATGTGGACCACTGTGGTCTTGGACTGAAACCCATTCTTACATTTGCCATAAAAACACTTGCCAAATTGAATAGATCCTGTGTTTGATAGACAACTATATTGCTCTCCAAGGGGCTTGGAAACCAGCATATCCAGTGATCTTGATGAGTTGGATGGTTTTAGGGAAAACCAGGAAGAAGGCACGGGATGTCTTTTATGATTTTGTCCCCTGCACCCCCCCCCTTTTCTTTAAACCAGTGCAATGCTGGATATTTTCGTTCCTCCTGATACTCCCTCCATTCTCTTTTTCCCTGTTCTCCACCTTGGGAGACTGACTTACATGGGCTACATCAGCAAGGCTGCTTTTGGCTTCTAGTTGGGCTGACTAATTGGCCCCTGGCAGGAATGAGAGGGCAAGAGGGGAGTGAGGTTGGGATATTTTACCTTCCATGTAAGACCTCTTTCGACTGAGTGTGCCCAGGGTGGAAGGTCACTGACTCTCATGAGGGAATTAACCCTGGGGCTAAACTTATATGACTTCTTCCTTCTGAAGATTCTGGTGGTCATACCCTTCCCTGGTCTCTTTGGGCATAAGAGTGCTAATAGCTCAGTTGCCATTGATGAGCTTCAGTTTACTGGATTATCCCTTACGGTTACCACACAGCCACACTTTGTAAACAGCTGCTTTGTTAGTTAAACCTTTTTTAAATCATCCTATTGTGAATGTTCTGTCTGTGTGAGATCCTGACTAGTACAGGTACTATAGGTGTTGGCTGACAAACCCTGTAAGCATGGCCTGTGCTTAGAGGCAACGCAGTATAGTAGAAAGAGCTTTGAGTTCAACTGGACAGTGTTTGAGTTCAGTTTTGTTACTTCCACATTTGTAACTATGGGCAAAGTTTATAATGTCTCAAAGTTTATAATGTTTATAATTGAGGCCCTCAGTTATAAAAATAAGAAAATAATATCTTTTTTTAGAATTTTTTTTTTTTTTTTTGCGGTACGCGGGCCTCTCACTGCTGTGGCCTCTCCCGTTGCGGAGCACAGGCTCCGGACGCGCAGCCCCAGCAGCCACGGCTCACGGGCCCAGCCACTCCGTGGCATGTGGGACCCTCCCGGACCGGGGCACAAACCCATGTCCCCTGCATCGGCAGGCAGACTCTCAACCACTGCGCCACCAGGGAAGCCCTAGAGTTGTTTTGATGCTTGTGTAAAATGTCTGCTCATAGTAGAGCCTCAATCCCTATTTTCACAAATATTCTTTCATGTAAGAAAAAAAGCCAAATGAGATTAGGAGAGGGACAGGCAAGCTGGTAAAAAGTTGAGTTAGGCCAAGCCCTGAAACTTTCTTCATCCAGTCCCAGCATTTGTTTCTGTCCCAGTAGACCCCTCTGCGGAAAGGGGAACTGAGAGAGGGTGTATTTCTCCCCAAGTCAGTGACACTCTGGTTCTCACTGGAGAAGTCCTTCTCAAACAGCTGAGCAGAGCAGGGCTCAGCCAGCCCCACTAATGTCACCCAGATAGGGAGAGCCCGAGGCTCGCGGTGCTCAGCAAAGGGTGGCGGTGATGATAGGGTGACTGGCTCAGCAAATGGCGACAATGGCAGGAGAATGATTGCGTCCAAATATGTCTCCTAGACTAGGAATCGTGTTGAATTTTCATCCAGCCGCCTCTCAGATGCCACTCTTGCTGTTTTTTGCCAAGCTGTCCCTTACCCTGCTGTCATTTTTTGCCCCACAGAAGATATACTCTCCATGGTAATCAAGAGTCTGCTTTTTAAGAGCAGGGTCAAGGGGAACTTGGAGTAGGGAGGGGCCATGACAGGTCCCTCCCATATTAATCTCTATCTGCAAATCCATTCCAAATCAACACACAATTTAAGAAAAAACTGAAATCTTATACAAATTCAAGACACATTTTCTGGCACCACTTGCGTGTGCTCCCTCTAAGTGCTTCCCCCCAGGGAAATTCTGGACCCCTCACTGCTGCTCTCCACTCTTCCTCAGCGCTACCCTGAGGCCCGCCCTCTGACACCAGTGCCCACCCAGTGCATCCCCTGGGCTCCCTAATTTAAACGCAATCACACATTTAAATAGCTTAGTCCTGAGTGTCTGACACAGAGCTTACATTTCATTTCTCTCTTTCCTGCAAGCTTCCAGAAAGCTCTACACAACCGGATTCATGTTGGGAGCTTTAGGGGTCATCTGTCTGTCTTCTCCTTTCCTCTTTACTGGCTAAGATGACTTCTCCTCACTCAAAATGATTTGCAGACCCTCCAAAAATAGCTGTTTTATACTTTTCCACCTCCCCAGCAAACACATTTTTGTCCTGCATAATGATTAGTATTCACATGTATGGGCACACATTGATTCATCACTTACATTTAATAAAGGTATTTCAAGCACCTAATATATCAGGTTCTGTTTTAGACACTGGGAGCTATAGCAGTCAATGAAGCAGATAGGGCCTTACCCTTTAAGAGCTTCTATTCCTCCCCCGATTCCCCAGGTAGCAGCAAAGCAAAGCAAAGCAAAGCAAAAAAAAAAAAAAAACAACCCAAAATAAAAACACAGAGAAGTATCAGCCTTTTTTTGCTGATGGGGAAGGGAACCCAATAATTGCAAATGATGGCTGGAGTGTAAAGATTAAATGCTCAGATCCTGGAGCAAGACTACCTGGGTTCATATCCAGGATCCATCACTTACTAGCTGTGTGACCTTAGGCAAATTATAATACTTAACCCTTCTGTGCTTCTGTTTTCGAATCTGCAAAATGGAGGTATCTACAGCACCTATAAGGAGTTGTGAGGATTTATGGTGCCAGCATGTAGAAGCCGTCCATAAAGCTTGTAACTGAAGCCCAGTAACAAAGATTCCATGGCTAATGGCCAATACTACCTTCCAAGCATAGTTGTAAACACCTTATACGTACTGAAGCTCTCACAACAACCTTATAGATCAGGACTAGTATTACTATGCTTATTTTAATGAAGAAATGAAAACACAGAAAGGTGAGATTACTTGCCCAAGATCACACAGCTAACATGTGCCCAAGTTGGGCCTTGAACTTGGGCCATGTGGGTCCAGGGTCTCCTCTCCTCTTCATTACACTATGCAGTTAAGATGCTGGGCATTAGCTCAGTTAAGACAGGCTTTGGATTATTTGTACCTTTTCATTTTTCAATCAGGAAACTCCAGAAGGCAAATTAGTGAGCATGGCCTTAGCATTTTCGATTGTGACCTCCCTAAGACCTTTCCCCTTTCCTTCCAGAGCAGACATATTGGGACCCCTACTGAGGGTTTCAAAGGCTCTGGGATCCATGTTGGGTGAAGAAAGAAAATTGGACTGACTCAAATGAACATGCACAGCACATGCATCTTATTGGTTTTTCTATCTTATGTTTCCCTCTGGGATAATTTAAAATCTTTATGCTGGTATCTCTTCATCATTAGTGTGAATTTGTGAGGTCTGAGATATGTAGGTCTGTCCCTCTCTCCTCCCCTGGAGAGAGGGACAGAACTACATATGGGCAAAGTCACTTCCATCTCATATTGTGGGGACATTCTCCTTATTTCTGCCACATTCACAGGCCTTCAGTAATCTTGTTGCCCTTCAATGGGCCTTTGCATTTCCTGTTACCTCCAAAAGTATCTGTCCTTGGAGGTAAAGTGACATAGCTGAGTGCGTTATACATGAAAGTGAGGATGCTCCATTGGCTTATGTTACAGCTTTATGGCATTTTTCATATTATCTGTTCACTTAATATAGTCTAATTTGTGTACTTTCTGACTGCCGCCATGGATTCTGCAAATATCTTTATTGGGCTGTTCTTAACAATGCCTAGGTCTACTTCCTGTGAGGTGGCAATTAATTTAGATTTATCAGTATATGGGAGCATGCTACAGTCTCGTCTCCAAAGTTCTCCTATCAAAATAGGAATGTGGAAGATTAACACATTTAATTAATAGACAAGATATTCATTTGTTCCTAAGGCCGTCTACTCAAAATGGAGATAAGCATTTTACAAGATATAATTCTAATTATGGGATGAGTTTTAGTGGTATTTCTCTATAATGTATATAAGCATGGTGTGACAGTTTGAGATGGTATTATTCCATAAAGCAATTCCATAAGGATGTGTTATGAATGAATCAAACAGTGTCTTTCTCTTCGTCTCTCAGTCACACATGTAATGCATATACATAAGGTCAGACATACCTTGTTATAATACACAAGAGTACCTACGCTTGCACTCGTACACACACTCATAGAATGCTATTGACCCAAACTCAGTAGGGTGGGTGAGTTTTCCTACCCCTGCTGATAAATCTTTACTGATTTATCCACGCCATTGTCCCCAGTAGCTGTGATTACCTTTCTCTGTACCGTGTTTCCTTCTTCTCTCTTCGTATAGAGATCCTTTCCTTCCTAAAGCCCAGATCAAATCCCACCTTTTCCACAAAGCCTGCCCTGATTAGTCCAGCTCACTTTGTTTTCTACCTTGTTTCTATTCATATAGGATTCATGGTCAGTAACGTAGAATCTGAGATTACAGTTATTATCTAATTGCTTTGGGTGAATTATGTTGCCCCAGTAAGACTAGGGACCCTTGAGGAACCCTGATGAGACGTATCCAACTGTGCCTCGAATAGTGTAGGTTTTCAAAAATTTTAGTTGCTTCCAATGTGAAATATTAAAATCTTTTGTATTCTTCATAAACATGTAATACAATATTGGAGCAGTAATTGACATCAGTAAATTTCTTTGTGTAATGCATATATAGGTAAACACAATAGCCTGTGTTAAAATAGTGGGTTTTACAAAATCAAAGCATGTTTAGCATGAGATAATTGTTTTTTCGTAGAACAGGAAGTTTTTCATCAGTGTAGTTTTCATGAAGTTACATGTGCAGGAGTAGCCTTTGGGGCTGTTTAGAAAAAAAATTTGTTTCTGAGGAGCTCTTAGAAAGTTGGCTTGAAGTCAACATCGCTTCTGGGTTATCCTCAGCAGGCAGAAACTGATGAATGCAAAGGGCTGGATGCCACAAGGGGCTGGGAAGCCGAGTGTAAAGGAGAGCATGTGGATTTCTGCCTTAATGTGAAGACTGTCTTCCTCAGTGGCTCGAGTAGTGCCTGGCCCCAGTAGGTACTCAGTAAATATTCATTGGATTAATTTAGATATACTTTATGAATACTGATGTCAAGCAAGTTTTGTAATTTCTTAGTCTGTTGATCACAAATATTCATGCCAGACAGTATTTCTGGAAGGAATTACATCAGCATAATGCAAAGCCCAAGACAGTCTTTGGATAACCAGCTGGCTACATTTTTGGTGTTAAGTACTGACATGCCCCATAGATTATTTTAGGGGGCCAAATGATTTACTTGCCCAGTTTCAATACCAGTTAGGAACTTGATTAAAATGTGCCAGAATCAGGACCTGTCTCTCCCTATCAGTTGGTGATTCCTGTTTATTGCTTACATAATTTACCATTTTGCCTAGAGAAAAGACTTCGAATGCGGGGAAGCTTGTAACAGGTGTAGTGTATGTTCTTGTTTTTCCTAGTAGCAGATGGTGCTGAAAGAAGATCATCTCTGTGGGACCATTACAGGATAATGCAGAGGAATAAATAAGCACAATGATAGGTCTCAGCAAAGGTAGCCTGGTCTCAGGGCTGGTCCCACATTTGGAAATGGTACAAGTACTATGAGCAGGTTTATCTATAATCTCAGAAAGGCTTATTTAAAACTCTAGCTCTTTCCTTTTTATTTTCCTTTGTATAACATTTCCTCCCACAAATCAAACCACTCTGCTTCTCACTTGAATTACAGGTAGTGTATTAAAAAAGATCTAAATAAAGTGAAGTTCTTTGAACAGTGCTTTTTACTGCAAGGGAAGAGGTGATTTGCCTTGGAGTTCCTTCCCAGCTCCCAACAACTTCTGTTTGTATTTTAAGGGATTTGATGGGACCTGGTCTTTGATCTTGGCCTCTTAAAAACCAAAGGAGCAAAGGAAGGTTAATTCCAGCAATTCTATCATAATGCACCTCTGCTATTCTGCATGATGGACACTGCACTAATATAATTTAGCCTGGTAGTGGACTGAGGATATAATTATTTTCTCTTGTACAAACATAATTTTCATCTTTCCTGGAAAAAACAAGCCCCCTTAATATAAAAAATACATATATATATATAATACGTATATGTATATGTATACACACACATATGTATTTTCAGCAGATACACTCTTATATTTCTCATATTTAAAAACATTTAAATTTGACAATGCCAGGGCAGTATTTCAGCAGGACCTAGGCTCATCTTTTCCCTCTCCTTGTTTAAATTTTATTCCTTAATATCCCAGCCTCAGCAGTATTTGAAGAATATTGTTCCCTTGGCCTGATGCAATTTTTTCCACATGATGTATTCTTAGCCTGTCCCTTATCTTCCCTTCACTTGCTGACACTACTGTTTAGTCCATTTGGGGCTAAAATGCACTGAAAGCAAATATGTACTATTTTAACATCCTGCCTGATTCTTGTTCATTAGTAAGAGATTCTCTCTAACAGGTTGGTTAAATGGCCTTCACCCCTTTTAAGAAAAAAGAGCAAAGGATTCTGTTATGTCTTTGAAAAACAGAAGTGGTGCACAGATACAAGCTTATCAAAAATAATAACATCTCCCAAAGCATCTGAGTGTGTATATGTGTGTAGCATGCATGTAGGTTTATACATATAATCGTGTATCCACAACTAGAGTCATCTTTCTTATTTCTCAGCAGCATAATTATTGATGCTTTCTGAAATCTCATTATGCATCTAGGTCTAAGACCTACTGAAATGCTTCCTTTCCTATATTAAAAAAATCATGTTTAATGTAAGTATTTAAAATGTGGCCTTTGTATGGCTAACGTCTACATGAATACAGGCATTTGAAGTATGGTTAGCCTCTGCAGTGCAAATATCTGTGGGCCAGAGTGGGTTAATTTTTGACTGCCTTTTCTACCTGCATCCTCGGAACTGAAAGAAGCATGCACAAGAAAGAACAAAAACAGACCGTCTTTGTGATATGACATGCATCTGCCTCTAAATTTTAGTATAGAACATAAATGGCAATAAGAATTGAAGAGAAAACAAGAGAGAGATTGCTCTTGAACTGGAATTATTCCATTTTAAAGCTCTAAATTAATTATCTCTTCAGTTTTTGTGATTTCTCAAACATGGAGTTCATGTATATGAGTGGTGATGGGATGTGCATCACCACTCAAAATTGGCTATATCTGAAGAAATCCTTTGTCATCCGCCTACCCCCCGACTCCCATTTGGCTAAATTGCCAAATAGTAACAATGACTAGGATATAAACAAAGTTAAGAGAATGATCTTTTTTGGTCAAGGCCTTGTGCTTAATAGTAATGAACACATAGAGAAGGCAAAAATAATTGTAAGGCTGATCATGTAGACTAAGCTTGTTAAATGAAAACAATACATTCTACAACTGAGAATCACACAAAAGAAAATCTCTGCTTTAGTTGGACAACTTAATATGAATTCCTTTTAGTGTTTACCACATCTAATTAGCCTTAGCTCCATTTCATAGGCAATATTTAATTATTAGTATTTTTTATTTACCTTTTTAAAATATTATCATCTTACCTCGAGTGCAATTATCCATGCCAGTCTAGTAGGAATAAATTTGCTCAGGAGTTACTGCAAGATAAACACTGCTTAGAAACCATAACTTGTCTATTGTATTTGTCTAGTTAATAAAGGGAGGCATTTTATTTTCCCCCCGTGACCACTTGTACTTTGTTCAGTAATTAAGGAAGTAAGCTCCTACATTTTAGCCTTTCTATAACCTCTTCAGGTCTGTCTGGGATGCCAGAGCCGGTTGTATTCCAGTGTTGGGTAGTTATGGAAAAGCCTGGGATGAAACCGGAGAGGATTCTAATAGTAACACCTTAAATTAGTATCAATAATTTGATCAATATAAAATATATCAAATACGGTCTGCCTGAGAATAATCTGCAAGCTCCTTTTCAGCCTGTATGTTTCAGAGTTTTCAGAAATAGCTCTTCAGCTGCAACGGAATGCTTTAAAAAATACGTGTCATCTCTGTATATTTTTATGTGTACACTTGCTCATAGGAGAAGCTGCATTTTTGCTGTCAGATGAGGGTTTGAATCCTGGCTCTACCACTAATTAGTTGCATGATCTTGGGCAAATTACTTAGCCTCTTTAAGATTTTGCTTTCTCATCTGTAGAATGAAAATAGCAATATTGCTTACTTCATAGTATTAATGTGAGGATGAAATGAGGCAATGTATAAGAGGCATTATATGGCGCTAAGTACATAATAAGAATTCAATAAATATTTTAATTATTTATTGTTAAAGTATATTTATATATAGACTGTGTGTTGGGTTATAAAGTTGTGATGCTGATTTTTGGATGAAGTTCATGAAATCATTCTGCTCACTTTCTTTTTCATTTATCAGTACAAAGCACAGTTACAAGCAATGCTCATGAAGTACACTTTCTTGTTTTGTTCTAATCATGCTTCAAGTCTCCACCCAGATGTTTCCTCTTCATGGAAGCTTCTCCTCACTCCACTCCATCCAGCTGGAACCTTTTATTCTGTGTGGCACAGCACCCATCTCCATGAAGGCTTGGTCATTATATGTGCATTATAATCATTGCTTTCCATGTCTTCTTCTCCAGAAGGTGAACTTCATGTCCTGTTTATCTTGGCAGTCAAACTGCCTTCTGCACATGTGGTCATAGCAAGAGATCAGTAAAGGTTTCTTCAATAAATAAATGAAATAGAAAACACTGTTGTTTACATATGCAAACAAATAGTGATCTTTTTTCAATGATGTCCTTCCTTATATTATTTTCCCCTTATATTACCTTTAACCATGTTTTTGGTTTTTATTCAAGTCATCTTCAGAACTTGTGATACATCATGCAGCATTTAGGAAAATTTCATGTCATTTTACTTAATCCCGCAGGATCCCATGATGTAGCTACTTGGCTGGGTGGGGAAGCAACCTTTTCTGAAACCATTACATTTTTAACTGTTTTATGTGTGTTGACTTGCCAGTTGTTAAGGCTAAAATGAAAAGAGACTAGAGGAAGTGACATGAAAGTGAAATTGTCATCCAGGGACAGCATTGTTTATGGAGTCTGATTGCTGCTTACCAGTAGCACAGGTGCCAAAACTCCAAATCTGACCCATGAACAGATTTGCTACCTCAGGGCAAAATCCAGCTATATCCCTTCCTGGCTCTAGGGCTAGGTTTGGTTAGTTTGCTTATCAACATCTAAGGCTCTGAGTGATAGTGTACTTGCTCAGGATTGCACACGCAGCATGGGATGCTTGTGATTCAAGCCAAGGCTTTTCTGACTCTAGTCAGAATGCAAGCTTTCTCTGCATAACATATTCAAGGTTGGAGTTACCACTTCATTTGCTGGTGGGGTCAGTTTGACCACCCCCTGCGTGCCTGACTGGCCACTGTCTGAAGAACCCATATAATGCTGATGCATCACCAAGCCTGACCCCAGGCGACACAGCCCTGCAGAGAGAAGCTCTACTATCTTGAGTTGGAAGGTCAGCAAGGGGCAGAAGCAGGGTTGGGTAAAGGGGCAGCAGTTGCAGAGCTGCCAGAGGTGCTGACCTAAAAAGGGGCAAACGTGTCTGGAATAAAGTAGCAAAATATAATATTTTCTCTCTTGTCAAAATACACAATAAACCCTGTGTGTGTTTATTTGTGTATACATATATGTGTGTGTGTTTATCATGATCTATCTTCTCAGATGCGTATACAATAACAGTGACTTAAAGTCTACAGACTTAAAAATTCTGAAACTAAAAAGGCACGCTTAATGCCATTTACCAGCAATCAGAGTTCTATGCTATTATCTAAATTTCAAACCCTTAAATATATATCCTTAGAGGTTTCCTAGTTTTCACCTTCCAAACAAATTTAAAAAGTGGAGAGAGAACAAGTATTACACAAAAGTGGGAAATGTTTCCCACCCCACCTCTGTTTTTTCCTAGCTATTGTCTGCTTTGGCTGTGGTAGTAAATTAGTAAGTAAATATATTTCTTCATATAATTTTATTAATTTAAATGAGTTTCTCCTGCTTCCACCAAACGACTAAATAATTGGCCGCTTGGCACTTTATCCCTGGCACTTATGCTTTTCGTGGTGTTGAATGTGGCCGGTGTTAAGCCTTCAGGATCAGGTTGATAACTTTTGTCAACACTATGGGCACACTACATCTTCTGCTCCTCTACCCGCCCCCCCATGCTCTATCGTACACTGCTCCCTTTTCTGATCCTTAATTTCTTATGAGCAACTCTACCCTTGTCTGATTGGGAGGGTTCCATCACAGGCACAAAGACGTGGGAACACCCTGTGTCACTATGATGTCCCTGTATACACTTGGACTTCTTTGGTACTGTTATTTTATCAAATTCTGCATATACCTTCAAACTTAATAAGATATATGCTTTTCTTCTGGCCAGAATATTGAAGCTTATTCCTTAGCCTAGAGGCTGTCATACAGAGTGAAGTAAGTCAGAAAGAGAAAAACAAATCCCGTATGCAAACACATATGTATGGAATCTAAAAAAAAAAAAAATAGTGGAATCTAAAACAAAAAAAGTGGTTCTGAGGAACCTAGGGGCAGGACAGGAATAAAGATGCAGACGTAGAGAATGGACTTGAGGACACGGGGAGGGGGAAGGGTAAGCTGGGATGAAGTGAGAGAATGGCATGGACATATATACACTACCAAACGTAAAATAGATAGCTAGTGGCAAGCAGCCACATAGCACAGGGAGATCAGCTCGGTGCTTTGTGTCCACCTAGAAGGGTGGGATAGGGAGGGTTGGAGGGAGATGCAAGAGGGAGGAGATATGGGGATATATGTATATGTATGGCTGATTCACTTTGTTATACAGCAGAAGCTAACACACCATTGTAAAGCACTTATACTCCAATGAAGATGTTAAAAGAACAAAACAAAACAAAAAACTTACATTCCAGCTACAAGTAATTAAACATAGAACATTTTATCTTCACAAAGAACCTGAAGGGTCTTTCCCCCAGTATAAATGTCAGCATGCTATTGATGCTGAAGTCTCTGGAAAACCTAGCATCTTATAAAATGTGGTCCAAATTAGGTCATTACTTGAGCCCTCTCTGTTCCAAATAATATATGAAACCAAGAAAAAGGAATTATTTGTTTTAACCATAGGTAAGCCTTTAATGTGTGTACACATGGATTTGAAAGATTAACCTCTCTGAAAGTTAAAAAACAAACAAACCAAAAAAACCCCTAAGGATAACTGATGAGATATCTCAACTACAGGGAGAAAAAAAAATGCTTAAGGATAGATTTTATGTAATTTATATAACTTTGATTATTTGTACTTTAGATTTCCTTAACTAGCTCACCAAGAACAGTTGAAAACACCCTCTCTTTTCCAGAGAAAATTTCTTAGTTTGTGGAAGGGCTTGATCTCTAACATATTGTAGGTGACACTTTGTGTGACAGCAAAAATATGTGAAACTCTTTATTCGTACACTATATTTTGAAAATTAGTTGTAAATAAGGAATGATGATTCCTCAGCTGCTGTTTTACTTTTATAGAGATAATATTAATGGCTATCATATTAAGAGCTAAAGTGCAATACTCTGCGCTTAGCAATAAGGTTACCTTTTTGCTTTTATTTAGTACGCCCTCATTTAACATTCAGTCACCTCTGTTATGGACTAGGCACGGGGAACACAAAGATGACTGAGGCATGGCCCATATGCTCAAATTGCTTATGAATCCAGTACAGGAAGGAAGAAAAATACCCAAATAACTACAACACGAGGCAAGAGCTTCATAAGCACACTAGGAGAGTTACTGGGTTGTGGGCACGTTTGGAGCTCTGAGAGACCTTATATGTTAGGGAGGATTTGGGAAGGTTTCTTGGAGACGATGCACTTAGAACTAGGTCACAAAATATAGGTAGGACCTTGTCAGAGGCAGAAGGACAGAAAGAGATGGGAAGGTATGTCATGCAGAGGAAATGGTAGGGACCAGTTGTGGAAAGGACACTTTGTAGGGTAGTGTCTGAAGCCCCAGGACATGTGCATTTGGCTAGAGCAAGAGAGGCACAGGAGAAGACTGGGAGAAATGTCTGAAATTATAGGTTGTTCCTGATCATGAAGGAACTTGACATCATGGTTAAGGAGTTTGGAATTTGTTCTGAGGGTATAATCACAAGAAGTGGCTACTCAGAAGAGGGGCAGGATTGGCCATGCCTCAGGGTAGTTCCTCTGGTAGTGTGTGCAGCTCTCCCATTGATGTTGGGATAAAGTCACAAATCCTTAATATAGTCTATGAGCCCCTGAGTAATCTAGCCCCTCTTCTGCCTCTCCAGCCTGCTCTCTCCAGGCCCGTACCAGGCCCACTCGGGTTCTTTTAGCCTGGGGGGGTGGTAAGCAAGCTGCTTCTTGCTTCTCCCACATCCCCTCCATAACCAGTTAGTACTCACCTCTTCTTTCACAGCTTAGCTAAATGTCACATCCTCAGGGAAAACATCCTTGACCACCAAGCATCTTCCCTTTTTCTTTGTGTTTATCACTTTATCTCAATAGTGGAATTAATAGTTACTGTGTCTCTCTGCCTGTTACAGATGAGAAATTCAAGCTCAGAGAGGTTTTCTTCCCCTCCTCCCAACAGAAGAGCGAAGAAGGAGGAGAACAGACTAGGGCTCTGAGAAGTATTTACCCCAGAATAAATAAAGAGAAACACTTCCTATACTTAGTTGATTTTATGCAATGACTTCCTGCTTGTAGTCCTTGAATTAGAAAATATCAATTTGTCCTCTTCCGTAGTAACTAACCGTTACAGGGCTTTATAATTTTCATATCCATGTGAATGTGATCTTTGTATCTCACTTGACCTCATAACAATCCTGGGAAGTGTGCAGAGCTGGTGTTACCCAGTTTTACAGATAGTGCAGTCCAGGGCAGAGAGGTGACTGGCCCAAGGGCATGGCTATTAAATGACAAACTCGGACTTTATCCCCTTCAACTTTGAATTCTGGTCTTTTTGATGGAGTCATTTTTTTCCTCTGAAATAGAATATTACGAAGAGATATTAATATAAGTGCAAAAAATGCTGTGTAATGTGTAGCATAAACATCCAGTATTCAATTAATGTATGGAGAAGTGGCGGGAGAGCAGGGAGCTCACTAAAAGAACGGAATGGAGTCAGATTAGGGCATTGATGCACTTCCAACTTGTTAGAGAGCATTTCTTTAAGTCAGTTTGAAAAATTGGCTAGGAAAAAGTATTTAAATCCTGCCTAAATGACCTCAATTTCTATTCCAATAAATTACTGGTCTTTTTTGCAATTAGTCATTCAGCTTGTCAACCATATGAGCAGAGGATTTATTTTCTGTTTCAGGCAGTTCTGTTGAGCAGATGGGCAGGCTGCCATGTTAGACCCTGGCTGTGCTTCCAGGTAATAGGGGTGGGGGTGCCGGTGGAGGGGAGGGACACAGAACCTGGGATTATCATCTGGAGAAATTTTCTTATTGTTCAGTCGGCTCTGAGATGATATTCAGGCTTTGTTCTAAAATCTCATTTTAGATGTGTGGTTTGGAATTTGAGAGACTTTTTCCTATTGTTGTGTCTGGCTCAAGGCCAGCTGGGCAGAGGGGAAACCAGAATGTGTGCAGGTTTAGTCCTAGAAAGCATTGAGGGAGTGTTGCTTAGTTCATCATCTGAAAGGCGGGATCTTGAGCAGCAGCCAGATTTAATTACTTGGAGGTCCCTGGAAGGTGCTGTGATCTGAAGCAGGAGGGGAGCTGCAGATCAGAGCCTGGGGAAACAGAGAAACAGAAGACCGAAATGTAGGAAGAAGTGGACACGGAGTGATGACTGTTCCTGCCAGAGGATGTTGCTCTTGCCCAGGATTAAGTCACTGGATTGTTGCAGACATATGCCTTCCTGCCCACTGGGCAAGTGTCTATGGGCAACACAGTCAAGGTTTCAATTTGGCCTTTTATTTATTTAGATTTTTTAAGGTTTTTTTTTTTTTTTATGTGGACCATTTTTAAAGTCTTTATGAATTTGTTACAGTATTGCTTCTGTTGTTTTTATGTCTTGGTTTTTTGGCGGCGAGGCATGTGGGATCTTAGCTCCCCAACCAGGGATTGAACCCGCACCCCTTGCACTGGAAGGCGAAGTCTTAACCACTGACCGCCAGGCCTCCTGGCTTTTCCTTTTAGATTAATGCAGTAACCTCCTAACAGGTCTCCCTGTTTCTACCCTTGCTTTGCTTCAGGAATATCTCAATATGACAGAGTGATTTTGTTAAAATATAAGTCATATCCTATTGTTTCTTTGTTCAAAACCCTTAGGTGACTTCCCTTTTTACTCAGAGTAAAAGCCAAAGTCCTTAAGATATTTAGCCTCCTGGTGCTTACTTACAGGATCTTATCATCCATTGTTGCTCTTACCTCACTCACCGGATCTGACCCAACTGGCATCTTTGCAGCTACTCAGATGCACCAGACATATTCCCACTCCAGGACCTTTGCACTTGCTCTTCTCTGTTCTTAGATCCTCTTCTGCCCTGCATGAGTCTCTTCTTTATTAC
The DNA here is from genome assembly GCF_949774975.1 of Lagenorhynchus albirostris. Taxonomy (NCBI): domain Eukaryota; kingdom Metazoa; phylum Chordata; class Mammalia; order Artiodactyla; family Delphinidae; genus Lagenorhynchus; species Lagenorhynchus albirostris. Next base: position 103,214,853 of record NC_083098.1, on the reverse strand, counting down.
CTTCAAACCTTTGTCAGCAATTGCCTTATCAGAGAGTCCTTTCCCAACTACCTTTTTAAAAGTGCCCTTCTTGCTTCACCATCTTCCTTCCATACTTTATTTTTCTAACATACCATATCCTTTACTTAATGAGTTTATTGTCTTGCTCCTCCCTAATATAAAGTTCCATTAGGGAAGGGATTTTTTTCTGTTTTTAAAAGTTTTAATTTGTTAACTCTTGTATCCCCAGTGCCTAGAACTATGCCAGACATATAGTAGGCATTCAGTTACTATTCAATAAATAAATAACCTTATGTTGGGCTGGGTTCTCTATTTTTTTTTCATCCATCCATTCATCCATCCAGCCACCCATCCAATCATTTATTACCCAGTCACTCATCACTTCCTCTGATACTGCTTTCCCCTCTGTTCATTATTCTCCAATTTCACTTACTTTCTTTTTGCTTCCTAATCACTCCAAACTGGTTCCCTTCTGAAAGCCTTTGCACTTGCTCTTCCTTTTACCTGGAAAGCTTTTCCTCCAGATCATCTCATGTCACTCAGATCTCAGCTCAAATGTCACCTCCTTAGAGAAGTCTTCGCTGACCACCCTGCCTAAATCCTCCCCTGTCCCCCATCCCAATAACTCCATTCACTGTCTTGTTACCCTATTTTGGTATTATGTTTGGGATTAAATATGACCATTTAAAATTATCTTGTTTATATATTTGTTTGTTTGTTTACTCTTTCTGTCTTGCCTCCTGGTAGAATGTAAGTTCCATTAGAGCAAAGATCCTGCTGGTTTTGTTTCCCATTGTATACCCAGTATCTAGACCAAAGCCTGGAGCATGTTGGATGCTGAATAAATATTTGTTGGTTGTATGATTAAGATTACATTTCCTGGAGTTAAAACTATCTGTATTGAAATCCCAGCTTCACCACTGACTATCCCTATGGCTTGGGGACAGTGTTTGACTTTCCTATGCCTAAGTTTCTTATCTGTATATGGGTATGGTAATAGTAAATCTCTCATGTGATTATTCTGGGGATCAGTGATAATGATAATTATAATAATAATAATAGTGATAGCTACCATTATTGGTCAGTTACTATAGACCAAGCACTGTTTTAAACTCTACCTATATTTATTTATTTAATCCTCCTCATAACTCTATGAAGTGGGCACTATTTTAATTCCCATATTTCACATGACTCAAGTTTTAGAAAGGCAAATAACATGTAGTTACAAATAGGTGGAAAAGGGATTGAAGCCAAGCAAGTTTGGCTCAGATCCTGTGCTTTTACATGTGCTCGGGACATAGTAATCATTCAGTAAATGTCAGCCATTATTATTATTAACTACACATTTGTAAATGAATACACAGTAAATCCTATTATTTTCCCAAAGATATCAGCTGCAAAACTGGCAGCTTCATATTAAATTCCAGTAAAAGCAAGAGGAAATTCACACTGATGTTAGACTGTAACTCAAAAATACAAATCCTTTTGTTACATAGGGAGTAATCAAAATACATAAAAAGGAATATATTTTATTTAATTTGAGCATTAAATTTATTGAAGATATAACATGTGCTATATTATACTGGCAACTGACATCTGTTAAAACAAGCTTCCAGAATGTCAGTTTGGCTTAGGTAATTTTGTGAAAGAGGTTCAATATCTGTGTTCTGGATAATTCCCCAAAGAAAATATCTTGGCAAACCACAACATACAGGCTTTCAAACTTGCTTTTGAATAGTTAAAACTGAGCTCCGAGTCTTCAAATGTCAAAGGAATACTGTGGGGTTTTTTTGTTTGTTTTCTACTTTGTAATTTTCATTATGGACATTTGTATACATGTCAATATTTACTAAGCTGCAATAATTTTTGAGAACAGGTATTATATGTTTTTATTTTTTCACACTATATTTATGCCAGCACCTTGCATTTTTTTGTAGGGAGTTAAAAACTTTTACCACTCATAGATAACCATTGTTAACTTGTGCATATTTTGATTTTATATTTCATATTCAGGGAAACTGTTTTTCCTGGAGTTAGATGATGACGTTGAGTGATTAAGTGTATATACACGTCAACTCTGGTTTATAGGAGATACAGCATCTCTATTCAAATGGAAGATTTGTGTTTAGACCTTCTATAAGGGTAGTGGGTGCACCCAGTGGAGGCATTTAGATAATAATAGGATTTCAGAGCTGGAAAGAACATTGGGACCCTATAATCTAATTTCTTCCTTTTATAGATGTGAAAACTGAAAACCAGGGAGAATAAGTGACTTGTCTAAAATAACACAGCTAGTTAGTACTAGAACTAGAGCTAGGACACAGGTGTTCTAATTCCTGTTTTAATGCATTGTCAGAGGGAAGAAATAATATGCTCCAGGAATTTTGCTTTCCTATTGTAGACAGTTACCCACCATTTTGCCACTCTTAGACAACCATTGTTAATTTATGGACATTTGGTTTTTGTGTTTCATGTAGTATATGTGTGTACATGTATGTGTGTATAAAATATACAATTATATATAGTATAGTTTATATCTAAATGTATATTACATATTAATATATATCAATACAGGCCTTTATTATTATATGTAATAAATAACATATTCTATAGTTTTATATACATATAATTAACATTTTCTTATTTGGGATCATATGAAACTTTTTTTTTTCTTCAGAAAATAAGCCTTTATTTGACACTTCTCTTACACAGCAGGAGTTGAGCAGGATTGCTTCTCCTCTTGCTTTATGTGAAGAAGTTCAGCCTCAAGATCACTTGCAGACTTGATGGTTTGGTGACAGTTGCTGCATTGTTTCACCTGAACTATGAAACATTATTTTAAAATTTAAAAATGTGTTGGAGAATGTTCTCTCTTTTCTTATCCTTGAATTTTTTTAACTTTAGAATTACTTCACTATTTGGTAAAACTCACTTTGTCTAGGCATAATGATTTTGCGGATTAAATTTAATTCATTTAAACTATGAATTCACTTTCTTACGAGTAGAGGTTTACTTAGTATTTCTGTTTCTTCTTCTTTTTTTTTTTTGTGGTATGCGGGCCTCTCACTGTTGGGGCCTCTCCCGTTGCGGAGCACAGGCTCCGGACGCGCAGGCTCAGTGGTCATGGCTCACGGGCCCAGCTCACGGGCCCAGCCGCTCCGCGGCATGCGGGATCCTCCCGAACCGGGGCGTGTCCCGTGCATTGGCAGGTGGACTCTCAGCCGCTGCGCCACCAGGGAAGCCCCTGTTTCTTCTTGAATCATTTTTGATATGTGATAGTTTCCAAATATATTGGCATAAATTTGTTCATAATATTCTAGAATTGAAATGTTTTGTCTTTAGTTTTGTCCCGTTTTCATTCTTAATATCTTTAAGTTTTTTGTCTTCTTTATCTTTACTTTTCAATCAAGCTTATCAGATGAAAGTCAGTATTATCAGATATTTCAAAGAACCAGCTCTGGTGGACACACACCTGTGCCACCCAGATCCTTCTCTTAGGATGTCCTTTTTGCCCCAGCTGCTGGAAGTGCTTTCACCTACAGGGAACCTAAACTACAGGGAACCACCTAGTCCAAGGCCACACCCTTATCATGGGGCAGCTCACATGCAAAGACTGACTGAGGCAGGAGTATAAAGGCCAGTTATTTTGGTCCAGTGGGACAATTTTAATGGGTGAGTTCAGCCTCAGAGCCCCCCATAGAGTCTGCTGAAGTTCTCTGGCTTGCATTGCAAACCATCTTCCCCCTCGGTTTCCTCTTCCTCTCTTCTACAGGTGTTAATCCCAAGAACAAGTCCTAATAAACATCCTGAATGCTAAACTCTGTCTCAGAAACCCCTTGTTGAAGGACACAAACTTCAGCATTTGGTCCCAGGAGGAGGCCAAGAAACTGGCAATAAGATGGAGTTTTGGAGTTGTATCGTTCACTGCCCAGTTGGTAGCGAGGACCTCATCACTTGGTGGCAGGAAGAACACAGACAGCGCCTGGCAAAAGGTGATGGTCCAGTCATGAAAACTTCCATTGGTGGTGATTTGGGATATTTTCTAGAAGCAGTGCCTTAACTAATGTGAAGCATTAGGCATTTGTAAACCATGATGGAAATAGTAAGTAAAAGGATAGTGGGATTAGATAGCTGTTTCTATGCTCTGTTCTAGGAAAAGATGATGAAAGACTGAAAATGAGTAGCAGGCAATTAAAAGCCAAATGTGAAAGACTGAGGGCCCCTTTGGGAGTCTTTAAATAGGACTGTATCTCTTGTAATGGGAGGGAGAGAGAGCTGAGGACCAGGGGCTCCATCAAAGAGTATTTGAGCTCCAAAGTGGTTAAACCTCCTACCAAGGCACATCTGCTACACCAAGGTCAGGACCCCAGGTGGGAAAGAATGAGTAAAGATAATACAAAAAAGAGCAAGAACCACATTAAAGGATAGACTGAACAAATGGGTAGTCAATTGTAGGGAAAGTGTTTTAGAGATGTAGCCAGTTAATCAGTCAAAGTATGTTTTGTGGCTTTGTGAGGTTTTTAATTTGTTGTGATTTCTTTTTTTTTGAATTTATAAGTTGTGATTTCTTTTCTCCACCTAAGTAAATATTCACTTTGTACTAAAAAAAAAAAAGAGCAAGAGGCTGAACGTGTAATTTCATAGAACAGGAAACAAGAACTGCTCTTAAATCTGTGTAAAACTCACTAGTAATCAGAGAAATGCAAGTTAAAACCACAACTAGATGACATATTTTATATTTTAAATGGACGGCAGTTTGGAGACATAAAGAGACTTTAGTCTATAGCGATGCAAACAAATCAAAATGGGCTATTATTCATTTCTGACTTTGAGTCCTTTGGCACAACTAGCATATGGATTTCTCATTGGTTCACTTCACAAGGTCCACTTGCTATTTGTGTTGTTCTGCTCTCTCTTCTATGCTTTTTATTACCACCTACATTTCTGTTTGTTTCTAAGGCAGAGAGGATTAGCATTCTCAATATATTTTTCCAACTCTTCCTCTCAAGGTCTATTCTTGTTTGGGCAAGCTTTATAGAACACTTTCCTCATCAGAAATACTTCTCTCCTTAAGAGAAAGCTGATATTAGCCACGCATTCATCAATATTAACTCAAATGTCACCTCTTTTGGTAAGTCTTCTCTTATCTTCCTAGGCAATTTATATCTCATTCCACTGTGTGCCCATAGCTTATAGCACTTATTACACCATACTCAAGATTATGTAGTTACAGAACGTTAGAACCAGGATTCAAACCCAAGCTTGTCTCTAAAGCTCAGGCTCATTCCACTGCATCACATTCTTCACATGCCTGAGCTCTGAAACTTTGATGTGATCACTTGGCTTCTTTTGGAGAGTAGACTGAGGAATGAGGAGGCTCAGTTATGATACACCAAAGGGTTGGTGCCATGATGTTCAAGAGTTGCTGATGACTGCTGCTGTCAAGATGATCGGTGACCACTTTGAAGAAACGCCAGGCTGCTGGATACCTCTTGGGTTAGCAGAACATTGCTTTTCTTAAAATAACACAGCGAGCCTGGTTGTTTGAAGTGGTGCTTTGGTCTGTCTTTATAACTTTCCTTCTGTCTGCCTTGCTTATGAGTTCTTACTCTCACCTACCATTCAGTGATACTTTACACATCCCATAGTGGCCAGTGCAACAGTGGGTCCCACCTACCTGGAGGATATTGGCAGCTTTTTTCACTTGCAAATGCTCCTGCTGTACTGACTGTACTGGAGGGGACCTTAACTAATGTTTCATGATGCTAATGAAGTTGTTCTTGCTTGAATGATTGGAGCTGCACTATTGCAAGATTAATCTGACAGCCTTGGAAAATATAGTTGGGAGTTGGGGGATAGCAGGTAGACAAGCCAATTAGAACATTAAAACTGTCTGGGAGGAAAAGGATCAGATGCTCAAATAGAGTAGCAGTGGAGACGTAAAGTAAAAGGCAAATGCAAAAGACACTGGGGACATATCTGAGGTGATAGTTGAGGCAGTTCCAAATCTCCTAAGCATATAGAAGTCAGAGCATTGCTACTTCCTTATAGCTCTTTGGTCTCAAATTTGATAGACCATGCATTCAATTTATTCAACAAGTATTTGTTGAGCACATGATATATGCCAGGCATGCTATTAGAAGTTGTGAGACCTGCCCTCAAACATCTTACAATGTAGTAGGTTATATAGATAAAATGGTGAAATATGGTTCACTTGAATTGTGAGAACTGGGGAAAAGTTTTATGAAACTATTGGCAGTTGAGATAGGTTTGATAGATGGATGTGGTTTTTAACAGGTGGTGATAGGGGAGGAGAGAGAAGGTATTCCAGATGGGAAGAGATTGTATGGGGGGTGGGGGACACACGGCTCGCTGCCGCCATCTTAAATTGCAGTGTTGTGTGTGGCGCTTCTGCACATGCCCCAGAGCTGAGGTGTTGGTGCAGCCATTTTGCACCAAGAACTCTGGTCTGAAGGGCCAGGTGTGAGGCCTCTGCCTGCGGCCGCCTCTAAGCAAGTGAAACCAGACTAAGCACCAAGGAAAAGAAAAAAGGGTCCTTTGTCAGGAGGGAAGCATCATCCTCAAGGATAGGAGTCCTTGAATCTGGCATCAGTCATTTTGGAGAACTGGTTAAAAACACTGCCCCGTTTCTTCTGGACTCAGGCCCATTGGGAGGGATAATTATTCCAGTAACCTCACTCAATTCTGTTGCAGCTGTGTGCCTGACAGGGTCTTGGTGCTCCGGCCTGGTGTCAGGCCTGAGCCTCTGAGGTGGGAGAGCGGAGTTCAGGACATTGGACCACCGGAGACCTCCCGGCCCCATGTAATATCAGTCGGCGAGAGATCTCCCAGAGAGCTCTGTCTCAACGCTATGACCCATCTCCACCCAACGGTCAGCAAGCTCCAGTGCTGGATGCCCCATGCCAAACAACTAGCAAGACAGGAACACAACACCACCCATTAGCAGAGAGGCTGCCTAAAGTCATACTAAGTTCAAAGCACACCACTGGACGTGGCCCTGCCCACCAGAAAGACAAGATCCAGCCCCACCCACCAGAACACAGGCACCAGTCCCCTCTACAGGAAGCCTACACAAGCCACTGAACCAACCTAACACACTGGGGGCAGACACCAAAAACAATGGAAACTACAAACCTGCAGCCTGCGAAAAGGACACCCCAAACACAGTAAGTTAAACAAAATGAGAGGACAGAGAAACACACAGCAGATGAAGGAGCAAGATAAAAACCCACCAGACCTAACAAATGAAGAGGAAATAGGCAGTCTACCTGAAAAAGAATTCAGAGTAATGATAGTAAAGGTGATCCAAAATCTCAGAAATAGAATGGAGAAAATACAAGAAACGTTTAACAAGGACCTAGAAGAACTAAAGAGCAAACAAACAATGATGAACAACACAATAACTGAAATTTAAAATTCTCTAGAGATTGTATGGGGGTAAAAGAGGTGTCAGATTTGGAGTAAAGGAGTCCACAGGAGATAAAACTAGAATCTGGGCTTTAGCCATATTTGTAGGGTAAGGAATTTTATTCCACTTAGTAATAGAGACCCATTGAAGAGTTTTATGCTAAATGCCATAATGTGAACTTAATTTTAGGGAATCAGAATCTGACAAACATGAAGTGACAAGCTATTAGAAAAAGAATACTGAGACTTCCCCGGTGGTGCAGTGGTTGAGAATCTGCCTGCCAATGCAGGGGACATGGGTTTGAACCCTATCTGGGAAGATCCCACATGCCGCAGAGCAGCTAAGCCCATGCGCCACAACTACTGAGCCTGTGCTCTAGAGCCTGTGAGCCACCACTACTGAAGCCCACTCACCTAGAGCCCATGCTCTGCAACAAGAGAAACCACTGCAATGAGAAGTCTGTGCACCGCAATGAAGAGTAGCCCCCAGTTGCTGCAACTAGAGAAAAGCCCGTGCGCAGCAATGAAGACCCAACGCAGCCAAAATAAAATAAATAAATAAATAAATAAATAAATAAATAAATTAAAAAACAGAAAAAGGAAAAGAATATTGAACTTAAGAGGTGGTATACTTGAGTCCTTGGTCTAACTCTTTTATTTACTAGGTAAGCTGCCTTAGACTGGTCATTTAGTTTTTCTGAATTAAGATTTCTTCATGAACAAGGGCAGATAATAATCTCTGAGTTCCTCAACCATTGTTGTGAGCACCAAATGAGAAGTGGGTGAAAATATTTAATAATCAAGTAAGACTCAATCAGACTATTTATAAAGTTGGGAATAGGGTTATGATTTTAGAGAATATGATCACTGTTTGAGGTGATAAAGAATAAGGAGAGTATCTACAAAAAAAGAAATTACAGACCAATATAACTGATGAATACAGATGCAAAAATCCTCAACAAAATACAAGCAAACAGAATCGAACAACACATTAAAAGGATCATACGCCATGATCAAGTGGGATTTATCCCAGAGATGTGGGGATTCTTCAGTATACACAAATCAATCAATGTGGTACACGATATTAACAAACTGAAGGATAAAAACCATATGATGATCTCCATAGATGCAGAAAAAGCTTTTGACAAAATTCAACACCCATTTATGATAAAAACACTCCAGAAAGTGGGCATAGAGGGAACCTACATCAACATAATAAAGGCCATATATGACAAACCCACAGCAAACATCATTCTCAATGGTGAAAAACTGAAAGCATTTCATCTAAGATCAGGAACAAGACAAGGATGTCCACACTCACCACTATTATTCAACATAGTTTTGGAAGTCCTAGCCACAGCAATCAGAGAAGAAAAAGAAACAAAAGGAATCCAAATTGGAAAAGAAGAAGTAAAGCTGTCACTGTTTGCAGATGACATGATACTATACATAGAGAATCCTAAAGATGCCACCAGAAAACTACTGGAGGTAATCAATGAATTTGGTAAAGTTGCAGGATACAAAATTAATGCACAGAAATCTCTTGCATTCCTATGTACTAACAATGAGAGATCAGAAAGATAAATTAAGGAAACAATCCATTCACCATTGCAACAAAAAGAGTAAAATACCTAGGTATAAACCTACCTAAGGAGGTAAAAGACCTGTACTCAGAAAACTGTAAGACACTGATGAAAGAAATCAAAGATGACACAAATAGATGGAGAGATTTATCATGTTCTTGGATTGGAAGAATCAATATTGTGAAAATGACTGTGACTATGCTACCCAAAGCAATCTACAGATTCAATGCAATCCCTATGAAATCACCAGTGGTGTTTTTCACAGAACTAGAACAAAAAATCTTAAAATTTGTATGGAGACACAAAAGACCCCGAATAACCAAAGCAGTATTGAGGGAAAAAAACAGAGCTGGAGGAATCAGACTCCCTGACTTCACACTATACTACAAGCCTACAGTAATCAAGACAATATGGTACTAGCACAAAAACAGAAATATAGATCAATGGAACAGGATAGAAAGCCCAGAGATAAACCCACACACCTGTGGTCTACTAATCTATGACAAAGGAGGCAAGGATATACAGTGGAGAAAAGACAGCCTCTTCAATAAGTGGTGCTGGGAAAACTGGACAGCTACATGTAAAAGAATGAATAGAACACTCCCTAACACCATACACAAAAATAAATTCAAAATGGATTAGAGACCTAAATGTAAGACCGGACACTATAAAACTCTTAGAGGAAAACATAGGAAGAACACTCTTTGACATAAATCACAGCAAGATTTTGTTTGATCCACCTCCTAGAGTAATGGAAATAAAAACAAAAATAAACAAATGGGACCTAGTGAAACTTAAAAGCTTTTGCAAAGCAAAGGAAACTACAAAGATGAAAAGACAACCCTCAGAATGGGAGAAAATGTTTGCAAATGAATCAACAGACAAAGGATTAATCTCCAAAATATATAATCAGCTCATGCAGCTCAATAACAAAAAAACAAACAACCCAATCCAAAAATGGGCGGAAGACCTAAATAGACATTTCTCCAAAGAAGACATACAGATGGCCAAGAGGCACATGAAAAGCTGTTCAACATCACTAATTATTAGAGAAATGCAAATCAAAACTACAATGAGGTATCACCTCACACTGGTTAGAATGGGCATCATCAGAAAATCTACAAACAACAAATGCTGGAGAGGGTGTGGAGAAAAGGGAACCCCCTTGCACTATTGGTGGGAATGTAAATTGATACAGCCACTATGGAGAACAGTATGGAGGTTCCTTAAAAAACTACAAATAGAACTACCATATGACCCAGCAATCCCACTACTGGGCATATACCCTGAGAAAACCAAAATTCAAAAAGAGTCATGTACCAAAATGTTCATTGCAGCTCTATTTACAATAGCCCAGAGATGGAAACAACCTAAGTGCCCATCATCGGATGAATGGATAAAGAAGATGTGGCACATATATACAATGGAATATTACTCAGCCATAAAAAGAAACGAAATTGAGCTATTTGTAATGAGGTGGATAGACCTAGAGTCTGTCATACAGAGTGAAGTAAGTCAGAAAGAAAAAGACAAATACCATATGCTAACACATATATATGGAATTTAAGAAAAAAAAATGTCATGAAGAACCTAGGGATAAGACAGGAATAAAGACGCAGACCTACTGGAGAATGGACTTGAGGATATGGGGATGGGGAAGGGTGAGCTGTGACAGGGCGAGAGAGATTCATGGACATATACACGCTAACAAACGTAAGGTAGATAGCTAGTGGGAAGCAGCCGCATGGCACAGGGATATTGGCTCGGTGCTTTGTGACCGCCTGGAGGGGTGGGATAGGGAGATGCAAGAGGGAAGAGATGGGAACATATGTATATGTATAACTGATTCACTTTGTTATAAAGCAGAAACTAACACACCATTGTAAAGCAATTATACCCCAATAAAGATGTTAAAAAAAAAACAAAACTAAAAATAGAATTACCATATGATCCAGCAATCCCACTACTGGGCATATACCCAGAGAAAGCCATAATTCAGAAAGACACACGCACTCCAATGTTCATTGCAGCACTATTTACAATAGCCAGGTCATGGAGGCAACCTAAATGCCCATCGACAGATGAATGGATAAAGAAGATGTGGTACATATATAGAATGGAATATTACTCAGCCATAAAAAGGAACAAAACTGGGTCATTTGTGGAAACATGGATGGATATAGAGACTGTCATACAGAGTGAAGTAAGTCAGAAAGAGGAAAACAATTATCGTATATTAACGCATATATGTGGAACCTAGAAAAATGGTTTGCAGGGCAGAAATAGAGACACAGATGTAGAGAACAAACATGGACACCAAGGGGGGAAAGTGGTGGGCGGAGGGTGGTGGGATGAACTGGGAGATTGGGATTGACATATATACACTAATATGTATAAAATAGATAACTAATAAGAACCTGCTGTATAAAAAATAAATAAAATTCAAAAGAAAAAAAGAATAAGGAGAGTATCTACTGAAGTGAAAGTATAGGAAATGGAAGCAAACAATTTAAAAATAATAACTAACACCTTCAAAGTACTTACTAAAAGATATTCTTCCAAGAACTTTGTATACATTAATCCAACAATCTCCCGAGGTAGGAGCTATTATCATCTTTACAGTAAGGTTAAAAATGTTGCCCAAGTTCATTCCACTGAAAATGGCTGAGATTTGAACCCAGGCAGGTTGACTGTAGAACTTCTATTTTCACTGTTATAATACTAACCTTCAACGTTGTAGAGGAAGCTTTGGTTAGCTTAGAGTTTCTGTATTAGTTTTGCTGTTGACACTTGCATAGGTAGGAAGATACTGAATAATGATTCAGTGTTTAGATCTGGAATCAGACAGTATGGGTTTACATTCCAGCCCAGCTAGATTTCTTAGCTCTCTGGTCCTTGGTTTTTCCACCTATAAAATGGGGATTCATTTAATGCTTCACTTCTAGGGTTGTGGTGAAAATGATTACAGGTAATCTGGTGAAGCACCTGGTATAAAATAATTACCTTTTAAATTCTGAACCTGCTTCTCAAAGCATTACTCCATTCAGGGTTATGCTCCCTGGTTGATCTTTTTGTTGTCTTTGTGTGTTCCAGTTCCACAGCATCCTTAACAGCTGAGTTTTATCGAGAGCTGCACTGTTCAGTAAAAGCCCCACACTGCTTTTGAAGCACGATCCTCTTTGATTTATTGTGTGACTTTCGGTTGTGCACTTAACCTTTGTGGGTTTCAGGTGACTCCTCTAGGAAATGTTACTTACTCTTCCACAGAAAACTCAGTTCGATGAAGTGGAGTCAAGGTGGTTTAATCCTGGATGAGAACCGTGTCAGAAGGGTTATGAAAGTGGTAGGAGACTTTGATTCCAGCTAATAGGGAATGACAGATGGATTGGTCTATCTCATTTAGGGTTTCAGGCCTACGGGAAAAAAGGTACTGGCGATGAGGGAAATGAGCACCGTGTATGGTTAGGAGCTTTGGGATCACGTAAACCTGAGTTTGAGTCCTAGTTTTGCGCTTACTTTGTGAGCCTGTGACTTAATCTCTCTGACCCTCAGTTACCTTTTTTTTTTTAAATCATAAGACTAATTATAATTTCATGAGGTAACTGTGAGGATTAAATGAGATAAAGTATAGTGGGTCCAAAAAAAATGCTATAATTGATTTCCATGTCTAGGCTCTTGAACGAGGAAGGAACGTATCATCATGTTTCTTCACTTTTTCTGAATGACCCCAAAAGTCATAACTTTGTCCACTGAAATGGGAGACAAGTTTGAGAGCCCTTACTGTTCAAAGGTACCTAGAATCTCTGAGGCCATTCACCTTAATTTCAATTAAGAAAAGTTATTTGCAGAGATAGAGCAATTACCTCCTAACCAAGTGACCAAACAGTACCACTAATAGTGGGGGCACCCTGACATCATGGGTCTCCTGATGTGATGCAACAGTTCACGGAATTGCCTAGGAAGTGTTCTTGCTAAAAACGTTTAAGCTGAATCTAATGAAGTCTCTATAACTAACTTCAGTTTACATGAAATATAGAGGGTAGAGGATCAAGATATATGACATTGTAAGGAAACAGTCCAGAATGTGGGACATTCTATAAGACAACTGGTTTGGACTCTTTAAAAAGTCAATGTCATAAGAAAAGGAAAGGCAGAGAGAGTATTTTAGCTTAAAAGAGATCACAGATTAACAATTAAATGCAAGGTATGGACTGAAACAGGGTCCTCAAGTGGAAAATAAAGGAAAACAGGAATAAAATACATTTTGGGACAATTGGTGAAATTTGAATAATTACAGATTGAATGTTGAGAAAAAAATGCTTGACATCCCACCTTCCCATTCCCCTCCCATCCCTCATTTTCCCTATCTCCCCCACCTCTGCCCCTATATTTTGAATCAGTCATTTAGTTGGTCTGTGAAGGGACCAGGGCATCAGTAGCTAGTGAAACTTCAGCAGGTGATTTAAATGAGAACCATAGCCTTAAAATAACTCTTGCACCTGTGCACCAGGAGACACAAGATAGTTCATAGCAGCACTGCTTGTAATATCACAGAATGGAAACCACCCACATGCCTATCAACAGTAGAATGGATAAACTGTGCTGTTTGTAACAAAGGACTATGATTGTTTTACTGCCTATGAATATCTGATAGTCAACTTTTTGGTCTCCTCAAGTTGAATTCCCAGTTTCCATTTTAATCTACCCTCTTCTGCCCCAGCTTTAGTTGTATATTATAATAAGGACATTCCTAGACATTGCCTTAGAAGCTGTCTTTACCTCTTTCTGCAGATTTCACTCACTGGTTATCAACTTCTTTAGGGTGAATTTTGCTATTCTGCTGAGGTATGTAATTCCCAGATTCCAGTTTGTGGTTTGTAGAGAACGGGAACTGGCTTGCTTCTTTAAAAGCCATTTGCAGTAGTCTGTCTGGAATTTAAAATTTTATGTCTTATTCCATCAGTCCATGTATTATTACCCCATCTGAATTTAGCTAACTGAACTAATGCATAATTAGCATTTCTCTCCACTCATACCTGTGCCTCCCTAATGAATTGGAAATTATGTTTTCACAGTGTGTACTGGGAAGGAAGACATGTCTGGAATGACTTTCTGAGGTGATATTTCCTCTCTCTTCCCTGTAAACTCCCACTTTGCTATTTTTATTACTATTTTTAAAAAGTTTTCCTACAGCTGATGGAAATATTATTTAATAAACTTATCAGGTTTGCGATTTCTCATAAACCCAAATTCCCGGCATTCGCACCTTCGCTATTAATTAACTGGGCCTCTCCTAGTGAAAGTAACAGTGTTGTTTTATTTCTTACTGTTGAGATGTGTTAATGACTCATCAGCAGGGTATTAATGTTCATTTTCATCCAACAAGAACTGAAGATACACCTTTCACAGTTTATTAATTTTAAGGTTCCCTGGATTAAAATCATCTGTGAGGGTTAGACCCCTCTTAAAAATTGTAATGCACTTATTTGATTTACGATATTTGGAACTCATGTTTGTTTTGACAAAGGGAGGTATATTAGTGCATGAAGGTATGATGGTGTATGATCAAGGTAAACAACTTTGTGAGCTTACAAGATAATTCCAGAAGCTGTCACTAATTATATATCTAAGATTCAGATACACTTACCTCTGTGAGGAAGGGATCTGTGGTAAGAACCTTTGGATTTCATTTTTAAAACATTACAGGTGATAATACTGTGGCCTAAAAGAGCATTGTCTTCATTTTCCTAAGGCTTATTTTGAGTACAGTGCCAAAACCTTTCAGTTAGTGGATGTATGAGGTTTTACTCTGTGATAAACCACCCTAACATTTAATGGTTTAAAATGGCAATGCTTTCTTTCCTGCACAGTTCTGTGGGTGGCAGTTTGGGCTGGGCTGAGCTGGGTGCTTCTTTTGCTGGTCTCAAATGGAACTCACTCACATGTCATTGGTCAGTTACCAGGTTGGCTTGGGGCTGGTTGGTCTAGGAGAGACCTCAGATGGGATGACTGGTCTTTGCTCCATGCTCTCTCACAGCGTCCAGGAGTCTACTTTGGGCTTCTTTACGTGTGGTGGTTACAAGGGACCTAGGGGCCTCAGGAGAGGGCAAGCCCAGAGACAAATGCACTTTTCAAGTCTCTGCCTGAATCATGTGTTTGGTTTTGTCTTATTGGCTAAAGCGAGTCCACAGCCAAGTCCAGAATCTGTGTGTGTGTGTGTGTGTGTGTGTGTGTGTGTGTGTGTGTGTGTGTACGCAGGAGGGAGTTACTAAGGGCAGGGATACAGTGAGGTGTGAACGGATCAAGGCTACTACTACTATAATCCTCCAGAGTGAGGTAGAAGAAAGATTATTTGTCTAAATTACTATAGACCAACATTTCCCAAGTGGATCCTAAGACATATTCAGGGAAAATGTCTACATGGCATTGAAAGAGGAGTTCTGGAGTTAATTAAGTTTGGGCAATATTGGATTAAGCAAAGTGAAAGAGGTTTCTTTATTGCAAGACTTCTTATAGTTGTTAATATGCTAACGTTCATTGTGAATCTTTAATAGTAGGTACAGAATTTCCCAAACTTAGTTGACTATAGAACTTTCTCTTTCCCCTCTCCTGCCACGGATCTTCTTTAGAGATATGTGTTCTTTAAAATATATTAAAAATACTACATCACCTTAGTGTATTTTTTGTTTTTAACCTATTTCCCTAGTATTAAAACAGTAGCAAGTAAATTTTGCTCTCAATTTTCTCAGGAAGAAAATGAAACAAAACAGTTAGGATTGAAGAATAGTTTTGTGATAAACCTGGTTGCATTCTCCATTGGTGTCTCAGGAATCCATTTGCATGCAATTTTACTATGATTAGATTTTGAATACAGAGACTTTTCTATAGTTTGAAGCTTTATTCTAACACTTTTCTCCTGATATCAACTAGGAGTCAAGATTCAGGAGTAAATAATCTCCATATTTAATCTTTGGGAGGAATTAGCAGTATGTTTTCCATCATTTAATCCAGCATATAGACAGTTTATTCCACTAGTGATGAAACAGGGAGAAAAACATGGATGTTGAAGTCTCCATTTAAATCTTGGGCTAGTCCCTCTCCAGCTGTATGGCTTTGACCATGTTTCTCAACTGCACTGAGATTCAGTTTCCTTAGATATAAAGTGACTGTGACAGTATTTAACTTTTAGTATTTAACTTTTTGAGGATTCAGTGAGATAATGTGAGTACAGTTGTTTTTAAATCACAGTCCTTGATTTAATATGGTCCTTGCTTAATATGGTAGAGATTGCTATTGAGGAAGGAATCTTGCTTTTGAGGAAGGGATGGGAAAAGCTTGGGGCCTTATTGTGGATTGGGTTCAGCCTAAAGCTCTGAATTTGCAGGATTATGATAGAGAGATTCTCTTTCTAGCCCTCAAGACAGGCCAAAGCTTGCTTTCACCCCAGGGCCTTTGAAATTTGTGCATCTTCTTCCTGAGATGATGCTCTTTCAAAGGCTTGTGCATGGCTTCATGCCATTTAAGTATCATTTCAAAAGTTGGATCCTCAGCCCTTTTCTGACCACACTAACAAAAGCAGCCCTTTCCTTCACTTAATTGCTCCCTCCCCAGTCTGAATCCCATTACACAACTGCTTTATCTTATAACACTTAGCACTTTCTGATATGACTTCATGCATTGATTTGTTTATATGTTTGTCTGCCCCTGTCCAGCTAGAAATTAACCTCCATGAGAGCAGAAACCTTATATGCTCAGGGCCTAGAACATGGTCTGGCCCATAGCATTGGCTCAGTAAATATTTGTGATTGGACATGGAATAAGAGAGCAGACAGAAAGTTCATCTTGTGGACTTGTCAGTGAAGGTGTCACAAGGGGCAGCCCTGGAGTTCAGCCATCCTCCCTGTGGTTCTGGACCTTGACCACATGTGGCCTCTCGAGCTGAGGGAGAGGAGATCTCTGATACACATCACATTACGCTGAGTGTCAGCTCCACCTGGAGCAAGTGGAGACCTCTAGGTAGAGGTGGGCATATCTTTGGAGATCCAGGGACAGCAGAGATGGGGGGAGGCAACATGGAGGAATGTCCTACATTCCCCCGAGCAGACCAGGCTGTTTCATGGCTCAGTGCCTTCGCTCAGGAAGCAATCTCCTTTTTCTTTGCAAGGTGCAGCAAGCACCTACTTACCTTTTAAGACTCAGTCAAGCGTAAAGGAGCCTTTCCTGATTTTCCCTTCCATAGACAGAATTAGCTGCTCTCTTCCTTCGTGTCTTCCCATGTTCTTCTGCACATGCTTTCCTAACATGTAACACCTTTTGCACTTTGGTGTGTGTATAGCTGTAGAGGATGTATACAGTTTTTATCTGGACAGCATCTGTTTCTCTTTTGTTTGGTAACAGCACCTTGAATTTTTGATTCATGTTCTCAGTTCGTGTGGTTTAAGAAGACCTGGCCACTCTCCCTGCTTGGTGAGTAGTGGGGGATAAGTGGTCCACTGGCAATGCCATCTCCTTGACCACAGTGAATGGTTCAGAAGAAGATGCATATCACAAGCCTGATGAGCCAAGTTCAGTACTTTTGGTAGAATTATTGGAAAAGAGACTCTCCCTATCCACTGGTTTTGCAAGACTAGTTGGATATGAGCCTGGAGTGGCAGAAGGTGACTGTGCCACCAAAAGTGTAGAAACTGACTGTAACAGAAATTAACATGGAAGAAAGCAGAGCTTTTGATGAAGAGAGACAAAATTTTATTGGATGTTTGAATATCTGAATCCAGAAGTGCCTGAAGCAATTGAACTTTCCAACGACGTAACCATTTCTTTTTGTTTGTGCGTTTAGGTCATTTGGGGTTGAAATTAGCCCCTTTTGTAATGTCAGTGTCCTGGCTAGTGCAATACTTTTTCTTCACCACCAGAGCCAGAGCTCCTTGAGAGCTGGGATGGTCTCTTTGTCATCTTGGCATCCCGCTGTCTGCTCAGTGTCTGTCTCCTGACTTCGCTTGAGTGATTTAATGAATTAGTGAATGAGATTAGTAGGCAACTGGTCACATCTTTAATGGCAAACTCAGGTTTTGGGATTTTTGTCATTCTTGGTTTTCTCAAATAAGTCACTGTGTCCTGGTCCCATGTCAGCAACTGGAAGTATTATTTTTTTTTCTTGCTTCTTTAAAATGTCCGTTAGCTTGTTTCACTGTCATTTGATTCTTTCTCTTTGTGCTGAAGTGCAGGGGAAACAAATTCCCTTTAATTGAGGGTTCTTATTATGAGGATTTGCATTATTGCTTCTTTTTAACAAACACGATATTACAGAAACTAGTGACTAGTGTGATAAGAAGGAGTGTACATGCTATATGAGTCATTACATTCAACCCAACATGTTTAATGGTCTGTTATGCTGAGCAGAGAGCAGCAAGGAGCCTGTGGGGGGAAAGACAAGCCAAAAAGCTCAGAGACTCATTTTTTTCAAATTGTCTAACTTGCAAGCAGAGAGCTGTCACCATTCTCTGAACTGCAAATGAAGCAGCAACTCTGAGGACTTTCTTTTCTTCCTTTGACCAATGAGTGTGGGATGTGAGTTGAGCCACGTTGTTGAGGGATGTTCTGAAGTGATATGTTGAAGGTAGTGATGGTCGACTCTTGTGACCAGATAAATTCAGTGATGCATTAACATCTGATTTCGTGCCTGGACAATGGAAAAGTAAGAGAGTTCGAGTTTATAAAGTCATAATGAAAACCCGCTGGGCTTGTTAAAAGGTTTGTTTTTAGCGGGGGGAATTAAAGTATAAAAGTATTGCACTGGGAGTCAGGAATCTTGGTTCTAGTTTTGGCTCAGCTTCTGTTTGGATGAAGCACTTCGGTCAAGATAGTTAACATAAACTAAGTTCAGCCTTGGTTTTCTCATCTGCCTAAAAGGCTTAGTAATTTCTATATCACAAGGTGATGTGAATATTGATAAAGGTTTGTGAAATGCAAGCAATGGCAAATGTAAGGAATTTGGTTATTGAGTAGTAGTATTATTGATAATAGTACTGTAGTTCCCATGAGATGCCTAGAATTATAAAAGTATGTTCTCAGATGTTTTCCAGGAAAGTAAATGAAATTTCCCTCCACTCCCACCCTTGGCACCTCCAGCCTATTCTTCACACTGAAGCCAAAGTGATCTTCAAAAAAAATTGAAATCTGCTGCTATCACTCCCAATGCTTGGTGGCCTCCAGTGGATTCCCTCTAGTGGGGAGAGACTAGAGGGAATCCTCCAGTCACTGTTAGGACTGCAGCCAATGTTCTCAACATGACTAACAAGACTGTATACCATCTGGCCCAATTTTACATCTCTCTTTTCATCTCACAACATCTTTTCTTTTGCTGTCTAGGTTCTACCTACATTGCCTTCTTTCAGGAGCTCAGTGTACTGTACTCCTTCTCATCTCAGAACCATTGTACATGCTGTTCCTTTACCCTAGAATGCTCTTCCCCCTCTATTTCTTAACTCTCACCTCATGTGGTAGGCTGAGTAATGACCTCTCCCCTGCCTGCAAAGATGTCCATGTGCTAAACTCCAGAAGCTGTGAATATGTCATCTTACATAGTAAAAGGGACTTTACAGATGTGATTAAAGATCTTGGGACGGAGAGATTACTCTCATTATCCAGGTGGAATCCAGTGTAATCACAAGGGTCCTTATAAGAGTGAAGAATGGGAATCACAGTGGTAACAGATGTGACTAGGGAGGCAAGAGGTTGGAGTGAGTGTAAACAGTTACTATAGCATGAGGCAGTTTGCCAGTGGAGCACATGGGGAGAGCATCTGGGCCATTCTTGAGAATGCAGTCAGTGGAGGCTTCTTACAGAAAATGACTCAAGTGGAGCTCTGATGTTTGCCTGAAGAGGTGGGGGCAGAGAATGTTCAAAGTTGCAGGGACAGCATGGGCATACATTCCTCAGGCAAAAGCTGTGAAGAGCACAGAATTCTGATGCATGCAAATATTGATGCTTGAGAGTGGAGAAGAAATCAAGGGCCTTATGAGAAGCTTAGTGCTGTGGAAGGGGCTGTGGAAGGATTTTAAGCAGGGGAGAGAAATGAGATTTTAATTATTGGGGGCAAGTGAGAGAAAAGGAGACAGTGGCTCTTTCAGTATTTGGCAAAGGGAAGACCTTGGTCTGAGAAGGGAAGTGGCAGTGAGAATGAAGCGAATTGACAGGTCCTGGCAATATTTAGGAGGTAGCCTCAGCAGGACTTGGACTGATAGGATATAGGGAGAGAGAGAGCCAAGGATTCCTCCTAGATTGTTAATTTGGAAAACTGAGGAGACTGTTGGTGATGCCATTGAGATAAGGAACAGGGGAGGAGGAATGCACTAAAAAGAAAAGTTATCTACTCAAAATGTCTGTAGTAAATAAGTACTTTTAAAAGAGGTTGCGGATTCAGCTTTAAGATAGACTAGCTAACCTGGAAGGTAGTTGGTAGCAGGGATTCTTGGTTGTGAATATGGTGTAGAGGGGTTAGATTCAGAGGATGGGATACTTCTGAGAAGGTTAAAATAGAATCAGGGTAATTATATCATGCATTTAAGTTTTCAAATTTATCTGCATTGTATTGGCTCAAGGAGATATAATTTCATAGTACACATAAAACGTATCTTACATGTTTTAGCTGAACACAAACCCTGTAATGTTATGTAATTTCTACAGAAATAATATTGGAGACATAACATTTAAAATGAACAAGAAGATGTTGCTACTCTACCCTGAGCTGCTCAGTCCACTTCTCGAGTATTATATTTAGTTCTGGATGCCACAGATGAACAATAACATGGATAATCTTGAGAATATTCACAGGAGAGTATAAAGGATGGTGAAGCAGTTTTAAGCCATTGATGGAAAGAGATTTTTTGAGTAATTGGCATGTTTGCTGCAAAGAGAGACTTTCTGTTTGTAAGGGTATTGGGGAAGATGCATAATTATACCAAGACTGTCATCTGAAAGAAGGATTAATCTTATTCTATACTATACCAAGGAATAGAAGTGGAATTAATAGAAAAAGTTGAGATGGTCAAGGGGTTGAGAAGCTTTGAATAGATTGTCTTGAATAGAGTTTTGTGGAAGATTTGAAATAAGTGTTGAATAGAGTGGCAGAGTTCTATTGCACATAAAGGAAGACGACCAGTGAAATAATTAGTTTTTACAAAGGTGAAAGAGGTTGCCTCAATTCAATACCCTTGGAGGTTCATAAGTGGAAGATTATGTTCAGTATCCAAAGGCTCATTGGACTAAATGACTTGATGTCTCTTTTGTGCCTGAAGGCCACTAGTTATGTTGAGGATGAGGATCTGGGTATACCAGTCTGCTCAGACAGGGGTTCTCAGGACTGGGGGTAGGGGTGAGGAAATAGCAACGGCTGCCAAGTCCATGCATCCACAACTCTTATCTTGTCTCTACTAGAAGCCAAAGGGGAATGGGGTGGCAGTGTCCATAAATGTGTCTGCTTGCCATCTGTAGTTGAGCTGAGTGAACTATGACCATGTGCTGAATAGTTATGTGGGAGGAAGGATGATAGAGCTGAGCAACCTGGGGTGGATGAGTCCCAGGGATGGTCTTGATTGATCCCTCGCATCACTTAAAAAAATGGAGTATCCTGGAAACTTAATGATGGAAAGTACCTTACCTTAGAGGTCAGCTTCCCAGGTGACTTCTGATCCAGACTCTGCTGGGAATGACAGTGGCTTCCCAGAGGTAGGAGGTACTGAAATGATTCAGTGTGATTGAAGAGTCTTGAATTTTAAAAATGCTGTTATGCTTTGGATAAAATTTCAGTATGTACACAATTAAAGTCAGTCAGGAAATACCTTTCCTGTTTTGTGGAATGTATGACACATATATAGACACAGTCCCTGTGTGCTTAGTAATACAAAAACATTTGCATCTTTAAATGTATTTGCTTGATATGTATGGACTTTTCTTGGTTTCTGTCAGCCCCCTAAAATAATATTTTACCAGGAGAAACTGGGGAGCAGATGCAGAGATTTTTCTCCTCCCTGGACCCTGGAAACAATGCATTGTTCCACAAAAGACAGAATTGAATTTATTGTCTGTTGCTGAAGGGATCAGCCATTTCTTTCTAAGAACTGCCATGGTGACATATTTCCCCTCATTTATACTGGAAAATGGGACATTTCCTTGTAAGAGAGGTTGAAAACAATTGATCTGGAATTTTGAAAAAGGTGGAAAATGAACTAACCTCTCTCCCTTCCTCCCTCCCTCTCTTTCCCTTGCCCTCCCTTCTTCCTGCATTTTGACAGTTTGTATGTAGGTAAGGAATATTGCAGCGTTAGGGAGGCTAATTAAAATCAATTATAGCCTGACTGACCTGTCACCACAATTGAATTACCAAAAGAACAGTGGAGCATATTTGGAAACAGTTTCTTCTAGAGCACATAAGCCCGATTTGGCCACATTTTATTTTAGGGATCTCAGTACAGTAATCACTTAGCTGCATTGTCACTTAGTTGTACCTCATCTCTTAATATATTTATTTTTCTACAGTAGGATCCTAAGGAAGGCATAAGGAACAAAAGGGAAGGGAAGATAGGGAAGTCAGAGATGCCTTAGATTAATTGGGATTGCATAGATTTTTATAGGGCTTACCTTTCATTATTATTCTTTTTATCATGTAGTTTGGAGAGTCTTCAAATTCATTAGCATGACATAAGGAGCCCTTGTCTCATGGTTGTCTCATATTTCTCCAGCCTCATTTCTCAACATCACACAGTTCATTCCAGCCACACCAATACTATTTCTATACTAGTTCATAAAAATTCTCCAGACTAACTGGTATAGCTTTTCCCCCCATTCTTCTTCTTTTTTTTTTTGGCGGTATGCGGGCCTCTCACTGTTGTGGCCTCTTCTGTTGCGGAGCACAGGCTCCGGACACGCAGGCTCAGCGGCCATGGCTCACGGGCCCAGCCGCTCCACGCGTGTGGGATCCTCCCGGACCGGGGCATGAACCCGTGTCCCCTGCATCGGCAGGCGGACTCTCAACCACTGCGCCACCAGGGAAGCCCCCCTGCCATTCTTCTTGATTGCTACATAATTGTCCATGATGTGAATGCTCCACAATTTATTCAATTATTCCCTTATTAATGGGTGTTTGATTTCAGTTTTTGTCACTACAAACAAAATTGCAGGAAGCATCCTTCTACACGTATAGTTATGCATTTGTGGTTCTAGACAATTCCAGGAGTGGGGTTTCTGGGCATAGGATATGTGAATTTTTACTTTTAACAGATATTATCACCTCACTTTCCAAAAACTGGTAACATTTCATGAAACACAAACAATTTAATAAAGCATGATCTCCTTCATGTTATCACCAAAAATAATTATTGTAGCTCTTTTCCATTCTTGTCAGCTTGATAAGGGTATAAAGTGAATTAATCTACATTTTCCTGGGTTTTAGGAAATTTGACTATTTTTATAACTTTTTTGCCATTTGGATTTGCTTTTTAGTGAAATACCTATTCAAGTCCTTTGCCTGTTTTTGTACTGAATTTTCTTTTTCTTGTCAGTTTATAAGAGTTATTTGTGTATGATAGATATTACCTCTACATTACACATTTTCCCAATCATTTGTCAACTGGATGTTTACATTATCTT
Source organism: Lagenorhynchus albirostris (assembly GCF_949774975.1). Classification (NCBI taxonomy): domain Eukaryota; kingdom Metazoa; phylum Chordata; class Mammalia; order Artiodactyla; family Delphinidae; genus Lagenorhynchus; species Lagenorhynchus albirostris. Next base: position 103,191,196 of record NC_083098.1, on the reverse strand, counting down.
TTGCCATACAAATTTAAAAAAATTTCTATATAGACAATTATTTCTCTATTTTTCTTCTTAATTTTTATTAAAGAATAGTTGACATATAACATTATATTAGTTTCAGGTGTACAACAGTGATTCAACATTTATATACCTTACAAATTTGTCACCATGGTAAGTTTAGTAACGCTCTGTGATCATGCCAAGTTATTGCAATATTATTAACTATATTCCCAATGTTGTACAGTATATTCCCGTGACATTTATTTTATAATTGGATGTTTGTACCTCTTAATCCCCTTTACCTATTTCACCCAACCCCCCCGTGCCCCTCCCCTCTGGCAACCACCCGTTTGTTCTCTGTATCTATGAGTCTGTTTCTGTTTTGTTTGTTCAGTTTTTTAGATTCCACATATAAGTGAAATCATATGGTATTTGTCTTTGTCTCACTTATTTCACTTAGCATGATACCCTCTAGGTCCATCCATGTTGTTGCAAATGGCAAGATTTTATTCTTTTTTATGGTAATATTCCATTGTATATATATACCACATCTTCTTTATCGATTCATCTGTTGATGGACACTTAGGTTACTTTCACATCTGGCTATTGTGAATAGTGCTGCAATGAACATAGGGGTGGACATATCTTTTCAAGGTAGGATTTTTGTTTTCTTCAGATAAATACTGAGGAGTGGGATTGCTGGATCATAGGGCAGTTCTGTTTTTAATATTTTGAGGACCCTGTATACTGTTTTTCATGGTGGATGCACCAGTTTACACTCCCACCAACAGTGCGTGAGAGTTCTCTATTCTTCACATCCTCACCAACATTTGTTTATTGTTGTCTTTTTGATAATAGCCATTTTGACACGTGTGAGGTGATATCTCATTGTGCTTTTGATTTGTACTTCCCTAATGATGAGTGATATTGAGCATCTTTTCATGTGTCTGTTGGCCATTTGTATGTTTTCCTTGGAAAAAACTCTATTCAGCTTCTCTGACCATTTTTAGATCAGATTCTTTGTTTTTTTACTATTGAGTTGTGTGAGTTCTTTATGTATTTTGGATATTAACCCATTATCAGATATATCATTTGCAAATACCCTCTCCCATTAGGTAGGTTGCCTTTTTGTTTTGCTCGTGGTTTCCTTTGCTGTGCAAAAGTTTTTAAGTTTAATTGGGTCCCATTTGTTTATTTTTGTTTTTATTTTTGTTACTCTAGGAGATGGATTCAAAAAGATATTGCTGTGATTTATGCCAAAGAATGTTCTGCCTGTGTTTTCCTCTAGAAGTTTTACAGTATCTGCTCTTGCATTTACATCTTTAATCCAATCTGAGTTTATTTTTGTGTGGTGTAAGAGAATATTCTAATTTCATTCTTTTACCTGTAGCTGACCAGTTTTCCCAGCACCACGTATTGAAGAGACTGTCTTTTCTCCATTGTATATTCTTGCCTCCTTTGTTGTAGATTAATTGACCATAGATGCCTGGGTTTATTTCTGGGCTTTGTAGACTGTTCCATTGATCTATGTGTCTGTTTTTGTGCCAGTACTATACTATTTTGATGACTATAGTTTTGTAGTATAGTCTGAGGTCAGGGAGCCTGATTCCTCCAACTCCATTTTTCTTTCTCAAGATTGCTTTGGCTATTTGGGGTCTTTCATGTTTCCATACAAATTTTAAAATTTTCTGTTCTAGTTCTGTGAAAAATACCATTGGGAATTTCATAGGGATTACATTGAATCTGTAGATTACTTTGGGCAGTATAGGCATTTTGACAATATTGATTCTTCCAATCCAAGGACACAGTATATCTTTCCATCTGTTTGTGTCATCTTTGATTTCTTTCATCAGAGTCTTATAGTTTTTGGAGTACAGACCTTTTGCCTACTTAGGTAGGTTTATTCCTAGGTATTTTATTCTTTTTGATGTGATGGTAAATGGGATTGTTTCCTTAATTTCTCTTTCTGATCTTTCATTGTTAGTGTATAGAAATACAACAGATTTCTGTGTATTTATACTGTATTCTGCAACTTTACTGAATTCATTGATGACCTCTAGTAGTTTTCTAGTAGCATCTTTAGGATTTTCTATGTACAGTATCATGTCATCTGCAAACAGTGACAGTTTTACTTCTTTTCCAATTTGTATTCCTTTTGTTTCTTTTTCTTCTCTGATTGCTGTGGCTAGGACTTCCAAGACTATGTTGAATAAAAGTGGTGAAAGTGGATATCCTTATCTTATTCCTGATCTTAGAGGAAATGCTTTCAGCTTTTCACTGTTGAGTACGATGTTAGCTGTGGGTTTGTCATATATGGCCTTTATTATGTTGAGGTAGGTTCCCTCTATGCTCACTTTCTGGAGAGTTTTTATCATGAATGGATGTTGAATTTTGTCAAATATTTTTTCTGCATTTATCGAGATAATCATATGATTTTTATTCTTTGTTTTGTTAATGTGGTGTTTTATGTTGATTGATTTGCACATGTTGAATCATCCTTGCATCCCTGGAATAAATCTCACTTGGTCATGGTGTATTTAATATATTGTTGAATTTGGTTTGCTGATATTTTATTGAGGATTTTTTCATCTATGTTCATCAGTGATATTGGACTGTAATTTTCCTTTTTTTGTAGTGTCTTTATCTGGTTTTGGTATTAAGATAATGCTGGCTTTGTAGAATGACTTTGGGAGCATTCCTTTCTCTTTTTTTTTTTCAAATACTTCGAGAGGGATAAGTATTAGCTCTTTAAATGTTTGGTATAATTCACCTGTGAAGTCATGAGGTCCTGGACTTTTGTTTGTTGGGAGTTTGTTGATTACTGATGCAATTTCATTACTAGTAATCAGTCTGTTCAGATTTTCTATTTCTTCCTGATTCAGTCTTGGGAGATAGCATGTTTCTAGGAATTTACCCATTTTTTTAAAGTTGTCCAGTTCATTGGCACACAATTATTTGTATAATCTCTTATGATCCTTTGTATTTCTGTGGTGTAATTTATAACTTCTCTTTCATTTCTGATTTTATTTATTTGGATCTCTCTCTTTTATTCTTGATGAATTTGCTAAAGGTTGATCAATTTTGTTTATCTTTTCAAGGAACCAGCTCTCAGTTTCATTGATCTTTTCTATTGGTTTTAGTCTTTATTTAGTTTATTTCCACTCTGCGCTTTATTATTTCTTTCCTTCTATTAACTTTGGACTTTGTTAGTTCTTCTTTTTCTAGTTTTTTTAGGTTTCGGGTTAGATTCTCTATTTGAGATTTTGTTGTTGTTTTCTGAGGTAGGGCTGTATTACTATAACCTTCCATCTTAGAAGTTCTTTTTCTATATCCTTTAGATTTTGGAACATTGCATTTCCATTTTCATTTGGCTCAAGATTTTTTTCATTTTCTCTTTGTTTTCTTTGTTGACCCATTCATTGTTTAGTAGCATGTTGTTTAGCTAACACGTGTTTGTGCTTTTTGTAGTTTTTATTCTTATAGTTGATTTCTAGTCCTCTATTCTGCTGTTGATTCCCTCTAGTGTTTTTTAATTCACTTATTGTATTCCTCAGTTGTGATTGGTTCTTTTTTATATTTCCTATCTCTTTGTTGAAGCTCTCACTGAGCTCATTCTTCTCCCAAGTTGGACAAGTTTGTTTATGACTATTACTTTGAACTCTTTATCTGGTAAATTGCTTATCTACATTTCACTTAGTTCTTTTATGAGGATTTTGTCTTGTTCTTTCATCTGGAAGGTATTCCTTCATCTCCTTTTCTTAACTCTCTGTGCTTGGTTCTTTGAAGTAGATATATCAGCTATGTGTCCTGGTCTTAAAAGAGTGGCCTTATATAGAAGATGTCCTTTGGAGCCCAGTGGTGCAGTCACCCATCACCTCCAGATCCAGGTGCTCCAGGGGTATGCCATGTGGGCTGCATGTACCCTCCTGTTGTGGTTGGGCCATGATTGCTGCAGGTGTGCTGGTGGGCAGGAGTTGTTCCAGATCAGCTAGCTGTGGAGGCCTGGCTGTGACTGCTGCAGATGCCCTGGTGGGCAGGATTAGTTCCTTGCCTGGCTGTCTTTGAGGCCTGGCTGTGACTGCTACGGGCATGCTGGTGGGCAGGGATGACTCGACCTGGCTGGCTGGGAGGTCTGGCGGTGACTGCCGCAGGCATGCTGATGTGCGGGGCTTGCCTCCTGAAAAGGAAGATGGTTGGGAGGGGTACTCCTGCCTGCTGAGGCCACCTGCTGGGTGAGATGGGGTTGGCCCCCTAAGGAGGGAGCTGCTTTGGGAGGGCACTGGTGCCAGCTACCACTGTCTTTTATTTCCTTTAAAAATGTCTTCCAGCTTTTAAATCTTGATTAAAAGTCTTCCCTTGCTCTTAATTTGACCATGTATCTTTCTAGATATTCTTGCAATATTTTTGTCTATCTTCTTAGCCAGTTTTGCCAATTTAATTTGTTAGGCAAACTTCATTATCTCCATTGAATTAAATAGTATATTTATCATGTATTAAATTTTTATGTATCCTGGAATTATTCTCTATTCCTATGCCAGTGTCATTCAGATTTGATTAAAGTTTTGGGCTTTATGATATTTTCTGATATCTGTTTGGGTCAGTCTTCTCTCAGTGTTAATCATGTTACCTTTGTATGTTAATTTTAAGATGCTTAATGGTTTTAACTCTTCTCATCCAAGAGTGATGATGTGTTTTTAAAATATATTCAGATCTTGATTTAAGTACTTTAGTAATATTTTATTATTTTATTCACATGGATCCTGTCTTTCTTGCTAAATATATTCCTATACATTTTAAAGGAAGTGGAATATTTTTGTTTCTATTTTCATTTATTGGCACTTATTATAATAAGATTATTTTCTGAAAATACATATTTATCTTATACCCATCCATAAAATTAAAAAAATAATTCTAGGAGTTTTTAAAAAATGAAATATCTTATTTTTGTCCTTGACTGATAATTTGACCTATTACATAATTCTGCTCACCTTGGACTACCTGCAGCGGGAGAGCAAGTTCTTCGAGCACTTCATTGAGGGTGGGTGGACCATCAAGGACTTCTGCCAGCATGAGGTGGAGGCCATGTGCAAGGAGAGCGACCACATCCACATCATCGTGCTGGCCCAGGTGCTCGGTGTCTCCATCCAGGTGGAGTACGTGGACCGTGGTGATGGTGGCACCACCAACCCCCACATCTTCCCCAAGGGCTCCGAGCCCAAGGTCTACCTTCTCTACCAGCCTGGACACTATGATATCCTCTACAAATACTCTTCGTTGCAGCGCACAGGCTTCTCATTGCGGTGGCTTCTCTTGTTGTGGAGCACAGGCTCTAGGTGCGCGGGCTTCAGTAGTTGTGGCGCGGGCTCAGTAGCTGTGGCTTGCGGGCTCTAGAGTGCAGGCTCAGTAGTTGTGGCACACGGGCTTAGATGCTCTATGGCATGTGGGATCTTCCCAGACCAGGGCTCGAACCCATGTCCCCTATGTTGGCAGGCAGATTCTTAACCACTGCGCCACCAGGGGAGCCTCCTCTTTCTTTCTTTTTTTTTTTTTTTTTTAATTTGACCTATTACAGAATTCTAGATTGGAATTACTTTTCCTTGTAACTTTGATGGTCTTTGTTCTTTTGTCTTCAAGCACTCATTGTGGCTGATAAACCTGATTACCAGTCGGATTCTCATTTCTTCATAGGTAAATTTTATTTTTTCTCTGAGAAAACTGTTTGGGTATTTCCCTTTATCTGTAGTGTTCTGGGATTTTATAGGTTTTGATATGTCATTTATTTTGCTGGAAATGGATCATTTCAATTTAGAAATTTCTCTTTTCTTCAGCTCTATAAATTTTCTTTTTTAAAAAGATATTTTGTCATGTCCTCCATCTTTTTATTGTTCTTATAATCTTGAACCATTCTTAGTCTAACTTTAAGTGTCCTGAGTTGATTCCCTATGTCTGTATATATTTTTTTCTTTTCTATTTTCTAGAAACATGAATCTGGGCATAGCCACCTGACCCAAACACTTGCATAGCCACCCTGCATCCCTCATGTAACATAAGCAAGAATACATGTTTATTGTAAACCACTGAGATTTAGGGGTTGTTTGTCACATAGCAAAAGATGAATAAGATAATCTATACATTTCTGTGTCTTTTTACAATATATACTGTTAGGTTCATTACCTTTTAAATTCTTTAATATAGTTTTCTATTTTTTGAATTGCTTCTTTTTTCATAATAGTCTGTGTTTTTATTTCTGTGGATTTCTTTAGTTTCTCTGAGGACACTAGATTTTTAAGGTTCATCTTTTTGTGAATTATATCCATTTGTCTTGTGGTCTTCAGTTCTGACAATTTATAAATATACAAATAGAGTTGAAAGTAAAAGGTTTAAAAAAGATAGAGCATGAAAACTGTAAGCATAAGAAAGTAAGCATAAGAATGTGGCCATATCAATACCAGACAAAGTAGCTTTCAACCCCAGAGTACTGTAAGAGATAAAGGAGACATTTCATCACAATAAAAAGGTCCACCCGAAGATATGATAGAGAGATATTTTTTTCCCACACTCTCTGGCAAGAGATGGATACTTTGTTTTCCTAATCTGACCTTTCACTAAGGATGGTGCCCCTTCACAGCTATCACAGGTACTGCTTTGGGTTTATTTATAGGCCTAAGGTCTCTTCTCTTTGTGACCATTAGTCCTGGTTTTTCTACGTTCCCTCCATTACCACTTGCTGGCCGGAAGTGCCAACTTGTGAATTTACTTACCACTCATTTTACAGTATAGGGCTAAATTTTTTGGTCTTTGTGAAATTCCCTTGCTTTCTTTTGAGACCGTATTTGTTGTAATTCATCTCACATCAATATAGTTTTCAGTGGGAAGGGTTTTCAGAATATTTAGTTTAGTACACTGCCTTAAGGGAAAGTCCTATCTTGCCTTTTAAACTCCAGTTTCACCATTTACTGGTGACCTTGGACAAATTCATCTCAATGATTTTTAACTTCTTCACCTATGAAAGAGGACAGTAATATCTACCTCGTAGTTTTGTGTCAGAGGTACTATAGTATGTATTAAAAATGTTTAGCAAAGTGTATGACACATAACAAGTACCCTATAAGTGGTAGTTATTCTTTTTTCTCCTTTGGTTTATGTTATCAGTAAAAATGAGGGGTTCAGTAAATCTATATTGAATAAAGTGGAATCATAAAACGTTCTGCTATAGGAGTTGGCAAATGACTGTTTGCAGGCTGGACACCCGTGTTTTTAATTAAAGTTTTATTGGAACATAGTCATGCCCATTAGTGTATTGTCTAGCATTGCTATCGCATTACAATGGCAGATCGAATAGTTGCAACAGAGACCAACGCAAGCTTAAAATACTTACAATCTGTGTTTGAAGAAGTTTGCCTGTCCTTGTAGTATTTAGGAACAATGACTTTTCAAGACTGAGCTCACTGCTAAGCCTCCTAAAGACTTGTATATATCTGCATTAGATCTTCTATTATACTATCTGGCATTTACTTTTTAAACTAATTACCTTAATTACTTCCCTCTCATTCCCTCATTAGCCTCCAAGCTTTCAGTTGTCCTAAACCCTCTATATCCCACCAACTCCTCAAACATTGGGTTGGCTAAAATGTTTGTTCGGGTTTTTCTGTAAGATGTTATGGAAAAACCTGAACGAACTGTTTGGCCAACCCATAGAACACTTCTCAACTATCCTTTTGTATCCTCTAAGATTAACTGCTTTTTTTTTTTTTTTTGCTAGATCTCTTCTTTTAAATTATCATATTATCTTTATAACTTTTATTTCTTCTCCTTTATTTTACTTTTTTTGCTTCAAACAAAAACAAAATTCCCCCAATAAAATAATACACGTGTTCAACCAGTTTCCTAATTGTGTCAAGTCTTTTCTAAGCTGGCTGTCATTCTTGAATCTGTTGACCTCCTTTTTTTTTTTCTGCTACTGCCCTAGCTTACATATTTGTTTCATCATGTTTGGATGTTTTTCCTAATCTGGGCTCACATCTCCATTTCATCCTTATTTCCCACTATACTCTTCATATACTTTAAGCTCTTTATTATTGAGTTTCTACAAACACTTCCTTGCCTTTATTTGCATGATTGAACCTGGAGGTCTGTCAACCTTTTCATTCTTCTGTCCATCCCTGCTCATCCCTCAAGGCTTAACTCAAACTCTCTCTCTTCCTAGATTTATTTCACTAACTCTCCAAGCAGAATTTCCTTCCTGCTTTCAATAACAAGTGCTCCTCTAATACATTAGAGTGGTGACCCTATTCTTAATAAGTTTTTTAAACGTATGTCTCTATACCACTAGATTATAATACACTTGAGGGTAAGTCTGACATCTCTCTTATCTTTGTGCTTAGTGTGGTGCCTGGCACAGAAGCATATCCAATAAAGGTCTGTTAAATAAAGGAGCAAATTTAAATACATTCTAAATAACTTCAATTAAATTGTGGATAATTGCTCAGGCATACTTTTTGGGTTTGAGGACACAGAAAAACAACCACAGCCACCCACACAAACCCTCTGGATGCTTGGACAGAGCTATTGCTGACCTTGTATGGCAAATTTTTATATCCATAATAATCCTGAGCAAGCAGCTCTTTGAAAATTTCTTTTTTCTTTAGGGAGTGAGTAAACCAAAGATATTAATTGTGAAAATGCAGAGAAAAGTCATAATCTGTAGAATGATGGTTTAAATATCTCGAACTTTGGCTAAAAATAAGTAGTTTACTCAGAAACAGTTTTTTTCTACTCATCTTGAATTGTATAAAAACCTCATGATCAAAGAGTCAGCTAATCATTGTCCCTTGAAGAGTGCATGGCATTTGGTTATATATCACACTATCATCTTTACAAAGAACGTGTCGATAAACACCATGGGTCAATCTAATACCCATAAACATTGATTAAAAAAAGTCTAGATCTTATAGGAAGTCTGTAGGAATGAAGGTTACACAAAACTCATTTCCTGTATCAGTTACTCTGACTGTAAAAATAACTTCACGAGCTCTCACTAGAGGGCTAGAAAACAAACAGTGGAGGCTCTGGAAGTGGTGGGCATGAGAAACAATACAGTATTTGTGCTTCTGGCTACCAGACTCCTAAGAGCTCCAGCCAGGACACCATGCCCAGGAGAGATTGTGACTTTGGGTAAGCTTCCTGGGGAAGGTGAGCTGAGTTTAGGGTGGGCTGATAGACCCCACCATGAAGCCTAGTTCTTTGGGGATGCATGGATGACCTTCTGGTTGGTTTTTGGTTTGAGCTCACTGGAACTAATCTGACCTCAGAGTGTACTACCATCAGTAACTACAATGAAGTATGATTAAGTATAAAAGTAGAGTCATTTGTAAAATGCAATGAGAATGCTAAACTCATTTTTTCAGTTGAGGAAATCAAGGCTAAGTATCTTTCCAGGGTGATCTAGCTAATAAATGTCAGGGTCAGGATTTGAACACAGTTCTGTTTTACTTATACATGTGTTTTTAATCAGTATGTGATTCCACATTTCTGAGACATCTATCTATATTTGTATGTGGTGTGTATATCACATATATAAACATGTATGTGTTTGTATACATATACACTCACACATATATATTATTTGCAATATGTGGTAAAAATTTAAGGGGCTCTGCACACATGGAGAACTCAGGAATCTTTTGATCTATATTTATGGTTAAGGAGTCTGTATTATTTGACTATTGCCGTGTAACAAATTACCCCAAAACTTAATGGCTTAAAACAGCAACCGTTTATCATTTCATAGTTTCTTTGGGTCAGAAATCTGGGAATGGCTTAATCAGATACTTCTGGCTCAAGCCTTCTCATGAGATTGCGATCAAGCTTTTGATTGGGGTTGTGATCTTGTCTAGAGTATGGCATGGGAGGGGCTTCTGCTTCCAGCTCACTTGTGTGGTTGTTGGCAAGCTGCAGTCTTTCACCACATAGCTCTCTTCACAGGGTTGCTCCACTACATGACAGTCTGGCAAGCAATCTAAGAAAAAGCAAGTGAGAGCACCCCAAGACAATCTTTGGAAGTGGCATACTATTATTTCTGCTATAATCTATTCATTAGAAGTGAGTTATTAAGTCCAACCCTCATTCAAGGGGAGGAGAATTACTTAAAAGCATGAATAGCAGAAGGTGTGGATTATTGAGCCATCTTGTTTGCTTACCATAGGAGATGTTTCTTAGTCTTTTTTGTTGTAGTTTTGTTTTGTTTTCAATTCTGTTTATTTTTTTCAAGTCTGTCTTGAAAGTACAACCAGTGTGATTAATTGTGCCTTAAACAAAATCAGTGTCTAAACAAATTCAGTATCCAAATACATCTTCACCAATGAAATTAAGGAAAAGGGGAGGAATTTCAAAACACAGACCAGGAAACAATCACAAAATATAGGTTTAATTACTACTGTTAAACTTAAAAAAAAAAATTAAAAAAAAAACTACCAAGAAAACAAACATAAGTACTTGAGTAAGTCTTGCTATTCTGAATAATGTAACATCTTTTCTAAATTGTATAAACACAGTAGAAGTTTTAGAACACACAGACACTTAGGAAAAGAAAGACTAGTTCCTTGGGAATGACTATCCAGTTTGATACAATTACTTCAGGATAACAGAAGCGGAAACTTCCTTACAATTAGATTTTATCATCAGCCTTTTCTAAGACCATGTTCAGGCTCCTGGGCTCAGTGTTACTTGCATTTAGGGTATTGAGGAATCACTACTGCAGGCATCAGACATAAATAATGCAATATGGCATTGCATCTTATCATTTTAGGCAATCCTCACAGCTATTATTTGTTTCTAGTGATGGATCTGTAAGTGTAAAGCATTCCATTAGGATCAGTAAATTAGGTCATAGTTATTACAGTTGCCTTTGGCAAGAGCAGAGGCACAATAACATTTACCTATTCATTACACTTAATGAGGTGTTAAATAATATGTATCCATATGTCCAATAGATATTATTAAGGGCAAAATTTACAATAAGAAAATAAGTAAGGTGGCATGGATTAGGAGACTGGGACCTAGGTCTTGTCCTTGTGTGGATGTATTATTTAATCTTTCTGGTTCTCAATTTCCTTATCTGTAAAATGAGGTAACTGAGCAAGAATATGAGTTGACAACTCAAAAGCCTTCAGGGATCAGGCAAATAATGTGAGAGAGTGAAGAGACCAGGTATAAGACAGCAATGAGCAATGGGACTATGACAACTGGAGAGGGCACAGACTATCTCCAGGAGGGACCCTTATTGCCCTGGGGAGGTATAGGCACAGTGTTGCCAGATCTTTTGACTTTTCAAAAGAACTCAGAAATCAAGGTTTTTTGTAACATTTTCCTGTTTTTAAAAACTCTGTATAGGCCAAACACTATTTATCTTGTGGGTGGTCAGTTTGAAATCCCTGAATGAGTATATATTTAAGACCTCTCCAGTTTAAAAAATTATGTTTCTATTGTTCATTTAAACATGTCAACTTAGGAATACTGTAATTTAGGACATATTTGTTGCATACATTGGAAAAAACATCTCTCCTACAGTACGATTGTTATAGGTATGAATAAAAATATTCCATGTCTTCCTTTAGGTGGTTTGTCTTTCTAACACTTCAGTTACTTTAGAAGGATCTACATTTCTGCTCCAAGGGATCAATAAAGAACAGTTAATGGGAAAGACACTTCTCATTTCATTTATATCTGACCCTTAGTGCTGCTGGGAAAATAGAACAGGAATTACAAAATGAGAAATTTAAATGAATCTTGATGCTATCTGATAGGAATCTTTACCACCTCAGGTCATGGACTCAGTGATAGCATCTATCTAATACTTGTTAAAATTAAGTCATAAATTGTATTCATAAAGATTTTTATAAATAACCTCACACAGGGTCAATGTCAACAGAAGAAATTAAAAAAGCAATTGAGGAGTCCTGATGCATGAGCTTGTGGGCCCTAGAATTGACTGTGTGATTGTCAGGACCCAATTTTTACCTAATAAACACGCAAATGCCATCGTTAATATTGACACAGGGAAGTTAAATGGAGATATTCTCCATGATAAAATGTCATTTTGGAAGAATTAATGTGAATATCATGAATTTAAATACACTGAGTAGACATGAAATGGAAAATTCTGGGCCCTGTTAGTTGTAGAAGTGATAACTGAGAGGGAGCTATTTCTAGAAGATTCTATGAAATTCTTTTTAATTGGTTAGGTGAAAGGGACTGCTATTGTGCTCATTTCAGGGAAACTATTGCTTTCACTGATTTAAGGCTTCAGAGAGAGCACACCAAACCCCAGTGAAATATTTTACCATTTCTGCTTTTACATCAGCCAGCAGGCCCCTGACTTCTGGCCCTGGAGGGAGGTTAGTACCCAGCATAGACTTAGTGATTTGTGCTCCCGGATCAGAGTTTGCTAATCATCCTCCTGAACTCTGGCTCCTGCCAAACTGACTACATAGCCCTGTTGGTTTTGAGGCCATCTAGCCAAGAGATGCTCAGCACAGACTTTGCACTGAGATGTCCTGGGTTTGCCTCCTGTTTAAATCATCTACTTGTTAACTCTGTGACCTTCGGCAAGTTGGTTAACATCTCTCTGCCTTGGTTTTCTCATCTATCAAATGGGGATAATCCTAGTACATGGGATTGAGAATTAAATTAGTTGATGCATATAAATAGTAGAAAATTCTCATAACACGCAGTATGTCTTAAATCAGTTTTAGCTATTACTGTTATTATTGTTTTTCCCTAAGTCCTTTGCCAACCTCATAGGCCTTCTCCCCTTGTTTGCTATGCCTGCTATGTCTATCGCCAGTTTCTGGTGCCAAGCTTACTTAAGGTTCCTATCTGTGATTAGATGTTCTGTCTGGTCATCCTTTTCAAAATCATCAATGGGTCTGAATTTCTTACACATGACGGGTACCTGAATCATACTTAATAGAAAGAAGTATTCCTGGATATTTTTCCACGGGACTGGCCTACTGCAGAGCTCTGTATGTGGGCCCCAAGATTCTTGTAATAGGCGCCGCCACTAAAGTGGATCTTAGTATTAAACATTTTTCAGTAAGGTTTCAATCTCCTCCCTTATTTTTTTAATAAGGAAGCAACACTCACTTCTCTTTCTAGATTTAGCTCATTTATCACAATCTTTCAAAATGTTTTGAGAGCCATTGTTCCCCACATAGAAGAGACCACTTTGTCCTTGGGGCTGCCACTGTATCCTGCACCAACTTTTTATCCTGGGAACCACACCATTTTAGTGCAACTTCTGTGTCCATGTCTGATCTCTACTTATGAGTCCTTTGAAGGTATCTCCATTACTGAAAACAGGCCTGGCATACAATAGACTCTTTAAAAAATGCTTCTTGATTAAGGATGAGGAGCAGGTTGGCTGCCAGGAAAATGGCTTTTGTTGGTGAGGACCTTTGAGGGAGGAACATCTGTTTTTTTGTTCAGACAGGATCAGCCTCTGTTCAGGTATTTTTTTTTTTTTTTGGCGTTATGTGGGCCTCTCACTGTCGTGGCCTCTCTCGTTGCGGAGCACAGGCTCCGGACATGCTGGCTCAGCGGCCATGGCTTATGGGCCTAGCCGCTCTGCGGCATGTGGGATCTTCCTGGACCAGGGCACGAACCCGTGTCCCCTGCATCGGCAGGTGGACTCTCAACCACTGCGCCACCAGGGAAGCCCTGTTCAGGTATTTTTTAAGGAAGACGGGTGACTTGAGTCATATGTCTGAACACAAAAAGAGTGATTCCCAAGAAGGTTACTGAACCTGGCCTTGGTATAGCTACCTTTAGCAATGCTTGAGTGGGCTTATATAACTTAGTACTTTGTAAAGGCAATTAAAAGAATTTTTTTTTGAGAATGGAGCCCAAATTGTGGAATGAACTTGTGCTATTATTAATATTCACTGTGAGCATAAAATCACACACACACAATAATGCACAGATATATCTAATGTAGAAGAGTATTGGGGTGTGGTGTTAAACTATCAAACTCTTTTACTATAGTATGTTGAACTCCTTAACCAGGAAGGTAGTATTTCTTCTGGCTTTATTAAAGTCTTCTCATTTTTGGAGCCCTTTGTTTTGGGTCTCTAACTCACTTGATCCCCTTCTGCATCTCATGTTGGTCCTCTGGTCTAGCATCTTCCTTGTGTCCAAGCTAATATATTTAATGTGGACAGGTCTCAGCCACTTGGTCAATAATGCTTGGATATAAATTCTTCTAGATTTTCTGATTTGATTATATTGAGTATGGCAACCACATTTCAATGATCATTGCTATTTCTATATCCAATAGGTATTACACAATTAAGTTAAAATAGTTAAGAAGCGGTAACTCTTTCTAAAGTCTTTAAATGACCTAGAGTGTCTTCGGCATAAATAGACCTTGTGATTTCCGTTGGGAATGAAAAATATTGTTTCCATTATTTATATGCCCTTCTTTCCACTCTGTTTTCTGTCTATCACTACAAATGTCTCCTGATGACATAGCTAAGGTCAAAGCCATCAGCAAAGGTGTCTGTTATAATATCCTGACTAAAGATGATGTGGTTGGACCTTTGTGAGTTAACAGTTTCATGCCAGCCACGTGTGGTAACAGAGTTTTAGTTTAAACTTGGCATTTAACCAGGCAGTTTTCCAGTGGTAGCTTTCACTATTTGGGTGAAGCAAGGAGATTAAGAGAAGAAAGTGGAAAGGCAGCATGGTGCCATAGAAAGAGTGAATTTGGAATCAGGCGCTCCTGGCTTCCAATTCCAGGCCTACCATTTATAAACCATGTTATATTGGGCAAGTTACTTAACCTCTATTAGCCTTAGGATTCTTATCAAAGATGAGTGATTACTAAATATTGCCTGTCTCATAGAGTTGTAGTGAGTATTAAATGAGATTGTATGAAATCTCAATGTTAGTTTAAAAAATAAAACCCAGTCAATTATTGAGGCCTTTGAATTAGATGATCAGTTCCTTTCCTCTCTGTGAGCAAGTCTGAAGTAGTTTTGAATAAGGAGGCAAGTGGGAAAAAGGTCTAGACACTGCAGTGACATTGAAGGGCAGAGGAGACTTTAAGGCAGAGAGTGCCATGAAAGAAAGAAACAATAATACGGCATTGCTAGTCTGTCACAGACCTGAAGAGACTGTTTACTCATATTGTCTGACTCCATTTTTACAACCTTTTGAGTTATACATTCAGGCCATTGTGAAAATGAAAAAATTGGGGCTCTCTCAGAGAGAGGGGAAGGGACTTGGGGATTATGTAGTAGGGAAGTAACAAAGCTTCATTGACTGAGTAGAGATTGATCTGAAGTTCATGGTCTCGGCCATAGTTCTTCTCCAGGGAAAGAAATGAGGGGAGGGCTGTGGTGGGGTTAGGGGGTTGGTCTATACCAGCTTAATTCTCATCGTTTCAAAGATAGTAGTCTATATGTAGTGATGTGATAGTATTTGTCCCCTTCTTGAGGAATCCAGAGAAAAATTCCCACAATCTTTCCAAGTGTTTTACAAAATAGATGATTTCTTAGATGATTTAAGAGACAATATTCCATTGGATTCTAGCTTGTTGGGTTTTTTTTTTCAAAATTGGTCAAAAGGAAAGTGTCAGGCTAAGGTGTACTCAGGCACTTGGACCTTTAAAATAGCTTGATGCCAGCCCCACAACTCACCAGAATGGTATTAAAATTAATGAGTCCCTACTATGGGCCAAGCACTGTGCTAGGCCCTGGAAATATACATGTGAAGAAGGCAGCATGGTCTTTGCCCCCATAGAACTTTCATTCTAGACGGGAAGACAGACACTAAATAATTACGCAGAAAAGTCTGTAATTGCAATAATGAGAAGAGCTATGGAAGAAGAGTAAAGGTCATTAAAGTATTATAAGAGGATGAATAACTATGTAGAGGTGAGGAGGGGATTGTCATCGAAATCTGTCCCAAGGCTGTGATATTTCAGCTGAGCCCTGCAAGATGAGTAGAATTTATCCAGTTAAATATAGGAGGGAACTCTCCAGGCAGAGAACATACTTGTCTGTCATCTGGCATGCTGATTCCTTATTTTTCTTGAACACCTGCTCACGCTTTGATCTTGGTACCAATCTCACTCCACTCTGGGCATATTCTATTTCAGATAGAAGGTAATTGGCTTGGGCTTCGACCAGTCACTCTCCCTTGCCTTTCTCACTGGCTTTGGAACTGGTTCACAGCTTCTTCTGTATTGCCTTCTCTATGCCTCTCGGTTTTTGCTTTCTTCTGCTTGCTTTGTGCTTACATGTTAAAATCGAAGAGGAAGAGATTTTAGAAAAATACATTTTTCGTTTCAGAAAATGATAGGTGTATTGAAGAGTGGTTCCCTGAGATGCAGAGCAAATTTAAATTGCATCTCTTATTTGATACGACTGCTGGTGAACATAAGAAAATAGCATCCATTTATTAAGGAAGCCATGTGCAAATGCAGGGCATGTTTGCAAAGGCTTATTATAGTACAAGAGGCAATTGCTGCTTTGTTTATTTGGTTTGTGGCTAAGTCATTACAATGCTCCTTTTCTAAGAAAGAAAATGCACATAGACTCAGATGTCCTCTGGCAGCACAATTGCTTCCATTTTACTTAAAGATAACCCAAAATTTAAAAACCATTGTTGTATTGAACATTGCTTATTTTGGGCTGTCCAACATCCATTTGCCCAATATTCTTTGTAGTATTATATTAAAGTGTTGATGACTGTTGTAATAAACAAATGGTAAATTTTTAATGCCTAAGTGTTATAAAATACATTTCCTACTCATGTCATTGTCTGATGCAGGTGGTCCTAATAAAGTGGCTTCTACTTCCTCATATGGAGATCTCCACTCCTTCCATCTTCTTGGCTCTGCTCTCCTCTAAATTTTTAGAGTCCTATTTTTAGCAGACAGGTGGGAAAATATAGAGAGTATCACATGTGGAAGGTTGTTATGGGCAAAGCTTTCATACCATTAGCCACAGTTGAATCACATGAACACATCTAGCTGCAAGAATAGTCGGGAAATGCATTCCAGTTTCCTGTGTGGGAGGAAAAGGAACTAGCAGTTTATGCTGCAGATATCTGCCCCTTCCCCATGTTTCAGAGGTTGCTGACTCCACCTGAAATAGCGTATATCTCATCTCTCATGTATTCTGCTCAGGGATGGACATATGACCTAAGCTAGTTCAGTCACACTGGACTCCAGATTTTTGTTGTGATTGGATGGCATACTCTTTCTTGATGGGCATAAGCAAGGAATGTAGTCCTATGGCAGCCATCCTGAGATGGGATGTGGGATGGGGGAGGTGCCTTAGAGATTGAAGCCAACACCCAAAAGCACATCCAGAAATGGAGACAGAGAAACCAGTTTCTGGTCATTGTCTTAGCTGTTGGATCAACTCTTTCCTGAAGCCTTATCTAGTTTTCCAGAGGAGCCAGTTAGTTCTCTACTTTTGTTTAATTCAGTTTGTGTTGTAGTTTCTGTTCTTGAAAACTTGCAGTCTTGCGGATGGTATCATAAGTGATACAATTACACAAAGATTTTGGGAATGTATACTGTTTATGTGACTTTGGGGAATTATTTAATTGGAGAAATGGGATGTTTCTTAATTTAAGGCACTGTAATTACATCTGATTACACATTTGCTAGTTCAACAAAGGCTTTATAATATGCACCTATTATGCTTTTTAACCTCACCTGAGGCAGTTTACATTATAAACGCTCAATTCCCTGCTGGCCAGCTTGGACTTCCCCCTTATTGGTAATATTGGTCATTTCAATGGTTACACTGTTTAAACTCATATCTCTAAATACATTAGATTTCAAGCAGAAGCCAAGGTAGGGCAGGGATCAAACTTTCCCAATGATTACACATGTGTGGGTGATCACGTTCATCGTTTTCATTTAACACTTCCTGAGAGCTAACAATTAGTGCAATGGTGTGTCCAAATCTGTTTATAAATGCATGGTAAAGCACAGAACTTTAGAAGTTTCAATGTTATGGTAACAAAGGGAGCTTTCAGGATTTCTTTGAGGTGAAAGAGTAAGCAACCAGCTAGAGGAGGCATGGGCTACTTTATTAGTCAGGATTTAGATTTAGCTGTAACAATAAAAAATGTTTTAAACAAAAGAGAATTTTATTTCTCTTTCCTAGAGAAATTTGAGCTAGTACTATGGCTCTGCTCTGAGAATTCTTCAGAGACACAGGTTCCTTTCGTTTTGTTGCTCTTGTATCACCCTGATCTTGTTCATATGATCCAAGGTGGCTCACCATCATGTCTGAGTATCAGATAGGATGAAGATGGAGAGGGAAAGGGGAGGGAGTTTAGTTGGAATAGGTTAGATTGTGCTATGGTAATAATCATCTTCAAAATATTAGTGGCTTATTTTTTGCTTATGTGATTTGTTTATTATGGATCACAAGTGATTCTGCCTCATGTTACTCTCACTCAGGGACAGCACAGGATGGATCTGCACCATTTGGAGCATTGCTAGGGCCTGTGGCAGGAGAAGGGCAAGCTGGATAGTCTTGCATCAGCAGTTAAAAGACTTTGCCCTTCAGCTATTGGGCAGAACTGGTGACAAGGCCACACCTAACATCAAAGAGTCAGAAATTAAAATCTTACAATAGAATGTAGGTGAACAATCTTAATGACTATTACAGACAGCATGCCCCTTCAAAGCCTGACCTGAAAGTTGCACATATCAGTTCTTCTCATATCCTGCTAGTCAGGACACTGGCATATGGTTACACCTAGCTTAAAAGGAAGCTGGTAAATGTTAGTCTTCATTTCTGTTATAGTGGTTAGGATTTCTAGCATTTCCTTTTGATTTTTTTCATAGAGTTTCCATCTCTCTGCTTACATTACATCTGTTCTTCTGTGTTGTC
The DNA here is from genome assembly GCF_949774975.1 of Lagenorhynchus albirostris. Classification (NCBI taxonomy): domain Eukaryota; kingdom Metazoa; phylum Chordata; class Mammalia; order Artiodactyla; family Delphinidae; genus Lagenorhynchus; species Lagenorhynchus albirostris. The sequence continues at coordinate 103,172,294 of NC_083098.1, read as the reverse complement.
CACTTTTTTAACTAGAAACTTAAGATATTAATCATAGTTATTTTGCCTGGTCTGATAATTCCAAAATATCTGTCATATATGACAGATATGTCTGGTTCTGTTGCTTGCTTTGTATCTTAAGATTGTGTTCTTTTTTGCCTATAAGGCATTAGCCTACCTTGTAATTTTTTGTTGAAAGCCAGACATGGTGCGTTGGATAATAGGAACTGAGGCAAATAGGCCTTTAGTGTGAGGTTTTATTTTTATCTTACTAGGAGATGTGCTCTGTTTACCAGCTGTAGGTGTCTGAAGCTCTGGCTTTCTCTAGCATCCTTATTTTTGTCTTCTGGGTTGTCTTTGTGTTTCCCTAGGAACTCCTTCTTCAACAGAGTCTTAGCCTTGAAGTTTCTTCAGTTGAAATTTTCTGTTATTATCCTGGAACTCTGTTGTGGTGGTAAGGTGTGGGAGGAGGAGGGAAAGCATTCTATACTCCTGTGATTCACTCTCAGTCTTTTAGTGAGAGTCACTGGACTACGACCTTCACAAGTGCTTCTCAACTTTTAATTTTTCTTACTTAGGTGAGACAGGAAGGTTAGAATGGGGCCTGAAGTTGGGTATTTTCTTTCTCGTACATGAGTTAGGTTCTATAAAGTAGTTTCCCTTAAGGGCAGATGAAGAAGAGAAAGCTTTGTGTGTTCTCTACTATGATTCTCTGTTTGCCTATTTGTCTTTCCAGTTTCCAGGGCATTGGTTTGCCCTATAAACTCATTTCTCCAATAAACTTAAGCAGAGTTGTTGATTTTCATCTTGTTCAGATTTTCTTTTGTTGTGAGGAATGTAGTGTGACTTCCAAGTTCTTTACATGTCCAAGCAGAAGCTGGTTGTTAAAAGAGTTTTCATCATTAAAGTACTGTCAGCTGGTGAATGTGGTCTTTATGCCTGGAGGTCATGTGTCCAGTTAATGATCAGGATTCCATCACTATGTAATAAACAGGGGAGAATGGATATTGGGGGAAATGTCAGTCTCTGACACACACACATTAATGGAACTGCAGATGAGAACACTGCAGGGCTTAGGTATCTCTGAAGAAACCACAAAAGCATCCTTAGAGAACATATCAGCATTTGGAATCTGTTAAGCACAAAGAATCCCAATGCTAAATTTATAACTGTGTTGGTGAAGTTGGAACTTTCTGTCCTCCATCTCTCTCCTTCTCCAGCTGTGACACTGGAGAGCCATTGGTGGTCTAAAATGAGGTAAGAGGAGTGGAGGTGAGGCAATACAGAAGCTAACTTTGTCCTACTTTCTAGTACACGTGGGGAAGATTTTAATTGGATGAGGGTTTGGAGTTTTAGTATTATAAAGGACAAAGTCTTTTATTATCTGACTGTGTCCAGAAGACAGCTGGATTGCTGGAAGAGCTAAGGAAGCTGTGGCAGAGCCTGTCAGTTGCCTGTCCCTTCTCCCCTCTTTACTTTGTAAGAAACCTGGATTTTCAACGAGGCATGTTGTGTCCTACCTAAAAACTACCTTAAACAGCCTTCTGGACAATAAACTGCAAACAGAAGTGTTGTGTTGTACCTATAGTAAGTTTCCTTAAGCATTCCTTTCCTTTCTTTTTCCTTTATCCCACTCCTTGGAATGTGAATCTCCAGCAGCCATTTTGGACTCTGAAGATGGGGGAGGGGTATCACACTTTAGATTTGAGGGAGCAGTGAGCTAGAAAGAACTTGACTCCCTGAGGAACATGAAGCTGCAAAACCAGCCCTGCACATTTCACTCCAAACTTATTTTATATGAGATATTTATAAATATATTTCTATCTTATTTAAGCCACTCATTTTCAGGGTTCTATTTCTCCTAATAAAACCTAATTCTAACTGATATAAAACCCACCCAATATTCTATCCATGGAGAGAAAAATGGGACCATGGGGCCGGTTTGCAGGTCTGCAATGGTTAGAAAGAATTAACTTGATTTCTGTAGAGTCTAACTAACTCATTCAATAAACCAGTTAGAAAATAAGACACTCACAGCTGAGCAAAGTCTCCTACCCAAACCAAGAAAGAGGAGGGTAGCTGTGTAAGCTCGGGTCCTTCAAAGAGCAGACATCAACGTGCGATTAAATATGCAAGAATTTTATTAGGAAAAACACCTGAATGAAAGTAATGAGAGAGGCTGGGTAAGGCCGGGAGAGCCATCAGACTGCTACGCAAGTATGACCTCATGTGAAGAGAGAGAGGGAGAAGTTTGGGTTGAAGCATGGCAGACTGTCATGCAGTTGAAGGAAGATTGTGCAAAGCCATCAGGGAGACCAGGAGCCCAAGCTCACCCTTGAGGAATACCGTATGTCCCAGAGATGGGTCTGTCTTAATATCCCTGCCACACTCAGTCTGTGGCTGGGGGCAGCCTATGCAAGGCATGGCCTCACCAAATGCTGCTGAGAATTTCAGAGCTCTGCAGCTAGAGCCCTTGTCAGTTATACTCCCTAAACTGGGGGCTCTGCGAAGTGCATTCTCATGGCCATGACAGAAGCTGAGTAGGCAGCTCCAGACAATGGGTACCTAGGTGTGCCCAGTGATCTCTGTGCAAGGGGAATAGGCTCACGGCAGAATCACAGGCTCACCCTGCATCCGACAGGGTCAGGTGCCACACCGGGGTTACCTGTGGGAGGCAAGGAAGAATGTCAGTAATGTCAACTCAGGGCCACCTTGAAGCAGATGGAAAGACCTTGATGTTGATGAACACATGGACTACCAGGCCCTGGGCAGGGGTCAAACTGCACTCAGCATCAGCTGCAGTACAAGGCTCACTGCAGGTTCAGTTCCACATAAAACATCAAAACCGTCACCTCATTTGCCAAGATTTTGGAAGTACACGGGAGAGTTCCACTATTAAAAAGGGGAGATGACTTGAAAAATCACCTGAGAGGTTTCCCAAAGCGTTGTGTATATAACAGTGGTAATATATCTTAATTAGGAGATTCATAGATAAAATTAGTTTGATAGTTGTAACTTTACTTTTAGGGTTCATGGATAGTGATACATTGCCAATTATATGATGATGTAAAGTTTTTAATTTTAATGTATTAATATTTAATTTTATTTAAATTTAAAGAAAAATATGAAATACAAGCAGATGACTTATGGATAAGGCAAAAAATTATAAGGTGAGGAGGTTATCTACTATGCTGACATAGCTGTCAGATGACAGGGCCGTGGCAAGAAGCAAGACCTTTTGACTCTAAGACATTTTGTTTTCTCTCCAAGAATGACTGGCTTTCAGAAAAGGAAAGCTGCCTATAGCATGATCTGGGTGACACATCTTTTAGAGAGGCAGGTCCACTGTGGAATAATATTGAAGGTTTACACAGTGTCCTAACTGCCAGTTCTATGTGCATATTCAGGAAAGTCAAATGTGAGGAGGGAAAACGTTATTCAAACAATATCCAAGCGAAAACTGAGACTGAAATTCATGAAAAGAAGTGGAAAGCACTCTCTACGAAGTAGGAAAGAGTCTGGAGGCATCAGGACAGAGCTAAGTGGACCTGAAAAGATAGAGCAGGAGAGAACATTGGCTGGAATCCTGTCATGACTGCTTTTTGTAGGGCATCTTTAACTTGTCAGTGGCTGGGAGAGGGAGCTATATAGGGGACAGGCCACTTCTGATAGGGACAATAACATTGCAGGGAGGCTTTAAAGGTTTATTTTTCATTTCTACTTTAAACTTTGAGAAGGTACGTAGAAAAATTTAAACTATATTTTAAGCATGATCCCTACTAGTGGGTAGGAGTTGTGTCTTCTTGAACTTACTGTGTACATAGGTGTAGAATAAATGTTTAGAAGAAATAATGGAATGTTTGATGTCATTCCTTGTCAGCAAGCAGAAATAAACACTTTGGGAACATGCCTCTTTGCCATAGAATCTCTTTCCTCCTTTTGTTTTTATGCTGTCCTGTGATGACTGCGTGAACTAGAAGGACCTGTCTTGAGAGATGCCTGGATTGAATGTCTTGGAAATCAGGAGAGAGAGCACGATTCAGAGGAGAATGAGAAGATAATGACAAGAAGGTGAGCAGGTCTAGTGCTGTCAGATTTACTCTTTATTTGGGATTGTCCAATAACTTAGAACCTTGTCTTATGACTGAGTTCATGCTGCCTGTTGGTTCTCGTCCTGTAAAGGAATCTAGGGAATGAGATGTCTATGACTTGTATAATGTCTTTATGTTTTGGTTCTGCCAGAGGTTTGATAGTCACACTTGCTTTCAGGCAGCCTGTTGGGCAAATGGTGTGCAGATCCCCTCAATTCTCAGATGCCCCCAATTCTCAGATTCCCCCCGTCACATCCCTCTCAATAAAGATATGCTATCTTCTCCAAGGATTCTGGCAGGTACATTGTATCAACTCTGTTACTGAAATAGTAGAAAATTCTACCACAAAATACTGATTTATCTTTAATTTGGCCCATTGTAGATATTTAATAAGTATCTGTTAATTAAATGAATAAGAAAATGTGTCTTACTCCAATTGTAATAAATTGATTTTTATATGTATTTTCAATTATGACAGTTATTCAATACCCCCTATAGTTTGTTAATTTCTTTGAAGGCAAGGGCTGGGTACAGTTAGTACAGTAAATTCAAAGAAGTAATATACTCCAAGAGTTAAGAAAGAAAGCACTAGATGAGACATCAGAAATCATGAGTTTCTTGGCTCCATCAAGAATAGTTATTGTAATTAACATTTCTTGCATGCTTATGATATGCTAGGCACTTTACATATCCTATGAAAATTGTCACAGTAAAGCTCTGCACTCCTACAGCAGGGGTGCCTAGTTTTCCACCAGGATTCAGTGTTGTGTTTTTTCCTTCTTTGGCACACCTCTAGACCATATTTCCAAGCCCTCTTGCTTGTGGGAGTGGGTATATGACAGTTCTCAGCCATGGAGTGGGAATACAAGTGATGTGAGTCACCTCTGGGTTGAAATGAACAGAGTTCGTGTGTTTTCTCCACATACTTTCTTCCCCATCCACTATCTGAGGCAGAGATGGGGTCCTAAAAAAGTAGCAGAGCCATATAATCAAAGTTATCATTATTAACTCCATTTCACAGCAGAGGAAACTGAGGCTAGAGAGATCAAGTAGCTTACACAGAGCAGGCAAGCGGCAAAGTTGGAATTTGAATCAGTAGTTTAACTCAGCATGTCTTCATAACCACTGAGTGTACAGCTAGTTATGTAAACTCAAACCACTGCAGCTTTCAAGTCTCAACTTCCTCAGCTATAAATGGAGGTATTAAGACTGTCTTATAGGCATGTTATTGGGATTAATGAGCTAACACATTAAAAAGCTAATAAGAAAATAGCGCAAAATAACTAAAAACCGGGACTCGTGTATGTGCGCACACACACACACATGCATGTGCACACATGCTAGGAACTCGGTCACATCAAGCCTACTTTTTAATAATGGTCCAGGGCTGAAGGCTGAGAATCTTTTTATCACTCAAGGATTTCTGTTCAGTGACATTTGTTGGATAGGGTTTGACCTATTGTATGAATTATGCTCTCCATCTAAGGAAACTGTTTGGATACTAATTTGCTCTCTTGCTCCTAAGCAACCATGGATAGGGAGAGGGTCAGGCAGCTCCTCAAGCTGTTTCAGGGCAGCATCTGTTACTGGGTCCTAGAGGAAGGTGTGTTCATCCCTCCTGAGAAGGAAAGGCAGCCAGGTTTAGGAAAACAGTGTGGGTGGTTAGCAAATGTGCAGCAGTGCAGGCTCTTCTGAGCTTCAGGAAAATGAAGTCAAGATCACTTCAGAGATAAGATTGTTTTGATTTTTATTTTCAAAAATAAAAAACATTTTGAGGCAACATGGTGAGAGAACTAAGAGTCAGAATAGTAGGATTTGACCCTTTAATTAACTAATCTTTGGACTTTCATGTGCTTAATAATTTCTCAAAGTTTCAGATTTTTATGTACAGAATGAGGATGACATTGACTCTTACTACCTTCCTAGAATTGTTCTGAAGACAGAATGCAGTTGTGCCCAGGAAGGTGATCTGCAAATGCTGAACAACTGTACAAATGTAAGTCCTTGTTGCTGTGACATTTTTGTGATTTGGTTACATTTGTAGTTTCCAGCATCTGAAAGAGAAAAAAAAACCCACCTTGTTTTCAGTATGAAAGAAATGATGTGTCCGTTCACCAGCGCTGCCTGATTCTTTTATCACTGTATGACTGTTTCTTTTGGCTCTCTTCATTGTTAATGGGTCTGTACCCAGGGTAGACCCATGGAGGGTACAGATGTTGCCATGTGAACTTAACTAAAAAGGTCAGGAAAGATCCATTGATTAATTAATTAATTAGCTAGCTTGTTTGTTAATTCAACAGTTATTAAGAGCCTGCTAAGTGTGTTGTGTACTGGGGATACAAAAGTGGAATGAGACAGAATCCTGGTCTGGCTGCCAAGTTACAGAATAGCAAGAAAAACATATATCTTAATGGATATTATACAGTGATGTAGCAGATGCAATGAGAGAATTAAGAACAGGGTACAGTGGAAGAACAGAGGAGGGGTACTTAATGTATGCTGTGAGTTGGATGTGGAGGTCAGGGGAGGCTTCCTACAAAGGGTGACTTCTCCAGTCTTGAAGCGTGAACCAGAAGTACTCAGGTAAAGTGATCTGGTGAAGGTGGGAACAGAAGGCATTATGGGTAGGGGAGACTACCACGATCAAAGTTACAAAAACAAGAAATAACACAGTGTAGTGTAAGCAGTTTAATGTTCCTCTGTGTGTGTGTGCGTGTGCGCATGTGCGTAAGGGTGAGAGAAACATGTTAAGAAAATTTTATCCTGAATGGAAACATCAAAGGATTTTAAGCAGGTGGTGGTTGAGGATGGGGTGAGATTGTTCGCATCTAAGTCAGGAGAAATACCATTATAGTAAATTCTGTGCTAGATGATGGGAGTCTGAACTATGGCTATGGTAGTTGAGATTGAAACTTAAAAAAAAAAAGGAATGAAGAGATAATAACCTGGGTGGAGAATTCAGTAGCCCTGCAAGAGTGAAGAGTTTTGGTTGAATTCCAATTTGGTTTCTAGCTTGGGTTATGGGCTGATGGATGGTTTTACCACCAACTGAGATGGTGAATGCCAGAAGAAATTAAGATATAGAAGACAGCAAATTCAATATTGTACTTCTTGAGTGTGAAAGAATTTCAGGTCACCCAGGTGGGATGGTAGCAGGCATTTGGAAGCCAGATAGTGCCCAGTCACAGGGAGCTTGTGACTTCCTGGGCATGCGTGGGTGGAGTAGACACATTTGGGGCAGGTCAGTAGTAACTAAGTGGGGGAATTTCATTCTTTTAGCAGACACTGCTCCTTGCTCTCTATGGCAACTGTAATCTAAATGTCTTCTCTTGAAGGCTCTACCCTTAATTCTAAGTAATAGCCCTTGGGCTCTCCTGACTAAAAAGTGATAAATCAAATGCATCCCATAGTGGCAAAGAGCTCTGGGAAGGGAGTTGGGAGTCTAGAGGTCAGTTCCTATTCTGCCTCTAGGTAAGTCAGTTCACTTCTTGAGCCTCTCCTTCCTTATCTTTTAAAGGATGAAATGGGAATTATTGGCTTCCAAATTTCATTAAAGTCTTGAGGTTCTGTGACCTATCTATACTGCTTTTCTGTTTTACAATGCTGACTTTTAATTCTGAAATTAGTAAAATATTAAGCAATAGACTCTCTTAAATAAAAAGTAAAGGTGCAAAATCTTCTAAATTACTGAGTTCCTGGAAACTGGTCATAAATCTGTGCACAGTACCTCCTCTGCTACCTGGATTTCCATTAACCCAGAGCTCTATTAACAAGTTCTGCAAACGCAGTGTAATCTCAGAGTGGGGCTCTAAGTTTATGCCCTTTGTATGCTGATGATTGATATTCATTGTGGTTGCCTTGAGGCAGTGTGAAAATCCAAAGTCATCAAAGACAGAGGAAATTATGTCCAGCCTAGTTTCAAAGGTGAACTGTATTGCTTTCGCATGATTTGAAAGTCATTAATCTATGTGTGGTGTATATCAGGGCTCCCTGACCTTTTTGTGGGGAGAATTTTTTTAATTTCCGTGAGACAGATTCTTTGATTAACTAGAATTTCCCTTTTCCCTGAATATAATAGATAAGAGGGTTTCATATTTACTTACAAGATCCATTGCTTTATTCATCTTAATTTTATGCTCATTTGATGTTAAACACAAGGGAAGATGAATCTGATCTTTGAGGTACAGTGGAAAGACCTCTGGATTAAAAGTCAGGAGCCCCAAGTTGAAGTCCTAGCTGTGTCACTAATGAGCTGTGTGAACTTGGACAAATCATTACATTCTCTGGGCTTCCGTTTCACCATGTATAAAATTAGAAGGTTGTAGTAGGTAATCTTCAAGGTTCTTGAGGTTCTAAACTGGCATACATATCTATCTTCCAAGTGCTTCAGTTAAATGCAGCATTAATTGACTATACTATGGTATTTTTCTAGTCAAGATAACTTTATTTTATAACTAAGGAAACTGGAATCCAGGGAGAATAAATACCTTGTTAATGGAAGAGCCAGAGTTTGAGTTCAAGTATTTGGTTTTCAAGCCCAGTGCTCTTTCCTACACACACTCTGCTGTGCCTCTCATGAGAGCAGAGTGGGGTGGTACCTGTGAAAACTGGGGACTTTGAGGACGAGACGCTTTGCTCTTGAGAAGATGATGTATATGTCACTGTCTTTCTCAGTTTAAGAAGTGCTCTGCACTGCGTTTTCGTGGCTCCTGATTGTTGCTTTCAATCTTTCTTGGATCAAATCATGTCTCTTGGCAGCTGCGATACTGTAATATGAGGATCAGATCTGCCTGCCTGTCTCAATAGCTGTCAGTTTAATCTCTGGGTATTTTTAGGTGCCTCAGATAAAGGTAATATAAATATAATGAAAGAATGAATTTCTTTCTGACACTTTGTACCATTTGTATAAAAGAAAGGAAATCTCCTTTAAAAATACTGTTTTTCTCAAAATGTGTTCTCTGTATGGTGTTACAAAACCATAAAAACATTGTAGTGGCCAAATGAATTTAGGAAACCTTTCTTAATATTGTGAGAATTCTAGGAGACTTTAAAACAATAATGCTCATTGTGAATTTAAAGGAGGGAGAAAGCATATGCCTTCTCCAACATAGTTAACTACAAATTGTCCCCCAGCCTGTCTCCCCACTCCAACAGCAGAATGTTACAGGACTCATTTTCTGGAATCGTCTTTGTACAGGGAGGTGGTACACACTCCCTGTGTCCCAAAAGGGAGGGTAACTGTAATTTATTAAACACCTACTATGTGCCAAGGATTTTTATAAAAGTTATTTTATTTACTTTTTTCAACTCTATGGGGTGGTCTTTTGATCCATATTTATTCGGTGAAGAACTTGAGGCTCAGATAGGTTAAGGAACACAGTTTGTGAAAGCAGAGCCTGGATTCAAACCTACATCTAACTGTCAAGTCCCGGTTGTTTATGACATTTCACTATGTATTTTAGGGTGAGATAGCGACAGTCCAAACACCTGGGCTGAGGGAGCAGTGTTCTCCACTGTGGGCTCACTCTCACTGCACTCAGATCTGTGCAGAGCCAGCTAAAGGCAACTTGCAGCTTATCTCCAGTGATAGCTTTCCTATCCATTGCTCTTTCCGTCCCTCTGCAGTGTTTTCCCCAATCTTCTGGGAAAAGGGTTATTTCTGGGTATATGAACAAGACCTTATGGGGTTACTGTTTAGGGTTAGGCCTGATTCAGAACACTGTATCTTCCAATATTTGGCTCTACTTTTGGAATGGGAAATTTCCCAGCAGAGAGGAGAAGCCTAACTGTATGGCACGTTTGACAGGAAGTTGCTATTCATCCACATCTTTGATGCATTTCCATGACATCTGATTGATTTGGAGTGTTTTGTTTATGCTGTTCATTTTGTGACAGAGTCAGCGGGATCATCTGGAAAGAACCAGGGGCATTGGAGGAGTCTGGCAGTCCTTGGGGTGAATTTCAGCTCCAACACCTGTTTGCTGCAGGCCTTGGATGTGTTACTTTATGTTCCTTTATGTTCCCTCATCTACCTTGCAAGGTGCTTGGAGGATTCAATTAGGCAATGCATGCATGATCACTGGCACATGGTAGGAGTTCAGTGGATGGTAACAATGATCATGACTACTATTGGTGTAATATGTATACCTGAGCCCTTTCTTTGTACCTCAGAGTAGCTGTTCCTTGCTGTCCTTGGTGAAATGGAATTCAAAAGAATATTTCTCATGATTAGTCATGGTAGCGAGAGTCATTTGGTGGTCTGTAATTTCTGGATCACTTCTCTCCACAAGGGGAGGGCAAGTTCTTAACCAGGTGATACAGAGTGAGAGGCACTCCTGACACTGATCTTCCATGGACTGAGCATAACTGAAGTATGATGTAGGTTTAAGCTCTTCTACTAAAGGATGCATATGAGTAATCTATAGTGAATTTCAGGAACCAGAAATTATGGCTTTACCTAGGTAATCTGTTACTTGTACCTTAGATAGTAAAGGAGGGGCATAGCAGGGGGGATATTAAGAAAGGATCTCATGGTTTAAGAAATCGCATGGGGACCATATCTCATCTTTTTAACCTTTCATCTTCCCACTGCCCCCTTCTGCACCCCCAGTGTAATCTTTCCCTCACCTCTGGTGTCGCTAACACTGTCCTTGGATTCTTCCACCTTTCTGTATAAACAGATTCTCAGCTATATCTGTCTTTTCTTGTTTTGCAAATGCTGTCCTGAGTAGGTTTCAGCTGATTATTAAAGGGATTTTCCTTTGTGTAGTCATCTATTGCCTCCAAAGAGGTGATAGGGTAACTCTAGTCCTCTTGGTGGGAGGTTGGGAGAATGGAATGTTTTAGCTCCAATTTCACTATTTTTCAACAAAGGTGCCTATATCTACATTTGCCCACATCACCCCCAGAGGAAAATAAAATGAACTTCTCTAGAGAGGCATTCTAAGAATCCAGCAGTCACAAAGGAAGACCAGTGAGATGTGCAAACAGAACATGTACCTGAAAAAATCTGGATGACAATAAAAATAATGAAACACTGGATGAGATTCAAATGCAGCACACACACATGTTTTGTCATGGAATAACACCATCACTACCATCAACTTCCCCCCCCACCAAAAAAAACTCAACAGTAAAACTCCCATGATTTCCTGTGTAAACAATTCTGTAGAAGAATTGAAGGAGGAGATTGTTACTGTTGAGATAAAATTTATAAGTACAAGAATTATTTCAAAGCACAAAATTAAAAAATAAAAAAGCAAAACAATAGGGAAATGATGAGGGACCTAAGGATAAATCTATGAGACTTGGATAAACATTTCAGAAGAGAAGCAATGAAACAAATCAACACCTGAAAGGGATCACTGGGTTTTAGGATGAGTTGATGAGAAAATAACCAATACATTAAGGCAAGAAAAGATAAGGAGAGAAACAAGGGTGCAGAATCAATCTCAGTTTCTCTTTCACTCTAAAAATTAGACTGAAGAGTATATAAAAACAGATTGGCAATATGTAATATAAGTGCTAAACTAGGGGTCTTAAAAGAGAAGATACATACTGATTTACTGTAAGGAACAAATCAAATAATAATATAGAACTGAAAGCAATAATCCATTTTAACAAAACTAGGGTCCTGGGGTGGAGGAAGGGGAGGAAATAGCTCTTCTTATTGGGGTGGAGCAAAGGGAGGAAATAAATTGTCTTCGCGGAGGAAATAGTTGGTATTTTGTTTTCTTATAAGAATAGAGGATTCTGTGATTATGAGAACAGGAACAAAGAAGGTGGTCACCATCAAATGCAAAATATTAGAACTTCCAAATTAACAAAGGGAAAAATAGAATAGCAATTTGATCAAATCATCAAACACAAAGGAAAATGAGGAAATAATAATGCAAAGTAAACAATCAAACTAAATTATCATGAAAAGAAATCAGATCATACAGAGCTGACTGACTTTTCCCCTTTAAAAGACAAAAATTTACAGTTGGGTTAAAACACAAAACTGAGCTATATGCCTTAACAAAATCTATGTCTATAACTATATCTTTATCTATACTTAAAAAAGTGATAAAGAAAGATAGAAGATTAAGGTGGATCAGAGAGATACAAAAGCAAAAGGAAAATGCAAACGAAAAGAAAGGAGGCATGGCAGCATTATTTTATGACATAGGTGAATTCAAGGTTAAATGTAATGAAGAAAATAACAAGGGACATTATGTAAATGCAGCAGTTTATGAGGGTAATATATTTATATTCATTTGTCCACCAAATATTTACAAAAATCAGTCATTTACTTAACCATGAATTAAACCTTCAAAATAAAAAAATAGATTTTATAAGGCAAATTCAATCATCATAATTCAATGAAAATTAAAATAAATAATAAAAAGGTGACAAAATCTTATCTTTTTGGAAATTATGAAAAACTCTACTAGGTAAACTTGGGACAAAAAGGATTTTGAAAGAGAAATTATAAACTACAAAAATAAAACCAACTTAGTGGCAAAACCTGTGGGACATAGAACTATATACAGAGAACACTTTAGAGTTTTAATACCTATATTATGTCTTCACAATTAAAGAAGAAAGAAAAATATGAATACTTATTTTAAGAAATTACTAGAACAACAAAGCAAACAAAAACTAGGAAGAAGGAATCAAGATAAAAAAATCGAATTAAATGAAATAAGAATAGACATAGTAGAAATAATAAATCAGCCCAAGAGCTGATAGCTGAAAAGTCCACTAAAAGTAGATAAACCCACTGTAAGTCTGATGAAGGGAAAAGAGAGACCAAACATGAAAGAGAAAGTAGATATAAACAAAGATGCAAAAGCGATAAGAACAGTCGTGGAGATTACTACACATAACCTCTAGTGGGCACTGTGGTGTGCTGCCCTGGTACCTCCTTCAGGACTAGAAGACTCATTTTCTCATTGTGGGGAGTGTTGGTGGCTAATGGCTCATAGCTGTGTCTCTTTGCAGGAATTGTTTTTGGCCAAGCGAGCTGTCTTGCCCAAGTTCCCATCCAGTGTAAATGGTCCAGTATGTATTGGGGACAGCTTACATCTCAAAACTGGTTGATACAGAAACATGAAATCCCTACCCTCTTGTCTTATTTTGGGACAGCTCTGAAGGACCTCAGCTCCAAGTGGGATAGCCACTGTCACTGTTGCTCACAGTTCAACTGCTTCATCTGCTTAATCACACCTCCCATACTTTCTTACAGGTGCTTTTGCTGAGAGCACTTCCCAATAAACCCCCTTTATACAAATCTCCATTTCAAAGTCTGTTTCAAGGAAACCTGATTTAAGGTATATTCCTATGACAATTAAATGAAAACCTAGAGAACATGGACAGGACAGTTTCCTATGAAAAAATAAATTACGGGAATAGAGATGCAGACGTAGAGACTGAACGTGTGGACACGGAGTGGAGAAGGGGGTGTGGGATGAACTGGGAGATTGGGATTGACATATATACACTACCATGTGTAAAACAGATAACTAGTGGAAACCTGCTGTATAGCACAGGGAGCTCAGCTCAGTGCTCTGTGGTGACCTAGATGGGTGAGATGGGGGGTGGAGTGGGAGGGAGGTCCGAGAGGGAAGGCATATATGTATACATATAGCTGATTCACTTTGTTGTACAGCAGAAACGAACACAACATTGTAAAGTACCTGTACCCCAATTAAAAATAAATAAGTTACTGGAAAGGGGTGCTTATTTTCACCATTCTCATGTTTCCAAATGAACTTTACTGATGGGTAATTTACATTTTTAAAAACTCTACCCATTTTAAGTCTACAGATGGATGAGTTTTGACAAACATATACATTTCTGTAACCATCACCAAAATCAAAATATAGGGTATTTCCATCACCCCAAAATGTTCCTTCCAGCCAACTCCCCATCTTCCTACCTCCAGCCTCAAATAACCAGTAATCTGCTCTCTATCATTATAGACTAGTTTTCTAGAGTATCTATGGTATGTACTCTTTAGTGTTGCACTTTGGTTGCTTAGCACAGTATTTTTGAGATTTGTCCATATTTCTCACAGGGCTTCCTTCCTCTCTTTCCTTTCTCTCAAGGATCATAGTCCTTTACTGCTTATTGAAGGACTGCTTATTACTGAAAACAGTTGTTTCATGTATTTTGTCTAGTTTTGTAATTCTTTAAAGCATGATGATGACTCTTGTGTCTGTACTATTCATGGATAGAAGTGGGAAGCCCTTGCCATTTTTATTAAATATTTTCTTAAATGTTATAGAGAATTCTCTATGAAAACAAAAAGGAATTAGTGGTTTAAATATAGGTAAAAAGGAGATGAAGCTCATTCCACTTGCTGATGTTTAGCTTGTTTATCTGAAAAACTTTAGGGACCTTCTAACAATACTTTACATAATAAGAGAATATGGGAATTTGCCTGAATATAGGATAGAAACATAATTGGTTTTCATTGACCTAGTAATAAGCAACTAGACAAGGAAATGGGGAAAATATATTATTTTTAGTAGCCATAAAAATCTATTAAAAATTTAAGAATAAATTTTATGAGCAAGACCAGGATTCATATGAAAAAACCCAAAATTTTTAATGGTAGATTTTTAAAAAAATAGCTAAGCAGTTACTTACTTTCATCACTACTCTGAGTACTTTACATCTATCAACTCATTTAACCTTCCAAGAAACCCTGGAAGGTGTTATTATTATTTCATGTATGAGATAACTGAGATATAGAGAGATTAAGTAACTTGCCCAAGTTCATACAGCTTGCAATGGATAGAGCAGATATTTGAAATCAGGACTGAATAAATGGAAAGAAATACCCGGTTCTTCCATGAGGTTACTTCACTCAAAAATATATTTTAAAAATGTGAATATGATTGTGCCACTTTCCTACTTCAAACTCTTTATTTCTGCTGCTCTTAGGATGAAGTTAAACCCTTAAACATTTCTAAACCTCCAAAATATTTCTTCTATCACTACTATTACTGTGCTAGTTCATATCCTCATCATCCACTTATTCATTCATTCAACAAGTAGATGATCTTGGTAGCAGAGGGCAGATTTGAGGAGGCCAGGAGAGACAGGAATGAGCCCAGTTATGAGATTGTCACAGAATAGGCAGAAAATGGTGAGAAAACTAGGAGTAGATAGGACAAGGTATATTTGAAATATATTTTAAAACAAAAAAATGGCAGCACTTAAAGGCTAATTGGGTGTGAATATTGAGGGAGTTGGTCCACTCCAGCATGGCTTTCAGGATTCTAACTTAGATGATGGATAAATACTTTCAAAGTCTTTGCCTTGTTGTTGGATTAAATGATTGAGTCCTACTCTAGTGTCCTTTAGCCAGACTGACATTAATCTATTAATAAACATTTTTGGTTTAACATAAAAACTAGATTTTACTCCATCAAAAGGTACAGTCATCCTTCAGAGCTTATACTTTGAAAGTCTAAGCTGTAGAAGAATATAACAGTTGAGAAATGTGTAGGTGTGAGGGATTGGTTTGATGTAATGGTTAGAATCTGAAATAGAATTGCATGGGCCTCAGTCAAATCTCAGTTACCACTTACCAACCATACTTAACCTCTCTGTAAATCAGCTTCTCCATCAGCAGAGTGAGGATAAAGGCGATGGGGTTTTGTATAGATTTAATGAGGTAATGGATGTAAAGCTCTTAGCAAAATATCTGGCACATAGTTTAAAATTCCCCCAAATGACGGGACCTTCAAGATAGTGGAGGAGTAAGACGTGGAGATCACCTTCCTCCCCACAAATACATCAAAAATACATCTACGGGCCTCCCTGGTGGCGCAGTGGTTGAGAGTCCACCTGCTGATGCAGGGGACACGGGTTCGTGCCCCAGTCCGGGGAGATCCCCCATGCCGCGGAGCGGCTGGGCCCGCGATCCATGGCTGCTGAGCCTGTGCGTCTGGAGCCTGTGCTCTGCAACGGGAGAGGCCACAACAGTGAGAGGTCCGCGTACTGCAAAAAAAAAAAAAAATCTACATGGGGAATAACTCCTACAGACCGTCTACTGAATGCTGGCAGAAGACCTCAGAATTCCCAAAAGGCAAGAAAATCCCCACGTACCTGGATAGGGCAAAAGAAAACAGAAAAAACAGAGACAAAAGAATAGGGATGGGACATACACCTCTGGGAGGGAGCTGTGAAGGAGGAAAAGTTTCCACAAACTAGGAAGACCCTTCACTGGGGGAGATGGGGGGTGGGCGGGAGCCATGGAGGAGAGCACAGCAACAGTGGTGCAGAGGGCAAAGTGGAGAGATTCCTGCACAGAGGATCGGTGCCAACCAGCACTCATCAGCCTGAGACACTTGTCTGCTCACCCACCAGAGTGGGTGGGGGCTGGGAGCTGAGGCTCGGACTTTGGAGGTCAGACCCCAGGGAGAGGACTGGGGTTGGCTGTGTGAAGACAGCCTGAAGGAGGCTAGTGCGCCACAGCTAGCTGGAGTGTGGGAAAAAGTCTGGACCTGCCTAAAAGGCAAGAGACCGTTGTTTCAGGGTGTGCAATGAGAGGGGATTCTTTCCCTGACTGCCCACAGAAGGCAGAGCACCACCTAAATGAGCTCCAGAGATGGGTGTGAGCCGCGGCTATCAGCTTGGACCCCAGAGACGGGCATGAAACACTAATGCTGCTGCTGCAGCCACCAAGAATCCTGTGTGCAAGCACAGGTCACTATTCATACCCCCCAGGAGCCTGTGCAGCATGCCACTGCCAGGGTCCCATGGTCCAGGGACCTGGTGTGCCTCAGGCTGTTGCAATATCATGCTGGGCTTTGCTGATGCAGGCTCGCCCCACATTCCAATTATAACTATCGTACCCCTCCCTGCCCCTGGCCTGAATGAGCCAGAGCCCCCTAATCAGACGCTGCTTAAACCCCATCCTGTCTGGGTGGGAACAGATGCCTGAGGGCGACCTACACACAGAGGTGGGACCAAAACCAAAGCTGAACCCCAGGAGTTGTGCAAACAAAGAATAGAAAGGGAAATTTTTCTGTGCAGCCTCAGGAGCAGCAGATTAAATCCCCACAGTCTCAGGAGCAGCAGATTAAATCCCCACAGTCAGCTTGATGTACCCTGCATCTGTGGAATACCTGAATAGACAATGAATCAGCCCAAAATTGAGGTGGTGGACTTTAGGAGCAAGTGAAGATTTGGGATTTGCTGTCTGCGACTGATTTGTTTCTGAGTTTTATGTTTCTCTTAGTATAGTTTTTAGAGCTTGTAATCATTGGTGGATTTGTTTATTGGTTTGGTTGCTCTTTTTCTTTTTTAATTACTATTTATTGATTTTAATAATTTTTAAGTTATTTTATTTAATTTTTTTCTTTCTTTCTTTTTTTCTCCCTTTTCTTCTGAGCCATGTGGCTGACAGGGTCTTGGTGCTCTGGCCTGGAGTCAGGCCTGAGCCTCTGAGGTGGGAGAGCTGAGTTCAGGACATTGGACCACCAGAGACCTCCCAGCCCCACGTAATATCAATTGGTGAGAGCTCTCCCAGAGATCTCTGTCTCAGTGCTGAGACCCAGCTCCACCCACAGGTCAGGAAGCTCTAGTGCTGGATGCCCCATGCCAAACAACTAGCAAGACAGGAACACAACCCCACCCATTAGCAGAAAGCCTGCCTAAAATCATACTAAGTTAACAGACACCCCAAAACATAACACCGGAAGTGGTCCTGCCCACCAGAAAGAAAAGATCCAGCCCCAGCAACCAGAACACAGACACCAGTCCCCTCTACCAGGAAGCCAACAAAGCCACTGAACCAACCTCACCCACTGGGGGCAGACACTAAAGACAATGGGAACTACAAACCTGCAGCCTGCGAAAAGGAGACCCCAAACACAGTAAGTTAAACAAAATGAGAAGACAGAGAAACAAGCAGCAGATGGAGCAAGGTAAAAATCCACCAGACCAAACAAATGAAGAAGAAGTAGGCAGTCGACTCGAAAAAGAATCCAGAGTAATGATGGTAAAGATGATCCAAAATCTTGGAAATAGAATAGAGAAAATACAAGAAACGTTTAACAAAGACCTAGAAGAACTGAAGAGCAAACAAACAACAATGAACAACGCAATAAATTAAATTGAAAATTCTCTAGAAGGAATCAATAGCAGAATAACTGAGGCAGAAGAACGGATAAGTGACCTGGAAGATAAAATAGTGGAAATAACTACCACAGAGCAGACTAAAGAAAAAAGAATGAAAAGAATTGAGGACAGTCTCAGAGACCTCTGGGACAACATCAAACGCACCAACATTTGAATTATAGGGGTCACAGAAGAAGGGAAAAAGAAAGGGTCTGAGAAAATATTTGAAGAGATTATAGTTGAAAACTTCCCTAATATGGGAAAGGAAATATAGTTAATCAAGTCCAGGAAGTGCAGAGTCCCAAACAAGAAAAATCCAAGGGGAAACACGGCAAGACACATATTAATCAAATTATTAAAAATTAAAAACAAAGAAAAAATATTAAAAGCAGCAAGGAAAAGCAACAAATAACATACAGGGGAATCCCCATAAGGTTAACAGCTCATCTTTCAGCAGAAATTCTGCAAGCCAGAAGAGAGTGGCAGGACATATTTAAAGTGATGAAACGGAAAAAGTACAACCAAGATTACTCTACCCAGCAACGATCTCATTCAGATTCAATGGAGAAATTAAAACCTTTACAGACAAGCAAAAGCTAAGAGAATTCAGCACCACCACACCAGCTTTACAACAAATGCTAAAGGAATATCTCTAGGCAGGAAACACAAGAGAAGGAAAAGACCTACAAAAACAAACCCAAAACAATTAAGAAAATGGTAATAAGAACATACATATCGCTAATTTCCTTAAATGTAAATTGATTAAATGCTCCAACCCAAAGATACAGACTGGCTGAATGTATACAAAAACAAAACCCATATATATGCTGTCTACAAGAGACCCACTTCAGACCTAAGGATACATACAGACCGAAAGTGAGGGGATGGAAAAAGATATTCCATGCAAATGGAAATCAAAAGAAAGCTAGAGTAGCAATTCTCATATCAGACAAAATAGACTTTAAAATAAAGACTATGACAAGAAACAAAGAAGGACACTACATAATGATCAAGGGATCAAACCAAGAAGAAGATATAACAATTGTAAATATTTATGCACCCAACATAGGAGCACCTCAATAAGGCAAATGCTAACAGCCATAAAAGCGGAAATAGACAGTAACACAATAAGAGTAGGGGACTTTAGCACCCCTCTTTCACCAAAGGACAGATCATCCAATCTGAAAATAAATAAGGAGACACAAGCTTTAAATGACACATTAAACAAGATGGACTTAATTGATATTTATAGGACATTCCATCCAAAAACAACAGAATACACTTTCTCCTCAAGTGCTCATGGAACATTCTCCAGGATAGATCATATCTTGGTTCACAAATAAAGCCTCAGTAAATTTAAGAAAACTGAAATCATATCAAGTATCTTTTCCAACCACAATGCTATGAGACTACATATCATTTATAGGGAAAAATCTGTAAAAAATACAAACACATGGAGGCTAAACAGTTTGTTACTAAATAACCAAGAGATCACTGAAGAAATCAAAGAGGAAATCAGAAAATACCTAGAAACAAATAACAATGAAAACATGATGACCCAAAACCTATGGGATGCAGCAAAAGCAGTTCTAAGAGGGAAGTTCATAGCAAAACAATCCTACCTCAAGAAACAAGAAAAATCTCAAATAAACAACCTAAGCTTACACCTAAAGTAATTAGAGAAAGAAGAACCAAAAACCCCACAGTTAGCAGAAGGAAAGAAATCATAAAGATCATATCAGAAATACATGAAAAAGAAATGCAGGGAACGATAGCAAAGATCAATAAAACTAAAAGCTGGTTCTTTGAGAAGATAAACAAAATTGATAAACCATTATCCAGACTCACCAAGAAAAAAGGGGAGAAGACTCAAATCAACAGAATTAGAAATGAAAAAAGAGAAGTAAAAACTGACTGCAGAAATACAAAGGATCATGAGAGATTACTACAAGCAACTATATGCCCATAAAATGGACAACCTGGAAGAAATGGACAAATTCTTAGAAAAGCACCACCTTCCAAGACTGAACCAGGAAGAAATAGAAAATATAAACAGATGAGTCACGAGTGCTGAAACTGAAACTGTGATTAAACATCTACCAACAAACAAAAGCCCAGGTCCAGATGCCTTCACAGGCGAATTCTATCAAACATTTAGAGAAGAGCTAACACCTATCCTTCCCAAACTCTTCCAAAATATAGCAGAGGGAGGAACACTCCCAAACTCATTCTACAAGGCCATAATCACTCTGATACCAAAACCAGACAAAGATGTCACAAAAAACGAAAACTACAGGCCCATATCACTGATGAACATAGATGCAAAAATCCTCAACAAAATACTATCAAACAGAATCCAACAGCACATTAAAAGGATCATACGCCATGATCAAATGCGGTTTATCCCAGGAATGCAAAGGTTCTTCAATATACACAAATCAATCAATGTGATACACCATATTAACAAATTGAAGGCTAAAAACCATATGATAATCTCAATAGATGCAAAAAAAGCGTTCAACAAAATTCAACGCCCATTTATGATAAAAAAACTCTCCAAAAAGTAGGCATAGAGGGAACCTACCTCAACATAATAAAGGCCATATATGACAAATCCACAGCCAGCATCGTTCTCAGTGGTTAAAAGTGAAACCATTTCGTTTAAGATCAGGAACAAGACAAGGGTGCCCACTCTCACCACTCTTATTCAACATAATTTTGGAAGTTTTAGCCATGGCAATCAGAGAAGAAAAAGAAATAAAAGGAATTCAAGTCAGAAAAGAATAAGTAAAGCTGTCTCTGTTTGCAGATGACATGATACTATACATAGAGAATCCTAAAGATGCTAGCAGAAAACTACTAGAGCTAATCAATGAATTTGGTAAAATAGCAGGATACAAAATTAGTGCACAGAAATCTCTTGCATTCCTATACACTAATGATGAAAAATCTGAAAGAGAAATTAAGAAACACTCCCATTTATCACTGAAACAAAAAGAATAAAATACCTAGGAATAAACCTACCTACTGAGACAACAGACCTGTATGCAGAAAACTACAGACACTGATGAAAGAATTTAAAGATGATACAAACAGATGGAGAGATATGCTATGTTTCTGGATTGGAAGAATCAACATTGCAAAAATGACTATACTACCCAACGTAATCTACAGATTCAATGCAATCCCTATCAAACTACCAATGGCATTTTTCACAAAACTAGAACAAAAAATTTCACAATTTGTATGGAAACACAAAAGACCCCGAATAGCCAAAGCAATCTTGAGAAAGAAAAACGGAACTGGAGGAGTCAGGCTTCCGGACTTCAGACTCTACTACAAAGTTACAGTAATCAAGACAGTATGTTACTGGCACAAAAACAGAAAGATAGATCAATGGAACAGGATAGAAAGCCCCGAGATAAACCCACACACATATAGTCAGCTTACTTTTGATAAAGGAGGCAAGAATATATAATGTAGAACAGACAGCTTCTTCAATAAGTTGTGCTGGGAATACTGGACAGCTACACTTAAAAGAATGAAATTAGAATGCTCCCTAACACCATACACAAAAATAAACTCAAAATGGTTTAAAGACCTAAATGTAAGGCCAGACACTATAAAACTCTTAGAGGAAAGCATAAGCAGAACACTCTATTACATAAATCACAGCAAGGTCCGTTTGACCCACTTCCTAGAGAAATGGAAATAAAAACAAAAACAAAGGGGACATAATGAAACTTAAAAGCTTTTGCCTAGCAAAGCAAAACATAAACAAGATGAAAAGACAGCTCTCAGAATGGGAAAAAATATTTGCAGACGAAGCAACTGACAAAAGATTACAAGCAGCTCATGCAGCTCAATATCAAAAAAACAAACAACCCAATCCAAAAATGGGCAGAAGACCTAAATAGACATTTCTCCAAAGAAGATATACAGATTGTCAACAAACACATGAAAGGATGCTCAACGTCACTAATCATTAAAGAAATGCAAATCAAAACTACAATGAGGTATCACCTCTCAGCAGTCAGAATGGCCATCATCAAAAACTCTACAAACACTAAATGCTGGAAAGGGTGTGGAGAAAAGGGAACCCTCTTGCACTGATGGTGGGAATGTAAATTGGTACAGCCACTATGGAGAACAATATGGAGGTTCCTTAAAAAAATAAAAATAGAACTACCATATGACCCAGCAATCCCACTACTGGGCATATACCCTGAGAAAACCATAATTCAGAAAGAGTCATGTACCACAATGCTCATTGCAGCTCTATTTATAATAGCCAGGGCATGGAAGCAGCCTAAGAGATCATTGACAGATGAGTGGATAAAGAAGATGTGGCACATATATACAATGGAATATTAGCCATAAAAAGAAATGAAATTGAGTTATTTGTAGTGAGGTGGATGGACTTAGAGTCTGTCATACAGTGTGAAGTGAGTCAGAAAGAGAAAAACAAATACTGTATGCTAACACATATATAAGGAATCTAAAAAAAAAAAAAAAAAGGTTCTCATGAACCTATGAGCAGGACAGGAATAAAGACAGAGGTAGAGAATGGACTTGAGGACACGGGGAGGGGGAAGCATAAGCTGGGATGAAGTGAGACAGTACCATTGTCATATATACACTACCAAATGTAAAATAGATAGCTAGTGGGAAGCAGCTGCATCGCACGGGGAGATCAGTTCGGTGCTTTGTGACCATCTAGAAGGGTGTGATAGGGAAGGTAGGAGGGAGGTGCAAGAGGGAAGGGATATGATGATATATGTATACATATAGCTGATTCACTTTGTTATACAGCAGAAACTAACACAAGATTTTAAAGCAATTATTCTCCAATAAAGATGTTAAAAAAATTTCCTGAAATGCTAGCTATTATTATTTATAATTTATAAAAGTCTTTATTTTAATTAGCTAAAATAAAGCAGTAAATCCAGACAACCATATAAAGAGAATGTCAATGTAATTTTGTGTTTGTCAATTTGATAAACATGAATACTGTACAATTAATTCCTATGAGTTATTTTTTACTTGCCAGGGAATTTTATAAAAATGGTTTTACTACTTTATTTTATTTTAATTAATTATTAAATAAAAATTTTAAATTGTATTTATTTATTTTTGGCTGCATTTGGTCTTCATTGCTGCTCACAGGCTTTGTCTAGCTGTGGTGAGCCGGGGCTACTCTTCATTGCGGTGCGGGGGCTTCTCATTGTGGTGGCTTCTCTTGTTGCAGAGCACAGCCTCTAAGCACGCGGGCCTCAGTAGTTGTGTCACGTGGGCTCAGCAGCTGTGGCTCGCAGGCTCTAGAGCGCAGGCTCAGTAGTTGTGGCATATGGGCCCAGCTGCTCTGCAGCATGTGGGATCCTCCCAGAACAGGGCTCGAACCCATGTCCCCTGCATTGGCAGGCAGATTCTTAACCACTGAGATACCAGGGAAGCCCCGCCAGAGAAATTTTATGGTGGTAAAATATACGTAACATGAAATTTGCCATTTTTAAATGTACAGTTTAATGGTGTTAAGTACATTCACGTTGTTATGCAGCTATTACCATTATCTATCTCCAGAACTTTTTCATCATTCCCAACTACCAGAGAATTTTAACCATTGCTCTTCTCCAGAGTTTCAGAGAAAGTTGTGTAGACATTTTGCTTTTTTGGAGATACTGCAAGTATTAAGAGTAAACATGTTCTAAGTTTAGTCTCCCTTCTAAATGTTTGATGCCTTTATGATTTTATGGTTGAAAGGTATTGACTCTCTCCCTTCCCCTGAGTATTGTTGCATATAAAAGCCCAGAACTTCTGTAGCATCTCACTTCCAACCTGAGGATGGGGCTGACACTTGGATGTAAGCTTCTCTGAAGCCAACTTTCAATTGAGCCAATGCATTTCCATGGTTGAAGCTAGTCTGAGTTGAATTCTCTTTTATTTGCTGTGGAAGTCATCTCAGCTAAAACACTGCTCCAAGGGTTAAGTTTTTAAAAATTATGTCACTTGATGGAATACACTTTAGGTATCTGAAAATTCACTTATGACAATCTACATGCTATTTTTCTATGTTTTTTCCCCTTAGGACTTTTGAATTATCCTAAACCAAGATTAATAATATAGTGACTAAGTCCTCTCTGCATCAGGTTGGGGAAGCCATCTCTTCTCCTCCTTCATATGGTTCTCAGACCAGGAGTAAGAGAATGAGTTAGTTAACTTCCTATCTAGAGCATTCTAACATGAGCTGTGGCTTGTCTTTCTCCCTTAGAATTGGAGGATAGGTCTTCTGAATTTTTGATGACTGCTTTTCAGTAGCATTTAATTGTGCTGCTTATGACTTCTCATAATAGGCTTCTCATGGCTTAGCCTTGTGAATCTTCTTCCTACTTTTTCCCCAGTAGTGTTGTGTCTGCCCCTCCCACCTCACAACTCCTCATCATCCCAGAGGAAATGAGCTACTGGGACCATGTTGTATAGTCCTGGACTAATTCTTAATAGAGGGCATGAATGTGAACCTTAGGGATCAATTCAGAAAATTCTCAATTGTTATCCTTTAAAATATTTTTTCTCTCCCATTATCTCTATTTTTTCTTTCTGGAAGTCCAGTTAGGTGTTTTTAGACTTCATCATTTTATTCTCAATATTTTTTAATTTTTCTTCATATTTTCTATCTCTCTTGGTGCTGTATTCTTGTAACCCCTCTTCAACTTTCAGTTCACTAGTTCTGTCTTCTTATATATCTAAACTGTTGTTTTATCATGTCCACTGAATTCCTATTTTACACTTTAAAAAACTGAAGTGTAGTTGATTTACAATGTTGTGTTAGTTTCAGGGGTATAGCAAAGTGATTCAGTTATACATACATATGTATCTATTGTTTTCAGATTCTTTTCCCTTATAGGTTATTACAAAATATTGAGTACAGTTCCCTGTGCTATACAGTAGGTCCTTGTTGGTTATCTATTTTATATATAGTAGTGTGTGTATGTTAATCCCAAACTCCTAATTTATCCCTGCCCCTGCTTTTCTCTTTGGTAACCATAAGTTTGTTTTCTATGCCTGTGGGTCTATTTCTGTTTTGTATATAAGTTCATTTGTATCATTTTTTTTTAAAGATTCCACATATGTGATATCATGTGGTATTTGTCATTCTCCGTCTGGCTTACTTCATTTAGTTTGATAATCTCTTGGTCTATCCATGTTGCTGCAAATGGCATTATTTCATTCTTTTTTATGGCTGAGTAGTATTCCACTGTATATATGTACCACATCTTCTTTATCCATTCATCTGTCTTGGACACTTAGGTTGCTTCCATGTCTTGGCTATTGTAAATAGTGCTGCAGTGAACATTGGGGTGCATGTATCTTTTCAAATTATGGTTATTTTTAGTGACCATATTTTTCATTTCTAGCAGTTTTACTTTTCTGTCTTTTTCAGCTTAGCCTGATATCTTTAAATAATATTCTGATCCTTTTTTGTACTTTTGCTACTCTATTTTATTACTTTAAATATTTATTTTATATTTTGGTTTTATATCTCCAGTATCTTTGCCTTTGCAGGTCTGATTCTGCCATCTGTTGCTTGTGCTGACTATTCACACTCACAATGGCTTGTTTCCTCATGGTTTGCCACTTCTAATTAAGTTCATATTCCTTGGAAGTTTGTCAGTAGGTTTTATTTGAATCTTGGGTTTAGAGTATGTTCTCAAGAGAAGATTCAGGTCTGTTCCTGCCTGACAGCTGGTGAGGCAAAACCCAGGAAATACTTATTTGGTTTGAGCTTTTGCTTTTTTAGATCACGCGAGAGTGTGAATTCTGGCCCTAAAAGCCTATGAGTGTGGGTTTTGGTTCATTATAAAATACATTTTTATATTATTCAGTGACTTTGAGGGTCCTATCCTGGGAGTTATCTTCTGGACATCGAATTCTCCACGATGCCTAAAATGGGAGTGCTCATTTTAATATGGCATGATCTCCCCCCAAGTTATCCCCCTTCAAATATTTTCTACCTAGAGTTTCCTAGAGAGTCTGGTTCATGAGTGATCCACAGCAAGGGCCTCAAGTTAATATTGGCCAAATGGCTTAATTCCTACTTTGCTATTTCTATGACTTGTGACCACTCAGAGATCACTTCTGTGCTTGGTGACTATTGCTGATATGCCCACTGTATTCCTGTGGACAAAGGACTGCAACTATCCTTTTTTAAAAAAAAGCACAAGTTCTGGCCAATTTTATTAAAGAAAAATTTTGCAAGGTTTACTTTTTACTAGTCTGTTCTGACATGCTTCTAATGATATCAGAATCACCTAGATCAATGATACCCAGTGTGCATACTCTGTAGTTTTTTCCCACACCCTGTGCCCCATTCAATATTATTGCCACTGTAGTGATGGACACCAGTTTTGGCTAACATAGCATAGTACTCTATTTCAGATTTCCTGAAGGTGTGGCAGTTGTTGGTGAGGATGACCAGTTTCACTTTGCCTTGTTGATCATTCCCTTAGCTACTCCTTCTGGAGCATATACAGACTCTATCCATTTCCCCACCTCTAGGCCTGGAGATACTAGAAATAGAACACAAGTTATACCACCACTAGAAGTAGCACCCACAGGCCCAATGCTATCCTTAGAATTCTTTACCAGGTAGGCTTTATACCTTTAGACTTGTAGTCATGTGCTTGTGGTTCTTTCATCCTCTTCCACTGGGAGTACCTCATCTCTTCGGTCCCCAGAATTCAATCCAAATTGAGCAACAGTAGTCTCACCCTTATAAGCCCTTTACCCTCACATTTTATATGCCAGCCCCATTGCTGCTCTAGGATTTATCTCTTCAAAGGATAATTGATATGGAAATATCCATTCTGGTCAGGGTTAATTCCCTCCTCTCTTTTAGGAGTATAATCTGGCCACATCAGTCCCCAAGACAGTGAGAACGTCATTACATTTTCTAAAGCCAGGCATTCTGTGTTAAAGAGCTCTCCCATATCCCCATGTCTGATACACAAACAGTTGGGTCCAGGCTGTGCTGGGCCAAGCACTATCCAGCCCCTTCCTTCCAGTCTGAGGTAATGAGGTAAGAGGTATGAGGTAAGAGAAGGTCAGCCCTGCATGGCTGCCTGCCATAGCCTGAGCTCTGCTGCTTAAATATGGACAAGGATATGCATAGTTTCCTTAGAACAACTAACATAATGTTGAGAGCTAGGTCTTTCTGTATCTGTATTTAGAGTTAAAAATATCATTCTCTTATTATACAGAGAATCAGGAGCTTAAAGTGACTGTTTGCCTTTGTGATGGTTAATTTTATGTGTCAACTTGACTGGGCCATGGTGCCCAGATATTTGGTCAAAATTGTTCTGGAAGTTTCTGTGAAGGTGTTTTTGGATGATATTTGTATTTAAATCTGTGGGATTTCAGTAAAACAGATTGCCCTTCATAAAGTGGGTAGGGCTCATCCAATCATATGAGGACCTGAATAGAACAAAAGACTGGATTACAGTCTTGCCCTACCTTCTTGGGATAGCATGACTTTAAGCATTCTCCCTTTATGTTTGGTATCAAGAAATTGCTCAGTTAGACTGCAAACTTTACCCAAAGGTGTGTGTAGGTAACAGTGAGTCTCAAGGGGAGATGGGTCACATCTGACAATCAGGTGTGTTTGCTATTGCAGAAGGTAAATCAGCTATAGGTAAATCTAATAAAATTAGTAGTTGTTTTAAACCTATTATATGCTCACTATGGTAAAAAATATCAAGAGGATGTAAGGATGCATTTTCTACTGTTGCTAGAGAGATAAGAGGTATAGACTGGGAAAAAAACTGTATCATGAAAAATACTTTGGCTGATAATTTATTAAGGTATTAAACTGTGTCTCTCCTACACTCTTCTCTCTCTCTCTTTCCATATATATATAAAAATATATATTATATATATATAATAATATATATTATATATGTATATAATATATGTTATATATTGTGTGTGTGTGTTTTGGTACTCTAAAGGCTTCATTCTTCCAGGAGTCATTTTACTGAGGAACAAATGTTGAAATAACACTACAATTAGATGGCATGATTAGGTGACTTAGTGTTGAGAAGAATTCCAGTGTATGTTTGATGAGCCAGTTTTTCCTTTTTGAGACATAGATTAATTATGCCGTACGCTGGAAAAGAATATGCCAGGAAAGGGACCCTAGAGCTTGATAGCCATGAGAGAGAAGCTGTGAAGTCCACCAGAGCCAGTTCCATTCCTTGTCAGCACCAGGGACTGCATGCGAGGCCAGCCAGGGTGAAGCTGTTCTCTGGCTGCTGCCTGGTTTGGACTAGCTACCAAATGTAGGGCTCGACCTATAGATAGTCATCTATGCCCTGAGATTCTGCCTTTGCCTTGTCTGACTCATCATGTGGGAATGCCTCTTTTCCATCCAGGTCCCTGGAAACTTCTTCTAGATTAGCAGGTGGGGTATTTGGACGCTTTATAAAGTGTTAGTAGTCTGAGGTCTTTGTGTCTGCCCAAAGGGAGACTACTCATAACACATTTGAAATCTCCCCCTGAGCCAGGAATGTGATGGAATACATCTCACGGGTAGTAAGTTCTCACAGGGTGAATAGTAGGTGGGTGTGAGAAGCTTAAAGATGATACTTGGGTCTCTAATGATGTTGCTCTTGATCATGACTTGTGCAGATACAGCTTAGGTCTGAATCAGGTCTGAATAAACCATTCAAGAGTCAGAAGATAGGGGTCTGAATCCTGATCTGACACAAGGCATGAGAGCTTCAGCAATTCACTTAACTTTCTGGGATTAATTTCCTTCTCTACTGAAATGGAAATAAAAACAAAAATAAGCAAATGGGACCTAATGAAACTTCAAAGCTTTTGCACAGCAAAGGAAACCATAAACAAGACCAAAAGACAACCCTCAGAATGGGAGAAAATATTTGCAAATGAAGCAACTGACAAAGGATTAATCTCCAAAATTTATAAGCAGCTCATGCAGCTCAATAACAAAAAAACAAACAACCCAATCAAAAAATGGGCAGAAGACCTAAATAGACAGTTCTCCAAAGAAGATATACAGACTGCCAACAAACACATGAAAGAATGCTCAACATCATTAATCATTAGAGAAATGCAAATCAAAACTACAATGAGATATCATCTCACACCAGTCAGAATGGCCATCATCAAAAAATCTAGAAACAATAAATGCTGGAGAGGGTGTGGAGAAAAGGGAACACTCTTGCACTGCTGGTGGGAGTGTGAATTGGTACAGCCACTGTGGAGAACAGTATGGAGTTTCCTTGATAAACTACAAATAGAACTACCATATGACCCAGCAATCCCACTAC
The DNA here is from genome assembly GCF_949774975.1 of Lagenorhynchus albirostris. Classification (NCBI taxonomy): domain Eukaryota; kingdom Metazoa; phylum Chordata; class Mammalia; order Artiodactyla; family Delphinidae; genus Lagenorhynchus; species Lagenorhynchus albirostris. Next base: position 103,142,761 of record NC_083098.1, on the reverse strand, counting down.
TGGGCATATACCCTGAGAAAACCATAATTCAAAAAGAGTCATGTACCAAAATGTTCATTGCAGCTCTGTTTACAATAGCCCGGAGATGGAAACAACCTAAGCGTCCATCATCGGATGAATGGATAAAGAAGATGTGGCACATATATACAATGGAATATTGCTCAGCCATAAAAAGAAACGAAATTGAGCTATTTGTAATGAGGTGGATAGACCTAGAGTCTGTCATACAGAGTGAAGTAAGTCAGAAAGAGAAAGACAAATACTGTATGCTAACACATATATATGGAATTTAAGAAAAAAAAATGTCATGAAGAACCTAGGGGTAAGACAGGAGTAAAGACACAGACCTACTAGAGAATGGACTTGAGGATATAAGGAGGGGGAAGGGTAAGCTGTGACAAAGCGAGAGAGTGGCATGGACATATATACACTACCAAACATAAGGTAGATAGTGGGAAGCAGCCGCATAGCACAGGGAGATCAGTGCTTTGTGACCGCCTGGAGGGGTGGGATAGGGAGGGTGGGAGGGAGGGAGACGCGGGAGGGAGGAGATGTAGGAACATATGTATATGTGTGGCTGATTCACTTTGTTGTAGAGCAGAGGCTGACACGCCATTGTAAAGCAATTATACTCCAATAAAGATGTAAAAAATAAAATTTCCTTCTCTATTAGACGTGGTTAATCATTTCAAAAATTAATTATATTTGTGAAATCACTTTGGAAACTAGAAAGCACAATATAAATATGAGTTTTTACTAATTCTTTCCTCACCTACAAAATTAGGATAAGAATGATTTTTATGCTTAATGGTTGTTGTAAAGGTTAGGTAAGTAAGGCAACAAGAAATAATTTCAAAAATGCTTTGTATCTAGAAGAGTTATTTAAGTGCATATATGGATTTAATTAATTTGTGCTTTAAAGTGAGGTCGTTTTTGGCCTAACTTCCTCTTTCCTTCCCCTTATCCTCCACCACCCCCATCTTTTCAGTACGAGAATTTAATAATATTTTGCATGCTCCATATGGCTAATAAAGACTCTGTTTTGCTCATGTAAATAGAGTTACAGGAGACAAATCCTTTCTCTTGGTGGCTGAGTCTTACCTAAGTAGGAATTAACACATATTCATGGATATTTCTTCCTGACATTATGATATTCATGCACAAAATCTATCCCTGGGTGGTGGTTTGTTTAACTATCATCACCATACTCCATCTATTTCACTGAAATGCACAGTGAATATTCCTAATGCAACTCTCTACTCAAATTGTGGTAAAATTATATCAAGCACCTCTTTAGACCAAAATAACTCCATTACTTCGTTTATATTTTAAGTGGCAGAGGCTCCTGGAATTAGCATTCATCCTTCTGATGCAGATGCTCCCTGGAGAAAAATAGTCACACCCACCATAACGTGATTAATAAATAATGATCAGACCATTGAGGGACAGTGTAATTACTCATCATACTGATACTGTTTAGTTGCTTGTAAGCATTTTGTCAAAAAATGCATCCATATAATGTAACACAAAGTAAATTTTATTTTTTCAAAAATGTTTTATACCTAGTTAAATCTTAACTGCAGACTTAGTAACTTTGTAGACAAAAAAAAACACCCATAATTTAAAATATAGTTTGGATGTTCTCCTTGGCTCCTCATCAATCATTTTATTTTTACATAGTTATTGTCAAGATATATGGAGTCTGTAAGGCTCTTTTTTCACTCATGTTTGTATTTTCATGAAGTAAGTTCTACATACCTTTTTTCTGGGTTGTTGTTTGATGTTGTTTTATCTCATACTTTGCTTAATCATCCCCCTCTTGTGGGCCAGTTGTATTAAAACCGTTTACCTGGATATAAAAATGTCAGCTTCTCTTTATTCATTACTAATATCTCCATCTTCAAATTGTTTAAATAAGTAGTTTTCCCCATTTGATGAACATCTAAGTCACCTTTGGAGATTTGTAAAATAAAGAGATTATTTTGTCTCATGCTAAATTTACTGAATAGTATCTGTGGGGATGCTTGCTTGTGAATTTTGAGAAAGCTCTTCAGCTAATTTTGATGAAGAAAGAAGTCTGTGTTGACCATATGGAGCAGATACTATATACTCTGTGGATACAGCTAAAATAAGCTCCGTAACAACCATTATCTTCTTTAGCTAACGCTTATACACATACACATGCGCACATACAGTTTTTGTATAATTTTAACTTCAGTGGACATAGTCAGCTCTAGCATGATGTCACAACTGTTCTACGTAGTTCTGCCAGCTTCATGGGTTTATCTGCCTCGTATCTTCTCAACTAGAGAATAAACTAAATGATTGAAAACTTAAGTTTCTGTTTCCTCTGTATCCCCGGAGTACTCAGCACAGGGCTGAGTGCACAGTAGGGTCTCTGGTAATATTGTCTTCTCCATTCCTAGCCAGATGAAGCCAGCTCATCCATACTGTGAAGCAGATGCTAAAATACAGCTCCAGTCTCAGGTGTTTATCCAGGCTCACCCTGAGAGCTTAGCTCCTGTGATTCCTTTTGTTGGTTTCAGTGTTCTTAGAGATTTATTCATTTATTTGTTCATCCAAATATTCATTGAGTCCCCATGTGTCTATGCCAGATACTGAGGACATAGAGCCCATCCTATCCTATATATCCTGTCCCATCTGCCAGCAAGGATCTTATCATCTGGTGTTGCCTCTGGTTAAGAGTTCCCTTCCTCAGAGAAAGAAGTCAGGCAGCTAATCGGAGCCCTGTGTTTGGGTAGGAGGATACACTGCCCTAGCTGCCATGTTTTAGCTCACATTAAAATACGTGAAAGTTTTCAAACTCACAGCCAACATAATACTAAATGTTGAAAAGCTGAAAGCCTACCTGCTAAATTCTGGAACAAGACAAGTATGCCCACTCTCACCACTTCTATTCAACATATTATTGGAAGCCTTAGCCACAGCAATCAGAGAAGAAAAAGAAATAAAAAGTATCCAAATTAGAAGGGAAGAGGTAAAATTGTCATTATATGCAGTTGACATGATACTCTATATAGAAAAATGCAAAGACTCCGCACAAAAACTATTAGAACTGATAAAGGAATTCAGCAAGGTAGCAGGATACAAGATAAACACACAGAAATCTGTTGCATTTCTTTACACTAACAATGAAATATAAGAAAGAGAAAGTAAAAAAAAAATCCCATTTAAAATTATATTAAAAAAATTACCTAGGAATAAATCTAACCAAGGAGGTGAAAGACTTACATGCTGAGAACTATAAAACACTGATAAAGGAAATCAAAGATGATTCAAGGATATGGAAAGATATCCCATGCTCTTGGTTTGGAAGAATTAGTATAGTTAAAATGGCCATACTACCCAAATGAATCTACAGATTTAATGCGATCCCTATCAAATTACTCATGACATTTTTCACAGAACTAGAACAAATAATCCTAAAATTTATATGGAACCACAAAAGACCTAGAATTGCCAAAGCAATCATGAGGAAAAAGAACTAACTCAGTCATAATCCTTCCAGACTTCAGACTATACTACAAAGCTACAGTACTGGTATTGGCACAAAAACAGACATATAGATCAATGGAACAGAATAGAGAACCCAGAAACAAACCCACACACCTGCGGTCAATTAATCTTCAACAAGGGAGGCAAGAATATACATACAATGGAGATGAGACAGTCTCTTCAGCAAGTGGTGTTGGTAAAGCTGGACAGCTGCATGTAAATCAATGAAGTTAGAACACTCCCTCACACCATACACAAAAATAAACTCAAAAATGGCTTAAAGACTTAAATATAAGACATGACACCATAAAACTCCTAGAAGAGAACTTGGGCAAAACATTCTCTGACATAAATCCCAGCAATATTTTCTTAGGTCAGTCTCCCAAGGCAGAAGAAATACAAGCGGAAATAAACAAATAGGACCCAATTAAACTTATACGCTTTTGCACAGTAAAAGAAACTGTAAACAAAATGAAAACATAACCTATGGACTGCGATAAAACATTTGAAAATGATGCTACTGACAAGGGCTAAATTTCCAAAATATACAAATAGCTCATACAATGCAATATCAAAAAAACAAACAACCCAATCAAAAAATGGACAGAAGACCTAAATAGACATTTCTCCAAAGAAAACATACAGATGGTCAACAGGCACATAAAAAGATACTCAACACTGCTAATTATTAGAGAAATGCAAATCAAAACTACGATGAGGGTACCATCTCACATTGCTCAGAATGGCCATCATCAAAAAGCTCACAAATAATAAATGCTGGAGAGGGTGTGGAGAAAAGGGAAAACTGTTGGTGGGAATGTAAATTGGTGCAGCCAGTACAGAAAATAATATGGAGGTTGCTTAAAAACCTAGAAATAGAGTTACCATATGATCCAGCAATCCTGCTCCTGGGCATATATCCAGAAAAGAAGAAAACTCTAATTGGAAAAGATACATGCACCTCAAATTTCATTGCAGCACTATTTACAAGAGCCAAGACATGGAAGCTACCTAAATGTCCACTGACAGATGAATGGATAAAGAAGATGTGGTATGTATATAACAATGGAATATTACTCAGCCATAAAAAAGAGTGAAATAATGCCATTTGCAGCAACATGGATGAACCAAGAGATTATCATACTAAGTGAAGTAAGTGAGACAGAAGAAGACAAATATCATATATCACTTATATGTGGAATCTAAAGTAACGATAAAAATGAATTTATCTGCAAAACAGAGACTGAGTCACAGACATGAAGAACAAACTTATGGTTACCAAATGGGAGGAAGGGAGGAGGGATAAACTGAGAGTATGAGATTGACAGATACACACTACTATATATAAAATGGATAGACAGCAAGGATTTGCTGTATAGCACAGGGAACTATGTTCGATATCTTGTAATAACCTATAAAGGAAAATAATCGAAAAAGAATATATATATATTCTTTTTCGATTATTTTCCTTCAGATATATATACGTGTGTGTGTATATATATATATATATATATATATACACACACACACACATAAAATATCCAAACCACATTGCTGTACACCTAAAACTAACACCATATTGTAGACCAGCTATACTTCAATAGCAAATAAATAAATAAATAATATAGCTAAATTTTTTGGTGTGGGACATATATTGATTTATGTATTAATCTTATTCCTCCAGCTAGGCTGTAAGCTTCTTGAGGAAAAAAATGTTATTTGTGTCTGTCAGAATGCACTCACGAAACATATAATGTGTTGATTTATCAATTTCTGTAATGAAGAGATGGATTGGCTATGAAACTTAGCTCATATTCCTAAATGATTTGACTTGTCTTTCACTGCTTTGCACATCTCACTTCCTTCTCCACTTACCCTGATCTTCAGGGTTGACCAATTGGATCCTTTTCTTTCAACATCTTCCAGCCTTTTGACTCCTAGCAGACATCCAGTCTTGGATCTAAGACTGTTTTACTGCGTTACACCCTGGTGGCTGAGCCCTTTGGAGGAAAATAACTGGCACAATGATGGCGACAAAGACCCCAACAAACTCCTTATCTCTGTGTCCAGCTGGGCCTTAACTCTGGCACATACTTTTTGCTAGCTACTCTCATCCTCAAGTTCTTCCTCCTGTTTGAAAGGAAGTGACTCTTTGCCTCTTCCCTTTCCTCCTAAGGCCAATCCCTCCACCTGTGCCCTTGATCCGCTTCCCTCTTGCCTTTTCAGGCTCTTGTTCCATCAATTAATCAGTTTCTTTCTTGAATCATTAACCCCTCCCTCTCTACTGGCTGTTTCCTTTCAGAAAAAAATAAGACACAAATATCATCTATCCTAAAGAAAAACTGTTTTTCTTTCTTGCCATAGGATGATAGATTGGACATTTTGACTGAGGTAACCTGATAGATGTGAAATACTAGAATGAGCTATGAGACAGACCTAGAACTGGTTAGGTGACTGGCTTGCAACCAAGGTATAAAGATGGGATCAGGCAAAATGGTGAGATCTTCCATGGAGCTCACAAGAGTGCAAGTGCCAAGACAAACTGAGCCAATTGCATGGAGGAGTCCTGACTCCAACCCTTAGCCTGGAGCCTGGATCCTACAAGTTCAGTTTGGCCCAGCCAATTGGCAGCTGGTCTGAAGACCTCTGAAACAAGAAATAAAGCTCAGTAATTGGGGAAGGTTTGTCTTGTGGCGTTATTGCAGCAATAGCTGACTAATACAAGCTGGCACTTAAAAAGTGGAGAAACAAGAGTCAAAGGGTGACTCTTCTTACTTCCATGCCCAGAAGGTCCTATTTCTTCCACCCTTCTGGTTGTCAGGGGAAGAAGTTAATCTACCACAATGATGATTATCTTAATGCATTAAAGTCCTTTCTTTCTGATTTGCTTTCTTTGCTTTCACTTTTCTTCCTTTCTTCTTTCATTCTTTTCTTCTTTTATCTTCTTTTACTACTGAACCCTTACGTTTGGTTGGGCCCTAGGAATACAAAACAAATAAGATCCATCTTCTGGTTTAAATGAGGAAATGAACTGGAAACAGATAATTGATCCACATGTAAGTGGTATAAAGTTGTATATAGAAGGTGGTTTTATATAGAAGGTAGAAAAAAAGGGAGAGGTCAGCTCTGGGTATTGCTGCTAACAGTCACTGATCACTTGGGCCAGGCCCTGTGCTAGGGGCAGAGTTGAACAGTCCCTGCCCTTGCTCCCTTCCTTCCAACTTTTTGGAGTCTATGTCGTCACTTCTGTGATTGCACCGTGCTCTCCCTACTCTGGGTCCTCCGCATACATTATTCCCTGTTCGGGAAATCTCTTCCTCTTTATCTAGCTACCAACTTTGGATCTTTTCCCATGGGAGGTCTTCTCAACATCCAGGGGTGGGCTGGATTTCCCTTCTAGAGCAATCATAGCACTTGATAGGTCTCTCACTGTAATATGTGTCATATTTGAATTAAATGTCTGTTTTCCTTGCTAGCTAACTAGTCCAAATCAAATCTGTCTGGTTTACTGCCTTTTCTCTGGCAACTGGTTTACTATAGGATACATAGAAGGGACTCAATAAATATTCAGTGAACTGGATGGAATTGAATCACTAAAAGTCTGATATGTGTGGGACAGCAGGTGTGGGAACAGAAGAAGATTTGCAGGAATTACCCTAAAATGATCAATTAGTTCACTTCCTAGCCTCTCGACCAAACACTCAAATTGCTACCCAAATAACCAAATGCTACCCAAGTTGATCCTTGAAGTGGGCAAAAAAGAAAAAAAATAGAAATCCAGTTTGGGTCTCCAAGAAGCTCAGCAGCACTTGCCTTGCTGAGAACCCTTGAACAGCTAGAGAATTCCACTCCTGAGCAGCTGGCCTCGCTCATGGCTCGTGACGCAGGCAGTGCTTGGTGATAACATTTCCTGGAATTGATGCGTATCTGCTATGTGTGCGACTCAAGGGCCTTGTTTTATTCACGCAAATACAAACCCCCTGGCAGTGCAGCATAGCCTTTGAATCCTGCTTATCCTGGCAGGAGAGGCCGTGGGAGGCTGTGTGGGAGGCCACTGGCTCCACCAGCTTGGGTTGGGGCCTGGGGGTGCAGAATTGCAGCATGGGGCCCTGTCTGCTCAGGCACTGTCTTTTGTCTTATTGTTGAGAGGCTACTGCCTGTTCTCTGTGTGGTGAAATCACTCAGTTCCTTCTCCTCTTTTTATTGCTGCAAACAGTAAAAATATGAAAATTTTTACCTCCTAGAACCAGACGCCCTGTAGTATCTATGTGACAATTTGAAAAGATTGCTCAGAATGAAAAGGACTATTTTGTACACACGAAATCATCTCCACATGGAATCACACATAAAAATGGCAGGGTTTTCTTAAAACTAACTTCCCATCACCACCCAAAAACAGTAGCTTTACTGATACAAGGGGGGTAGCAAATGGCTGGAGCTAAGAATAGTCTTTACATTTTTAAATGGTTACCAAAAAGGTCAAAAGAAAAACAATATTTCTGGAAAGGGAAAATTAGATGTCATTGACATTTCAATGTCCATTAATAAAGTTTGATTGGAACAGAGCCCTGCCTATTTGTTAAGGGCTTGTCTGGAGCTGCTTTCCTGCTCCAAGAGCAGAGGTGAAGAGTTGGCACAGAGACTCGGTATGACTGGGAAAACCTAAAATATTTACTGTCTTGCTGTTTACAGAAAATGTTTGCTGACCCCTGCACCGGAGGTATATGGATTTGTTAACTGACCCATCCTAAAGTTACCAGAGACTTGCTCAAGGGCCTGTTTTGTGTTTCCAGTAGACTGAACTGAATTCCCTCTTTGAGAAAAGACGTGTGGGCACAGACAGCTCTGATTGCTCTTCAGCTGCCCTTCTCCACCCTCCATATTAGGGTGTGTGTGTGATAAGCGTAACCCAGAGAACAGAACTGCCCCAGCAGGAACCACATCATGGTTCAGCACAGAAGGTAGAACTAGTGCTCAGATCTGCTGCCTGCACGTCTAGTGAGGTCTTCTTCTTTTAACAGTGTCCTGGGTACTCAAGAAAACCCAAATAATTCTTTTTTCTTCTTCTTCTTCTTTAAAGGGACTCACACCTCTGGGAAGAATTATTAGGCAAAGACTCTTATCTGAATTATCTCAATGAAACTTTGATAGGTCTCGATGCCCTCCACTTCTTCTCACACAGAGTTACAAGTCTGGGAAGTCCATGGTGGTGTGACAAGAGGTCCCTGAAGCCACAGATTACACATGGCCTACCTTTCGGGGTATTGATATAGTACTTAAAGACCTATGGTAAAAATCCTGATTTTTAGACTTAAACAAGCATGTCTAGGTTACAGAGTAAAGACTCAGAATGTTTAAAGGTGGAGCACAGACTTTAAAGAACTTAACCTGCTTGTGGTGGCCATTTAGGTCAGGGGTCTACATCAGGTCCCTGGAGTAGGAAGGAGGGTGACAGGTACAAATGCATTCTGTCCTATGCTCAGAGGTCTTTGGGTGGAATTGTCAGAGAAGGACTAAAATACTATATTTCTGCAAGTCCTAAACGGGGTATTATTACAGTGGGATTCAGGGCAGTCAAATCGAACCTTCTGGTTTGCGGAGGAGGCAGGAAGGTGGAACAGAGAGGCCTTTGACCAGACATGGCCAACTTGATCAGTACTGACAGATGCATCATACCCTTTGTCAGGGATCCTCAGACATCCACGTGGATCTGTAGCCCAAGGGGTCCTTTGAGAATCTGCTAAAAGCTGTAGACTCTAAGAAACTGCACTATTAACTTGGGTGTAGAAGAATGATACCTTAACGTAATGTTTATCATAATCTTTGCTGCCGGAGGGGGGCGTATCTTAATCTCAACCAATTTAGGGTAATTCCCTGGGAGTGACTAAGGCCTCAGTAATATGGGGAAGGGTAAAAAGTGAGTCAATGTCTAGTGGGGCATATGGTCTGAATTGTTATCCTAGATGACATTGTCCTTGATTCCTTCTGGTCTTCAGTGGTTTTTCCAGCAGTTCACTCATAAGCTGTCAGTCACAAGCAGTCTCTCACTCCTTTCTGTCTTCTCCCTCTGTGCTAATCCTTTAAGGTATTTTGTTCCTCCCCTGATGCTTTGGGCCACTGGCCATTAGAATGTGGATGGAGCTGGCTACAGCCCTTCCCTACTTCCCTGTCAATCTTGGGGGCGTTAGGGATCATGCAACACACACCAAGCTTTTGCAGATAATTCCGTTGTGTCCATGGATCTCAGGTTAGTAACCTCTGCCCAAGTCTAAGTCTGAAAAAGGAGGTCTACTATTTTCAGGGTGAGTGGAGGTGAGGAAGAGAGAATGAGATGAACCAGGAGGTTCTCTACTGTTGTCGAATTCCTGGCAAGGGAAAGAAGGGAGAGAAGGAGTAGGCACCAGTGTGTAGAACATCACTGGCAGCAGGCGGCAGCTAACATCCAAACATAGCCACATGCCTACTGTACTGTGTAATTCTATGGCTCTTTTGGCAGTGCTTGCAGGCACGCTCTCTCTGAGTGCTATTGATTTCTTGGGGAAAAGAGATCAAAAACAAGTGTTATACTTGGTGTCATGTGTTTTCTGGGGGAGGTAAATAGATTAGCCAAATTGGACAGACAAGATCAGGGCAAAGAGAGAGGAGGCTCTCTGGCACTGTCTTCCCTGAAATGGGATCTCTTAAAATGATCCACAGGGGAAATAAAATGATTGGGCATGGCAGGGATTTGTCCTGAACTCAGATCGAGTGCACATTTTGTTTCCATCTCAGCTTCATGTCCTGAGACTCAAACCCCTCTGCTCTCCATTGGATTGCTGCTTGATATCAGCGATTCTGCTTACCTGTATCTTGACCGTTCCCATCCCCCAAGCTGCCAGGGCTGATTGTCCCTCTGTTTCTGGATATTGCTCTATAACAGAACTGTCCAATAAAACTTTCTGTGATGATGGAAATATTTGAACTCTGCTGTTAAATACAGTAGCCACTGGCCTCATGTGGCTTTTGAGCACTTGAAATATGGCCTAGCATGACTGTAGAACTGGATTTTTAATTTTAGTTAATTTAAATGGAAGTAGCCACATGTAGCTGTTTGCTATCATCTTGCACAGTGCAGTTGTAGATTTTGCAATACTGCTAGTGTGAATTAGTGGCATCCACACATACCACGTGGGATTGGGAGAAGTGGCATCCACACATACCACCTGGGATTGGGAGATTGTTAGAAATGTAATACCTTGGGCCTCACCCCAGATCTACTGAACAAGAATCTGCATTTTTAACAATATCTCCAGGCATTAGACTGCACATTAAAGTTTGAGAAGCAGTGCTTGAAATGACTGAGTCTCAGGAAAAGACTTGGTATCAATTGGGGTAAACTGGGTTATGCTGCAGTAACAAACAATCCCCAAATCCTAGTGGCTTAAAATAAACAAGTTTTACTTCTCACTAATGCTTCTTGTTTACTTCTTGTTTACTGTGGGCTCTGTTGTTCGTCATTCTCATTCCAGGTCCTAGGCTAATGGACCAGTACTCTCTGTATCATTTTTCATTGCTGTGGCAGAAGGGAAAACAGAGAGCTCACAGTAAATTTTGTCATTTCTACTCACATTTTATTGGGCAAAGCAAATCATATGACCACACCTAACTCTAAGGAGGCAAGGGGCAATCCTATGAACCATGTATCCAGAAGAGGGAGAAACAGAATATCTGGTGAACATACTTGGTGAACAGCACTAATGACTGCCACACACAACAAGCATAATCAGATCTTTTTTGTTTTGTTTTAACGACCAGTTTTAAGCATTACCATTTCAAGCCTGGACTTGCAATAGCTTTCTAATTGGTCTCTCTGCTGTCCTTCCTTCCTTTGCATCTCTACCACATTAATTCTCCTAAGGTATAGCTCTGAGTTATGTCATTTCTCCACTCAAAACCCTTCAATGACACCTCATTGTCCACCCAGCTAAGTAAATTCCCTTTAGAATGATGTAGTGGAAAGAATGCTACTAATTTATCTGTGTGACCTTGGATAGCATTGCTTAAATTCTCTGAATCTCAGTTTTCTTCTCATTTAACTTGGAGATAAAAATACCTACCTTCAAGGATGGCTATGAATCTTAAATTAAATAATGTGTGTAAAGTGCCTAGTGCATTAAACATTTAGCAAATAAGAGCATAATCATTATCATGAACTCTTAGGGTATACTAAGAGAAGCTCCCCTTCCATCCTTGCTCAATGGCTTACATTCTGAAGATTACTTGTTACAAAATGGCTGCTGGAGCTCCTAGCATCACATCCCCACTTCTGGCAGTAGGAGGGAAGAAGCAGGAAAGAATGAATGCTTCCTGAGAGTTCCATATAATGCATCTGCTTGCATAGCTATATCATAACATTTACCCAAAACATAGTGAAATGACCTATTGCAAGTCTCTTTCTCCTAGTACATTTGAATTCCTTAAGAGTAGGGACTGTGCCTTTGATTTTACAACTACTGGATCTAGAGTGAAACTCTGCATGTAGAAGGTTCTTATTAAACGTCGTTTTAACTGTACATCATTAGTCAAGCATTTAAAACTTGAATAGTAAGGTTGCCTTATGTGTGTATCCAGTGTCATAACTAAGCTGGAGACTTGCTGCTTCTCTAATGAACAGCAAGTTTCTCACCTCTGAGCCTTTGTGCATGTTATTTGAGTTTCTGATATGTACTTTTTTCTTCCTCTACCTTAACCTTTCAAATGTTTACTCATCACTCAAGGTAATTTAAAATGGCAACTCTGCAACTAATATTTTTCTAATTCCTAAACCTGAAAGCAACATCTCCATTCTTTGAACATCTGTAGTATTCAGAGAAGACTTCACACAAGAAGGTCATGATCTGGGATTTTCTCTGAAAAAATGACAGTCAGGGAATTCTACTAGGAAGGCAAAGTTGAGAGCATGAAACAGGGAGGACACTCCAGACAGATGAGGGAGGGATTATACATTTTTACATGGCTGAAGTGTGGGGAATATAGGGAAAGAAGGCAGAAACAAGGCCAGAGAGACAGGAAGGTGCTAGAAGAGGCTGACCTTGCAGGCCATGGTAGGGAGTTTGAATTTTATTCGGAGTCAATGGAGATGGCTTTAAGCAGGGAAGTGACATGATCATATTTATGACCTGGAAGAACCAGTTTATTGAGGATGAGGGTATGATATGAAAATAGATATTTAACAATTGACATCCAATTCTCTCTGTTAAGTCAGTTAGCATTCTCTGTGTTTTCTGATCATGTTTTCATTTCTCCAGTGTTTCTCCTTTACTTGTGTAATTTATTTATTTCAGCTACCTACCTATTGCTGGAAGATGTGTGCATTTTCAGCCCTTTTCTTAAGCCTGCATTCCAAGCTTCATCTCATAGCTTCAGTCATCTATCAATTAGAAATTACATTTGGGTTTTTATAAAAAGTCCCTTCTCTCAATAGTGGCTTCAACAAGATACAAGCTTAATTCTCTCATGTAAAAGAAGTCTGGAGATAGGTTTCACAGTTTTATCAGGGACTAAGACTTACATTTGTTTTCCCTTCCATCCTTGCTCAACGGCTTACGTTCTGAAGATTACTTGTTACAAAATGGCTGCTGGAGCTCCTAGCATCACATCCCCACTTCTGGCAGTAGGAGGGAAGAAGCAGGAAAGAATTAATGCTTCCTGAGAGTTCCATATAATGCATCTGCTTGTAATTATTGTTAAACAGTCACAGGGCTACAAGGGAGGTGAAAAATGTAGACTTTTATTCTAAGTGGCAGTGTGCCCAGCTACAAATTAATTTTTTTAACTAAGAAGGAAGCAGAGACTTGTGGAAGTAGGAAACTGGCAGCTTCTGATATAGTATGTTACTCCAGGCTTCATTGTAATACATATAGTTTTTGGAAGACTTTATACTTCCACTAATGTATACTTGCCAAAAATTCCATCCTACCAAATCCTAGTGGTGTCTGTTTGTCTTGTTGCATTTAAATGTCAATTTCAGCTTATGTATTACTTACACTCTATGCCTTGATGCATGCACATCTGCTCATCCTGCCTATGATAATTCTTAGTCAGAATCCATCTTAACCTTCAGTCCTTCATTGCAACAAGGGAAAGAATAACCAAGAGGTCCTGTGCAAAGTGACTGCAGACACCCCAGATGTATTTAACCAGACATGTCTCAGTCAGTGCCCATCTAAATGAGAAATACATTATTTTCTTTGCCCAAATTTACTTGTTCCAAATGTGCTCTGTTTTGATGGTTTGTTGTCAACTTTGCATCCCTATGACCCCTTCTCGTGTTTTCTCTGTGTTGCAGAAGCGAAGTCAGGAACTACATTTATCCATGTCCCCGTTCCTATATTGCTCCGGTTTAGAATTTGCTAATGAAAGGAATTTATATAAGATTTCCAGGCAGAAGAGTGGGAGAAACCAGTGTTCTCTGGAGGCCATTGCAGACCCAGAGGAGCTTCCTGGGGAGCTTTGTGCCCTACCTACTTTAAAGCCTCAAGCTCAGCTCCAGCTGCTGACCAAGCAGCCCTTGGGTAGCACTTTCCTGATTGTACTGGCAGCTCCCTATGCCTCTGTTCCCCTGGATCTTCCAATGGCTGAGTGGAATTAATTCTCTAATTCCTATATTAAATGCTTTATATTGAAATAATAGAGCAGCTTCTCTTTTCCTAAATGAGACCTGATTGATGTATCCCCTCTCCTCTGAGTTATTTGGTTACAAAAATTTCGAAGGCTCTTTTCTTGGAATACTATTTATATAGTCCAGCAGGTATATTCATTTACATCGCAAAGGTCCTTTGAAACTATATAGATAAGAATATATAAGATAATAATAAGATATCTCATATGATTATATATTACAATTTATAATTTATTACATCTTATAAATGTGTTTCTCTCACCCCCTCGAAGGTTTGATTTCCCAGAGTACTAGAGAGTACCTAATACCTATTACTTTAATAACATTATGACAAGAAGGTCTTCCATTTTGCTCTGTAGAAAGGCATTAGGAACCAGTAATGAGTTGGGTGGGCGGTGTAGCAGGAGTAGTGATGGAGTCAAAAAGTGAAGGGGTTGCTCCAAGCCTGGTGGGACTCCAACCTGAATTCGCAGCTCTGCACACCTACTTCAGTGTAGAGCTCAGCTTCCATTGGTTGGCATATGAGTGATCCACCCAAGATTTCATTTGACAGAAATTATTTCACTGCTTAAAAATAAACTTGAAAACTACTACTTTAAAACCTGAGATTTGAGAAGTGTATTAGAAGTCTCAGGTCTTTCACTTAGTAGCCATGTGACCTTGGGCAGGTCATGAGAACTCTCTGAGTTCACCTTCCTCAGTGGCACAATAATACCAATGTCAAAGCATTGCTGAGAGGATGAAGAGAAATAATGCCCGCCAATGTGAAGGGCTATACCAGTCAAGGGTCATGCTCTCCAATGCCTGTAGGGGCTAGGCTGGGGACATAAATGAATGAAATAGGCCAGCATGAATGGGAAAGCATATGTCCCAATGAAAAGGGGCATCCTCAGCTTACTGTTTTGGTTAACATTTGGGAATGTGGTCAGATCTTTCCATTTTTGAAGAAAATCTGGAAATATGATTTTTTCAAGGGGAATCTCAGGATTTTAAAACGTTGATACTAATTTAACTTTTAAAAGACCAATCAGAGCACATTTGCTCATTTGTGGCTTTTTTGTATGCTCTTTAAGTTACACAGATATCAATTATTATTGTTATTTAAAAATTTTTTTATTTTATATTGGAGTATAGTTAATTAACAATGCTGTGTTACTTTCAGATGTACAGCAGTGATTCAGTTATGCATATACATGTATCTATTCTTTTTTTTTAGATGAAGAAGGTTAGTAGCGTTAATAAAGTGTGACATATATGAAATGTATTGATACATAAGACTGTAAACCATGTTTTAGCATCAACTGCTGATCCTCACCTGATTAAATTATTATATTGGGGCTGCAAAATAATAATTTTTCTGATTATCACATTCATTATATATTTATTATCTTGCATTCTTCTCCATGTATCTATTCTTTTTCAAATTATTTTCCCATTTAGGTTATTATAGAATATTGAGCAGAGTTCCCTGTGCTATACAGTAAGTCCTTGTTGGTTATCTGTTTTAAATATAGCAGTGTGTACATGTCAATCCCAAACTCTCAATGGGCCTTGGAAGCTGTTGTTCTGTAGCCTTTCCTGTGAGCCTGCCTGTCTCCTTGCTTCTGGTAACATACCCTCCCCCTTGACCCAGTCTGGCTGATTGTAGTTTCCCATCTAAGGGGTGGGTATTTGACTGGGGTCAGGCTAATCAGGTTCTTTCTAGGGATCAATATGTGGACTCCATGGGAATTAGGCTATCCTTTCTCACTTGTGTGAGATCACCTTTCTCACTTGTGTATCACACAAGATACACTTGTGTGTATCCTTTCTCACTCAACTGGTCTGACTTAGGCCTAGAGATGCCAATGGCCATATTTCTTAGTCACTTGGTAAAAATCCAGCTATGGGAAAGAATGAGGCCAAACAGCAGAGGTAAAAGAGACCAAGAGTCTTGGCAACACCGAGTCAGGGAGAACTTCATTTTTTCAGCTCTTGTTTAATCCTGAGAGTTAATAAATTCCCTTTTGGTTTGCTTATGATAATTTGAACTGAACTTTTCTCTGTAATGTCCAGCCAAAAGACTATATACCACTATTAGTAATAGTATTAGTAGAGGTAAAATTTCATTATCCATCAATTACTTTAAACACAAGCCAAAAGTAAAATTTTGGATTTTAAAGAACTATCCTTGAACTAAAATTTAGTTTTGAAGAGTTTAAGAACTGTAGTAAGAGACTTGGTATTTGGGATAGTGCAAAGGATAAGCACAAAATGAGACTTTCTATTCTCATGGGCCGTGGTGTGCACTGGCTCTTCATATATTCTCTGCAGTCGTTCAGCTCTTCATAGAATCTTCCTTCTTAGGGAAGTTTCCTGGTACCATTGTGTGAATGTTTCAATAGATTTTTATTCTCCCAGGGCAGAAACCAAGAGCACCGGTCTGGAAGAAAAGATTCAGGCACCAATATTATCTGTCTGGGATAAGTACCAATTTGATAAGAAAATGAAAAATAATGCCTCAGACAGAGCACTTTCCTAGATATGTGTGATGTGCATAACTAAATAGGTGGGTTTGTCTTTTGCTAAATATAACTTAATGGCACTTAAAACCAGGCTATGAAGGGAAGAATTAGAAGGCACAGAATAATATATAGGATTCACACATGAGATAATTTAAAGGCAAAACATAATCAAAAGTTGAAATGTCTCACTTAGTATAATAGGAGTTTGTAAAGCCTGGAAGTTTAGAGAATTGATACTGGTGATAGGAAAAATTATATATTAACTTGATGACACTTCATAAAGATGTAGTGATTTCTGAATGGGTACTGTTAGTTTTATTTTAAATACTGTCTAAGTGAGCAGAGAAAAACTTCCCCAGAGATAGGCAAGCAACCTGCTGGGAGCACAGTTAGGCAAATGTTCCTCAGAGCTGGCAGAAAGCCCGGCAGTGTGTTTCTAAGCATCATTTAAGGTACCTCAAACTCCTTCTTCATTCAAGCCCATGGTTTTTTGAAATGAGCCTTTACTGGGGAGGAAATCTTAGATGTCAAAACAGAGTTGAATCAGTGAATTCTGTGGGCACTTGGGTTAAAAAAAAAAAAAACCTCTTTTGATACTGCTCCCTAATTGGGATTGTTTTTGTGAATTTAATCACATTAATCCATGTCTCAGTTAATTATGCAATAACATTTACATGCCTGGAGGCAAATTTACAATTTTTGCTCAGACTTTTTCTGAAAATGTGTTGTTACACTTTGAGAAACAGTGCCAAGATACTAAATATAAATTGAATTTTGAGGAGGTTAGAATTTCTGATCTGGCTCTACTACATGTTATAATATGAGGGGGTGGTCCCTGCCATTGTACTCATCCATGACACTAGGCTGAATTTTCTACTGAAGTTTCACATTTTATCTGTTGACTTGACTTCTGAAAAAGTTCCTTTACTCTTGTCTGTGAGATAAAGATCTAAACATTTCAACCTATCATTAAATATGCTAGCTTCACCATTCAAGACTATGCCTCATGCTGGGCCAGAGTGATCCTCTCAATGCTGATGATAAATGCTTGTTGGAGGTGTGAAGTCTGAACTATGAGGCCAAGTATGATCTTCACTTCACTGAGCTACAGTGTGGCCAGGTGGAAAGTTAAGGTGTGTTTCAGTTTCCAAGTCTTTCCTTCAGAGTCTTGAGATTATAGAAGCCTACTGATTGCACAGGGGTAGATATAAACTATGCCTAAATATTCCCAAAAGTTTGTTGGTGATGCTATTAATTTTGTCTGCTATTAATTAAAATTCCACAAGTATCTATGCTAATGTATTTTGATTGATCATAACTAAGTATCTATGCTAATGTATTTTGATTGATCATAACTTTGAGAATCAGAGGATTATTGAATCCGGGAAGAGTGAATCTTTAACTCATTTAGCTTTCCATTCAAGGCCTAAATCTCTTCTACCATGTCTTTCATGCATTCACTCAGCTGGAAAATTCTTATTAAATGCTATGCTGAGCCAGAGATTGCGCTAGGTTTTTGTGAAAGACTCAGAGACAGGTGAAATGTGCTCTGTCCTTGGGGGGTTATAATCTCATGGCAATTGTGCTACATGTTTGTAAATATACTAGCTGATAGACAGGGATAGGTGGCTTAATAGAACCAGAGATGGAATGATAGAGGAGTTTCAGGTAGAAGAGATTTGGCTGATGGAATAATGATAAAGTATTAGAGGAAGTGGGTTTTCAGCTGAGGCATAAAGAAGTATAGTTAGGTTTGAACCTGTAGGGATGGGAGAGAAGGACATTCCAGTTGGAAGGATAATTTGAGAAAATTAGGGGATTTTATAAAGGGGACATGGAGAAGTTAGGTGTGGCTAGAACATAGGATATGATTAGCGGGTTAACTGGTTGGAAGCATGGTTAGAAGGATGCATAAGAAGTGGATTTTTGCCAGGTCACTGATTCTTTTGAAAGGCAGCCAAAATATGTTGTATGCTATCCTGCAGGAACTGTGGAGGCACTGGCAGTTTTCAAGCAAAGAAATGAATTGATCAAACTGAACTATAGGAAGATGACTGTGGGTGCTGAATATCAGGTGGATTAGGGAACAAAGAGACTAGAGTCAGGGAAATGAGCTGGGGACCATTACATGGTTCAGATAAAAAGTTATTAGAGCTCTAACTAGAGAAGTAGCTGGAGTAACCATGAAAAGTGGATAGGGGTCAAACCTGTGGGATTTCATGACTGACTATTTGTGGAGGGCAAGGGAAAGAAAGAAGTAGAAGTTACCTTAGCAGTTTTTATCCAAGTATCTGGAAAAGCGGTGATGCTGAGGAGGAAGAACAGATCTGGTGGAGGTAACAGTGGTAATTAGGATGAGTATGCATAAGAAGCTGGCAGCTTATCGAGTTGGCAATGTCCAGAAAACAATGGAAAGTGTGACAGTGAAAGTAGGAAGAAGCATTAGCACTATAAACAGAGCCTTGGGAGTACAAATGACATTTGAGGACATGAAATTGTAGGAGGTCACCCAAGGAGAGTGTAGAGAGGAGGAAAAGAGGGACAAATTCAGAGATTTACTTTGGAGAATTCATACATTAAGGGATGGGGAGTTCCACAGAGTGAGTATGAACTAGAAAAGGAACAATAACAGAGGAAGGAAGATAATCAGGGAAAACAAATGAAGTGAGAGTGTCTTAGACCCAGGGATGTGCTCAATATGAAATATCCCAAGAAGATCAATGAGGGTAAAGCTTGAGAGAAAGCCAGTATATCTCTTAGATGAAGTAGCTAGATGATCACTTAAGAGAACCCTTTTTGGAGAGCATTGTTGCCATAAATCAGCTTGTAAAGGCCTTAAAAAGAGTTGAAACATCTGTTCAAGATGGGGCAACGAGTTCATGCTGTGTAAATACTTTTTTTTTTCAAGCACACAATAATAGATTTATAAAAGTAAAAACGTTACAAAAGACTTAGTGGGAGATTCTAAATTCAAGGCCAATAAAAATACACAGTGTTGGTGACAGCTGTATCGCAAACCTACTGGGCTTTCTGATTTGAAGCCGGGAGTGGATCTTAGTTTCTGCAAATGTGCTCCTTGTGAGGTGGGGGAGCACAGCCATGCCACTGAGTGAGGCTGCACAGTCTCTACCTCTTGGGAAAGGAGACTGTAATAAAAAAAGTGCCTCATGATGTGTAATTGGTCATTGGCTTTAGAAAGCTGTGGGCTGTGGGGTGGGGAGGAGTTTGGGAAGTGGAAGTGGGAGCAGAGGTTCAGAGGGACAAAAACACAGTCTCATGACTAGGAACTAGGTTCCAGTTACCAGGTGGCTTTGCACCTGTATCTGTGCATTCCCATTATAATGGAGCAGGCTTGGATCTGACCGGTGGAGATAACTACAAAACTTCTATAAAGGAAAGGTGTGAGTGTGAAAAGCTGAAACAAGCACACACACAAAGATAGCATTTAAATTTAAAAAAAAAATCTGTCTACTCCAAGCAAGCTTATAAACAAAATTTTAAAAACATGAAAAATTAATGCTAAAAAGGATAATGAACAAAATTTTTAAAAATCAGAACATGAATTCACTCCAAATGAAATTGTTTAGATACCAGTCTGGCAAAAACTTTTGTGTGTGTTTAAGGCATCAAAGCAAAAAACAAATACGTACCTTCTATTAAAACTGAAGTATTACAGATAAGATGAGCCAAAGAACCCAATACAAAAAAACTGTACCATATGATTCCTGTTTTTAAAGTTTAAAAACTGACAAAACTGATGTGGTTTTAGAGGTCAGGATAAGTATAGTGTAATTTTGTAGGATGAGGAAGAGAGAGGGTACAAGGGGACATTTGAGAGAACTTTGGGATAATAATAATATTTTATATGTTGACTAGGTTGTGATAATTCATTAACTTATATATACTTAGGATTTATGTACTTTACTGTATGTATATTATAATATGAAGAGTTTATTTAAAAAATGGGGAAAGAAATAAAGAAAGCTAGGCTAAGAACAAGTGGCTTTATAAATAACCCTTGGGGATTAAAAGTATAGCTATTGAAACTAAGAAGTAGAAAATTACGTGTGGTTTTGTGGGCTCCATAAATAATACCCCTCTTTATACCACATTTTTGAAACAAATTGAGAGGTAGATTCAGGAGCCAGATAGAGAGTAAAAGTGAGCTTTATTAAAAGGAAGAAGCCAGACCCAAAAAAAAGCCACATGTTGTATGATTCCATTTATACAAAACGACCAGAATAGACAAATCCACATTGATGGAAAGTAGATTAGTTGTTTCCTGGAGCTGGGAATTGGGTAGGGGTTGTGACTGCTAACGGGTACAAGGTTCGTTTTTGTCATGATGAAAATGTTCTGGAAGTAAACGGTACGGTTCCACAACTTTGTGGGTATATTGAAAATAAATAAAACACACTTTAAAGGGATGAATATTATGGTATGTGAATTACATCTCAATTTTAAAAAAAGTAAAAAGTGAGTTTTATCACTGCTACAAAAGCTGGGTTGGAGGACAAGGCCACACTATGCAACCAAGTGCCAACCAGGTTTGGTGATGTTTCCTGCTTGCCCTGCCTCTTATCCCCACACCACAGTCTGGATCCCACCCATGGAAAATTTGGGGGTGGCACTGCACCCAGAATTGCTCACACCAGTTCAGAATGCAGAAGGAGAAAGACTGAACTCCTAGGCTGACAGCCTTTATGATGGATTGGCTCCATACAATCAAAGGATGTGAAGTAATGGCTGTCACTGAGCAGTCAGGTAGAAGGAGTATGGAAGGGGTGGAGCAGGAAGAAGGAATGTCCCTCCATCTAGATCCTCAGGAGTGGGGAATAATAAGGCTTACTCCCTAACAAAATTGTCTCTGGACCGGACACGACGGGAGAATTCGTGAAGTAAAGATAGTACTGAGGAATTTGCTCTGGGTTCAACACTGTTTTCTCATTGTAGGGAAACTGCAAAATATCCGAGAGAAAGGAAAATCTTAAAGTCATGACAGAAAAGACAGTACCTACAAAGAATCAGCAATTAGACGCAATTAGACTCACAATAGACTTTTCAGTCAGCAAAAACAGAGGCCAGAAAACTTTTAAGTACAGTTGCAATCAAGAATAATAACCCAGCTGAATTATTATTCAAGAAAGGAGGCAAATGAATATATTTTAGGTATATAAAATTATAAGAGTTTATTAAACCAAGATTGTCAATGTAAGAATTATTAAAGATATTCTATAGAAGGTAGAAAAGTGAATGCAGAGGGAAGCCCTGGGATACAAGTACGATGGACGGCACTGAAATTAATAAAGTACAATGGAAAATTTCATTGAGAAACAAAATTTTAAAAAACCAATTTCATGTTTTTCTTAAAACTAAGTGGGAGTGGGGATGCATTTGATGGATATAGAGTGTGAAATCCTTGTTGTGTCTAAGAGGGAGATAAAATACTATAATCTTTAGAGTATTAGAA
The DNA here is from genome assembly GCF_949774975.1 of Lagenorhynchus albirostris. Lineage (NCBI taxonomy): Eukaryota > Metazoa > Chordata > Mammalia > Artiodactyla > Delphinidae > Lagenorhynchus > Lagenorhynchus albirostris. The sequence continues at coordinate 103,120,611 of NC_083098.1, read as the reverse complement.
TAATGTATAGCTAATTATGTATGCTAAACAGTTAACTAAAACCATGGAAATAAAGTCTCCATGTGGATAAAAAGGGCTCTTAAAAATCATAATCCACCTCATGGAGACAAGAAAAGAAGAAAATGTGAAGGAGCAAAGAGAAAAAAAAAAGCTGGCAAACTCTAAACCCAAAGTAAGATGCAGAAATAATTCCATGTATATCAGGTATTACAATATGCCTAAGTAGATTAAGGCTTCAGAAGACTGAGATTATTAGATGGATATAAAAGCAAAACAAAATTCAGCCATATGCTGCTGATGAAGGACACCACAAAAACAAAATCACACAGAGAGGTTAAAAACAAAGAGCTGGGAAAATAAACAATTAGTGTAACAATATTAATATGACACAAAATAGGTTTAAAGCATTAGTAGAAAAAGAGGACAATTGGGTGAAGAACAGTCCTCTGAGAAGATGTAACAATCATAATCCATTTGCACCTAACAGTGTATTCTTGGAAAACATAAAGTAAAAATGGACAAAAATATAAGGAGAGATGGTCAAATCAACAATTTTAGTGAGAGATTCAATCCCTGTCAGATACTTACAGAACAAGCTGAAGAAACAGTAAGAACAGAGAAAATTTAAGCAGCACAATTAAGATGCTAACTCTAATAGATAGCATACAACTCTGAGTTGAACAAAAGGGGAATACTAGATGCCTTTCAAGTACACACGTAGCATTTACACAATGATCACATTAGGACACAGAAGAAGTCTCAATAAATTTCAAAGAATCAGTGTAATAAATTCCATGTTCTCTAACAAGAAGGCAATTAAATTTGAAATCAATAAGAAAATATTAAAAAATGATGGCAATATGTTTCAAAAATAAAACTATACTTGAAAATAATTAAGAGTTAAAGAGTAAAACCCAATGAGAATGACTAAATATTGGAAGTTTACACCAACAATAGTACCTTAAGTGCCTTTCTTCACCAATAAATGATTGAACATAGATGAATTGTTTGGTTCAGTAAGCTTATATCTATATCTACTTAAAGATCATAGGAAAAAGAAACAAAAGACAAAAAGTTAAACAGAAAATAAAGGGACTATACAAAGAACCAAGAAAATCTAAACATTGTTCTTTGATTAAAAAAACATAATAATAGGTAAGTCCTTTGCAAAACTGATAAGAATAGAAAGGTGTGAAGGAATAAAAAAGAATATGCATACAATAGGGGTATAAAAACATCAGAAAAATACTATAAACATACTTATGCTATAAAAATAAATTTCAACAGATAAACAATTTTCTAGAAAAATTTGTTTAAAATAACCAATTTGAGTCAGAAAGCTAGAGAACCTAAATAAAAGAGTAATCATAAAGAAGCTGAGACAGTATTTAAAATTCTCCCTCTCTCTCCCTATAAACCCTGACTCCCATCACCCCCACCACACAAGGATTAAAGTCATTTGGCTTCTGGCCCAGATGGTTTTAACAAGTAAGTTTTACCAGTCCTTTGAGGAACAGAAGATCTTAATTTTTTTCTTTTATTTCAGAAGATCCTCATTTTATAAAACTGTTTCTAAGAATTAAAATAGAGGGAAAGCTGCTCAGGTTATTTTGTGACAATATTCTATTGTTGATATTCAAACTAGACCAAGAAAGTGAAAATAAAATTACAAATCAATTTCAGTTAGGAATACAAATGCAGAAATCCTAAATAAAATATAAGCAAATCGAACTCAGCATATGTGTGGGCTACATATATACTCTCAGGTATAAGTAGAGGTTATTCCAGCAATGTAAGGATAGCCCTATATGAGAAAATTGAATCATGTAATTCATTATATTAACAGATTAAAAGGTAATACCATATGATTATATCAACAGATGGAGGAAAAAGTTGATAAAATTCAATACCCAGACATATTATATATTTTTAAAAATTCTCAGCCAATTGGAAATAAAAGGAAACTTCATCAAATTATTTTTTTTAAATTTATACCAAACTTATTAATGAATTATAATACTTTGTAAATATTCTTAGTAGTGTCAGGAAAAATTGGAGAAGGCAACTTAAACATTTCTATTATCATTATATTAGAAAACATATCCAATGCAACAAATCAAATGTAGAGAGAGATTAGGGTTTGAAAGGAGGAGAACAAATGTTTTTAATTGCAGACAATGATTGTCTCCATAGAACAATCCAATAGAATCTTGAAACAGTTAGAAAGACTAGAGCTCAACAAGCTTATAAGTTATGAGATCAATGTACAAATTTTTTTTTTTTTTTTTTTTTTTTTTTGCGGTACACGGGCCTCTCACTGTTGTGGCCTCTCCCGTTGCGGAGCACAGGCTCCGGACACACAGGCTCAGCGGCCATGGCTCACGGGCCTAGCCGCTCCGCGGCATGTGGGATCTTCCCGGACCGGGGCACGAACCCGTGTCCCCTGCATCGGCAGGCGGACTCTCAACCACTGCGCCACCAGGGAAGACCTACAAATGTTAATAGCCATCTTAAACACCAGAAGTAGCAAAGAGGAATATATAACAACATAACACTGTAAGGTATTAAGGGATAAATTTAACATAAGATATTTAATGTCTTTATGGAGAAAATTATGAAATATTTTTGAAAGTCAAAATGACATGAATCCATTGAGAGATATAGTATATGTCCATGGATAGAAAGATTATATCATAAAGATCTCAGTCCTCCAAAGTTATTCTAGATATTCAGTGAAATTTTAACTAAAACTCTAATTTTTCATGGATTTTGAAATGCTTGTCCTAAAAATCACATGGAAGAAGAAGAGGACAGAATCAAGTTTTAGGAAAAAAAGATGATAAATTGCCTTACCATAGAATAAGAATTATTAAATTACTAAAATATCAAGAATTATTATTTAAAACCATAGTAATTAAGACATTTGGCATTGGGTAAGGGTTAGACAAATGGACCAATGCAACAAAAGAGGTCCATGATTTTGTGGAAACTTTTTATATGACACAAATGGCATTAAAAACTATTTGCCAAAAAAATCATATGGCAGAAAGCTATTTGGAAAAAAATAATTAAAATCAAATTCCTACCACACACCTTACAGAAAATGGCTAAAGAGAGAAATGTGACAAGCAAATGTTTAAATATTCAGAGGAAAATAAAGGAGAAAATCTTTATGACCTTGGGTTTGGAAAAGATTTTATAAAATCAAAAACAAAAAACACAAACTCTATAGAAAAAGAGAAACAAATTTTGAGTATATTGAAGTGAAAAATTTTCAACTATAAGATAGCATAAATTTAAAAGGCAAGTCACAGATTAGGTGAAGATGTTTACAACCCATGTAAATTTCAAAGGTTTAACTTCCAGAATCTCAATGGGAGAAAATATTTGCAAACAAAGCAACTGACAAAGGATTAATCTCCAAAATATACAAGCAGCTCATGAATCTCAATAACAAAAAAACAAACAACCCAATCAAAAAATGGGCGGAAGACCTAAATAGACATTTTTCCAAAGAAGACATACAGATGGCCAACAAACACATGAAAGGATGCTCAACATCACTAATCATCAGAGAAATGCAAATCAAAACTACAATAAGGTATCACCTCACACCGGTTAGAATGGCCATCATCAGAAAATCTACAAACAATAAATGCTAGAGAAGGCGTGGAGAAAAGGGAACACTCTTGCACTGTTGGTGGGAATGTAAATTGATACAGCCACTATGGAGAACAGTATGGAGGTTCCTTAAAAAACTACAAATAGAACTACCATATGACCCAGCAATCCCACTACTGGGCATATACCCAGAGAAAACCATAATTCAAAAAGACACATGCACCCCAATGTTCACAGCAGCACTATTTACAATAGCCAGGACATGGAAGCAACCTAAATGTCCATCAACAAAGGAATGGATAAAGAAGATGTGGTACATATATGCAATGGAATATTACTCAGCCAGAAAAAGGAATGAAATTGGGTCACTTTTAGAGGTGTGGATGGACCTAGAGAGTGTCATACAGAGTGAAGTAAGTCAGAAAGAGAAAAACAGGTATCATATTTTAACGCATATATGTGGAATCTAGAAAAATGGTATAGATGATCTTATTTGCAAAGCTAAAATAGAGACATGGAAGTAGAGAACAAATGTATGGATACCAAGGGGGAAAGGTGGGGGGTGGGAGGAATTGGGAGATTGGGATTGACACATATACACTATTGATACTATGTATAAAATATATAACTAATGAGAACTTGTATAGCACAGGGAACTCTACTTAATGCACTGTGGTGACCTAAATGGGAAGGAAATCCAAAAAAGAGGGGATACATGTGTATGTATAGCTGAGTCATTTTTCTGTACAGTAGAAACTTAGTACAAATTCGTAAAGCAACTATACTCCAATAAAAATTAATTAAAAAAGAAAAAGAACTCCTACATATTAGTAAGAAAAGACAAACACTTCAATAGGATAATGGATAAAAACAACACACAGGCAATCAGCAGAAGAGGAAATGTGAGTGGCCAACAGACATAAGGAAAACGTAAAATAAAACAATGAGATACCTTTTGCACACCTGTCAGATTGAAAGAACAAAATTAAAGTTGGCTAACTCCAAAGTCTGAGGATGATGTAGAGACTTGGCAAATCACATGTCCCTGCTGGGGAGAGTACTACTGGTTCAATCAATTTAGAGAGTAATTCGGCAGTATTTGGTCAGTTTGAAATGTGGCTCAATTTTGGTCAGGTCCTCCAGAAGCTGACCCTGAGATGAGGTTTGTGTACAAGTGATTAAGAAAGTGCTCTCAGAGAAAACTAGTAAGGGAGTGGGCAAGCAGGACGTGGAAGGAGAGGAAGAGAAGTAATGGTAAAATGTCAGGCAGAGTCCCACAGAGCTGGCCTCCCCCTGCCCCGAGGGGAGCTCTGGAATGAAAGTTACTCTGAAGAATTGTTCTCAGAGGAAGCAGGGGGAGTTGGTCTTTCCCTCTTTTCTTTAGTCCAGCCTCAAGGGCAGATGAGATGGGGAAATGAATGCTTGATAGTTCAAGGTCAGGTTCAGATGCTCCATGTCAGATTTCACGCCTAAGACCTGGGGTGAGGGGAGAACACAATAAATGGGGGAAAAGATTTGGGTTGGATACCAACAGTGGTAATGCATGTCCATACCACAGTCCAGGAATTCTACTTTCTCCTTGCTAATTGTACACCAGGATACACATACAGGAACATTCATAGAAAACATTCATAGCAAAACACCAGAAGTAATCTGAATGAACAGGATAATAGTTAATTAAATTGCGATGTGTAAATACTAGAAATACTTTATAACAGTTAAAACAAATGAATGAGACTATATGTTTCTTTATAGACACAGTTCAAACACACAAAGTAGTATAGTTAAAAAAGCAACCTGCAAGCTCTGAAAAATATAGTACGACATCATTTATATAAAGTTTGGAAAACCTACAAAATTCTGTATTTTAGGGATGCATACATAGGCAATAGTAGTATAAGACACACAAAGGAAAAATAAATGCAAAATCAAGATAATGATTACCACTGGGGAGGCAGGAGGTAGTGTGGGCAACTGTACAGAGGGAGTGTTAACACCTGTAATGTTTGGTTCTGTCTAAAAATCTGAAGCATAACTTGATTAAACTCAGGTGGTGAGTACATGGTGATTCTTAACTGACTTAGATGGGGAGGAGGTATATTGCTTTTCAGAAGGTTGGAACAATGATAGCTTAAGAAAGTGATTTGATTGAATAAAGAATATTATTATTATTTTTTAGAATCAGGACGCAATCTATTGGAAAATGAGACATTGAAAATGTAATAGAATAAGGATAATTGATGAGTTTGTTTTAAATATTTCCATATCCTTTATGTCTTCACTTGAATACTTTCTACTCACTCTTTAAGATTTGTCTCAGCTGTCATCTTCTCCAGAAAGACTTCTTTGCCATTTCCAGAATGAGGTATTCCCTCAGATGTGCCCCTCTAAGAACCTGTACAGACTACTTCACTGTTGCAGTATTTTATAATTGTATGCTACACACGTGACTTTATTTGAGGATAATGACTATTTTTAATTACTTTTGTATTTTCAGTGCCAAGCATGGCGCCTGGCACATATAGGCATTGAATACCCATTTAACTTAATAAATTAAAAATTAATTTTGTTTGAGTAGCTGCCATTTGTGAGGTGGGAACTTAATTTAAATATTGGCTGACTTTCAGATAAGTGGATAGTTAGGAAACAGGGCATCTAGATGGAAATCTTTATCAGGCTTTTTGAGATGTTCAGTTTGGAGCTGTGAGAGAAGGTGAAGGCATAGGAGACTTGGAAGTCAAGGAGGCAAGAAACAGAATTTCAATATGAGAAGAAATAATTATTAATAATAAAAATAGTTATTAAAATAATTAAAATAGTTATTATATTATTAAAAATAAATAATATGCTCATGGTCACACAGCTAGGAAATGAGGCGGCCAGATTTTAAACCCAGGGCTTTTTCCCTCCAAATCTATGCTACCAACTACAATACTGTTTTTCTAGGAAATAACCATCAATGTTCATTCTTTAAAAAAGTTTAACTTCCTCCAATTGGTATATAAGATTAAAGAGTCAATGCTAGATCCTGTGTTAGCTATATTATGTGGTTTTACCAGGAACAATGTGCTGGTCATTAAGCTATTGTTTTTCAGCTCCACACCCATGTGTCTATGCCTGACCATGGGCTGTTGAGCTGGGACTCTGAAAATTACAGTTCTCCTTTGCCAGCTGGATCCCTGTAAGGGATCCATGGGAGGACTTGGAGGGAGACAGGAAGGATGGAGGACAGAAAAGGGACATGCTTCTTACTGTTTGCTATCTTTTCCTCTTAGCGTTGTCCCCAGAAGGCATTTTGTCTCAAGTTAGTGGCTTCTCTCAGCAATCCCAGCAGTCCCAGTCATACCTCTCAAATCCCAATGCCAGTTGGGCACCACCCCCTCCTCAGAGATTGAGCTCCAACTTCCCTGTGTCCCTCCTCTGAGTTTCTGAGGACTGGTACCTGGCAGGCAGCACTTTCTTAGTGGTCTAAGTCCCAGCCTGGCAGGGCTCCTCCTCTGAGCTTCCAGGTTCTGAACATCTAAACTTCTTTCCTTTTATTCCCCAGTCCTGCATATTATCTGTGTGCTCCACCTCAGTGTTTCCTTTTTGCATCTCCAATACTTCAACCTGTTTAACCAATTCCCTATATTAAATTCTCTGCTGAAATATCTAGGGTGCTATTTGTTTTCCTGTCTGGACTCTAATCAATACAAATCGCTTGTTGAGTTTTCTCTCTCTAGGATGTTGAATAGAGGATAAACCTCATTGCTCCAGTAACTAATGAGACGACCAGGTTTCACTTTTGGAGAAACTGAGGCTCAGGGAAATTAAGCAAAATACCCAAGGTAAAATTACAGAGAAGTTTTTAAACTCAGATACATATTATTCCAGATTCTATCTTCTCTCTATTGTCTCATCCTGACTTCCTTGAATATAGCATATGTTGTTCTTCCTTTTCAATCTTGTTTTTTCTTCACTGTGAAACTCTAGTTCATATTCATTTGGTTCCGAATAACTTTTCCTAAACTTCAGAAATTTTGATGTGAGTGCATATGAATTTCCAGCCTTCCAACCTTTCCATATGAAAGATTTTTGTAATAATGAAGTTCTGGGAAAAAGCCAAGGTAGAATAAACCCAGGTCTTGAAATTACGTTTGTCACTTTTGATGAGGAGGAAGTGGAGGTGAGAGTATGTGGGGCCGACAGAGCCAAGCCTTGGTTTTATTTTATTTTATTTTTTTGTTGTCACTGTTTACTCTTTATTTACTTATTTAACATCTTTATTGGAGTATAATTGCTTTACAGTGGTGTGTTAGTTTCTGCTTTATAGAGAAGTGAATCAGCTGTACATATACATATATCCCCATATCTCATCCCTCTTGTGTCTCCCTCCCACCCTCCCTATCCCACCCTTCTAGGTGGTCACAAAGCACCGAGCTGATCTCCCTGTGCTATGCAGCTGCTTCCCACTAAAGGGACAAAATGAAAGCCTTAGTTTTAAACATCAGCTGCCATTACTGACCACCTATGAAGCACCAGACACTGGATTACCTGCCTTTCACACTCTATCACATTTAACACCATGATGCAAGGTAGATGTAGCAGAACTGCCTCATACAATCTTATATGCATTTAACTTGGGTGCATTGCAACTGGCATGGGGGAAGGAAAGAAATAGGGAGAAAAAGCAGAAGAGGAAAAGAGGGAGAAGGAGGAAAATGGGAGGAGATAAGGGGAAGAAGGAAGGAGTTTGCACAGGATATATTTAAATAGTGCATTCAATTCTGGTTAGCCCTCTACTAATGAGTGTTTGGCTTGGAGTTACTGAGATGGGCACATGAAACCATTATTCCCTAAAATGTTCTCTGTTTCAAATGCTTCTCATTTTGTGAGCATCAGCTGTGCTGAGTGCAATTCTAAAAATTTAAATCTAAACAATTCCCATTCAGCACCACACTCAAATGCAAGCAAACAGCTTCATCTGGTCCTTGAATAAAGAGGCAGCCATTTTTTCCAACCCTGGAGGAAAACCTGGCCTTGCTGGTCTTAATAAAATATGTAGTGACACATGGATTCCAAAGTAGCAGAATTATCAGAGATTAAACAAAAAATCTGCATGACTTTTACCTTACAGTCTGACTAGAGTCAAACCACTGAATGTGCCCCATTAGTATTGTTTTCTCTAATCCTAAAATGCTGAAACTGATGCCTGGAAAGGGTTATCCATTTCCCCATGGTCACACAGGGAATAAGGCCGAATTGAATCGGCTGTGTTGGGATTTGAGCCTTTTTCCTTCCTCTAAAAGCTCTGTTCTTGTCTTATCTGGGGCGTCATGCAAATTATAAAACAAAGGTTGGCAGGTGTATTTTGAGTGCCAGATTGAGGAGAAACAATGCACAAGTTTTCCTGGGGTCTGACTGAAGCAAGGTGCTAGAATGACCTAACGATGCTGGATTCAAAACCAACATCACTGCAGGTAAAACTCTGAACTTTAATTTTTGCAAAACAGTTTCCTTAGATAACACTATTCCCTTGATGGAGTAGCTTCTAAGGGCATCTTTCTCTTCCCTTTAGGGAGGTTAGTGAATTCCCTAGAAATCAAATGGGCCTATTTTTCACTTGAAATAACCTGGTGACTTAGAATAGCTCTGCTTATTTCTGCAATTTGTCTTTCCCTTGTCTTCACCATGGTCATCTGGGTTTAATATCCTGGGTGGTTGGAAATGAAAGGCAGTGTGTATTTTTCCTTGAGATTTTCAAATTTGAATTTCCTGCTGTGAGTCCTCTTGCTGCTCAGTTGAAATTAGAACAGGATGAACTTCTTGAACTGTCACCAACTTGGACACGGCTGACTCCAGGACCTCCTACAGGGAAAGTTCCCTGAAGGGACAGCATGAAATGTCTCTACAGGAGAGATTAAATGGTTTAATAATATCCTATTAAACCCACAGTTTTCAAACAAAACTGAGCTTTCAGTACCACTTGTCACCCCAAAGCTCCTATTGAAGTGATTTTAATCTCAGATAAGGCTTTTACTGTTAGAAAGAAGGCACTGGCAACATTATCGCTTTTTAGTTTTTTGGGTGGTGAGAGACGGTGAACTTTTGTCAAATTCTCATAAAGCTTGTTAGAATGGGAGGTGGGAGGAGAAAGGAGTGAGTTTTGTGAATAAACAGGAATAAATAATACTAAAATATAATGGGTGAATTAAGCACCAGTGATGACCATATACCATGAATTGAGAAGTTTGATTGCCTCAACTCTGTCCATAAATTAAAGAGAAAAACAAATAGAAGAAAACAAAAGAAGGAAACAAACCAGATCCCACCAGAATAGAGTACCTCTGTGTTGTTTCCTTTCCCAATGAACTAATGAAGTTTCAAAGGTAAGCGTATAATCTCATTAGGGACATCAGCAGAGAGACTCCAAGTAGATTTTTCTTTTCTTTTTTTTTTTTTTTTTTCGGTACGCGGGCCTCTCACTGCTGTGGCCTCTCCTGTTGCGGAGCGCAGGCTCAGCGGCCATGGCTCACGGGCCCAGCCGCTCTGCGGCATGTGGGATCTTCCCGGACCGGGGCACAAATCTGTGTCCCCTGCATCGGCAGGCGGACTCTCAACCACTGCGCCACCAGGGAAGCCCCCAAATAGATTTTTGATGCTCATTGTTCCTACTTTCTTAGAGTGATTGGACATCACAGTCTTCTTTAAAATGCCATTTGTGTTCTTACTGTAGTCATGTGATTTTTTAAAATAAGCTTTTAATTTTAGAACAGTTTTAGATTTACAGAAGAATTTCAAAGATTGTACAGACTTACAATATACCCTGTGGCCTAGTTCCCCTATTATTAACAGCTTATATTGGTGTGGCATATTTGTTATACTTAATGAGCCAATATTGATACATTATTATTAACTAAAGTACGTACTTTATTCATATTTCCTTATATTTTACCTAATGTCTTCTTCTGTTCAAGTAGCTCATCCAGGATATCACATTACGTTTAGTTGTAGTTGTCATGTCTTCCTGGCTTCTCTTAGCTGTGACAGTTTCTCAGCCCTTCCTCGTTTTTGATGACTTTGACACTTCTGAGGGGTACTGATTGGATCTTTTGTATAATATACCTCCAATGGAATTTGTCTGATGTTTTTCTCATGATCAGACTGGGGTTATGTGTCTTTTGGAATAAGATCACAGAGGTAAAGGGCCATTTTTACCACCCTCTTCTCTCTCTGTCTCTATTTCCCTATCTGTCTCTATCTCATCTCTATCTCTTGATGTATATTTTCTATCTATGTGTATGTGTATACTCATAGATATGTATACACATAGATAGGTGTATACACACACACACATATATATGTGTGTGTGTGTGTGTGTGTATATATATATATATATATATATATATATATATATATATATATATATATGTATTAGAGAGAAAGAGAGCAAACAAGAGACTTTAAGGAATTGGCTTAGGCTATTGTGGAGATATAAGTCCAAAACCTACAGGGCAGGGTGGAGTTGTAGTCTGAGTCCAAAAGGCAGTCTGTTGGCAGAATTCCTTCTTGATCAGAACAAGTCAGTCTTTGTTCTATTAGGGCACTCAACTGATTGTATGAGGCCCACCAAATTATGTAGGGTAGTCTGCTTTACTCAAAGTCCTTTGATTTAATGTTAATCTCATCCAAAATAATCTTGTCAGAAATGTTCAGAATAATGTTGACTAAATATCTGAGTAATGTGGCCCAGCCAATTTGACACATGAAATTAACCATCAGAAGCAGACTGATGCAAAGATGATAATACTTTCTTCTTGTACCCCTATTCCAACCCCAGCCTTGTATTCTAAGGGACCAAGGAAGATTTCATGGCACTTTGTTTTCATTAAGAAATGGAGCTTGATTATTTGATGAGGGGCAGAAAAAGGTCTAAGGATGAAGTGTTGGAAGTTACCTGAGTTCAGAGGCAGAGCATTGGGTTCCCCAAGACTTGGGATTTGAAGAGATAGCAGGTTTCTCAGTGACACAAGTTCTGTGCCCCACACCCATGAAGTTCCTGGTGGTGGTCAGATGAGGTGCTGGTGTGGAAGGTTGTGTGGACTGGAAACAGGGTGCCAAGGCTTGGACACCTCTGGTAAACATTGAGAGAATAGACCATCACCCTTCTAATGGAGCACAAGGACACGGACACTGAGCATCTCCACTGCAATTAGGATGGATTGAAAACTAAAGGCCTTTCTCCATCTAGGTGCCATTCAAATCCTAGGATTTTTGTTGAACCTCAGGAGAAAAGGAGGAAGTGAAATAGGAAATTTGATTACAGTTGATTCTCTTTTTATGCCAATGGATGGAACCTTAGATTAAGCAGGTTAACTATAATTCTGAGTAAGTAAAGTAATGGACTGCACTTGGTCTCTCAGTGTGTGGAGCAAACCATTCTACTATAATAACTTTAATCTTTAAAATTGTTTCTCAGAGTTTTTTGGCAACTAATTTATTTAGAAATAACTATAATTTTAAACCATAAGAAATCCTCATGTGCAAAAACCTTTCTTCAGTAATGAGGAAAGTGACTTGTTCAAGGTCACACAGTGAAGAGTAAAGGCAAGCCTAAAACACAGACCTCCCAATCCTTTGTCCGCATGCTTTCTCTTTATCCCAATTTTATAGAAATCTGCTACTTTACATTGTATCGCTCCATTATTTCAATTTTAAATATAATAAATTAGTTTTTCACTTTTAGAAACTGTTATGAGCTGAATTGTGTTGCCCCCAAATTTGTATGTTGAAGTACTAATCCCCAAATGTGACTGTATGTGGAGATGGGACTTTTAAAGAGGTAACTGAGGTCAAATAAAGTCAAAAGGTTGGGACCCTTAGGTCCAATAGGACTGTGTCCTTTCAAAAGAGAAAGAGACACAGGGATGTGCACACACAGAGAAAAGGGAACGTGAGGACACAGCAAGAAGATGGCTGTCTGCAGGGCAAGGAAAGAGCCCTCAGGAGATATCCAACCTGCCCATACCTTGATTTTGGACTTCAAGCCTCCAGAACTGTGAGAAATAAATTTCTATTGATTAAACCTTCCAGTCTGTGCGGGCATTATGGTGGCCATAGCAAATTAATTCAGAAATCATTTTCTTTATCCTATTTATCTTTAATACAAATTTGATTAAAGAAAAAAAATCACCCATAGAAGACCTTCAAGATGGCGGAGGAGTAAGATGTGGATATCACCTTCCTCCCCACAGATACATCAAAAATACATCTACATGTGGAAAAACTCCTACAGAACACCTACTGAATGCTGGCAGAAAACCACAGACTTCCAAAAAAGGCAAGAAAATCCCCACGTACCTGGGTAGGGCAAAAGAAAAAAGAAAAAAAGACAAAAGCATAGGGATGGGACCTGTGCTTCTGGGAGGGAGCTGTGAAGGAGGAAAAGTTTCCACACACTTAGGAAGCCCCCTCACTGGTGGGGACGGTGGCAGGGGGGAGCTTCAGAGCCACAGAGGCGAGCTCAGCAACAGGGGTGCAGAGGGCAAAGTGGAGAGATTCCCACACAGAGGATCAGTGCTGACCAGCACTCAACAGCCTGAGAAGCTAGTCTGCTCACCCACCAGGGCAGATGGGGGCTGGGAGCTGAGGCTTGGGCTTTGGAGGTCAGACCCCAGGGAGAGGACTGGGGTTGGCTGTGTGAAGACAGCCTGAAGAGGGCTAGTGTGCCACAGCTAGCCAGGATGGAGTGCAGGAAAAAGTCTGGAACTGCCAGAGAGACAAGAGACCATTGTCTCAGGGTGTTCTTGGAGAGGGGCTTCCTGCTGCATGTGCCCACAGATGACAGAGCACTGCCTAAGCAAGTTCCAGAGACGGGTGCGAGCTGCAGCTATCGTCTCAGAACCTAGAGGCAGGTATGGAGTGCTACCACTGCCGCCACTGCCACCAAGTATCCTGTGTGCAAATGCAGGTCACTACCCACACCCTCCTGGAGGCTGTGCAGCACGGCACTGCCAGGGTCCCATGATCCAGGAGCAACTTCCCTGGGAGAACACATGGTGCACCTCAGGCTGTTGCAACAGCTCGCCAGCCTCTGTCACTGCAGGCATGCCCCGCATTCCAATTGTCTCTACCATAAACCTCCATCTACCCAGCCTGAGTGAGCAAGAGCCCTAATCAGCCGCTGCTTTAACCGCCTCCTGTCTGGGTGGGGAACAGACGCCTGAGGGTGACCTACATGCAGAGGCGGGGCCAAAACCAAAGCTGAACCCCAGGAGCTGTGAGGAAAAAAAAAAAAGAAAGGGAAATTTCTCTGTGCAGCTTCAGGAGCAGCGGACTAAATCCCCGCAACCAGCTTGATAAACCCTGCATGTGTGGAATACCTGAATAGACAACAAGTGTTTCCAAAATTGAGGCAGTGGACTTTGGGAGCAACTGTAGACTTGGGGTTTGCCTTCTGCATTTGATTTGGTTTTGGTTTTATGTTTATCTTAGTTTGGTTTTTAGTGATTGTTTTCATTTGTCTGTTTATTGGTTTGGTTGCTCTCTTCCTTTTTTCTTTTTTTTTCTCTTTTTCTGAGTGTGTGTGTGTGTATATGTTTCTTTGTGTGCTTTTTGTCTATTTAGATTTGCTTTTACCATTTGTCTTGGGGTTCTGTCAGTTCATATTTTTTTCTTCCTTTTCTTCTTAGCTGTGTGACTGTCAGGGTCTAGGTGCTCTGGCTGGGTGTTGGGCCTAAGCCTCCAAGGTGGGAGAGCCAAGTCCAGGACGTTGGATCACCAGAGACCTCCCAGCCCCATGTAATGTTAATTGCCGAGAGATCTCCATCTCAGCACTAAGACCCAGCTTCACCAAATGACCAGCAAGCTCCAGTGCTGGATGCCCCATGCCAAACAACTAACGAGACAGGAGCACAACCCCACCCATTAGCGGAGAGGCTGCCTAAAGTCATACTAAGTTCACAGACACCCTAAAACACAACACTGGATGTGGCCCTGCCCACCAGAGGGACAAGATCTAACCCCACCCAACAGAACACAGGCACCAGTCCCCTCCACCAGGAAACATACACAAGCCACTGAATCACCCTCACCCACTGGGGGCAGACACCAGAAATAAGAGGAATTACGAACGTGCAGCCTGCGAAAAGGAGAGCCCAAACACAGTAAGTTAAATAAAATGAGCAGGCAGAGAAATATGCGGCAGATAAAGGAGGAAGGTAAAAACCCACTAGAACAAACAAATGAGAAATGGCAGTCTACCTGAAAAAGAATTCAGAGTAATTATAGTAAAGATGACCCAAAATCTTGGAAATAGAATGGAAAAATACAAGAAACGTTTAACAAGGATCTAGAAGAACTAAAGAGCAAGCAATGATGAACAACACAATAAAAATAATAAATTAAATTAAATTTAATTTAATTTTAAATTAAATTAAATTTATTTTAAATTAAATTAAATTAAATAATAAATTAAATTTATTTATAAATTTAATAAATAATAAATATTAATAAAATAATTATTAATTAATTATTAATTAATTAATAATTATTATTAATAAAACTTAATATTTTATAATTGATAATTATATAATAATTAATTAATAATTATATAATAATTAATTATAATTAATTATATTTTTATATATTATATAAAATATATTATATTTTTATATATTTAATTATAATTAATTATATAATAAATAATTAATAATATTAATTAATTATTAATTATTTATTTATTAATTATTATTAATAAAAATTAATAATAAGTATTAATAAAAATAATAAATTTAATTTTAAATTAAATTAAATTTATTTTAAATTAAATTAAATTTATTTTAAATTAAATTAAATTAAATTAAATAATAAATTAAATAATAGATTAAATTTATTTTAAATTAATTAAATTTAATTAAATTAAATAAATTAAATTAAAAATAATAAATTATTTTTATTTTAATAAATTAAAAATACTCTAGAAGGAATCAATAGCAGAATAACTGAGGCAGAAGAACAGATAAGTGACGTGGAAGATGGAATAGTGGGAATAACTGCCACAGAGCAGAATAAAGAAAAAAGAATGAAAAGAATTGAGGACAGTCTCAGAGACATCTGGGACAATACTAAATGCACCAACATCCAAATTATAGGGGTCGCAGAAGAAGAAGAGAAAAAGAAAGAGTCTGAGAAAACATTTGAGGAGATTAGAGTGGAAAACATCCCTAACATGGGAAAGGAAATAGTCATTCACTTCCAGGAAGCACAGAGAGTCCCATACAGGATAAACCCAAGGAAAATAGGCCAAGATACATATTAATCAAACTATCAAAATTAAGTACGAAGAAAAAATATTAAAAGAAGCAAGGGAAAAGCAACAAATAACATACAAGGGAACTCCATAAGGTTAACAGCTGATCTTTCAGCAGAAACTCTGTAAGCCAGAGGGAGTGACAGGACATATTTAAAGTGATGAAAGGGAAAAACCTACAACCAAGATTACTCTACCCAGCAAGGATATCATTCAGATTTGACAGAGAAATTAAAACCTTTACAGACAAGCAAAAACTAGAGAATTCAGCACCACCAAACCAGCTTTACAACAAATGCTAAAGGAACTTCTCTAGGCAGGAAACACAAGAGAAGGAAAAGACCTACAAAAACAAACCCAAAACAATTAAGAAAACGGTAATAGGAAAATACATATTGATAACTACCTTAAATGTAAATGGATTAAATGCTCCCACCAAAAGACATAAAATGGCTGAATGGATACAAAAACAAGACCCATATATATGCTGTCTACAAGAGACCCACTTCAGACCTAGGGACACATACAGACTGAAAGTGAGGAGATGGCAAAAGATATTCCATGCAAATGGAAATCAAAAGAAAGCTGGAGTAGCAATTCTCATATCAGACAAAATAGACTTTAAAAGAAAGACTATTACAAGAGACAAAGAATGACACTACATAATGATCAAGGGATCGACCCAAGAAGAAGATATAACAATTGTAAATATTTATGCACCCAACATAGGAGCACCTCAAAACATAAGGCAAATACTAACAGCCATAAGAGGGGAAATCAACAGTAACACAGTCATAGTAGGGGACTTTAACACCCCACGTTCACCAATGGACAGATCATCCAAAATGAAAATAAATAAGGAAACACAAGCTTTAAATGACATATTAAACAAGAGGGGCTTAATTGATATTTACAGGACATGCCAACCAAAAACAACAGAATATACTTTCTTCTCAAGTGCTCATGGAACATTCTCCAGGATAGATCATATCTTGGTTCACAAATCAAGCCTCAGTAAATTTAAGAAAATTGAAATCCTATCAAGTATCTTTTCCGACCACAATGCTATGAGTCTAGATATCAATTATAGGAAAAAATCTGTAAAAAATACAAACACATGGAGGCTAAACAATACGATGCTACTGAATAACCAAGAGATCACTGAAGAAATCAAAGAGGAAATCAGAAAATACCTAGAAACAAATAACAATGAAAACATGACGAACCAAAACCTATGGGATGCAGCCAAAGCAGTTCTAAGAGGGAAGTTCATAGCAAAACAATCCTACCTCAAGAAACAAGAAAAATCTCAAATAAACAACCTAAGCTTACACCTAAAGCAATTAGAGAAAGAAGAACCAAAAAACCCCAAAGTTAGCAGAAGGAAAGAAATCATTAAGATCAGATCAGAAATAAATGAAAAAGAATTGAAGGAAACAATGGCAAAGATCAATAAAACTAAAAGCTGGTTCTTTGAGAAGATAAACAAAATTGATAAACCATTAGCCAGACTCATCAACAAAAAAAGGGAGAAGACTGAAATCAACAGAATTAGAAATGAAAAAGGAGAAGTAACAACTGCCACTGCTGAAATACAAGGGATCATGAGAGACTACTACAAGCAACTCTATGCCAATAAAATGGATAACCTGGAAGAAATGGACAAATTCTTAGAAAAGCACAACATTCCAAGACTGAACCAAAAAGAAATAGAAAATATGAATAGACCAGTCACAAACACTGAAATTGAAACTGTGATTAAAAAGTTTCCAACAGGGCTTCCCTGGTGGCACAGTGGTTGAGAGTCCGCCTGCCGATGCAGGGGGCACGGGTTCGTGCCCCAGTCCAGGAAGATCCCACAGGCCATGGAGCGGCTGGGCCCATGAGCCACGGCCATTGGGCCTGCACGTCCGGAGCCTGTGCTCCGCAACGGGAGAGGCTGCAACAGTGAGAGCTCGCAACAGTGAGAGGCCCGCGTACCGCAAAAAAAAAAAAAAAGTTTCCAGCAAACAATGCCCAGGTCAAGAAGGCTTCACAGGTGAATTCTATCAAACATTTACAGAAGACCTAACACCTATCCTTCTCAAACCCTTCCAAAATATAGCAGAGGAAGGAACACTCCCAAACTCATTCTGTGAGGCCACCATCACCCTGATACCAAAACCAGACAAAGATGTCACAAAAAAGAAAACTACAGGCCAATATCACTGATGAACATAGATGTGAAAATCCTGCACAAAATAGTAGCAAACAGAATCCACCAGCACCTTAAAAGGATCATACACCATGCTCAAGTGGGTTTATCCCAGGAATGCAAGGATTCTTCAATATACACAAATCAATCAATATGATACACCATATTAACAAATTGAAAGATTAAAAGCCATATGATAATCTCAATAGACACAGAAAAAGCTTTTGACACAATTCAACACCCATTTATGATAAAAACTCTCCAGATAGTCGACATAGAGGGGACCTACCTCTACATAATAAAGGACATATATGACAAACCCACAGCCAACATCATTCTCAATGTTGAAAAACTGAAACCATTTCCTCTAAGATCAGGAACAAGACAAGGGTGCCCACTCTCACAACTATTATTCATCATAGTTTTGGAAGTTTTAGCCACGGCAATCAGAGAAGAAAAAGAAATAAAAGAATCCAAATCCGAAAAGAAGTAAAACTGTAACTGTTTGCAGATTATATGATATTATACATAGAGAATCCTAAAGATGACACCAGAAAACTACTAGAGCTAATCAATGAATTTGGTAAAGTAGCAGGATACAAAATTAATGCACAGAAATCTCTTGCATTCCTATACACTAACAATGAAAAATCTGAAAGAGAAATTAAGGAAACACTCCCATTCACCATTGCAACTAAAAGAATAATATACCCTGGAATAAGCCTACCTAAGGAGACAAAATACCTATAAGCAGAAAGTTAGAAGACACTGATGAAAGATATCAAAGATGATACACACAGATGGAGAGGTATACCTTGTTCCTGGATTGGAAGAATCAACATTGTGAAAATGACTCTACTACCCAAAGCAATCTACAGATTCAATGCAATCCCTATCAAACTGCGAATGGCATTTTTCACAGAAATAGAGCAAAAAAAATCTTAAAATTTGTATGGAGATACAGAAGACCCCGAATAGCCAAAGCAGTATTGAGGGAAAAAAACGGAGCTGGAGGAGTCAGACTCCCTGACTTCAGACTATACTACAAACCTACAATAATTAAGACAGTATTGTACTGACACAAAAACAGAAATATAGATCAATGGAACAGGATAGAAAGCCTAGAGATAAGTCTACAAACATATGGCCACCTTATCTTTGACAAAGGAGGCCAGAATATACAATGGAGAAATGACAGCCTCTTCAGTTAGTGGTGCTGGGAAAACTGGACAGCTACTTGTAGAAGAATGAAATTAGAACACTTCCGAACACCATACACAAAAATAAACTCAAAATGGATTAAAGACCTAAATGTAAGGCCAGACACTATGAAACGCTTAGAGGAAAACATAGGCAAAACACTCTATGACATAAATCACAGCAAGATCCTTTTTTGACCCTCCTCCTAGAATAATGTAAATAAAAATAAACAAATGGGACCTAATGAAACTTAAAACTTTTGCACAGCAAAGGAAACCATAAACAAGACGAAAGACAGCTGTTAGAATGGGAGGAAATATTTACAAATTAAGAAACTGACAAAAGATTAATCTCCAAAATATACAAGCAGCTCATGCAGCTCAGTATCAAAAAACAAACAACCCAATCCAAAAATGGGCGGAAGACCTAAATAGACAATTCTCCAAAGAAGACATACAGATGGCCAAGAGGCACATGAAAAGCTGCTCAACATCACTAATTATTAGAGAAATGCAAATGAAAACTACAATGAGGTATCACCTGACACTGGTTAGAATGGGCATCATCAGAAAATCTACAAACAACAAATGCTGGAGAGGGTGTGGAGAAAAGGGAACCCTCTTGCACTGTTGGTGGGAATGTAAATTGCTACAGCCACTATGGAGAACAGCATGGAGGTTCCTTATAAAACTAAAAATAGAACTACCTTATGACCCAGCAATATCACTATTGGGCATATACCCTGAGAAAAACGTAATTTAAAAAGAGACATGTACCATGATGTTCATTGCAGCAGTATTTACAATAGCCAGGGCATGGAAGCAAGTGTCCATCGACAGATGAATGGATAAAGAAGATGTGGCACATATATGCAATGGAATATTACTCAGCCATAAAAAGAAATGAAATTGAGTTATTTGTAGTAGGGTGGATGGACCTAGAGTCTGTCATACTGGAGTGAAGTAAGTGAGAAAGGGAAAAACAAATGCTGTATGCTAACACATATATATATGGAATTAAAAAAAAATGGTTCTGATGAACCTAGGAGAAGGACAGGAATAAAGACGCAGACATAGAGAATGGATTTGAGGACATAGGGTGGGGGGAAGGGGAAGCTGGGACGAAGTGAGAGAGTAGCATTGGCATATATATGCTACCAAATGTAAAATAGATAGCTAGTGGGAAGCAGCCGCATAGCACAGGGAGATCAGCTCCGTGCTTTGTGACCACCTAGAGGGGTGGGATAGGGAGGGTGGGAGGGAGGCTCAAGAGGGAGGGGATGTGGTGATATATGTATACATATAGCTGATTCACTTTGTTATACACCAGAAACTAGCACAACCTTGTAAAGCAATTATACTCCAATAAAGATGTAAAAAAAAAATCACCCATAAATCCATCACCATATCACAATATTTCCCCCTTTGCACATGTCCTTTTAGTACTTTCCATGTATGCATATTTATACAGATAATTCACTTCTAAAACTGCTTATTCGTGGTGGACTAAAACCTTCTCAAGTGCTCCCTTAAATATTTTTCTTCTTTCAGCTGTTCTATTTGTTAGTTTCTGCTCATGCTCCATGTTGTGTTCTTTCTTCTACTATGGACTTTTGAGAAGTGCCGTATGTTCCCCTGCTGGCTACTTGAGACTGAGGTCCTGCTGCTGAAGTATGTTAAGAGACAACAGTCTCACCGTTCTGGAAGGCAGAGTGGTCTTAGACACATCTGATGGTTCTAGGAACACTGTTAATGAATCATAAGGAAGCTTATTTTTTCTCTGGTTCTTCATGAACAAGAGCTGCAGATCTCACTCAGCTAGCTTCAGAGCCAGAGGGGACTGAATGACCAAGTGGTTTAGCTCTGCTGTGGCTCCTGCAGGTTGAAGGAATCAGAGGATCAGCTGGTCCCCACAGTAAACTCATGTAGGTACACCTAGCCTCCTTGCCCGTGGATCCTTAGATCTCCCAGGTCAGGCTCTTTCCAGAATTTATCCCTTAGGTTCTTTACCTCAGAACTGGTGCCCAGCCTCTCATCTGGCCCAGAGCATAATAATTCCCCTGTATCCCTACTTTCCCCTTCTGGACCTCAGCAGAGCTGAGATATTGCTTATTTAAGGACCCCCAGCTCTGGTAGCTGGTGGGCTCAGGAAAGTTAGGTTTAGCACTTGAATTTTAAACTTAGGTGGTCATGTGAAGCATTTCAGGGAGGACAGATAGATATTGTAAAGGAGTGTGTGATATTGTGATTTTTAAGAAGAAATATATAGATCTTCATCTCCTTTTCTGGCACAGAGCTCCGAAAACCCTTTGAATTTCCTATATGATGAGAGTTATAAAAGTATCTTCAGTTATGTTAATGAGGTGACTTTTGGACCCCTCCTAAATAGGGGCTGGTTGCCAGGAGAACCAATCGTGTGAATAGAGGATGTTGGTTCAAAACCTCAGGCATTTCCCCAGTGAAATCTGACACTGGCCCCTATACACAGAGGGAAAGAAGAGACCAAAGAAAGAGGCAGACAAGTCCAGATTGGAAGGTGGCTGGTGTAATAAGCAAGGGAACTTACTTACAAGGCTTGTCTTGGGCAGCTGCAAGGTGAGTAGGTCTCTGCACACACCCCCGGCAAAATCTTAAAAGTTTACATAGAGGCCTTATCTGGGTTCATTCACATATTCAGTTCAGGTAGTCTCAACAGCACATTATTCTCTCAAGGCTGCATCCTTGAAATGACTCCTAGTGCGGGGACAGTGGGTAGAATGTACATTCCAAGAACAGGGGAGTGGAGGAGCATGTGGTTGCCTGGATCTAACTCACAGGTCAACTGGAGGTCGTGTCTTCTTGACGACCTCCTCCAATGAAGGGTTGGAATTTTCAGTCCCACACCCTAACCTCTAGGGAAGGGAGAGGGCCTGAGGCTGAATCAATGTCCAGTGGCCAATGATTTAATCAAGTATACATATGTAATTAATCCTACATAAAGCCTAAAAGGATGGGGTTCAGAGAGCTTCTGGGTTGGTAAACATGTTGGGAGATTGGTGCACTCAGAGAGTATTGAAGCTCTGCTCCCTTCCCCGCATACCTTGTGCTATGCATCTTTTCCATCTGGCTGTTTCTGAGTCATATCGTTTTACAGTAAACTGGTGATCTAGTAGGTAGAATGTTTCTCAGAGTTCTGTGAGCTGCTCTAGCAAATTAATAGAACCGGAGGGGGTTGTGGGAACCTCTAATTTATAGCCAATTGGTCAGAAGTACAGGTAACAATCTGGAGTTGTGATGGGCATCTGAAGTCCAAGGAGGGGGTCATTGGACCTCCAATCTATAGCTGGTTGGTTGGTGAGAAGCACAGGTGATAACCTGGGCTGGGGACTGGCATCTGAAGTTGATAGGGGGAGTCTTATAAGACTGAGCCCTTAACCTGTGGGATCTGATGCTATCTCTGGGTAGATAGTATTCTAATTGAATTGAATTGCAAGACACCCAGCTGGTGTCCAGAGACTTGCTTGTTGGTGTGGGAGAAACTGCCCTCCCCCCACACATTGGAATTGGGTCCAAGAACCTATAAAGAGAGTGGGAAAGACATTTTAGGCTGGGTAAAATACATGAGCAAAGATGGGGAAAATCAAAGATATGTCCTGGGAGTAGGGAATAAATGAATCTGGCTATAACCAAAGCTCTACACTCGTAAAATCACAGCACATCTGTTCTACAAAATACATCATGAGTAACAGCTACTTTGAAAAATCATTATATACTTCCTTATTATAAATATATATTTATTATACACATAAATTTATATTATATACGAAGGTATCCATAAAGTTCTTGTGTAGTTTGAATTTATAATAAATTTACTTCTACATATGATGTAAACAATCTGCAAAATGTGACAGAGGATTTACTCAGATTTAAAATTTTGAAATGTTAGCATTCAACAAGTCTACCATCATCTCTGATACCCTTGGATATAGCCATTATTATGCATGGGGTTTATTACCTAGAAAGTGGAATATAGATATTAAAACAAATTAACAGTTTATTTATATCTTGAGTAATTATCCTCCTGCATTTTGAAAATTGTTTTATATGTTACACAGATATGACTTGTTTACTATTCACACTGAGCTAGGACTTCATGTACACCTTCTACTTAGAGGACACACACATACCACAGTAGTTCTCAAACTTGAATATGCATCAGAATTACCTAGATGGCTTGTTAAAACACAGATTGCTGGGTCTCATCTGAGAGATTATGATTTAGTTAACATGGAATAGGACCCCAAAATTTGTCTTTTTAACAAGCTTCCAGGTGATGCTTTTGCTTCTAGTAGGGAGCTGCATTGAGAGAACCTCTGGTTTATAAAATACATTGAGCAAAATATACCGGGGGTACGTTCTCTTTCTTTCCTTTCTTCCCTCCCTCCCTCCTTTCCTCCCTGCTCCCCTGGCCCCCTGCTTTCACATTCTATCTCCTATGTATGCATGTATGTATGTGCATGTGTATGCATGAATGTGTTTCAACCTTCCCCAGGTGGGACTGATTTGACATGGCAATTGTTGCCAATTTTTGGTAATCCTAGTTAACAGGAAAGAATGATATGATCATTTATTACCTCTTGTCCTGCTGGTTGCCATGGTCTCTTTACTTTTCCTTGCCTCCCATCTTCTTTGTCGGATTCCTTCCCTACACAGGTGCCAGCAACTCTCTGAAAACAGGTCGCTTCTAGAAACATCTAGTGACTTCCCCTGATACTCAGATGGTGAGGGAATTCAGACTCAGCTCTGCCTAACTTTGAAGCAAGTAGCACTTTTAACTACTACAATATCTTGTCTTCCTCATCTGTGTGAACAGAATGGATAATTAAAACATGAGCTTTCCCATTTTAGGAAATAATTTAGACCTTATTCCTCGTTAAGTTATTAAATTCTGACCTATAAAGGAATTGGTTGGTTGAAGTCTAAAAACATTTAATAAATCCCTATGATGGATCCAACATTTCGTGATGGACCCAGCATCGTGTGGATGAAGGTATCCTTCCTATTTTATATACATGCCTTTGGATTTGAATAATGTCATGACCAAACAAACCAAAAAATCCAAAGGGCAAAAAAATAAAAAACACCCTTCAGAAACAAAAGGCAGAACACAAGAGGGAGATGAGACAATCATTCCCTGAGATTGCAGAGTAAATGCTTTAAAAAAGACTTTCATGAAATCTGTCTCTAAAAACTCAGGCACACCTATCCAAGAAGAAACTCAGGAAAACTAGAAATTGTATAGAATTAACTTGAATTCTAGCACCAACTCTTCTAAAAATAGCCTCTGTATTTTTTATCAGTTCATTTTAAATCTCTATTCCTTTGTCTGTAAGATGAAGGACCAGGCCAGGGTTATCTTGGGAGCGTCTTGCAGCACCAGTGTTCTAGGATTGCAATGTTCTGTGGACAAACACACACAGACAGTCTTTAATTATAAGTTTGCAAAGGCATCTAGGGGGCCAAGTCCATCTGCTTCTGAGGCCTTAAACCTTTATTAATTACTTGTTTCCCAAGGCCACCTCTGTTAGTGGGAGGGGGCAGAGAAGCAGAGAAACTCCTTGGACCATAGGCCTTCCACTTCTGGTTTCTCACCGCAAAATATTTCCCACAACTTGGGGGCCAGATGGCAACATTTTTGAAGATGCACTAAGGATTTGAATTCTGGTTCATATTAAATATCACATGTAAATTATTAATCTGTGGCAGATGTAACTGTGTATTACTACACTACATTAAACATTAATATTGCAAAGGCCAGCCTATGGACCACATGGAGCTGCTGGGGGACCACCATTGGTCCTCCAATTAAAATCCGGATTTAGAATCTAGGTAAATTAGGCAGAAGTCTTTAGAAGGACTATTTATTACTAATGGGATATACAAACAATATGAGCATTGTTTCAAAGTAAATGATAATATCTAGCATTCATTGAGGTCTTACTATGTGACAAGTATTCTTCTAAGAGCTTAACACATATTGATAAATTTAATTTTCCTGACAACTCTATAAGCTAAGCATTATTACTTATTATTGTTAGGGAGCAACCTTTGCTAAGTACCAACTCTGTAACGGGAGCTGTTCTAGGTAGTGTGGATACAGAGGTTGGATAAGACATTGTCATGGTTTTATGGAACTTTCTGATGAGATGAGACAGATAATATACCCCCCCCAATAATAATTGGACACAATAATTTCAGAGAAAGATGGTGCCATGAAGTAAATACAACAGAGTTATGTGATCACAAGGGACTAGTAGAGGGTTACTATAGATCGGCTGGTCTGGAGAGTCCTCTCTGAGGAGAAGACGTTTGGGCTAGTTGTTCTAGGTCAAGTGGCTTAATAGCAGTTTCCTAAAAGCAACTGGTTGAATATTAGTTCTTCAGGTTACCAGTGTGTTAAAATAACAATTTGCCAAAAACTTGTTTTAATAAACCACCTATCAATTGTATAGCATTTCATGCTTCTCCAAGGTCACTTAATGTACAGTGTATTTTTAAGAAGACAATTTCCCAAGTAATGTGAATTTTAGCTGTTGTGCATGCTACTGATGTCAAGAATATTATTAACAGTAGTGTGGGTTTCTGTTTTCCAAAGCATTTTCTTTCCAGTCTACAGCTTTTTTTTTTCTCAGTTTACATCGGTTTGGGTTATTCCATTTTAAAATTTTGCCTCAGCGTGTCTGTGAATTGTTTGAAATAGCTTGTAGAAAGAAAAGCTGGGCTGTCCCAGTGTAAAAACAAATGTAAATTAAACAGAATAGATATACAGTCTAGAAATCGCTGCTGTCACTTTAGCCTTTCTTCAAGTCGGTCCATCTTTTCATCTCCCAGATACCATGACCAAGAAAATGACCTTGTTATTACCTCTTGAATAGCACCATCTTTGGAGCCCTCTGTCCTCTTTTGGGAGACCTTTTCTTTTGACCCCTTGGCCTGCCTTAGAAACCAGTCAAGCCCTATTCCAGGTCTCCTCAATTTTTATCTCTGTTTACTTGATAACTACTATAGATCAAAAGCTGTATGTTTGTTGCATCAAAACTCATTCTAATCCACTTGAAAATTGCTTTCCTTTATTACAGGGCCTGGAGAGCCAAAACAACCTTGTTTGAACTACTTTGTAGCTAGGGTGTAAGCACATGATCTATGTGTTATTATGAATTAAAAGATCTATGATTTATGAATTAAAAGACCCCCAGGGCTTCCCTGGTGGCGCAGTGGTTGAGAGTGCGCCTGCCGATGCAAGGGACACGGATTCGTGCCACATGCCGCCGAGAGGCTGGGCCCGTGAGCCATGGCCGCTGAGCCTGCACGTCCGGAGCCTGTGCTCCGCAACGGGAGAGGCCACAACAGTGAGAGGCCCGCGTACCGCAAAAAAAAAAAAGAGACACCCAGATTTGGAGGTGAAAATAAGCAAAGTGAAGGGGCAGTATGCCACACAGAGACCAACAATCTAGGATGGTCCTTTGGTGGGCTAGAATGGTTTTTCTAGATGCATTTTACCTAACCGCGTCTATCCTGGGTTATATAGCATAAATCTGGTAATTTGGGTCTCACAGAGATTGTATGAACAACATAATGTCTTTTACTAAATTACTTTATGCTTAAACTAACTGGAGTGGATTCTGTTGTCTTTGATGAAGAACTCTGATCACCACACCTGCTGTGTTTACATTTTATTGAGATACTTGATGAAGGTATCTTAGTCTCTTTGGGCTGCTGTAACAACACAGACTGCGTGGCTTATAAACAATGTTTATTTCTCATAGTTCTGGAGGCTAGGAAGTCCAAGTTTATGGTGGCAGCAGATTTGGTGTTTGGTAAGGGTCTTCTATGTAGCTGTCTTCTTGATGTGTCTTCTCTCATGGAAGTGGCAAGGGAGTTTTCTTGGTCCTTTTTTTATAGCGGCACTAATCCCATTCATGAGGGCTTCATTATAACCTAATAACCTCACAAAGGCCCTCACTTCCTAATTTCATCACCTTGGGGATTAGGATTCAACATATGACTTTTGGGGGGACACAAACATTCAGACCATAGTAGATGGAAAAGCATCATAGGAAGGTTGTTATAATGATGGAATGACCAGTACTGAACTCATTTGGGAGATCTAATTCATACCATGTAGGGGGTCACTTATTCTTTACCCTCATAAATCTAGTTGCCTTTTCATTTTTCCTATATATCCCTTCTTTAACACATGCTACAGCTTTTTCATTTATATGAGAATCATAACCATAACTATCTCACAGGCATGTTGTTTTAAGTAAAATGATTAGAATAGCATCTATGCATAGAAGTTTAGTAGTAAACCGTGGCTAGCATTTTTTTAGTATTAGGAGGGACTCATTGGTACTGTCTAGGATAGCATTAGAGTTGATGTCTTCAAACAAGAAATCTCAAGTCTGGGAGAAGAAACCGGGAGAGGGAAAATTTCCAGAATCAGATATATAAAAGAGAAGAGTGCATTGAAGGAGCCAAAAGCGTTCTAGGTGACTAAATTCTTCTATGGTAGGATTGGAGCGGTTGGAGGGGTACTCCTAGAATAAGTAGTGGGATTGGAGAGTAAGAAGAGGGCTAGATCATACACAAAAAATTATAGGCCCCTTTCATAATGGGGCAGCCATGCTCTCAGCCCCTTCATCCCAGTCCAGTTGGAAGGACTTCCTCCTTCCTCCTTTCCCAACATTAACTCAGGTAGTCACCTCCAATTTTCAACCATGTGCATATCCTTGTTAGCTACCTGAGGGCAGGATCCTGATCTAATGACTGAATTCATCTCTCTGAAACATTGAGGAGATTGGGCTAAATGCATGCTAAGGCTATGGCAGAGATAGGGAGAAGTATTTTAAAAATTCTTTGATATATATATATATGCTTAAAAACTTCTGGTTAATTGAGGGGTTGGATCACTTGGGTTCTGGTAAATGGCCTCATGTATTTGTGCTCTAGTAAAAAAAAAAAAAATACCAACACACTTTTGGAAAAACTATGAATTCAGTAACAAAACTGAATCTTTCCAATGCAAGAGTCCAAAGGGCCAGTTTTCCACTTAACAATGCATAGGTTTGGCATAATACGTTTAGAATTTCTTCTTTTTCTTTCCTACCTTCCTCCTTCTCTTCCTTCTCCTCCTTCTCCTTTTTAGTTCAACCCAAATTCTCTACTGAAGTTTAGAATTGACATCTTGGTGCTTAATCCAGAGTTACTTCTGTCAGTTTCTGGAAATGGTCTCTATTTCAGATGATTTACAAGGAACTGCTGATTTTATCTGAAGTTTGCGCAAGTACTATTAGCACAAAGAGTAGTGATTTCATATAAAATAATCAGAAAAACTTTAGTAGTCATAGGTCAGTGACAGGAAAAATAGTCATTTTTTTGGGCCAGGGCAAATCCAGCCATGATTTTTTAAATTTTGTTTTATTTTTTTAAAATGTGTTACAACTGAAAACATATTTTGTCAGCCACCTCCTCCCTTGTCTTTTCAAAGTCCATATGTTCTTCAGGGGAAAATTGAATTCAGCTTCACTTGAGTCTTTGGAAAAATTTAAAAGAACCATTTGATGTGCAAGATTTCTAGGTCTTTAGAAATCAGATCTAAAGTCAATTGCTTGGAGAAAATTCAAATTGCATTTTCTCAACACTTTAAAAAATATTTGGGTCAGATTCAAAAGTTCAGACTTCTACTTAGAAGTAGACGCGCACACTGGCAGGGCATATTTACACATTGCTTATTTTTCAGTAGACTTTAAGAGGTCATAAATTTTGTCCACATTTAGTATTCAGTTATTCATATTCAATAAACATGTTTTGCTTTGAACTAGCATCTGGGTGTAGTAGCTTTTGTGATTCCCCTCTCTCATGTAGAGTAGAGAGAGAGGGGAATCACAAAAGATTGTGAGTGTAGAGTGTATTAATTTTCTTAGTAGAAGAATACATTGCTCTATGTGTCAGGCAATGTTGAGAGAAAATAACCAGTTGAGGGTTGTCAGGAGGATCTGAGCCTTCTAAAATCTGTTTACACCTGCTCTGGATTGGGCACAAACCTGCTTATCACAGTGTTTGAGTCCAGATTAAGATACCATTCAAATGCGAGAAGCATGAGGGCTGAACTGGGGTTAGGAGGCAGTTGGGTGCTAATCATTTGCATTCTCATCACATGGCTGTGTGACCCCGTGAACATTTTTTTTTTTTTGTCCGTAGGCCTGAGCTTCCTTATCTAAAACAGAAGGGGATAGTGCTTTCAAACTGGGTGGGCTCTTTATAGCTCTGTGGTTCCAAAAAGCTGTCTCCAGAGCTCCCTGGCTTTTACAGGATCTATATGTAAAAATGTTGCAGAAAACTAGTTTGGATTAAAAAGATTTTGTTACTACAAAACAAAGAGAGAACAACCCTCAACTCTAGTATTTTAGATTTTTAAGTTTGTTCGTTTTACTTTAAGTTATTGAACTTAGCAATTACTATGTCTTGTCAAGGGCTTTAAATTACCTAAAAGAAATGATATCTGGATCTGAGCTCAGGAAAAAGAAATTTGGTTTTACTTTTGACACTGATATCGTCATTCCATGGTCCACAAACCTGGAATTGCTTCTCTGCTATTTGAAACATACTGCTGGGTATTAAAAGTGGCGTACATTACAAGCACCTTGGAAAAACTGGGTGGCAGTGTCTCTTAGAGCTAAACATATGCATAACCTATGACCAGAGATTCCACTCCTAGACAAATGCCCAACAGAAATGTATGTAGATGTTTCCCAAAAGATGTGCACAAGAATGTTCATAGCAGCATTATTTGTAATAACTCTAAAATGGACACTCTAAATGTTCATCAACAGTGGAAAAGATAAACAAATTTGTGTTGCACTGTCATAATGGAAAATTACACAGCAGTGAGAATGATGGATCTACAACTACACACAGCAATATAGAGGAATTTCCCAGGCACAAAAGAATACATAATTACAAATTCATTTATAAAATATAAGAACAGGCAAAACTAATCTATGTTGTTAAAAGTCAGGATTGTGGATACCATTGTAGGGCGAGAAGAAGAGTGGGAAGGGATCGTGGGGGGCGGTTTCCGGGATGCTGCTAATGGACTATTTCTTAACCTGGGTACTGGTACACGTGTATGTTCAGTTTGTGAAAATGTATTAAGCTGTCACTTATGATGTATCTTTTATATGTACATTTTATTTATTAAAATTTTAAAAAAATCCTCTAGAGTGTCTTCTCAAATCTGCTACTTAAGATTAGTTAGTGCAAAAGGAAATAGAATAGACATGGTAAACCCTATTGTCCCAGTTTACTCCTTGAAAGGGGAACTAGAACAGGGTTAGTGGCCTCACTGAGTTGAGGAGACAGAGGTTGGAGTTTGGGAGGTGGAGGCAGCTAAAATTTGAGGACAGAGAGGAGGGAGCTAGAGAAAGTGAGAGAGTGTGAGAGAGCCTGAGATCAACAGAGGGGTCCCTCTAATCTTTGATCAAGTACTAACGCGTGCATGTATGAGAGGAAAGTGCCTGAGGCTAGGGAAAGGACCACTTAAAAAAATAGGCTAAGATTTTCTGAAGCTTACAAAGGACTAATTGTATTCCCACAAGCCATCGATTGTTATTCTAGGGCATTTGGTAAAATCTTCAGAAGGGTGTACTATTAGTAGTGGGGTTACATTAGCTCCAGCAAAGTGTCTGCTCTGGACCTGCCATAACAAAACTTAAAAGCAAGCATTGTAAGGATTAGCTTGCTCTTCAAGTTACTTAAGTGAGTGCTGTGGTAAGCTGAATAATGTCTCCCCAAAATATAAAGGTCCTAATCCTTGAAAACTAAATAGAACCTGATATTTAAAAAGAGACTTTGAAGATGTAAATATGTTAAGGGTCTTGAGACGGGAAGATTATCTTGGATTACCTGGGTGGTGCCTAAGATTTCACTATAGAAGAGAAGGCAAGGTACTGACGGAAGCAGAGACTGGAGTGATGTGGTCATAAGATAAGGATTTCTGGCAGCTACCAGAAGCTAGAAGAGTCAAGCAACAGATTCCTTAGGAAGAACCAGACTTATCAACAACTTGACTTTAACTTCCTAAGACTCATTTTGGACTCTGGCCTCCAAAACTATAAGAGGATAAAGTTTTGTTGTTTTAGCCACTAAGTTTGTGGTGATTTGTTTTAGCATCAATAGGAAACGAATACAGGGACCAAAGCAAAATTCAATAGTCATTAAAGGAATAAAAAAAAATAGCAACCAACAATGTAAAATTCATGAAGTCTGCAATTCAATAAAATATTACTAGAAATGTGAAGAAACAGAAATGTATGACACATAACCAAGAAAAAAATCAATCAATAGAAACATACCCCCTAAATGAGACAGATGATGGATTTAGGAAAGGGCTTTAAAACAGCTACTATAAATCTTCTAAATATGCTCAAGGATATAAAAATTTTTAAGGCTTGAATATGGTAAGCAGAGAAATGAAAGATATAAAAGACACAAATGGAACTTTTAAACATGAAAACACAGTATCTGAAATGAAATATGCACTAGATGGGATACACGGATTTGATTAGATATTACAAAAGAAAATACTAGTGAATTTGAAGACATAGCAATAAAACTATCTAAATTGAAGCATAATGAGAAAAGTGACTGGAGAAAAAAGCCTCAGTGAGCTGTGGGATAATATCAGGTGAATTAACATACATGTAATTGGAATCTCAGAAGGAAGGGAGGTCAGAAAAACTATTTGCAGAAATGATGGTTGAGCACTTTCCAATTTGATGAAAACACTAAACCTACAGATACAAGAAACTCAAAAATTCCCAAGAAGAAGAAACCTATTAAGAATCACACCAAACCACATCATAATCAAACTAGAGAAAACCAGTGAGAGTCTATCATATAGAGTCTGTCATACAGAGTGAAGTAAGTCAGAAAGAGAAAAAACAAATACTGAATGCTAACACATATATATGGAATCTAAAAGAAAAAGAAAATGGTTCTGAAGAACCTAGGGGCAGCACAGGAATAAAGACGCAGACATAGAGAATGGCCTTGAGGACACAGAGAGGGGGAAGGGTAAGCTGGGACGAAGTGAGAGAGTGGCATTGACATATATACACTACCAAATGTAAAATAGATACCTAGTGGGAAGCAGCTGCATAGCACAGGGAGATCAGCTCGGTGCTTTGTGTCCACCTAGGAGGGTGGGATAGGGAGGGTGGGAGGGAGGGAGACGCAAGAGGGAGGGGATATGGGGATATATGTATACGTGTAGCTGATTCACTTTGTTATAAAGCAGAAACTAACACATCATTGTAAAGCAATTATACTCCAATAAAGATGTTTAAAAAAAAGAAAAAAGAAAAAGAAAAATATGCTATCTATGATTGTTCAGTCCCACCTTCTGGATAAGTGATGGCCAGTAGGCATGATAATGCCCTATGTCTTTGGCAGCTGTGGAGGTGGGCGTCAAGTATGAGAGAGCAGAATGAGAAGTGGTTCCATGATGAAGACCAGACCTGGGTAGCTTGTATGAAATGATGTCACTAAACATCACACATGACCAAGGTAAGGAGGAGCTGATGAGAGTACAGATTCAAATTGGAATTTAAATATGGGGCTCAGAAGGACTCCTGTTGAGAGGAGTAGGTAGCTATGATGACTTTATTTGGTTTCTATGTTCAACCTGGTGCCAGGAGAATTTAGAAGTGCACTTTCAATTCTAGGAAAGGCAAGCTAATTTAGGGTGATAGGAAGGAGAGATCAGTGGTTGCCTGGGGATGGCAGTGGGTGGGCAGGGAAGGATGGGAGGGAGGGATTTCAAAGGGACAGGAGGAAACTCTTAGGGGAGACAGATATGTTCATTACCTTAATTGTGGTGATGGTTTCGCAGATGTGTACATATGTCAAAACTTAACAAGTCGTATACTTTAAACACACGCAGTTTATTATATGTTAATTAGATGTCAGTGAAGCTGTTTGCTTTCTTATCCTACTTGCTTAAACATGTGATATTGCAGAGGTGGCTGTTGATGCTTTCATTTCATCTTAACTCTTCTGGAGTCAGACTTGTTATCATATTGAAAGTTGCAGGCATTTGAGATGGTTTACATGACACAAGAGGCAAGTCAGTAATTCAGTTTAGGAACGCCAGCAAGTTCCAGAAGGTGAGGGGAAGTTTGGTTTTATTTTTATTTATTTATTTTTAACATCTTTATTGGAGTATAATTGCTTTACAATGGTGTGTTAGTTTCTGCTTTATAACAAAGTGAATCAGTTATACATATACATTATGTCCCTCTATCCCCTCCCTCTTGCGTCTCCCTCCCTCCCACCCTCCCTATCCCACCCCTCTAGGCGGTCACAAAGCACTGAGCTGATCTCCCTGTGCTATGCGGCTGCTTCCCACTAGCTATCTATTTTACGTTTGGTAGTGTTTGGTTTTAGATACATGCGGGGAGGCCACTTCTTTTGTCCAATTTTCTGCTCAGTTCTCTATCTAAGACTCTTTGGATACTCACATTCCTATATTTCTGGCACCAAGCTGTCTGGATCTCACCTTCTCAGTTTCTACCCCTTGTTGACCTAGAATGAACACATGCAAATCACATGCAAATGAAGAGTATTCACACATTTAATCATTTTCCAGTGAAATATGGATCTGTTTAATTTTTGACAAGACTATTCATTGTGGTGATAAAAATTTCCAGACTTGTATTTGAAATTTGTTATTTGCCAGAATAATATCTTACTATTGAAGCATTTATTCAAACAAGGATGGGACTTTTAAAAATTAATATTCCTTGATTCCTTCAGAATGTGAAACATTGGAAAAGGCAGGGACTTTTAAATCAAATTAGGTAGACCTGAGTTCAAATCTTTTACAGACAAAAACGGTAATATTGGGTAAGTTGTTTAAATTTTCTACACTGCCGCTTCCTTCAGTGTAAAATGGAAATATTACTAGCTTTCTTGTAGTTTTTTTTTCCTTTTTTTTGGTGAAGATTAGAGATAATGCTTGTAAAGTGCCTATAATAATGCCTGAATGGACACTTATTAAACAATAGTTGACTGTTAGTTTGTAAACACAACCAGATTTCATGACTTTTTAAAAATCACTTTTTAATGGTAAAACTAGGGCCAGATATTTAGATTCTGATTTTTTTCCCCTCTACACTCACTCCTTTATGCATATGTATTATAATTTCCTCAATTCTTTTTCACTTGATGAGTGAAACATTAATTTTGGCTTTCCTGAAGTTAGTCCTTTTGTGGTGAATTCTACCCTTGTCCTCCTCTCCCATTCAGGGCTCCTTTTCCTTTGTTTCCAAGCCAAGACAAAAATGTTGGCTATGGGAAACATTTATTGGGTGCCATTTAGACAAGTATAAGAAAACGATTGAATACTCTTCACAATTGTCGGTTGAAACTAAACACAGAGTTGCCATGGATACTGGTTGCTTGGCCTCTGCTCCAGCACATTAGAGCCTTTTTAGTTCAACAATGTGCAGACCACAGATGTTGCCATGCATTGTATTCATAATCAGCTTGGATATCTTAGTGGAAGAATATCTTGGGTTTGCTTTAGCAGAGAAGGATCTAAATTCTCAGAAGAAACAGAACACCCTGTGCCCTCCATTGTTTCTCCAGGTATATAGGTGGTAACCTCTGCAGACACTGTTTTTATCTTTCTTAATGCTTCATTTAATCTAGATAGACTACTCCTCTCTTGATATTTATTTGTAAATAAGAAACTCTACTACATATTTTGTAAAACACAACAGGGACATCAGCTAGGAAAATTGCACAACTTTGGGTATAGGACTTAAGACAAGGCATAATCGAAGGAGAGAGGATATAAGAAAATCCCCGGGTTCCTTTGAGAGCTGGAGTAGAGTCACAGCAGAGAGATCCCAGGTTGATTCAAAAAGTACTGGCTTTGCCACCTACTAGCTGTGTGTCCTTGGGCATATTAAACGATGAAAACCTTAGTTTCCTCACTCCAATGGCTCTTCCACTTGTAAGGGCCTTTGTGAGTACATGGGGCCCACCTGGACAATCCAGGGTAATCTCGATTATTTAAGGCCAGTTGATTGTCAAGCATAATTCCATCTGCAACCTTAATTTCCCTTGCCATGTTACATATCCACATGCTCTGGGCATCCAAAGAGGTATGTGGACATCTTTGGGAGGGCGACATTGTTCTATAATGCCGTGGTGCAAAATAAATTTCTCTTTATTTAGTGCCCACACATGTCTATGAATTCCCTTTCCACTGCTCATTTAATTCCCTTTTCATTGTTAGCAAAAGGAGACAATTCTAAATATCTGTTTTCGGTTTTCTCAGCCTCTTTTGATAAATATTCAGTTTAACTCTCATCCTGGGCTATTTGTCTCATTCTTTTCCACTCTCTCTCTCAAGCTGGTAACGGGCATCTAAAGGCTTAAGTGACTTCATGATGATGGTGTTAGCATGAGAGAGACAGTGCGGAAGGAGACTGGGAAGTGCTCTCTCCCCCTCTCCTTGTACAAATACTCAACACTACTACCTTTACTCTGCTGAGGCTGCCTAGACTTATTAAAACTGAGGGACATTCTCTCTTCTAATGCATATGGTGTGTAAAAAACTATTTTATATTTTTGATCATCGAATTTTTAAAAATGCTTCCATAGATAATATGCTCTTATCAACAAGGCATTGAACCCAGAAATATTTTGTGCAAGAAATATCCCCTTGCTCACTCCCTTCCAGTTGGAGTGTGATGTCTAAAGTCCACAATTACAGTCTTGTTGCCTTAAGCCGGCTCTAATCACTGGGTATTTTATGGCTAAAACAATGATATGATGTTCCACCTTGTTGCTGAGTAGACAATTAGGCAAATAGAATTCCAAACTGAAGAGTGTTTACAGGAAA
The DNA here is from genome assembly GCF_949774975.1 of Lagenorhynchus albirostris. Lineage (NCBI taxonomy): Eukaryota > Metazoa > Chordata > Mammalia > Artiodactyla > Delphinidae > Lagenorhynchus > Lagenorhynchus albirostris. The sequence goes on along the minus strand of NC_083098.1, from coordinate 103,084,357 downwards.
AATGGATTGTTCTGTTAAAAAAACCTGTGGTTATTATAAAGAGAAGGGACATCCAATTCCCTTTACTGAAGTCAAGTGGCCACAAGCCTACTGGAAACAACATAATCCAAGCATCTTCTCTTCCCACAAATTTCTGGTTGTCAAGAATAATTATAAGTAAGAGAGTTGTGTCAATAGCACTGTGAGCCACTCTCATGTGGTTTTCCTTCCTGTTGAGCTGCCTCACTGTGAATAGTGAGTGCATCATTTATTGTTAGCCATAGGCAGAGCTCATTGCTGAGGAGAGGTAAACTGAAATCAGGTTTGTTAGTCAGCCCTAGGTAAAATATTCAGTGAGCCAAGTTTCGTGATTAGTGACCCAGCCTTTCCTACTCTGGTCTCCCACAGTGATAAGACAATGATATAATTTGAAGAAGAAAATGTAATTGTTGATCTGTAATTATTGCTGTAATTGTTGTTCCCTCCCTGGAACAGAGTGGCCGTGATGATGGTGGGGTAGAGGTGAGAAGAGAATGGGAGCCAACCTTACTGAACCCTGAGAGTGTGATGTGCTAGATTCTTTTGCAAATAAGCTTTATTTATCCTCCCTAAAATTCTGCAGGCTGGTAGTACTACTGTGGACATGGAGATAGTAACTGACTCTCCTTTTCATACTCCCCACATTCATCTATTGCAAGTTATAATGATTTCTGAACATTTCTACTTTTATCATTATAATTCAAGGCACCATTAACTCTTGTCTGAACACCTGTAATCACCCTTCAAACTATTCTCTTTCTGTACAGCTATTCTTTGCCCTCTCAATCCATTTACACATATTTATAAACGTAAATTATACTGTCATGACCCTGATTAATTTCCCCAATGTCTTTTCAAAGAGCCTAGAATAAAATATCACATCAGTCAAGATGGGTTAGTTTCTTGTGCCATAACAAAAAGAATGTTTACTTTTCTTGCATGTTGCACATCCATTGTGAGTTGTTATACTATGGGCTGAATTATTTTCCCCTGCCGAAATTCATATATTGAAGCCCTAACCCAAAAGTGATAGTATTTGGAGATGGGGCCTTTAAGAAGTAATTAGTATTGGATGAGGTCATGAGGATAGGGCTCTGATGATGAGATTTGTGGCCTTATAAGAAGAGACATCAGAGAGCTTGCTTCCTCTCTCTCTCTCCCCACCATGTGAGGACACAGTGAGAAAGTGACCACTTGCAAGCCAGGAAGAGGGCTGTCATCAGGAACTGAATCAATGTAAACCTTGATCTTAGGCCTTCCAGGCTCCAGAACAATGAGAAAAGAATATCTGTTGCTTAAGTCATCCAATTTATGGTATTTTGTTATGGCAGCCTGAGCAGATTAATATAGTCTGCTTACAGGCTCCAGTCACTATAGGCACTCAAGGACCTAGACTGATGGCACTCTATATTAATCCCAGGCTTCCATAATCACTGAGCAAGACAAACAGATTCAGTGAATCCCAGGCTGGCTCTTTAAGCTTCTGTGGGGAAGCGACCCATTTGGTTTCTTGACTTTTATTGATAAAAGCAAGAATATGACCTTACTTGCATTCAACTGGGTAGAGAACAGCTGTTATATCACAGTTCGCTAAATGAGAGAACTAAAACATTGTGAACAGTCCCAACAACCACCACAGGTATAAACCTTTATCAGTATTGGCAAGGGTGTGTTTGATCTGATGTTCTTCACTTGTGGGTTTCATCTCCTTTTATCACGCACGTTGCTTGCTATGTGTTGAGGCATTTGTGCCAGCTGTTCCCTCTGCTTGGAATGCCCTTTCCTCAATTCTTTACTTAGCTGTCTCCTACTGCTCATTAAAATCTCGGTAAAAAATGTCACATCTTTAGATGATTCAGTCTTAACAGGGCTTTCCCTCCTTTGTCTAAATTCTTACCACTATGTCACCAATTTTTGTTTTCTTTCATTTTTAATTTATTATTATTCTTCTTCACAATGTGTCCTTTTGGGATTCCTCAAGTCTTACATTCTTTTGTTAGCTTGTTCGCTAATTCATTCATTTGCTGATTTCAGTTTTTGGAGATGCAATGACAAATGACACCATGTATACTCTTAAGGAACTCACAGTCTGGGGGAGAGATAGATATAAACACAAAATATTACAAACTGGCAAAGAAAGTACTAAGCATAAGCCCATAATAAGATGCTCATGACATTGTTAATACATCCAAATCATGAGATACCACTTTACGTGCACTAAGATAGCTACAACAAAAATGATAGACAATAACAAGTGCTGGTGAGAATGTAGAGAAATTGGAACCCTCATATATTGCTTGTGAAAGTGTAAAATGGTACAGCCAATTTAGAAAATAGTTTGGCCATTCCTCAAAAAGTTAAACATATAGTCACCATGTAATACGGCGGCTCCACTCCTAGGAACATCCAAAAGAAATAAAAAACATATGTTCACACAAAAACTTGTACATGAATGTTCATAGCAGCATTATTCATAGTAGCGAAAAAGTGGAAACAAGCCAAATGTTTATCGACTGACGAATGGAAAAGCAAAATGTGGCATATCCATACAACAGAATGTTATTCAGCCATAAAAGGAGATGAAGTACTTTAATCCATTTTGAGTTTATTTTTGTATATGGTGTGAAGAAATGTTCTAATTTCATTGTTTTACATGTAGCTTTCCAGTTTTCCCAGCACCACTTCTTGAAGAGATTATCTTTTCTCCATTGTATATTCTTGCCTCCTTTGTTGTATGTTAATTGACCATAGGTGCATGGGTTTATTTCTGAGCTCTCTAATCTGTTCCATTGATTTCTGTATTTGTTTTTGTGCCAGTACCATGTTGTTTTGACTACTGTAGCTTTGTAGTATAGTCTGAAGTCTGGGACCCTGATTCCTCCAGCTTTGTTCTTTTTTCTCAAGATTGCTTTGGCAATTCGGGGTCTTTTGTGTTTCCGTATGAATTTTAGGATTACTTGTTCTAGTTCTTTGAAAAAAGTCATGGGTATTTTGATAGGGATTGCATTAAACCTGTAGATTGCATTGGGTAGTATGGCAATTTTAGCAATATTTATTCTTCCTATCCAAGAGCATGGGATATCTTTCTATTTCTTTGTATCATCTTCAGTTTCCTTCATCAGTGTTTTATAGTTTTCAGAGGATAGACCTTTCACCTCCCTGGTTAAGCTTATTCCTAGGTATTTTATTCTTTGTGATATGATTTTAAAAGGGATTTTTTTTTTTACTTTCTCTTTCTGATACTTCATTATTAGTGTATAGAAAAGCAACATATTTTTGTATATTAATCTGGTATCCTGCAACTTTTCTGAACTCGTTTATTCTAATAGTTTTTGAGTGGAGACTGTAGAGTTTCTATATAAAAGTGTCATCTGCAAATAGTGACAGTTTTACTTCTTCCTTTCCAATTTGGATGCCTTTTATTTCTTTTACTTGTCTGATTGCTGTGGCTGGGACTTCCAATACTGTGTTAAATAGAAGTGGTGAGAGAGGACATCCTTGTCTTGTTCTTGAATTCAGAGGAAAGGCTTTCAGCTTTTCACCATTGAGTATAATGTTAGCTGTGGGTTTGTCACATATGGTCTTTTTTTAAATCTCTCTACCCACTTTGATGAGTGTTTTTATGATGAATGGATGTTGAATTTTGTCAAATGCATTTTCTGCATTTTTTTAACGTGGTGTATCACATTGATTGATTTGTGAATATTGAACCATTGTTGCATCCCTGGAATAAATCCAACTTGATTGTGGTATATGATCCTTTAAATATATTGGTGGATTTGGTTTGCAAATATTTTGTTAACAATTTTTACATCTATATTCATCAAAAATATTGGCCTGTAATTTTCCTTTTTTTTAGTGTCTTTGGTTTTGGTATCAGGGAATGGTGGTCTCATAGAATGATTTTGGGAGTGTTCTGTGTTCTTCATGTTTTTGGAATAGTTTGAGGAGGATAGATAACAACTATTCTTTATATGTTTGGTAGAATTCCTCTATGAAGCTGTCCAAGACTGGACTTTTGTTTGCTGGGAGTTTTGTTTTTATTACAAATTCAATTTCACTACTAATGATCAGTCTGTTCAAATTGGCTGTTTCTTCTTGATACATGGTGCAACATGGGTGAACCAGGAAAAGTTTATGCTAAGTGAAAGAAGCCAGACACGAAAGACCATGTATTGCAGTGGTCCCCAACCTTTTGGCACCAGGGACCAGTTTCGTGGAAGACAGTTTTTCCATGGGTGTGGGGGGGATGGTTCAGGTGATAATGCGAGTGATGGGGAGTGGCGGATGAAGCTTTGCTTGCTCGCCCGCCGCTCACCTCTCGCTGTGTGGCCTGGTTCCTACCAGGCCGCAGACTGGCACTGGTCCATGGCCCGGGGTTTGGGGACCCCTGAGGTATTGTATGTTCCCACTGATGTGAAATATTCAGAAAAGACAAATCCATAGAAACAGGAAACAGATCAGTGGTTGCCAGAAGCTGTGATAAGGTAGGAATAGGGAATGATTACTAATGGGTACAAGTTTTCTTCTTGGGGTGATGAAAATGTTCTGGAATTAGATAGTGGTGATGGTTGCTGTTACAGCAGGTCACTGGATGGTATATGTGACGAACCCAGTTAAGGCCTTTATATAGACTTTTAAGAATATGGTGGGTGGGTATATGCTCATCTTGCAGCCACCCAAGACAAGCTTCACGGTAAGCTCCTCACTTATTAAACCTTTCACATACCAGTCTGGGGTAGTCTGTCTCTTTCTTCAGTCTCTCCTTGCCCTCTGTTGATGGGTGCCAGTTTGCAAACCAGTAGTTGCACAATTTCTGAAAATAATAAAAATTGCTGAATTATGTACACTTTGAAAAGGTGACTTTTTATGATATGTGAATTACATCTTAAAAATAAATAAATAAATAAATAGGTATGAAAAGAGGCAGGAGCAGAGTTGTTCATACCCTGAAGATTGGAGTGTAAATATCCTGGGAATCTACTTATAGCAATGCTTTGTAATGTGGAAAAATAGTCCTATGCAAAAAATGTTAACTTCATTTTAAAGGAAGCAGTATTTGCATTAGAGTAGCAGGAGGTTTATGTTTTTATTTTTTCATTTTTCCCATATTTTGTCATGAGATTGTAAAACTTTTCTAATAAAAATGCACACAATTAAAAAGACATCTCATAGTGCAGAATGGGGTAACTGGGCCTCAGAGTATCAGGACAGGGGTGACATTTGGTCAGAATCTTAGGTGATAGGACTTGCCCAATGGGACAAAGAGAGGTAGGAGGAAGACTGGGTACTCCAGGCAGAGTGAGCAGCATGTGCAAAGGGCCAGAGGTGAGATGGGCCACCATATATCTGAGCACTGAACATAGTGTGGTATGATTGAAAGCCAGAGTATGAGAGAGAAATACCAGCCAAGTGAGGTGGAAAATTAGGTGGCTTGGTCATTGGTTGGCTCACCCAGCTAGTAAGTGGTGTATCTTGGAGGGGAAGGGAAGAAAGTACGGTCAAGAGGTTATTGTAAAAAACATGCAAAAATTCCATTTAAGATCCTCCAGTAACTACTCATTATCCTTAGAATAAAATCCAAACTCCTTACTCTGCCTATGAGGCTTGGCAGTAGTGACGGTTGCACAATTTTTTTTTTTTTTTTTTTTTTTCGGTACGCGGGCCTCTCAGGCCCCGCGGGCCGATGCAGGGTACACGGGTTCGTGCCCCAGTCCAGGAAGATCCCACATGCCGCGGAGCGGCTGGGCCCGTGAGCCATGGCCGCTGAGCCTGCGCGTCCGGAGCCTGTGCTCCGCAACGGGAGAGGCCACAACAGTGAGAGGCCCGCATACCGCAAAAAAAATAAAAAATATATATTTTAATATATATAAAAAATATATATATATATTATATATATATAAATGAAGCAGAAAAAGAGAAAATTTAGAAAACATACACGTGAATAGAAGTTCATTAAAATTATTCATCACTCCATCATCTAGAGATAACACCTGTTGGTATGTATCTTTTTTGCCTGTTTGCAATGGTAAATAAAATAACGAAATTGTAAAAAACATTTAATAACCTCAACATATCTAATAGCTCAAACCAAAACTAAATTACAATGCTAAAATGGAATATTTTTCCTATCTAAATATAAAAAAGTATTAAATATTATATTGATATTCAGGCTAAATCTTTCCCTTATAAGGTATTCGACATAAACATCTTTTAATATGTAACTCTTGGCAGTGTTTTGCATTAGGTTAGTGGGATCTTTATGTTCACATGTTTCACTTTTTCATGACAACGTGTTTGTTATCAAGAGATTAGGTTCTGCCTGTCTCCAACCTCAGCCCCTACCAGGCTCGCTCCTTCCTCTTCCCATACTGTGCTCCAGCTGCCCTGACATTTATTCTGTTCCTCTGACCTCCCAGCAGGGCTCCTGGGCAGGGCTTTTCAGAAGACTCTTCCTCCAGGCCCCTTGTGTCAGAGGACTTCTCATGGTTCCGGACCTGGTTTCACTGGCACCTCCCCAGGAGGTCTTAAAAAGCTACATACGGGAACTGTCATCTGTCCTTATCTCTTAATCCTTGGCTCATCATCTGGTTCTCTTCAGCACTTATCACCATCTGCAGCAATCTTTTTCATTAGTTTATGTATTGATTTTTCATCTGCTCCTAAAAGAATATGTTTGAGGAGGGCAGTGGTTTTGCCTTTCTTGCTTACTCCAGTATCACCAGAATCTTGAGCTCTACCCAGCACTTCAGAGGTCTCAATAAATATTTGTGGATGAAACTACTGAATAAGCTCAATTTAGAGTGTGTGCTTTTAAAAATAGACAGACATGTCAGTCCCCTTTTCTACCATTTAATTGAGGTGAGACCCTCACCCTTAGTCAGTCTTAACCTCTCTGTTTCCTATATTTAAAATGGACTCAAGAAAAGTGCTATTGTGCTTTTTGAAAGGAACAGTATACTGTATAGTGCTCAGTACTGCACCTGCCAAGGAATAAATCTTCAAGAAGTGTTATCTGTATGGTAAATAGCATTATCCTTTTGTCATTTTCTTGTGACTTTTAGCCTTGACCAATGGGATATCTTGTTCTGCTTTGTAAACAGCCATAGTTCACATGTAATGTATAATTTTGCCAAATGTCCATCTGGGGGCTTATAAATATGATTAGAAAGTTACCTTTTAAAATATTACCTTAAACCATAAAAAGTTTTACTTTAGTTTGAAGAGAATTATTCAACTTGATTTCTCTTTTGATTAAATCAGAAGCATATTAAAAATACTAGATATAGGTGTTTACTCACTGGCTTCATCACAGTATTTTTTAGCACCTAAAATTTTTCAGCTTGAAATAAATCTCTGAGATTAGACCCATGCCAAGATAGTGATAAATACCTTTTAACATATGGTTGTCTAGTTGTACATATTTTTAATACTCAAAACATTCTTTGGAAGGAATGGTGAGATGGGAGATATTTTGAAGGGAAATAGAATTTCACATTTCTACTTGTATTAATCATTTCCCTCTAGATAAATAATGGAGAGGAGGTAACATATGCACAAAGACGAGTTTAGTTGTTGAGTGAATAAAAGAAAATGGAAGAGAAGACAAGTGGGACTTGAGCACCCAGGAGATCTGTCTGGGTGAAAACTTATTCAAGTACAGCATCAGGAAGACCTATATATAGGATGCTGAAAGGAGAAATAGAGTATCAAAGGATGTGAAAAACTACGGGGTTACATCTGTATCAGAGTTCCAGTCCTTTGTGAGTGCCCATCACTGCAATATTCGCAGGGAATGTACACTCACCTCATCATGAATTTATTTTCTACATTTATATGTTTTAAAAAACCATTAGAATTAATGATCTAATAATTTTTGACAATTTAATAAAGTTACCTTCTAGTTTTCTCAGGGATCACACTGAATGTGCCTGGATTCTGGGGTGGTATACACAGGGAGAATAATATTTCACTCCTTTATTTCTAAATTTTTCATAAGGCTGCCTAGAATTTGCCATCTTTTGGGCTTTGTGAGTAACTGGATTTTTTTTTCCTGTACGAAGATATAAGCATCTTCCATTTCTCATGTTTTGCATTTGTGTCTCTTCTGTGGACTTCTTTCCCTCAGTTATTTTCATGAATCTGTGGATCATGGTTATGTTTTGTACTTGGATAAAGAGTCCTATGTAGAGAGACAGTACCCCCCAGGCGAGGAAGTCCTGCTTCATCCAGCATGGTGTAAATGTTAAGAATTCATTAACAAGGTCACACAAAAATAGAAATTTGGGAAATTTTTAAATGCAGACATGGGGAACATGTTCTTAACAGAATGCTAATGAACAGGAGAGATGCTGGAGATGTGCCCAGCAAAGGGCGGCTCTCAGTGAAAGATAATACCTATGTTCAGAGATTGCAGACCTGTCGGGCCCAGAGCAGAATTTCTTACCCTCTTTACTAACCTAAGTGGATGCAAGAATAAATATGAATCAGCAAGGTAGTCTGTGTGAAAAAGGCAGCAGGAAGTTGGGTAGGAAATATAAGGCGTAGAGATATAATGGAAAATGTCCTGTTTTTAAAATCAAAAGGCAGGGTTTAGGCCTTTGTTGCTGCCTATGATCTTGGCAGGTTACTGAATTTCTCCAAGTTCTCTTTGTAAAATGAAGAGAATAATAACTCTTATTTAATGCTCATTACAAGGCAGGTACTGTGCAAAGTTCTCATAATAGTCCTATGCAGTCTATACTATTCTTATTCCCACTTTACAGATGGAGAAAATGAGGCTCAGAGAGGTTAAGTGACTTTCTCTAAGATACTCAGTTAATAGGTAGCTAAGCAAAGATTCTAGCCCAGCTTTTATTTTTAAATTTTGTACTTTACTATGCTACCTTGCCCAGAGAGTTGAAGAAAAAATATAATTGTTTCTGAAAGGTTTTCAGACATGAAATTCAAATTATTATTAATCACTCCATTGTCCAGATCCATACAAGTAAAAGTAGTTAAACTATTAAGAAATAAGGTACACAATCAGTAATTTCCATTATTGTTTTGAATGTTATCAGCTTGCAGGGAAGAAAAATCTCCAGGGAAGGGACAAAGACTTTTTGGATTGGAATCATCCTCAGGTCAAACTGATCCCCGTCAGTGCTTGGCAAAGAGAAATCATACGTATTCATGGTGAAGGGAAGTTCAGCGTCTCTGGAGCAGTGAGGTTAGCAGTGAGGCACACAAGCCCATGAGAGACGATGCTGTTTTCTACTTTATCCTCTGTGTGAGGCACACACAGACAGAGGCGGCACCTTGCCTTGTATTCACAGAGGAAAAAGGAGACCCTGATTTATTTCTCATCATTCTCTTTTACTCTCATGTTGGTTCACAAGGTTCTTTCCTGATTCATTATTTCATTCAGCCCTGGGCCCAACACTTAACCAGTTTTCATGAGCGCCAGCTCAGTGGCATGAAAGATAAGGCCAGACAGACCTGGGTCTCACCACTTAGGAGATGTATAATTCTTGAAAAAGACACTGGATTTATTGGAGCCAGTTTCTTCATCTTAATGTGGGCATAATACACTTCATCTTCCTAGGTGGCTTTAAGAATTAAGTGAAATGGGATATGAAAAGTATCTGGCACATGGGCCATATCCAGTAGAAAATTGATGTTTTTGGCTGCTCAACATTTAATCTTTATTTTGGGAAACATCCCTCATGCTCCATCTCTTCCCATGAGAGAAAACTGTCCCTCTTTCTGCTATCTGGTAGCCAGGGGTTGGGCAGGTAACCTAGCCTGAGCCAATTTGCTGCTTCCATCTAGGATTTCGAATTGGGAGCAAGTGCTGCAAAGACCAGGAGAAGTTGGGAAACATCCAAGATGTCATGGTGATGCTCATGGTGGGAGAGGAGACACCGCTCTTGCTAAGACGTGTTTGTGTTCTTGATTCCGTGCAGCCTCCTTCTTTCCTGTGTTAAAGAAAATTGTTCTGATACTGCTAAAAGGACAAGGAAGACTTTATTCAAGATTATTGTAATAGGAGTTAATTATGACTATTGTAATAAGGGAGAGAGATGGCGCTCAGCTCTGAATCCAACAAGGAATAGCTGGGGATTTGCAGTGAGGAAGAGGATCAGAGGGTGTCAGTGGGTAGAAAATTACTAAGAGGGGACACAAAGGGTAGGGAGTTTCTTGCTAAACTGACCTGACAGGATTCTTGCTAAAGACAGGCCAAGGACTTCACATCAAAGGTGAGGGATGAGGAACTTGATCAGATATGAAGGGTGACAAGATATTAAGGCTGGGAGATTCTTACAAACTGGCTTAGCAGTGTTCTTGCTAAAACTAGGCTAGACAGGGACGAAGATCAAGGCCTAGTTGAGAACAGAGCTCAGAGGAGTCTAATTAAAATGTGGTCAAGGAGAGAGTCCTTGTCACCTGCTACATTTGATGTCCGGCTTTTAAGCCTCTTTTTAATTCTGTGCTTCCTTGATAAACTTCTAGTACATCTTTTCTGTTGAAGATAGCCAGTTGCTTACTGACAAGAATACAGATACACTGTAGTCTCAAATAGTATTACATAAGTAAACTGCAGCCCAATTAATGGGGATATTTAAGGAATCAAGAATTCATTTTCTCTACTCTTGTATTTTGAAGAAAGAATTAACTGATCATACAAAAAAATCCATTCCATGATTTTACTTAATCATTATTAGTTTTTAGTGAGCTGCCATCAGGGTAATTTTGGTTTGAGTATCCATTCAGAAAAATCTCTTTGCTTTCTATCTTCCAGCATGTTTGAAATACATTTCTTGGGCTGATGCCTCTTCTAATCCTGTGAGGTAGGTTCTCTGCTGATCATCTCCATGTTTATGGATGAGGTTCCAGAGCTTGAGTGACCGGCCCAGAGTCATATACTTTGTGGTGAAGCTAGGATTCAAACTCAGGTTTTCTGATGGCAAACCCAAGCTCTTCTAGTAATAATTTTAGTGACAAATCTAGGGCTCTGCAAATTCAAACCACACGCCTGAAATTTGACTTGATTAGGATCATCCATTCCCTTCAGCAAGCTCGCTTATGGGGGGCTCTGTTACTTGAATACCAGCTACTGAGGAGTATGTCTGATGCATTACATGAATCGTGTCTAGGCTTAGATGAGGACCACCTAAGACTGGAGTTTGGACGTGGTCCTTGTCCCACACTGTATGATTGTCAGCTTAGACAGAATGAATCAGACTGGTGAAATCCTTGCTGAAGCTAATAGTTGACTGATGGCTTTCTAACCTCCTGCTCCAACCATTAACCCCGCCTAAGGGAATTTGCTCATGGAACTACAAATAAATGAGTGGCAGGTCTGGGAATAAAATGGGAACATCCATGGAACCAGGCACCACTGGGTAATTTTTCCCATTATGACATGACTCTGTGACAGGTGCAGGGTGAATGTGTTTTTATCTCAATAATTTTCCGGGACATTCTTCTCTGTAGAGAGAAAATGTCAGATGTACACACTCCTCCATGGCGTGCATGTGAGGTTGCAAAGCCAGGTTAACTGTTTCCTAAGATTTCTGTGTCAGGGTAACTCTGTTGTTTGAATTGATCCGCGAAGAAATCCCTAGTGGTGCTCTTGTTAATTCCAGCTAATCGCTCTCCAGCAGGAGAACGAAGGCAGGCTTGTTCCCCTGGTGGGTCTTAGATCCTTAAATGCTGTGACTTCAAGTACTAATGAGCTAAAGGAAATCTTCCCCACACAGTTTAACCTACTGCTTCTTAAATGACAATCCTCAGGGTCTTTCCTTCACATTGAATCTCTGATAAGCTATGTTACAATTTCCTGATGACAGTTAAATTGAGTCTGCTCTTTAGCGTAGTTACCCTGTTTGCTTCCAATAATTCTGCCTTAAGAAGCTTCTGATGAGGAGGTTGCAGGCATGCTACCTCTAGCAATCCCTATAGGGAGGGTGGGGGGCACGTGAAAATGAAGTAGCTGGGTTTTAAAAGAGAAAAGGAGGAGAAATCATTAAAAAAAAAAAAAAAAAGCATGTCTCTAAGTGCAGGGACCATTTCCCAGGATTTTGTGTGGTTAATGAAAAGTCAGACAGCACATGACATTTACCCTGCTGAATGTTGATGATTAAGAAGGAAAAGGTTATATACCCTGCCTGCTTTTTTCCTTCTGGAGCTTCTGTACTAGGGGGTCAACATGAATTTCGCACAGAAGGAATTTCCTGTTTGTGAACAACCCAGAGCCCAACTCCAGTGTTGTTGTAATTGTTCTTGATGATGGTAATTACTTTGTGTCCCCCCCAACCCGCCCCACCCCACACACCCCACACACCCCCCACACCGCCCACCACACCCCCGCCACGGGTATTCCCTTCTCTGAATCTGGCCAGTTGAAAGCCTTGCTCCAGTCTCCCAGCCTCTGATAGCCAGCTCCCTCCTGGACACATGCCAGCAGCCCATAATTAAAGTATTTTCTGGAGGGAGTGTCTCCATGTACTACCCATTGTGAAAGGCGTCCTTGGAGTCTGGATATAGTAACTGAAAAGAAATGAGACCTTTCCAATTTGTCCCTTTTTCTGCAGCCCCTGCCGCGCCCCTTTCCCAGGACAAAAACATTGTGAAATGCCACACAAGAAGGAAGGATCCTTTTCAGTGAATTTGAAAGCTAGAGCATAATACACCCCCTTCCCCCCACCCCCAAGAGTGGATGTTTCAAGTGTAACCTTCCTATTACAATTATTCTTGCATGATTAAATAGAAACTGTCCTCCTATTATGCTCTTTGTTGATACATTAAATGTTCCAGTGAGACATTAGACTGTATTATAATGAAGCATTTCTGGAATGTCAGATTATAAATTAGGTATGTCTTTGAAGATTACCTTCAATGAGATTTGATTATGTGACTGTTAATTCTAAAAACAATAAACATTATCAGCATTTTCATACGTATATTATCTCACTGGATATTGATAATTATTTTATGACGTAGTTAGCACTGACATTATAAATCCATTTTCACCAGTGAGAAAACCTGAACTCAGAGAAGTTAAATAGCTTTCCCTAGGTTCTCTAGCTAGTAAGTGGAACTGAGACATGAATCCAGATTTCTTGATTTCCATAGTGAGGTTCTTTTCATTGCACTATTAGATTATTTATAAAGTCAAGGTACAGAAAATATATATCGATTCTTACAAAATTCTGCAAATTTTGTATCTCCAAGTGCAAAGGGAATAAAATTGGAAAATTATAATGGTTTGCAAAAAGTAGAGTTTTGATGGAGTTGTGCTTTCTCCTATCAAGTAGCCCAAACACACAGAGGGAGAACAATTATATTACCAAACCCCATTCTCAACAATGCAACTTATATGCAAAACTTGGAAGGCTTGTTGGCTTCTGTTCCACAATGAACATGGGAAAAGAGATCAGTGTTTACTTCATGGAAACCCTAATTCAAATTTCTAATTGGGTATAATGAACAAAGGAGAATGTCCCGAATGCTTGAGAACTGTAAACAGTGCAGTGTTCTTTTAGTGATCACACACTGATTATCTTAGTGAATCTAAATTATGTGGGTCCAACTGCTGCTGTGGGAGGCATAGCTCCTTCACTGTGTTTCCAATAAACTGTGGGCTGTCATGGTTAGTGAATGTGGGGCGGGGAGGGCTTTTGCTAGCTGGCATCATGACGGAGTAGCCAGACAGGAGGACAATCACTTTTCAAAGAACTGTAAAAAAGGAAAACCTGTTGCTATGACTGTGATTTAAGGACACTGTCTTTTGAAAGTTACATGTGGTGGTAAGATAGTTAATGTTTAAATTAAGAGTCTCCAGAGACTAAGCCACCAATTCTAAAGATGCTCAAGATTATTTCTGGAACCTACGCTGGGGATTGTCTTTAGAATTTATTATCAACTTCCTTTAACTTCTTCAGCAGTTGCAAATCTTTGTCCATAGGAGACAACTTGATTTTGGAAAAAGAGTAATAGTATTTGGAATCAGACCAGGTCTGGACAATTAAATGAGGGGATGAGTTGCGGGGGGCAAGACTATTTTGGGTCAAAGTGAAGTGTGACAAAGGATGGGGAGTCATTTTCATGTGCCTTGCCCGCTATCTCTGAGGGCAGTTCCAGAAGAGACAGTCCTAAAATATTTTTGGTGGTAGAAACATCATGGAAATAATTCTACTCCTTAGATTTTTCAAAAATAAAATTGCTTTTCTCATAAAATTTATATATATATATGTATACATATACATATGTATGTATGTAAATGCATATATATGTATATATACATATGTAAAATACTTATATATGGGGGACTTTTTGGTAGAAAAGTTAGAAAGTATAGGTATGTAGAAAGAGGAAAACAATCACCAAGTTTACTGGGTACCCTCTACCCACGTGCTGGTGCCTGCTCTCTGTTCTGAGTCTTTTCACAGACACACATGTGTACATTAGAGAGGAAGTAGAATATAGTGGTTATAAGTTTAGCGGGGAGAACTGGGAGGTTTAAGTGCAAATCCCAACTCTGCAATTTCCTAGCTCTGTGATTTTGGCCAAGTTACCCAAAATCTCCTATTCTCCTTTTTCTCACCTATAATATGGAGTTGAGTTGTACTAACTTTACTGGATTATTATTGATCATTTATTTTTTATGTATTTATCCATTTACTAAAAAAATGTTTATTGAGCACCTATTACATACCTGGCTCTGTTTTAAGTCCTGGGAACAAAAAAGGAATGAACACAACAGGTGTCCTGGACCTGAAGGAATGTACTAGAAAGGAGATGTAGACAAAAATCTTATAGATACATTAAAATACATAATATGGAAGGTGCTTGCATCAGTCCCTGAGCCTTAATTCTCACAGGGCAATGTCAAGAGGGCCAGATAATGCCTGCACACATAGTGGCTTGCATTACAGGAGAATCATGAGCTTAGGGAATCTTCATCTTTTATAATGGACAGTAAGTCTGCTTGAACTTTGCCCTGCGGAGAGAGACATAATTATCTTTATTATATACAGGACAGTAAATAAACCTGCCTTTTACTATCTCCATCTTCTAAGGCTGTTCGCTCTACAAATGTTCTTGAAAAGTAGTCCAGAATAAAGGAGGCCAGTGCCTCTGCTTGCAAGATGTGAAGAATTGCAAGAGACTCGTGGAGAATTATCTCATAACACTTGTCAGAAATGCAAATCCTTAAGCCTCATTTAGACCTGCTGAATCTGAGACTCTGAGGGTAGAGCTGAGCAAGTTTTGTTTTAGCAGGCATCCAGGTGATTTTGAAGCAGCTAAAGTTGGAGATCTACTCTACAGGGAACAAACTGAGGATTGACTGGGAAATTTGGATAGAAGTGAATGTGAATCAGTAGGGCTGTATCCTAGAGCAGTGCCTGCAGTAGACAGACCAAGATGTACCTGGGGCTGGTTGTCATGGTAATACCTCCAGGTAGAGAGGGATGGAGGGTAGGACCTGGAGAGGCAGTATCAATAAACGTGAACTGATCTAGAAATCAGGATACTGGGTTTCTGCCATTCCTATTCCCATGTAAAGTTGAACAAATAATTCAGTTTTAAAGACTTTTTTGAATCTGAAAAAGATTTTGAAGATCCCCTAGTTCTAGGGTTTCAAATACAGATTTTCTCTTCTGACAACTCTAATCTCCTGAAACACAGGCTTTAGAGAGATTTGCAGGTATCTTCCATGGGTAAGGAATGGGATGTGGGGATACCCTTACAGCTGACATCACTAATCTGTCCAAATGCCATATTTTTCTTTAGGATGAGAGAAGACAAGTTATCTATCCTTTGATATTTGCTAGTCTTCTGTTCTCCATGTTCTTATCAGGGACCGCCCCAGTGCTAGCTTTCTTTCACAAGTTTACTTTATGTTATGATTTTGCGTTGTTTGGGTGAATCATCACTGAGATGAATGGAAAAGTGTAGGGCATTTGGATTCTCAGACTGTGACTTTGCACTAAAATTCAGCCCAGATTAATGACTTCTGAGGCAAAAGTCTTTGTCAATTTACTTTCTTTGAAGTGTTACTTGTTCCAAAACCAAATGGATTTTTTAGTGCACCTGCAATCAGCAACAACTAGAGAGAGAGAGAAAAAAAATCATTTTGAAGTAGTTTCTTGGAAATCTGTTTAAAGGTTTTAGCAAGTTGGATATATTATTAACCACCATGTGAGTTCTCAAAAACAGCTTTGGAACTCTTAGAATCTTGTCTATTTTTACATTTTCAAATTAAACATTTTTAGTCAGCCAAGCACATTGAAAAAAGTAAAAATTTGATTTGAATAGTAGTGATTTCTTTAAGGTGAATCTTTAATTTTAAATGTGACTAATACTTCAAAATGAAATTAACATTCGTACGTAATGGTTTTGATTTGTTTCCAAGAAAATAATAGTTCATAGCTGTGGATTTGTTATGGTACTATTAGTTATTGCGCCAGCAATCACAATATTCAGAAAGCTGAGGAGGAACTATGAAACATTAACAGCAGTAGTGTGAGGACAAAAAGAGGGAAAACTAGATCGGAGAGAGGAAAGAGGAAGAAAAAAGGAGTAAGTAAGGAGAGAAAAAGGAGAGAGAGTGAAAGTAAGAGGGAGAGACAGGCAGACAGACGCACAAGCGATAGAGAGAAGGAGTAAGAATTTTATGAAAGGTGGTGGCCAGCCTCTGCTCCCTCTACTCCGCCCTTGCTAAAATTGTGTCATTTCCAAGGGGTGAGCAGCTACTTTTCAGTTTTAAGCTAATGCTTTCCCAGAAAATGTTTTCGTTGCTCCCTAAATCATTGATTGGGCTATTAAGGGTCTAAAATGAAAATTTAATTCATTGTTAGAGTCTTCCCAAAGTGTGGCCTCCTGGAACACACTGATTGAGCTACACTGCTGTCTGACTAATTGAAGAGAGAGGATGGAAGTGCATGAGAGCAGAAAGTAAATGCCTGTGGGCAGCAGGGGCAGACCCTCTGCAGGGGCCCCTCTGCAAGCCTGAGTTTGTGGGGATGGAGAGACCAATAAGAGGATGGGAATTGTTCTACATTGTCCTTACTGAGAAGGAGTATAGGATCCTCCTGCCAGTCCCAATTAGCAGGGTTGAAATTGTCATTGGACTCTGCTTAGAGGTCAAGAGAACCTACCCCAACCCATCTGTCACACCTGACCACTGAGAAATTGGTGACCCAGAGGCAGAGGGTACCCAGTCAGGGCATGGAAAGGTTCTGAGAGTCTGGGAGGTGCAGTGGAATAGCTGTGGAAAGGGCAGTATTTGGCATCATAAAACCCTGGATTTAAGTCTTTTCTCTGCCTCTTCATGACCGTAATCTTGGAAAAGGCAGTGTGTGTTTCTGAGTGTCCTCATCTGTAAAATGGAGATGATGATAAAACAATAAGGCCAACGTGTGGAGAAAAGGATGTAATGTAAATAAAATGTTTAACATCGTTCCTGGGAAGCATCTCCTTAAATTTTAACTGTCATTCTCTTTGCAATTCCATTTATGTTGTCATCAATTCTATCGTTGTCAGAGGCAGGAAGATAAGAGCCAGATTGGGGTGTTAGTTCACCAGAACAGGAGCAAGTCAAAGGATCTGCGAGCAGGGATGTGTACAAGGCGCAAAATCAAGCAGGTCTTAGGAAAAAGACGGGCAGAGTATGGAGATCTAAAACTTAAGCGAACGCCTCACTAGTATATTACTAATACTAGCACCTATCATTTGTACCTTACCGGCCAAGTGCTACTCTCTTTCTCTTGTATTATACTATTGTTTCTAATCCTCATATCTATTCTATAGGAAAAGAGAGTATTATTTTCCCATTTTCACTGGTGAGGAACAAAGAGCTCAGAACACTTTACATAGCAACTGAGAACCCAAGTCCTCATCCCAAGGCCTGTAATCTTTCCGTTGCCCTCACATTTCAGATGACTGCTGTCTGGGCCATTGGAAATATCTGTAGGTTCTGGTCTCTTTTCTGCTTTTTTCCTTTTTGGCTGTAATTGCTAGAACTTTGGGCCCCAGAGGAAAAGGGAGAGGTCTGCTCCTCACCCATGTCTTTTTCTTCTCATCTCCCTTTAACTTCCTGGCTCCTGTTTTATTTTGTGTTGTTGTTGGATCTTATTGCACCTCTGGTTTCATTATGAACAAAACATTTCAGAGTAAAGAGTATATCAGCTCGATATTGTGTGTAACAAGTCAGCCCCCAACAACCATTTGTTATTTCTCACAGTCTGTGAGTTGGCTGGGGGTTGGTGGGTCTAGGCTGGCTTTGGCTGCAGGTGGCTCTGCTCACAATGTCTCATTCTCATTCTAGGACCATCAGGCCAGCCCCAGAATGGTCTTGGCATGCAAATGGCAGAGGTGCAAGAGAGCACGTAGAAGCACACGAGTCTTCTTAAAGCTTCAATTCAGCACTGGCACGCCTCGTTTCCACCTCATTCTGTTGGTCAAAGCAAATCATATGGCTGAGCCCAAAGTCAAGAAGCAGGGAGTGCCCTCGCTTACAGTGGAGGGCACTAGAGAGTATATTTGTATATTTCCAAAGTATATGTTTCCTATTTACATATTCACAGAAGTATGTATTTCCAAAGGATAGGGAAATAGGAAGGAGGGGTGGAGAATTGGGGCCCTTGACACAATTTATCACAGAGATGTGTCAACCGAGCAACCATTTTGCAACCTACTGTTGCCTGTTGGTTTCTCTTCCTCTATCTGACTCTGACTTGAGGGTTAGCTCTCTTTCAAGTCCTGACAACAACCATGGGATTCAGATGTATTCCTTGGAGTGGTTGACATGGTGTTGCTTTTTCCCTGCTCCCTCTCCACCACATGAAATTTGTAAGCCCCAGAGTAGAAGCAGGGTCTTCACGCTCTTGCATCACCAAGTAGGACACATTTGTGAAGTAACAGAGGTTTTTTTCTTTGAATCCCCAAACAACGTTTTTGAAAGTCTCTATTTCCTTTAATAAGTTTAGGGACAACACAAGTGGGTAATTCACACCATAGTCTGATATTCTTGTATTTTACATGGTATTATACTTGTGTATTGCTTTTCCTAGTATTATTGTATTTTCACTGAAACTTTGCCAGACACAGTACCTTTTGTTGAATAATGGTAGAATTTCAAGTGAGAAACATGCTGATTGGATAATAGAGGGGCTCTGAAATTGAAATGACTTCCTGTACTTGGGCATGAATCCTGATTATTGCATAGAATGGATGCTCAAACATGACACCAATGGACTACATGAATAAAACTCTCTCTCTCTCTCTCTCCTTTTGGCTCTGCAAAATTCTATCCTTCCAAGGTTGGAATCTGAAACTTTTTGACCAAGTTCTTAGGAGGGGTTATAACATGCCATTTAAATCACTGCTAACCTGGCCTCCAAAACCACGTGTAATCTGGGCCTCTCATTCTTTGCATCTTGCACTCTTCCTCTCCCTTTCCGACAACATTCTTACCACACAAACCTTTCTGCCTCTTAAATGCCAAGTTACTTCATGCCTCATATTTTTGCACCACTCCATTCCCTCTGCCTGGAATGTTCTTCCCTCAGCCATCTATCCTTCACCTGGCTAAATTCCTGCATGTCCTTCAAGATTCAATTAACTCCTAACTTATTTGAGAAGCTGTCCTGACTTCACAGTTGAGATTATCCAATCTGTTACCCTGTCCTAACACTCTCCATCTTTCTTCCTAGAACATTTCACACTTCTAGTGAGTGAATGAATAATTGTATAGCTTTTGTTTCATGTCTGCTTTCCTCTCCAGTCTCTCAGCTCCTTGAGGATAAGAACCATTTCAATATCATATCCTTTGCATCCATGGCCGTTAACCTGTAGCCTTTGGCACAGAGTCAGTGTTTTGTTACTTGTTGAATGAATGAATGAACAAATGAAACTTTGCAGAGACATAGACGCTCAGATCTGGAACAGACTCTCGACACAGCTCATGTTATGAGCTCCACAACAGCCCTCCTGGTCTCCAGGTAGCTGACTGCCTCTGCTTGAACCTTCCCCCACCTGGGAACTCACTCTTCTTGAGGCTGACAATTCCATCTTTCTAACAGTTACAAAATTTCAATGTCCATTAAACTAAAGTTTGTCATTCTATAACTCATCCATTGATTTTATGTCTTGCCCCTTGGGATTTTACAAAACAACCCTAATCTACCTTTTATTTGGCAGTATTTTGGAATTTTAAAACAGCGATTGTAACTCCCAAGCATTCTTTACTGAATACCCACTGTTTGATACGCACACATTATCACCATTATCTCATTTAATTCTCAACACAGCCCTCAGTGTGTTGGCATTACTATCCCCATTTTACAGATAAATTTAAACAATTAGCCAACAGCATGGAGCTAGTAAGTGGGGGCACCTGGATTTGAAACCAGGGGCCATAATTTGTGCAACCTAGATTCTTGTATGTCCAGAGGACTAATATAGCTAATACATTCAACAAATATGAAGGACTCTACAAAACTTATTTACAACATTGGGTGGTTGTTCCTTTCTTATTTTTGAACCTTTATATTCTTTTGTATAGTTCTACAGAATTCTTTTGTCCGTACTTCCTTAGTGTTGGTGATATTTGATTCCTTTCTGCATTCACCTAATGGACAACTATATATATATATATATATATATATATATATATATATACTTCATGCAGCCCTGGGGAACAACTTGAAATAATCTCTGTATCAATTTAGCTACATTATGCTGCTATAATAAACAATGCCCAAGTCTTAGTGGCTTACACAGCAAAGGTTTATTTCTAAATCATGCTAAATATCTTTGATGGGTTAATAAGCAGGCTATTTATCATAGTGCACCAGAGACCCAGGCTAATAGAGCAACCACCATCTTGAACATGAAAAAGCAATGAAAGAGCCCTGACGTTTCTCACCAACAATGGAATGTTTGGCCTGAAAGTGACACTAGTTACATGGCTCCACCCATTCATAAGGGGCCAGAGTGTACAATCCTGCCATGTGTGCAGACACTGGGGGACTAAGAAATATTTGGTTTATATTCGATAACTTCCACAAGACTAAGATATGTCAGAGATAATTTGATTGTATTAAATAGAAACCTACTCAATATAACTCAAGTAAAATGATAATTTATTATAAGGAATCAGGGAGTTTAATGGAATCCAAGGGTTAAAATACAGTTAACTGTGTACTTCATAAACTCCAAAGTACATAAACTATAGATGTCCACAGTTATCATAAACTGTGAATATTGAGAACTGGAGGGCTTCCAAAGACTAGCCAGGAAATTCCCTTACTTTCTTTGTCTTTAGGAACAAATGGCCTCCTATCTCTGTTTTCTTGCACATTTGAGTCATTCTTCTTCTTCTTCTTCTTTTTTTTTTTCCTGTGCAAACCAGCCTTCTCTGTTTATTTCTTAGCACGTGTCCTTAAAGTTGATCAGCCCAAAATGGGAGATGTAACCCTTGAGTCTATTTGACTTTACAGTTTCAGGGCCTGCATCTGGCTAACTGAGACTGTCTTGGATCCTTGTGTCAGTATCCTCCCATAGTCCAGTTAATAATGACTATTGGCAAGGGCAAAGATGATGTCAGATGGTAGTTAGTCGTCCTGTCTCTAGGGAGCACAGAGGAGGAATTGATAGGCATCTTTATCACATTAGCCTTTCCTAGCACCAGCTTAAATGACCAATAATTTACAGTTCCTGAAAAAGGAATTAGTCATCATCTTCCCAAATAGTGTGGAACATTAGGCAAGCCTCAGTGTTCTTCTTTTGTCTTGTCTTTTCCAGCTGACTTCTGAAATTCTACCTTATCACTGTATCTCTTAAATATTAAGATTTAATTCTCACTTAAATTTAACATTCTCTCCCCCAGCCACTTCATATAGTCTCATCAACTAACTAATAATTAAACAAATGATTATCGAATGGCTAGTATGTAAGGGAGTATACTTTGTGTTGGATATAACCACAAGGGACTGCCCTCAAATTGCTTACAATCAAGTATGACAGGTTTATGTGAACTGAGATTCTAATATCATGTTTCTGCGGCCAACAGATGACAGACATCTGAGGATGGAGGGACAAGAACTGACTTTTACAGAATATCCACTATGTGCCATGTACCATGTGCTGGGCACTCAATGAATAATTTCTCGTAAATCCTTACATTACGCCAACAGAGACAGACATCATCAGTCTAATTTAAAGAGAAGCAAGGTTTTAGATTCCAAAGCCAGTTTTTCTTCCTAGGTCAAGCTCCCTCTAAGAATGCGGTGGTGATATTGGCCAGAGTTGACTACATTGGGTAGGTCTTTGACTCTGCTCATTCTTTCTGGCTTGTAGCACTACATTTAGAATCTTTCTTCTAAATCACTTTATGAGAAAACTTGCTTCTCATAGTCAATAAATAACTGGGTGGTTTTTGATTTGGGTTCTTTGTTATTTATTATATTTACATTCAAATTCAAGTAAAGCTTCATGATAAGATGAAAAGGCCAAATGAGTGTGTTGACCATTAAAGCTGGAAGTGATGATTTCTGACACTGTCATGGTGGGAAATAAATTCTTATCAGAAACTGAGTTAACAACTGACCAGGTTGTCCCTGTATGAATGCCTGTCTTCATGAGGTAGCTGACCCTTGGGGAGGATGTAAGACCTGTTTGCACTGTTTTACCTCAGAGTAGATAATTGTCTTTTCTATTTCAGAGGCTCATCCAGCAGTTTATTAAATGGTACCCTCATGGCCTCAGAGAGCTCTGTCTTCTTCTATAAATTACCATCGCATTCTGGGGAAATTGCTTAAGTCCTGGTGGAATACTGCAAACTGTAAAACTTCTTGACTTTCTCTACTCTAAAGGGTATTCACTAACAATGGATAAATTAAGGAGAGGCACAGTGGAATGGTGGAAAAAGCATAAAGCAAGGAAGACCTGGGTTTTAATCCTGGCTCCTCTATTTAGTAACTATGTAGATGTGGGTAAGTTATTTAACCTCACTGCTAGTTAGTTTCCAGATCTAGATAAAAAAGGGTAACAAAATCTACCTCAGAGGCATGTTGCAGGGCTTAAATGAGGTAAAGCATGTAGAAGATGTTCAATGCAATCATGCAATTGTAATGTATTTATACAAGCCTGCCATGAATGACCGTGTAGACTGGGCACTGTATGACTCTAAGGAGTGCCATTCACATGTGGTCGGTACTGTGTAGTGGTACTGTGCAGTCGTTATTATTACTCCTCTCATGGAATTTTCCCACCTGGTACTGTCTCTTGACATCTTACTTTTGGATCATTGGTTCTATTGAGCAACCTACCTAACTTCAGTTTTTTGACTCTGGCTGGACATTGCTTCTTCAATAAGCCACTTCCATTTTGGACGCAGCAGACCGTGACCTGGAATCTTGGAGTACTTTTTCCCATCCTTGAGCTAGAGATTAGCTTTTCTGTTTGCCTGGAAGGTGGAATCAGAGACCATGAATAGCATGAGCTTGGTTTGGAGACAGAGGACCTGCTTTTGTGACTGAGGGTTGTAGCTTCAAACTGTTGGCACTTGAAATTGAAAATTGTGGTTGTTTTCTTGAACTTTTATTTCATTATCACAGAAGCACACAAAGACCTTTGGAAGTGGTGACGAAAAGAGTTAAAGGATCAGGGCTTCCCTGGTGGCGCAGTGGTTGAGAGTCTGCTTGCTGATGCAGGAGACACAGGTTCGTGCCCCGGTCCGGGAAGATCCCACATGCCGCAGAGTGGCTGGGCCCGTGAGCCATGGCCGCTGAGCCTGCGCGTCCGGAACCTGTGCTCCGCAACGGGAGAGGCCACAACAGTGAGAGGCCCACGTATCGCAAAAAAAAAAAAAAAAAAAAAAAAAAAAAGAGTTAAAGGATCAATAGAACTCTGTGAGTAGGAATTTGGCACTTCTTTAGAGAATATCTGTGGGAGGCAAAATTTGCAATTGGGTCATCAGGCGTTAATACAAATTTGTGAATACTGAACCTTAGGTGCAACCAAATTCCATTGTTAACTGGAGGGAAAGCATTTTATGAATCTTAAAACGCATTGCTTTTGAATAGCTTGGCATCATATTCCCATTTTTCACATGCTGATTACAAGGTGACGTCTTACTCAAATTGATGCTATTTGCTCCATTCCTTCGGAAGTGCATCAGGAGAAAGAAACGGGAAGAGAAAAATGAGAAATTAACACC
This sequence comes from Lagenorhynchus albirostris, assembly GCF_949774975.1. Lineage (NCBI taxonomy): Eukaryota > Metazoa > Chordata > Mammalia > Artiodactyla > Delphinidae > Lagenorhynchus > Lagenorhynchus albirostris. The sequence continues at coordinate 103,060,131 of NC_083098.1, read as the reverse complement.
CCCTTGGGAATCATAAGAAGTCTTGGTTTTTATCCTTCCTATGTAAGTGAATTTATTTGAACTAAACTTTTTGTAGGTCGAAATTTGTACTGCTGAATAGAAGGGGAGTGGGTATGTGGTGGGTGAAGAATGAAGGATGGAACAATTAATATTTGTAAGGCCTACTCTGATCCAAATTCTCTCCATATTTGTTTAATCCTCATAATATCTCCATGAGGCTGGGGTTATTGTTTCATTTAACAATGAGAAAAACCATGTTCAGAGCAGATACTTTGCTCAATATCACATCTTTATCACAGCTTTCGTGTTTTCAGAGTTTGGGTTTTAACCCATACCTGCTGACTCCAAGTCAATTCTCTTTCCTTTAGAGCAGGTCAGCAAACATTTTTGGGAAAGGGCTATAGTATAAATAGGTTCTGTGGGCCATATGGTCTCTGTTGCAACCACACAACATGGTCGTGTAGTACAAAACCAACCATTGACAATATTTGAACACATGAGTACTGCTGTGTTCCAATAAAGCTTTATTTATAAAAACAGGCAGTGAGTGGGATTTAGCCTGCAAGCCCTAGTTTGCCAAGCCCTGCAAGCCTCAGAATAAAAACCAAACTGACAAACCCTCAAACCAAGAGAACAGAAAAGAGCTAAATGAAAGTAGAGTTTGGAGGGGGACACTTTGTAAAGGGCATCATAAAAAATATATATTCTTTTCCGCATATTTGAGAAGAAAGGCCATTTCATATACACTGTGTGACTGTATCAGTTGTTTGATTGTGTCAGTCTCTGGAAGGCAACCAAACTCTTCCTTAAATATATACATGACTAGAATTTCAAATGTTACATCTTAGTTAACCACAAAAGACTAGGTCAGAGTATTCCCCTACACACACAAACTGTCACAGTTCCTCTCCATTTGGGTGGCTCGTTCCTTCTCTTCTTGTCGTTGACTGAATTTTAATGTAATCCTTAAATTCCATTATATAAACAGATAACCATGTTGTTGAAACAATTCTGATATACATCCAGACAGATAAAATTTACTTTTAGGGTAAAACTATAGTGTTATTTTTCTCTACTGAAGATACCATGGATAAAAGATGTCTAAAAAAAATATTTCTTTGACATTTGTTTATTTATCTTTACATGACAAACAGATAGAGACTGGGAGGCCCAAAACAAGGTGCTAACTAAAATATGGTGAAAAAAATATTTCTTTACAAACACCAATGTAAGTATATGAAAAATGTGAAAAGAACAACTTCTTAACTCTCACTAAATTCCATAGGAAATCACCAACTTGGTCCCCTATAAAAATATGCAGGACGTGTGATAGTCTAAAATTACCTAGTGCAATAACTAAACCAAATAATGTAACTGAGGAATAGGAAAGACTCAAAGCCATTTTGCAGTGGGTTTCAGGTTCAGTGGCTTAATATTCTGGTTCAGGAATCCTACTGCAGTTGTTCAGACTAGAAAAGACGGAAGTCTGAATTGCAATAGTAACTCTTACTGTGCAAGGAAAGAGGAATATTAGAAGTTTTTGTATGTAGAATTGACAAAATGTAGTGTATTAGTTTAAAGTCAGTATAGTTGATGATGATGATTATGATGATTTTTGGTGGCAGGTAACAGAAACTGGCCAGTGAACGTATGCAGAAATGGTGACTTATTGGCAGGATTCTGGGTAGCTCACATAATTGAAGAAAGAAAGTGTACATAATTGATCAAATCTTGGGAAGGCAGAAATCAGGGAATCTCTAGGGATGTTAGCACTGAGCCTCCATATATCTTCTTTCTGGGGTGCTGTCATACGATTATTGACTTCCAATCTGTGGTTGGTTAGTTGTGTTAATGGTCCCAATTAAAGACCTCATTGTATCCATGCCCTTTGCTCTGTAACTCTATAGTCCCATCTCATTCTGATTCTGAAACTGGCCCTGGACCAGTAGCAAATGTGATATAATCAGAAACTTGAATAAGCACTTACAGATTTCTGCTTCCTTGCTTGCTCCTTGTCTTTGCCATGAGAATGTGTCCAAGCTAGCCTACAGGATGATGTGGCATGTGGAGAAGAGCTGAATCATCCCAGCTATCTGAACTGAGCCACCAGCTATGGCAGAAATCTCATTTGAGAACTGCGTATCCCACCAGCAGCAGACTGATATGCAACAGTAAGCCCCACCAAACCTAGTGCAGATCAGCAGAACTGTCCACCTTTCCCATAGACTTATGAGAAAAAACGAATTGTTGTTTTAAGTTAATTTTGTGAGTGTTTTTTACAAGCATCAGCTGACTGATACACCACCTCTGTGTCTCTTGATTCAAGTTTCATTTTCTTGAATAAGAGTGTCTGTTTGATTCAGCTTGGTTCTTGTGTTATACTCCTGAGTCATTTAGCTGTGACCAGAGGGGTAGGTGGCATGGTTAACAGGAGAGACATTGTGAGCTGGAGAAATACCCTAACTGGTAATTTATACATGGGGGAGGGACCAAGATAAAGGTGGAGAGTAAAAAGCTCCTGGAATATTTGTAAACATTCTCAGGGTTTCACCAAACTCTTGAGAAGAAGGCCTTTTAGAGTTGCACTGGTGTAGTTGTGAATCAGCTTTGGAGAAACTGCTTGTTCATAAGAAGCCAAGAAATGACTGATCAAATCTATGAAGAAGCTGATTGAATGGAGAACGTAAAAGGGACTTGCTTTTCATCTTTGCCTCCTCAGTGCCTAGCAAAATATGGCACATAGAAAGCAATATTTTTTTAGAGAGGGGCCAAACATCAAAAGAATTGTCCAGAATAAAGTATGAACTGTTGATATTGAAAAAAGAGTGACCAAATTATGCTGGTTTTAGATATATCAGTACATGATGCCTATATAATATTAATTATAAAAAAGTAATAATTTGTGCCAGAAACAAAAACATTGATGTTATCATATAATAAAAAAATGCATTTTTCCAGCAATCAGCCCATGGAACCACCCGCTTGTGGTATTTATGGCTGTGCTTTTCTTCTTTGCCATAATCTTGGAATTTTAGAACTGGAGGGGAACTGAAACCCTCTGGTCTAGAGAGCCTACCGCAGAGTCTGGGTGCCTGGCTGTCAAATCGGTGCCTTCCCACTGCCGCACATGTTCTTCCCTCATGGAAGGTTCTCATTGGCTTGTTAGAGCTCCCATTCACGAAGTCACTCAATCAGCACATAGTTACTGAGCTCCAGCCATGTGCCTATGCTTATGTCCCAGGAGTCATGTGCTTCTGACTACTGGTCAGTCTGTGATTAATGGGATCCTAATCACAAGGAAAGCATTCATTTCCCCCATTTTTATTTCCCATACATTATAACCCTCTGCATGCACATTTGGGCTAAGTCCCTGTTACCCTGGCAGCTGAGCTGAGGGGAATGCATAGAGAAGAGTGGCATGTAGGAGCACTTTTCCTTATGAGTTCTTGCAGTTAGTTACATTTTAACTATCATTCCCTTCCTTCCTTCCTCCCTCTCTCCTTCCTTCCTTCCATCCTTCCTTTCCTTTCCCTTTGAAAAAAAAGGTGTAAATTCTGGTTTTTAAAAGTGTTATGTAGAACTAAAGACACCTTTGCTAACCTCAAGTTGTCCACACTCCAGCTTATGTTGTAAAAAAAAAAGGAAAAAAGCAGAGGAAAAAAAAAGCAGAGGTTTTAATCAGATCTAAGAAGGAAGCTAACAATTGTGGACAACTATGGTTTTTATGTCATTCTGGATGTTGACATAAAATATCTCATTTAATCCATACAGCTACTCTATAAACTAGGTATTCTTATCTTTATTAGTAGATAAAGAAGATAAGGATCGTACTGTTAGGTAATTTTCTCAAAGTCACACAACTAAGGCACAGTAGAACTAGGATTTGAATCCTAGTTCTTAGAGTTGTTCCTGCAAAGCCTGTGCTCCTTTCTCTGCACGTTGCCATAGCTCCATCGCCCTTCAGCCAAATTTCCTTTTAGCAAAGGAAACATAGTCCTTGTATTATTTAGCTATTACTGTAATATTGCTGTGTAACAGACAACCCCCAAACTCACTGGCTTGTAGCAACAGCATTTATTTTTCTCATTGATGAGCCTGCAAGTTGGCTAGGCTTTGGCTGATCTCAGCTGAGCCTAGATGGATTCATCTGGGTTTGGCTCTCCATGCACGTTGGACGCAGGTCTACTCCAAATGTCTTCTCAAATTCCATCTACCAGATCCTTGGGTATCTTCTCATGGTGAATGGTAGGAGTGCAAGAGAGCCATTCAAGCCATACAAACCCTCTAAAGCTACTGCTCACATTATGTTCATTAACGTTTCATTGGACAAAGGGAGTTACATGGTCAGCCAGACCTCAAGGTGGCAAGGAGTTATAGCCAAACATCAAGGAGTCAGGGAATTATAGCCCACCCACGGTGGGAGGAACTATAAAGTTATATGACAAAGCGTTCAGATGCATTAATTCTATAACACAGTGCAGGTGAAAAATTGGGAGTAATAATTCAGTCTACCACAGTCCCAAACCAGCAAGATGGCCAAGCAGGTGTGTGTTAGTGATCTGTCTTTTAGTGATAGAGTTTGAAATTTTGTCACTTCCTGGCCATGAAGCATTTGGCCTATCAACCCTTCTGAGCCCTCACCTGTTCTGAGATGGTCATCATAATCCCTGTCCCATATTCCTCATAGACTTATTGTATATCTATGGAGCAAATGTGAACATCTTTATAAACTTTACTGCAGTATTTAAAGTTAATTGTTAGTAATGTTATTTATTTTTTATCAATATTATTACACCTTAATTAGAGTATTCTTGAAGTCTCTTTGGGGACCACCTGATAATCCACAGTTGGAGAACCAGGTGGTCTGTGGGCTGTGGCATCAGTGTTTGTTTATTTTACTGTTATATCTGTGGCTTGGTTACTGGTATTATTAAGTCAGTTGCTTATAATATTTAATAAAAGCAGGCATTGTCTGGTCTGCAGCCCATCAGAGGCAGTACCAGCCTTTCATTTCCTGGGGTGTGGTTTCCATCTGGGGAAGCCTCAAGTGGGAATGAGGATGGTTGGTGGTTCGTGGGCATCCTCCATTTCACCAAAGTGGTCTGCAGTCTGCAGGAGCTTGAGAGCCTTACTTCCCATAAGTGCACTGACTCTTGAGTTGAAAGCATTCACACAATTTCTATTGCTTCATAATGGGCTGAATTCTGTCTTCATCAGACAAACACAAATAGTGCTTGAGGTGAGCAAGAAAGAGCAGGAGGTAGCCTCTGCCAGAACCAACTAGCTGTAAGTATAGACACAAATAATATCTCCCTGAAGAAAGAAACATTAGCAATGAGGGGAGGAGGGAGAGGCAGAAGTTGCTATTATAAACCAAATAGAATGTTCCTAAGATAAACCTAAACATAGTTTTACAAGGCTTGCATGTTTGTTCAGTTCAACTCAAATCTATGAAATTCATTTCTCTACAGTTCAATTCAATCAATATTTCTAGAGATTATAGGGCCAACAATCCAGGGATAGGCTCTAACTCAGAGATGAATGAAATATAAACTCTGCTGTAAAAAAACTCCAGCTAGTGGTGAACATACACCCATGTAAGAAAAGTTAGGAGACAGTTGCTAGAGTTTGCAGTTAGGCAGGGCTTGATTAGAATCCTGGAGCAAGGTCCTGACCTTGTTGAAGTCTTAGTTTCCTCATCCGTTAAAAGGGGACAATAATGAATAAGTCTCTGTTTTGGGTCAGGGGATATGGAAGCCTTCAAGGAGCCAACAGGCTTACATGGAAGGCAGATAATTAACAATAATTTTAAAAAGTTCTGCCAAAATCAAATTCAAGATACGTGGGATCTGGGGTAATGGAAGAGTAGGGTACGGGGTATGGGGTGTTTAGGGGACTTAGGCTAGACAGTCATGGACTGCTTCCCTTTTAAACAGAAGGAGAAAGGATGCTTGTGACTTAGCAAGGCACAAATGTGTACGTTCATGCACACACACATTTCATATGTTAGGGTTGGAGGAGCAGAATATTTCAGGGAGAAGGAACGACATATGAAAAGACTTCTTGGTGAAAGGGAGAACAACACCCCAAGAAGTAAGAGAAGTGGTGGGAGTGGAATGAAAGGGTTGAAGAGATTGAAGAGACTGAGGCCATGTGCATAGAAATCATAGTAAGGGTTTGGACTTTGTTCTAGGAGCAGTGTGAAGCTATTATAGGGATTTAAATGGTGGTAGTGGTGATGGCTAGAATTAGATGTGCTTCAGTGTGGGCAGTGGTTGGAAAGAAGGCAAAGATGGATGTGGGGAGGCCAGTTGTTAGTCTACTGCAGTCTTCTAGGAGAGAGGTAATATTAGCCTCCTAGCTGGTGGGAGTAGAGATGAAGAAAAAGACAGTGTAGAAACAGTCTTAGAAGGTCACCAGTGTCAAGGTCACGATTGATCTCCATGTTGCCAAATTCGATATTCAATTCTCTGCCCTAATCTTGCTGTACGTTTGACACAATTGATCATGCCCTTATTGTATCCTCTTCTTCCCTTTGTTTCTGGGATGCCACCCTCCCTTGGATCTCCCCTAATGCACCAGTCACTTCTTAGTCTGCTTTTCTGCATCTCTCTAATATTCAAGGCTTATAAATTATTTTCCCTTCTGCAATGGACTGAATGTTTGTGTCCCTCAACCCCCAAATTCATATATTGAAATCCTAACCCCCAATGTAGAGGTATTAGGAGATGGGGCCTTTGGGAGATGATTAGTTCATGAGGGTGGAGCCTCCCTTCATGAATGGGATTAATGCTCTTATAAAGGGGACATCAGAGAGCTCTCTAGCTCTCTTTCTGTTGTATGAGAACATAATAAGTCTGCAAACCAGGAAGAGGGCTCTCAACAGAACCCAACCAAGCTGGCACCTTGATCTCAGACTTCCAATCTCCAGGACTGTTAAGAAATAGATTTCTGTTGTTTATAAGCCACCCAATCAGCCTGAACTAGGATTTCTACTTTTAGTCAATCCCTTACAAATTATTATTTCCAGCCGAACTCCACCATGACTTCTATATCCAGTTGATATCTCCACTTAGATTTCTAATAGTCTTACAAGGTATCAAATCCAAAATGGAACTGTTAATTCTACCCCTGGTCTTCTATATTTTATGACTCTATTTTCCCAGTTACTTAGGAGTCATCAGTGCTTTTCTCATAATTCATATCTAGTCCCTTAGCACATCCTGGATACTTGTTGTAGGTTAACTGCCTTAATGAACTCAGTTAATGACATCCTTGTATCCATATCCTTTGCAATGTGGCTTTGCAACTTCTTCCATAAAAATATAGAGTCTATTTCCCCACCCTTGAATGTAAACTAATTTTGCGACTTGTTTTGTCAATAGAATGAGAGACTGTAGAACAGAGGCAGACAATGGCCAGACTATGTATAAAAGCAGAACTCTGACCCACAGCCTGCAGCAACCAGACCACAGGGCCAAGCTTCAGTAACCAAGAAGTCAAACCACTCTCCGGAGCAACCAGACTAGGAAGTCAAACAATAGTCTCTGTAACAATTGGCCCCAAATGGCCAGGACTTGATTAGTAACTGACAGCTTTCGTAAGTTTTGACCCCACTTCCAAATGAAAACCAACCACAGAAAGCTAAATAGGCACCCCTAACCAATCACATGGGATGACCCCCTTCTAGTTAGCCCGGCTACAGCTTTTTCAGGCCAACAGCCTCCAATCAGGACATACCTGAAGCCTTCCCCTTTTCCGCTATAATGCTTTTTTACTCCTCTGCCTGCCTTTGAGTCTCTGCCAAATGCAAGTGATGGTTGCTGACTCCCTTGCTGTACCAATCTCTGAATAAGTAGCCTTGGCTTGGTCTCATTTGGGTGGTCTTCATTTATTTCCACAAGAATATGGTAGAAGTAACAATGTGGCCATTCTACGTCTACATCTCAAGAGGCCTTTCTCTTGCTTTTCTGCTTTCACCAAGAACAAGCCTGGGCTGGACTCCTGGGAGTTCAAGGGCCTCTTACAGCTCAGGTGTTCTTTTGAAATAGAGTATACTTGGCAATAAAGTAAGAAGCCAAAATAAGGAAGCAGAGAAACTTAGTCATTTGGGGTTTATTTGGACAACGTGAGGGGAGGTGAAGGATTTAACTTTTCAGTCAAGTAACAAACAAGCTGTCTGGGAATAGTGCTAACTTGGGTTGCTCTTTGATGGCTGCAGGAAGTTAATGAGGAGGCAGACTCATTTGGAGGCTGAACTATGATGCTGCTGCCAGTAACTATTGAGCCAATCAGCTTCTACTTCACCCTGACCTGTTGAGGGTGGAAACCTCTCAGAAAGTAGCGTAAACAAAGCAACCGTGTTTCCTGGGGCATTTTAAACATAGCTTAAATAAGAAATAGTTTTTTACAGAGCTGTGAGTGGAGACTTTGGGTGTTTATTAATGCTTAACAAGTATGATGAAAAAGAAAAACAGACACACATTTAGCCTGGGAAATCTGCTGGTGTGATGAGCTTAACACCCCCCCTAGGTTGGAGTTTCTGTTGTGGGGAAGTAACGCAAATCAGTCCTTCTGAGCAGTCTCAAAAGGTTTGCAAAAAGGCCATGGTTTGCATTAACTAGACCACAGCTTATACGTTGCCGAGAATACAACAACCAAAGAAATATTAATGAAATGGAATTTGAACCACACGGGCTAGGTTTTCAGTTGCCCAGGTTTTTCTTTTTTTTTTTTCCCTTTGTACAAAGGATACTTTGATTTCTTTCATGACATTTCTTTTTCTTTGTGATTTGTATCAAACACAGGCCCCTTATACATGTATTGTGTTTGGGGTCCAAGAGTTTCTAGTCTCTTTACAAATCAGGCCCCAAGGACAATGCAGCGAGCCCCCCATGAAAGCAGGAGCTATTTTCCCCTAAGAAGTTCACTAAGAAATACCCCAAGGTCTGTCTGTGGTTCATTGTTTATTCAATAGGGTCTGAGTGGGACTCTGCCTCTGGCCTGTGGGTCCAACCCCAGCATTGTTTCTGGTGAGTTCACAAGTTGGGGATCATTGAAGCCTTGCTTTTAGTTTCCTCTCTAGAAATTGAACAGGCTAGAGACAATCTTGATGTCATGTGAAAGGCTTTATGTTGGCTTTTATTGTTTTATTATTAAACAACTATGTCTAAGAGTCTGTGGGCATATATACAAAATAACTAGGTGTAGCAAAGAACATATCAGGAATTCCAGGTTGAATTCCTAGCTGGGTGACTCAGGGCAGGTCATTGGCTATGGTTTCTTCCACTACGAAGAGACATGGTCTCCAGTCTTTCCACTTAACATTGGATAACTTCAACTATACACAAATTCTAAAATCTGAATAAATTCTAAATATCATTTATTGTGTGCTTATTACATCATCATGTGATTTTAAGACATCCATTGAACAAGCATTAATTGCCCCCTCCTATGTACCAAGCATCCTTCCAGGTGCTGGGATGGAGCAGTGCAGAAGACAGAAATGGTTCCTGCAATCCTGGAACAAATGTCCTAGTGTTAAAACTGGCTTAAATTTCCTCTGTGATAAACTCAGATTTGAACCTAGGTCTGTGTGACTCCAACACACTTGTTTTTAATCCCCTAAGCTCTCTTGTCTCCTAACAATAGAAAGACTCAGACTTGGAGCTCCTGGCTTTGTCTTGTAGGGCCACACAGTGGTCGTTAGGAGGTTTTTAATCATTCTAGAAGTTCAAACCAATGATCAACAATATGCTTATCAAAAGAATAATTCTGGGAGTACAGCAAATTGTGGCATGACACTTTGTATTTCTCTTCATACCTGCCTCATAAAGATGTACAGTTGATATTGAGCCTTATTCTCCCAAGTCTTAAGGTACTTCCTCTGTTCTTCAACTCTGCAATAGGTTTGCTGTAAGGATAAGTGAGAACATGAAGAATTCCTCTAAAAGGATAGACTGTATAAAATTAAGTATTTCTTCTACTTAGTATCAGATCAGCCTGGGCTTCAGCAAAGACTTTAAACTCAGAATAAAAATAAACAAAAATAACAAATAAATAGAACTCAGCACTATACTAGCTGTTTGACTTTGGCTCACTTAACTTCTCTGATCTCCTATCAGAGGATTTTCATGTGTGTCTACCTCAAGTGAGACCTAACCTGTTAAGTGCTTGACATAGTGTCTGAACCCAGTATAGGTATTCAGTAAATATTGGTTCCTTACTTTCTCTAGAAGTGAATACATGTCTACACATGTTAGTATCACCAACTTGGCAATAGCACCTGGAGGCTTAGCACTAGAAGGGCTTAGCTGAGTGAAACCTGCAGCCTAAGGGAATAGCTAGGTAAAGCTAATAGTTGTTTAACTTCAGGGTGATGATCTTCTATCCATTTATTCATATCTTTATGTTACACCTATGTTACATATGGGGAAAACTAAGAAACAGTGGAAATTAATTCCTCTCGATAGGGCTAAAATTAAACCCTAGAGTTTAACTGGATGAAAGGTTTTATAGCCATCATTGCTGCTTTCTTCATTGTCGGCAGACATGAAGGGAAAATATGTTTATCCTGAACTGGAGAGGATATTCCTTCCACTGGAGAGGATAGCCAGAAGGCTATTGACAATTCCTCAGAAAACAAGTACTAACAGAGTAGGACTACCTCTTTCCTCCATCAAAGGTCAAAGGGCAGGTGTGATATCTATGATTCAGACTTTTTTGTTTGTTTGTTTGTTTTGCGGTACGGGGGCCTCTCACTGTTGTGGCCTCTCCCGTTGCGGAGCACAGGCTCTGGATGCGCAGGCTTAGCGGCCATGGCTCATGGGCCCAGCTGCTCTGTGGCCTGTGGGATCCTCCTGGACCGGGGCACGAACCCGTGTCCCCCGCATCGGCAGGCGGACTCTCAATCACTGCGCCACCAGGGAAGCCCCTGATTCAGACTTTAGATTTCTCTCCACACTATTGGCAAATGTGGTTTATTTGTTATTATTTTTAATAAACAGCTTTATGAGGTGTAAATGATATACAAAAAGGTGCCCATGTTTAATGCCTGCAATTTGGTGGGTTTGAACTTATGCAGACACTTGTGGAACTAACACTACAAATCAAGTCAATACAGCGCATAGCCAGAATGGTTTAGACTGTGGAAAAAGGACATTTGCTGATATAGACACCAGCCCTCAGAATATGTCATCTATGTTCATCCATTCCTTCACTCATTCAAACACTTAAACTTTGATCACTAGCTTTTGGCCAGCACTATGCTAGACACAAGTGGAACCCATAGATGAACTGGACACATGCCTCATTCTCATGGAACTGAGAGCTAAGCAGAGAAGTGAAGCCGTTTGCTTATATAGCTCTGAGATAAAGTATGATGTGACAAGTGGAGAGGCATAAACACACTTTCCCAGCATTGCCAAGGGAAGAGAGTTGAGAGCTGTGGGAATTGTGGGCTAAAAGGCTGAGGCAGGCTTGAGAAATGTTAAACTTCTCAACTTGGCTAGGGTTTAAGGTGCTTTACTAACTACAAATTATTGGACATTTAATATGTCTCAGACAACAGGTTATACTTTATTCTGTTCAATCAGAACAGCTATGTAGTAGATGTTAATACTCTCTTTTGCAGATGATCAAATTCCAATGAAGAGAGGCCAATTAATAGTTCAGGGTCAATCAGGAAGTGAGTGGTAGAGTAAGAATTCCTTAATTCATTAATTCAATGAGTAGTATTGATGGCCAACCAGCTGGGTGCCAGGCTCTCTGCTAGGTTCTGGGAAGACATGGCTTCTTCTGGTCTGGAAGCCTGTGCTGTCCATTGCTCCTTCATGCTGATTCTCCCATGATGGGGGTGGGGAAGGAAGCCAGGTTGAGAATGATCTCTTAGTTCCATCCATTAGGCAATAGGGAACCACAGAAGATCGAAAGGGAGTGTAGCCCTTCTGGTCAGCATTAGGTTTTGGGAAAGGATGGAATTTATGAGGGGTTTGAAGAGAACAAAATGATAAGAAAGAAGTTTGTATCTTACCAAATACAAAGTGAGTAAAGAGGGAGGTAGATACTTAAACAAGAGATCAGTTGAAACTCCTTGTAAACAAAGCATTTCTATAGCTGACAGACTGTGGTTGAGAAGGGAGGTTGCACTGGCCACAGTGGCTTTTGGTCTGCTCAGGCTGCTATAGCAAAGTACCATAGACTAGGTGGCTTAAATAACACATGTTATTTCTCCCAGTTCTGGAGGCTGGGAATTCCAGGGTTAGAGGGACAGTGATTTGGTTCTTGGTGAAGGCCCTCTTCCTGGCTTGCAGATAGCTACCTTCTCACTGTGTCCTCACATGGCAGAGATTGGAAACTCTGGTCTCTTCTGCTTCTTATAGGGGCACTAATCCCATCGTGAGGCCCTACCCTGATGACCTCAGCTAATCCTAATTACCTCCCAAAGGCCTCACCTTTTAATACCATTATATTGGGGGTTAGGACTTCAATATAGGAATTTGGGGAGACATAAACATTCAGCCCATAACAGTGGCTTATTCAGTGTTTTAGATTTCTTGGAACACCAGGCAGGTGTATCCAGCTTACACTTTGTCATTAGTTGGTTTATTATTGATTTGGATTTGAAGAGCATCAAGAAGGTTGTTAGGTTTTGGTGATTAATTTGCAATTAATTGCAATTCAGCCTAGATGGCAATAAGTGGTTTATATTTATTTAGTTCTTTATGCCTAGTAAAGCACTTTTATGCGTGGTATTTAAGATCCGTTTTATGGAAGAGGAAGCTGAGGCTCTGAGAAGTTATGTAAATTTCCAAAGTTCACATGTTTACTAAAAAGCTGGAAAGGAAATAGAATTCGTAGTTTACGACTAAATCCTGCATTCTTTCGAGGCTACCAAAAACTTCTCTAGTGACCTCAAACTCCAAGGGTCTAAACAGTATCCCTAAAACATAAAATGTTTGAGCTAAAAGGGAATGCAGGGATCATCTAGTCCCAGCTCTTTGTTTTGAGGTCCAGAGAAATTCCATGATTTGATATATTCCAAATTTAGGACATAATGGAGTTAAGATGAGAACTTTTGTCTTTCAATAGGTGATCCAAGATCCTCTTGACCCTAGAACATGTCTACCAATTTTCACTCTACCAATCACCTTCCCTTAAATTATTACCTTTACTTATCTTGTAAAACAAGGCAAATGTCAGCCCATTTTACTGATGAGAAAACAGAGGCTTTGAAAGATTAGGAAACTTGTCTCATATTATCCAGCTGGTAAGAGGCGAACTAGGTATTATGAACCTCCTTTTGAGGATGGGTTTACTAATTTCCGATAAGTTAAGTAATGTGTCCATTAAGTCAGGCATGAAGCCAGACCTTATGATTGCAAATCAAGTGCAATTGCACCCCTTTTGCTCTGTGCTGCTCTTTCTCCCTAAGGCAGGGAGAGGATGTCCCCTCCAGTTTTTACCTGTCATTGTCTGAGTCTGATTGCTTCCCTGGAGTTGTAGTAGCAGCGTGGCTGTGAGCTCACTCTCCTCACCCTCAGATACCTGTTAACACTCTGACCTTCCCCACAGATTTGCTCCATGGATCACTTTCCACCCAGACAGTCCGTTTATAGAAGGAGGACATCTCCTTATTGCCTGCGTCATAAACTGCTGGCTACGTCCCATCCTCTTTCACTCCTCATCTGTCATGTGGGCTTGTGTCAGAAGCAGGGTCAATTAACTTCCTATAGAGAGGTTAACTTGGCAGATACCACTTGATTGATTTGTTGTAATCTGACCAATTTTTGCAGTCAGCATCCCAGGTAGGAGGGATAGCCAAGCCTGGGAGCTGGGTGAATATCAAGATTGACTGCTCTGTTATTTTAGAAGAAACACAAAGTAAATAGTAGATTGGGGCAGATGGCAGATTTGTCTGATAGATTGGTGTCATCCAAAGCTTGAATGGATTGCTTCCTTTTTACAGTATTCCTGCTTCACAGCATCAACTTCCACTTCTCCATGTCATCATCTTTCTCTTTAAGAGCACCTGCTCTTTCTTGGGTACTGTCTTCGCTATTCATCTAATGGCTCAATCTAGAAACGAGTAATCATCCTTACCAACCTCCTTACCCTCCCTCACCTAATCTAGATGGTCCTTATATCCTAACCCACTTAATCTAATTTAGGGTACCATCTTTTCTCAAGTGATAGTTGCCATCTCCTCCTAACTGTTCCTCCAGTCTTAACTTCTCCAATCCATTTTCCAATCTACTCTTGACTGGCGAGCATATTTGATTATATTACTTCCCTACTTAAAAGCCTCAGTGACTTGCCCTGTTATGAGTGAATTCACAACATTTATGCATTTCATATATAGCTCTCCATTGTATGACCCCTGCACATCCCTTCAGTCTTATGTCCATCCATTTCCATCTTTGAAGCAATGCCAAACTCCTGCATTTCCAGAAATTTGCTATGATGTTTCACATAGTTCTATCTTCGTACATACTCCCTTTGTCTGAAAGAATCTTGCCCTTTTTTTTTTTTTTTTTTACCATTGGACAACTCATTCATCTTTAAGAACAAGTTCATATATCACAGCTTTAGATCAGTCTTCCTTTATGCTTAGGTTGAATTGAATGGCACCGCTGTACCTTATACTAGACCTCTATTATAGCAAATATCCCACTGACTGACAATTATTTTTTCATATGTTTGTTTCTCCTACTCGTTTTGAGCTCTTCAGGAAGAGGAACCATGTCTTATAGATCATTGTATCCCTATCACTTTGCAAGATGCTGGCATAATAAATTCTCACTAAATGTTTTGGAATTCTATGCAGTGATTGCTCCCAAATCCTACTGCCAGCAAAGACATAATGAGAGCTCTTTAGATGCAGAGCACAGTTACTCCTTCCCACTATGATATTTTATATTTCTGATGTTTTGCATGTGCTTCCTCTGCTTGAAGTGACCTTATCACAGTGTCACCTCAAACACGTTATGTACTCCTTAAATCTCAGCTCTACCCTCAGTCACATCTTCCACACTAGACCTGTACTCTCAATCCGTGGTATACTCCTTGAGACTCTTCATCCGATAACTCTGTGTTGAGTGTCAGATAATGAGTCAAGGCATACCACTCGGTGCTTAGCCACATGTCAAGTCAAACATATGGGATTCTAACTTAAAACCTTGTGTGCAGAGATGTTCTGCAGGCAATAGATTCAAACACAAGATGGAAATTGAAAAATGCCGCATGAGAGGTTAAAATCAAATAGTTGGCATGTAGGTGTATACTTAACTCTCCCCTACCCACAAAGTGTCTGGCAGGCAGTGGGAACTCAGTAATACTGTAGGTAAATCCAATAAGGTTACTTTGGATTTAAAAAGGTAGTTTCGTTCAATAGTCTCATGTGTACTTTGTCCGAGGCAGTGAAGACATAAAATAACCATGAATCTCAAAGGACTGCAAAAGGTCCCAATAACCTAATGTGGAGAGTAGAGCCGTTGTCTGAAAGTGGTGAAGAGACTCAGTTGAGACTGAGAATGTGTGTTGTGTCCTTGCATTGTTTGATTCGATCTCTACAGAGTGGATGATATTCCATTTAGTTTTATATTTACAGTTTACAGTCACTTTGTGTCCACGGATTCAATCAACTATGGATTGAAAATATTTTTTAAAAAATCTAGAAAATCCCAAAATGCAAAACTTAAATTTCCTGTGCACTGGCAGCTATTCACATACCATTTACATTGTATTTACAGCCATTTAGATATCGTTTACACTGTATCAGGTATTATAAGTAATCTAGAGATGATTTAAAGTGTACAGGAGGATGTGCATAGGTTATATGCAAATATTATGCCATTTTTTATAGTGAACTTGAACATCCATGGATTTTAGTATCTGTGGGGGGTCCTGGAACCAATCCCCCATGGGTACCAAGGGACATCTTCAGCCTGCACTGTCCATTAAAGTAGCCACTAATGACAGCGGCTAGTGAGAACTTGAAATGTGGCCATTTTGAATTGAGATGTGTTGTTAAGTGTAAAGGATACACTAGATTTCAAAGATTAGCCTGAAAAAGGAAGGCAGAACATCTCGCTAACATTTTTATGTTGATTGCATGTTAAAATGATAATATCGCAGATTCAGTGGGGTAAATAAAGCATTGTTAACACTAATTTCACCTGTTTCTTTTTTTCTTTTAGGTAGCTACTAGAAAGTTTAAAATTGCCCGTGTGGCTCACATTATATTTTTGTTGGACAGTGCTCCCTTAGAGTATGGTTTTCAAAGGCCACACACAGTTATGGAGCACATATAATGTGCTGAGCCTTTGGCAAGTTACCGGGGATTAAAAGATAAATGAGATTAAACTCATGGACTTGAGAGAGAATAAGCACTTACCTGATACAGAGTAATGAGTGTTGGACTTGGGCAGCAATGTTGTGTGGAAAAAAGTTAATAGATTTGAGTCATATTGGGTTGGATTTGAATTATACTTCTTCTATCTGCTGGTTGAATAAGTTCATTTGCACCTCTAATTCTCAGTCTCCTTACCTGTATAATGGTAATCCTTATATTTACCTTATTTTTTTGTGTAGTATATGCATAGCTTGTAGTAGGTGTTTAATAAATGAGAGTTAATATCATTCAATTTTATGATCGAAGTTCTATGATGCTACGGTAGAAAATGAAGTGTCTTTTATGTCTAATGGTGATAAAGTGCAGGAGGTGAGGTTTGTAGAAAAGTGCCCTTTGACAAGAGTCACTAAGATCCCTAAGAGTATGCCAAGTGGACAAGAGATGGCAAGAATCAGTGATAACAGTAAAAGCTAATACTTACATAACTGCTCACTGTGTACTGGGCACTGTTCTAAGCATTGCACCTGTAATAGCTCATTAAGAAATGCTATATGTGGGCAATTTCATTATATTCCCATTTTGCAGATGTGAAGAATGGGCACAGAGAAGTTAAGTAACTTCTCCAAGTTCACACAGCTAAGAAGAGACGTAGATGAGGTTGGACCCAGGTGCTTAGGCTCCAGAATCCATGCTTTTAAGCACTCTGCTGCCCAAACAGAAACTATCAAGAGCAGGGTCATGGGAGGACCTGGCGGACCTTCTACCATGGCTGGAAGGTAGCATATGGGAGGGCAGGGGCTGGAAGTATGAGGGTTGCAACTGCCTAGCGGTGAGGCTGAAGAGGTTAGTGAGGGTTTACTAGTGAGGAACTTTGATTGCCTCACTAAGGAATCTAGATTTAATTCTATAAACAGGGGGAAGCCATGGAGGATTTCTAAGTTGGAAGTGTCATGACCAGAGTTTTAGTTTAGAAAGAGAATTCTAGTGACATGGTAGAGAGTGAGCAGAAGATAGAGGCCAGAAGGAAGGAGACTACTTATGAGGATACAAGAGGACTGCACCAGTCCAAGCAAGGAATGTTGATGCCTTGAGCTAGGGTAGAGGCAGCAGGGTTACACCCAAGAGGTAGAGTTCATGGACTTGCTGGTAGGAATCACACTGTGTAAATCATTATGTCATTTTATTATTTCCCATTTCCCCAGTTGTCCTTGCTTAGTTTTACCTGGCATATGCTTCCTAGTTGGTCCAGATAAAGGTTTTTTCTTTTTCTGTTTTTTTTCCTGTCTTTTTTCTTTCTCTCTTTCAAATGACCTTTACACTGTTATTTATATTGTGGAGATTATAGCACATGACAGTTATTATGCTTCAGGTTATAGCTCTATGTAAAATACAGTGTGATTATTGTTCATCTGTATTTTTTCCTTAATGCTTAATGGTATACCAGGCATCAATAATCATCTAATTGCTATGTAGTTATTGAAATCAGATATAATGCTCTGTTAAAGATTACCCTGATTATGAGGCAAATTTATAAGATAGATCCTTTCATTGCCTAGTTTTAGGCCTGCAAAATTTTTAAGAAGCAAAAGGTTGAATAGGGCATTGAAATCTCAGTATTCTTCCGTTCAGTGCCTATCTCATTTGGCTGTTAGGGCAACCTTTATAGACAAACGGGCCAACTCTGGTCACACTCACCGGCACCATGAGAACCTGTAGTAATGCCCTGAAGCATTCTGTGAAAACCATTGTTGCCTAAAATGAGGGCTGTCTGAGAGGACATAAGACACTTATGCTTTTGTTTCTAGCTAGATTTTCAACCATTATTAAAATATTTTCTCTCCTCTATTCACTATTTGTATGTTCTTGTTCTGATGTACACCCCATGGGTTTCTTTTTTTTTTTTCATAACTCTACTTAATTAGGTTTTTGCTAATATTTTTAACATGATAACAGCAGTTTAACTTTCCAATTATTAAGCAAAAATTTAAATGTAATTTCATTAGTGGAAAAACTGTGTAAGTGTAAGAAGGAAATGCACCCCAGCTTGAGCCAAGCAAATGCTCCATCCCCACTCACTCCAATTTGCAGCTCAGCACTGGATCTGGGGTGGCCACAACTAGGCAGAAGACTTGGTCGTGGGATGCAGAGGTGACCAAGTCCTGGAGCCTGGGTTGGGATGTGTCAGCCTTTGCTGGCACTTAAACAGTGCATCAGAAGCAGCCCAGATCTCTGACAGTGACTGCTCCACCACAGTTCACACCCTGATATGTGCCAAGCATCCACATGGGCCCATACTTCCCTGCAATGTGACTCCATAATAGGGGAGGGGGCAGAGGTAGCTGGGGGCAGTGATATACTGTGAGGGACAAAGGAGACTTGCACCTGAGGCTGCGTCTGAGCAGAGCAAGGAAAACAATTGCAGGTTTCTGCACAGGAAGTACATCAGAGACAGCTCAGACCTCTGTCTGTGGCTGACAGGAGCCAAGAGCCCACCTGTGCCCCGTTTATTTCAGCACTCCCCACCTCTGAGGCAAGGGTCCTGGTGCTGGGAAAGTGGAAAAAACACACTTAAAGGGAACAAAGCCAACTCAGGACTGATCCTCATGGCTTTTGTTCCAGCAGCTTGGGATCAGACCCTACCTCTGATAGGGCAGTGATTGCCACTGAGCAGAGGGGAAGCCCTGTCTCATACCCCATGCCAACTCTATCCAGTCCATCTTCAGCCCCACTCCATAAGAAGGTGATAGCTGCCAGCATACCCTGAGGAAAGACATGACTTTTGTCCATGTCAAATCCAGCTCTCCCACCAAAGGCACTGGGCACACACAGTCTGTAGACGGACACTCCCACATAAGAACACCCTTTCAGCACCACAATAGGTAACTGTTTCACCTAAATTTATAGAGTCAGAGGAAGTTAAACAAAATGAAAAGGCAGAGGAACTGCTCTCAGTTTAAAGAGCAAGAGAAAATCCCTGAAAAAATAAATATTAAAACATAAATAAACCATCTGTAAAGGTACAGAATTCAAAGCATTGGTAATAAGAATGTTAACTGAATTAGGGTAAATAATAGATGAACACAGTGAAAGTTTTAGCAAGGAACTCAAAAATATAAAAAAGGCCCAATCATAAATGAAGAATTCAGTAACTGAAATAAAAAACAGACTAAAAAGAATGAAGAGCAGACTAAGTGATACAGAAGAATGCATAATGGATCTGGAAGACAGAATAATGTAAATCACTCAATCAGAACAGCAAAAAGAAAAACAAATTAAAAAATGAAAACAGTTTAAGAGATCCCTAGAATAACATTAAGTGTACTAACATTCATATTATAGGGGTCCCAGAAGGAGAAGGGAGAGAGAAGTGGATTGAAAATGTATTTGAAGAAATTATGGCTGAAAAATTCCCAAACCTGAAGAAGGAAACAGATATCCAGATACAGGAAGCACAGAGAGTCCCAAAGAAGATGAACTCAAATAAACCCACACCAAGACATATCATAATTAAAATGGCAAAAGTTAAAGAGAGAATCCTAAAGGTGGAAAGAGAAAAATAGACATATACAAGGGAATCCCCATAAGGCTATTAGCTGATTTCTCTGCAGAAACTTTGCAGGTCAGAAGAGAGTGGCATGGTATATTCAAAAAGCTGAAAGGGAAAAACTTACAACCTAAGATACTCTACTCAGCAGGATTATCATTTAGAATAGAAGGAGAAATAAAGGGCTTCTCAGATAAGCAAGTGCTAAAAGAGTTCATCAATATTAAACCTACCCTAAAAGAAATGTTAAAGGCTCTTCTCTAAGTGGAAAAGAAGTAAGAATCTGTAGGAAAGGGAAAATCCCACTAGGAAAGGCAAATATATAGTAAGGAATGAAGATCAACCACTTAAATAAGCCAGTACAAAGATTAAAAGACAAAAAATTGAAAAGGCAACAATAATTACAATAAACAGTTAAGGGGTAAGCATGAAGATTTAAAATGTGACATCAAAACCCCAAGATGGGGTGGGGTGAAGAGGATAAAAATGTAGATCTTTTAGAATATGTTTGAACTTAAATGACTACCAGTTTAAAACAAGTAGTTATAGTTATAGGCCAACATATATGAACCCCATAGTAACCACAAATCAAAAACCTGCAATAGGTACACAAAAACTAAAAAGAAAGGAACACAAGCATACTACTAAAGGAAATCATCAAACCATAGGTGAAGAAACAAAAAGAAGTGAACAGAGAAGAACTACAAAAACAACCAGAAAACAAGTAATAAAATGGCAACAAGCACACACCTATCAGTCATTACTTTAAATGTCAACAGATTAAATGCTTATTGGAAAAAAAACCAAGAGCCTTCTATAAGCTGCCTACAAGAGACTCACTTCAGAGCTAAAGACACACACAGACTGAAAGTGAGGTGATAGGAAAAGATATTTGATGTATATGGAAATGACAAGAAAATGGGGGTAGCAGTACTCATATCAGACAAAACAGACTTTAAAAAAAGATGTAACAAAAGACAAAGATGAGCATTATGTAATGATAAAAAGATAAATACAGGAAGTAGATATTACACATTTTTAACATGTATGCACCCAATATAGGAGCACCTAAATATATAAAGCAAATACTAATGGATATAAAGGGAGAAACTGACAATAATACAACAACAGTAGACTGACATCAATGGACAGATAATCCAGACAGAAAATCAACAAAGCAACAGTGGTCTTAAATGACAAAACATACAGTAGGACTTAATAAATATCTACAGGACATTACATCCAAAAACAGCAGAATACACATTCTTTTCAAGTGCACATGGAACGTTCCCCAGGATAGATCACATGCTTGTCACAAAATAAGCCTCAACAAATTTAAGAAGATAGAAATATCAAGGTTTTTTTCTGACCACAATTGTATGAAACTAGAAATCGATTACAGAGAAGAAACGGGAGAAGAACCAACACGTGGAGACTAAACAACATGCTACTAAAAAACCAATGGGTCAATGAGGAAATTAAAGGGGAAATCATAAAATACATTGAGACAAATGAAAATGGAAACACAACTTTCCAGAATCTATGGGATGCAGCAAAAGCAGTTCTAAGAGAGAAGTTCATAGTGATACAAGCCTTCCTCCAGAAATAAGAGAAATCTCAAATAATCAACCTAACTGACCACCTAAAAGAATTGGAAATAGAAGAACAAATAAAGCTCAAGTCAGCAGAAATAAGAAAATAAAGATAAGAGAAGAAATAAATAAAGTAGAGGTAAAAAGTAGAAAAGATCAATGAAACCAAGAGCTGGTTTTCTAATAAGATAAATAAAATTGATAAACCTTTAACCAGGCTCGCCAAGAACAAAAGAGAGTGGATCCAAATAAAGAAAATGAGAAATGAAGGAGGAGAAGTAACAACCAATATCATGGACATACAAAAAAAAAACATAAGAAAATACTACAAACAGCTATAAGCCAAAAAATTGGACATCCTAGAAGAAATAGACAAATTTCTAGAAACATACAACCTGTCAAGACTGAATCAAGAAGAAACAGAAAATTTTAAAAGACTGAACACTACTAGTGAAATTGAATTTGTAATTTAAAAATTCCCAGCAAGCAAAAGTCCAGGGCTGGATGGCTTCACAGGGGAATTCTACCAAGCATATAAAGAAAAGCTACTACCTATTCTTCTCAAACTATTCCAAAATAATGAAGAGGATAGAACACTCCCAAATTCATTCAAAACCAAACAAAGACACTAAAAAAG
Source organism: Lagenorhynchus albirostris (assembly GCF_949774975.1). Lineage (NCBI taxonomy): Eukaryota > Metazoa > Chordata > Mammalia > Artiodactyla > Delphinidae > Lagenorhynchus > Lagenorhynchus albirostris. The sequence continues at coordinate 103,038,007 of NC_083098.1, read as the reverse complement.
AGAAAATTATTGGCCAATATCTTTGATGAGTATAGATGTAAAAACCCTCAACAAAATGTTAGCAAACCATACCCAACAATATATAAAAAAGATCATACAGGGCTTCCCTGGTGGCGCAGTGGTTGAGAGTCCGCCTGCCGATGCAGGGGACACGGGTTCGTGCCCTGGTCCGGGAGGATCCCACATGCCACGGAGCAGCTGGGCCCGTGAGCCATGGCTGCTAAGCCTGCGCATCCGGAGCCTGTGCTCCGCAATGGGAGAGGCCACAGCAGTGAGAGGCCCGCGTACCGCAAAAAAAAAAAAGATCATACACATTGATTAAGTTCGATTTATTCCAGGGATGCAAGGATGGCTCAATATTCACAAATCAATCAATGTGCTATACCAGATTAACAAAAAGAAGGATAAAAACCACATGATCATCTCAATAGACTCAGAAAAAGCATTTAACAAAATTCAGCGTCCATTTATGATGAAAACTATCATCAAAGTGGGCATAGAGGTAACATAACTCAATGTGATAAAGGCTGTTTATGACAAACCAACAGCTATCATCACACTCAACAGTGAAAAGCTGAAAGTCTTTCCTCTAAATTCAGGAGAAAGACAAGGATGCCCACTCTCACCACCTCTATTTAATACAGTGTTGGAAGTCCTAGCCACAGCAATCAAACAAGACGAAGAAATAAAAGGCATCCAAACTGGAAGCAAAGAAGGAAAACTGTCACTACTTGCAAATGACATGATACTTTATACAGAAAACCATAAACTCTCCACTCCAAAACTATTAGAACTAATAAACGAATTCAGCAAAGCTGCAGGTTACAAGATTAATATATAGAAATCTATTGCTCTTGTATATACTAATAATGAACTATCAGAAGGAGAAAGTAAGAAAAAATCCCTTTTAAAATCACATCAAAAAGAATAAAATACTTAGGAATAAACTTAACCAAGGAGGTGAAAGATGTATCCTTTGAAAACTATAAAACATTGATGAAGGACATTGAAGATGATACAAAGAAATGGAAAGAAATGCCATGCTCTTGGATTGGAAGAATTCATAGTGTTGAAATTGCCATACTACCCAAAGCAATCTACAGATTTAATGCAATCCCTATCAAAATATCCATGACTTTCTTCAAAGAACTAGAATTAGAAATAATTCTAAAATTCATATGGAACCAAAAAAGACCCTGAACTACCAAAGCAATCTTGAGAAAAAAGAACAAGTCTGGAGGTATCATCCTCCCAGACTTCAGACTGTATTACAAAGTTACAGTAACAAAAACAGCATGATACTGGCACAGAAAAAGACACACAGATCAATGGAACAGAATAGATAGCCCAGAAATAAACCCACACACTTATGGTCAATTAATCTATGACAAAGGAGGCAAGAATATACAGTGGAGAAAAGACAGTCTCTTCAATAAGTGGTGCTGTGAAAACTGGACAGCTATATGTAAAAGAATAAAATTAGAACATTCTCTAACACAATATACAAAAATAAACTCAAAAAGGATTAAAAGTCTAAATGTAAGTCCTGAAACCAGAAGACTCTTAGAGGAAAACATAGCAGAACACTCTTTAACATAAATCAGAGCAATATTGTTTTGTATCTGTCTCCTAAAGCAAAAGAAATAAAAGCCTAAGTGAACAAATAGGACTTAATTAGACTTAATAGACTTTGCACAGCAAACGAAACCATTGACAAAATGAAAAGACAGCATATGAATGGGAGAAAATATTTGCAAATGATATGACTGAAAATGGGTTAATATAAAAATATAAACAGCTCATACAACTCGATATCAAAAACAACCCAGTCAAAAAATGTGCAAAAGACCTGAATAGACATTTTTCCAAAGACATACAGATGGCTAACAGGCACATGAAAATGTGCTCAACATCACTAATTATTAGAGAAATGCAAATTAAACCTCGTACCTGTCATAATGGCTATAATCAAAATGTCTACAAATAAAATATGTTGCTGAGGGTGTGGAGAAAAGGGAACCTCTGTGCACTGTTGGTGGGAATGGACATTGGTGCAACCACTGAGGAAAACATATGGAAGTTCCTCACAAAACTAAAAATAGAACTGCTATATGACCCAGTAAATCCACTCCTGGTAATATAACTGGAAAAAAAAGAAAACAACTGATTTGGAGAGATACATGCACCCCAATGTTCATAGCAGCACTATGTACAATAACCAATATATGGAAACAACTTAACAGTTCATGAGCGGATGAGTAGATAAAGATGTATACATACACAATGGGATATTACTCAGTAATAAGAAAATTAAAATCTGCTATTTGCAGCATCATGTATGGACCTAGAAAATATTATGCTTAGTGAAATAAGTAAGACAGAGAAAGACAAATACTGTATGATTCACTTATATGTGGAATCTTAAAAATAAAACAAATGAAACTATATAGCAAAACAGAAACAGACTCACAGACATAGAAAACCAACTAGCGGTTACCAGTTGGGAGAGGGAAGTGGGGAGGAGCAAGTTAGGAGTATGGGATTAAGAGATACAAGCTACTATGTATAAAACAGATAAGCAACAAGGATACAGCACAGGGAATTATAAACATTATCTTGTAATAACTTTTAATAGAGTATAATCTGTAAAGATACTGAATTACTATGCAGTACACCTGAAACTACTATAATATTGTAAATCAACTATACTTCAATTAAAAAAAAAGACTATAGTTGGAAAGGTTAGCCTGTGAAGAGATGAAGGATACATCTTCTTCTGGGACAGGAGGGGAGGAGGTAAGCATGAGTAAACCCGAAACCATCTTAAAGTTACGAGGATCCTGTGGTGATAAGGGCAGAGGCGATGAAGATATATTGAAGTGGGGAAGCTTCAGCTTTCTTAGAAATAGTAGATGAAGTCATCTGCTAAATGTAAAAAGGTGCCATTTGGAGCTGGAGAATTGTGAAAAAAGAAACTGCAGATCTGGTAAATGTCAATGCATGATGAGGAGTAACTTGAAGTGTAAAGATGTGAGGTCTTGGTGTGACCTTGTTAAGTAAAAATTGGATCCTGTCACTCTCTTGATTTAAATGCTACAGTGAGCTCCCATTGCTCTTTGGGATGAAGATCAAAATTCTTAACATGATGCACAGTCCCTTCATGATCTTGCCTGCTTTCCTCAGTAGCCTCACCTGTTCCTGACTCCACTGTGCTAAATGCCCTATGTTTAGTCCCACTAACCCACCATGTGCTTCATGCTTCAAGGCTCTGCCTGGAATGTGCTTCTCCCAGCTCTTGGACTCCTTAGTATCCACTCATCCTTCAGAACCCAGAAGAAATCTGACCCTCTTAAGAAAGCTTCCCTAACTTCTCAGACTACACATTCCCATAGTACTCTTCTTTTTCTTTATAATATTTCCTTCCAAATATAATTAAATAACTCATTGCACAAATCAGTCAAGAGAAGGTTGCTTTGAAATTAGAATGAGTTTATGTGAGCTCAGCACTGGCAGTATAATTTGTGGGGTGCAGTGCAAAATGAAAATGCAAGCACCTTGTTCAAAAATTATTAAGAATTTCAAGACAGTGACAGCAGAGCATTAAACCAAGCAGGGAGCCCTTCTGAATATGGTGCCTGGTGCACCTGTATAAGTCATCCACTCATGAAGCTGCCCTGTGAGAGGTTCTCCTGCAGGAAAAAGGGTCTATGAACTCTGGATTTATTATTCCAATGGGAGTTTGAGGGGTGACACTCTACAGTGCTAGTGAGGGTAGTGCTGAAATGATGAACCACTGTGTTTAGAACAGAATGGGCTACAAAATGAAGTCCGAATGAGGCTGATGGGCTGGTTGAGTAGGGAGGAGCAGAATGTCATTGCAGTGAAATTTGGTGGTGACAGATGATATAATTGAATGTTCATGCATTATTTATTAATGCATCAAGTCAACATTTAATATTTTAGCTCTTATTTTATGTTGATGGAAGGAGTGATTGAATTTTTCAGTCTCCCCAGGAAGAAGACCTTGAGAAATTTTAGAGGGGGAAGGTATGGAGTCTGAGTGATTTAAAGAACAGGTTCTAGAGCCAGAGAGCCTGTGTTTCAAGCTCAGGTTTACCAGTTATAAGCTCTGTGACCTTGACAGTTACAAACTTCTCTGTGCTTTAGTTTTGGGAGGGAGGATATAAACTGGAATAATGTTAATATCTCCTGTGAGTGTTTAAGGAAAAAATGAGTGAATTAATAGTGCCGGGTTCATAGTAAGTTCTTATAATTTTGCACTAGTGAACTCTTAATTTCCTCTTCAATGCTATTTTCTTTCAGTGAGGTAGTTGAACTCAGTCACAGTACTGCCATGTAATATAAACAGCTCAACTTCATTAATGGACTTAGGTGAATGCAAAGAATTTATTAGCATGCTTTGTGAAACTTGCAATGGGATCCGTTTAAGCAAAAGGAACATAAAATACAAGATAATTCATCTTCATTATAGTGCAGTATGTGCCAAACACATATCTAGAACGCATTAACATACTAATGCATAATATATTTCAACGAACTCCAGCATTTTATATTTGTATCTTTAAAGTCAGAGAGCCTTCTTTTGGGGACCTTAAGATGATGACCAACTGTTAGAAATTGTGGACAACAAACTGGATTTAATGTCTTCTGTTTTGGTAATTCCTTTGAAATTGTCAGTATCTAGTATTATTGAGCAGATAGTATAATATTTTTTTTTAGTTGTTAGGATGTCATTTTATTTTAGGTTGCTCTGCTCTGGAGAATGTTCTGATCAATTCCTGCATCATTATCCCAGGTATTTTCATTGTATGTAGGGCCATCAACAAGATCATCTGTGGACGAACCTATAACCGCCAATGGCTTCCTGATCTACATCTCCAGCCTACCTCTCTCTTGTGAGCTCCAGGTCTGAATCTACAATTATACACTGAACATTTTCACCTGGATATCCCCCAACACCTCTAACTTTATTTTCGCCAAGCCAAATTTACCATCTTTTTTGAAAACCCAACTTCTTTACTTAACTGATTTGTAGAATCCAGCTTCTATGTAATTCCTGAATTCATGCTCATCTTTTTATTCCTTTTGCCATTGGCCTAGTTCAAATCCTCATCATGTTTGTCTTTGGCCACTGTAGTAGCCTGTTAACCACCTCTTACTTTTCAGTCTTCCTTTCCTTGAATCTACTCTACTCGCAGATTAATCAGGACAATTTTTCTAAACTACATTTTTCTGATCATGCTTTCAGTTATTTCCCTGTTGTTCACTAGGTAAATTCCAAATGTTTTAGTATGAAATATAGAGACTTGCACAATCTATACCTAACACTTCTTTCTGCCCACATCTTCTGCCACTTCACTGATCTTAGACAGATACAACAGGTATCACCAGAGCACATCAAAATGCACCTTACACCAGTGGAGAGTCTCCTTAGAGGACATGACATCTGTGTTGACTTAGCCAGGTAAACACGAGAGAATCCCTGTAGTGAGATATATACCACAAATTATAATTACTTATTTACATGGGCAAATACTATCCATGCTAGGAAGCCTCAATTTTTTCCACCTTTGTTGAGGTATAATTGGTATACAAAAAACTGCATGTAATTAATGAATACAATTTGGTGAGTTGGAACATAAGTATACACTTGTGTTACCATCCTCATAATCAAAGTAATAATCATATCCATTACCTCTAGAAGTTTGCTTGTGTCCATTTTTTCTTTTTGTGGTAAGAACACTTAACATGAAATCTACCCTCTTAACAGATTTTGAAGTGCACAATTATACACCTTATTGTTAACTATAGGCAGACACAATGTTAAACAGCAGATCTCTGAAATTTATTTATCTTGTATAACTGTAACTTTATGCCCACTGACAACAACTCTTCATATCCTGCTCTCCCATCCCCTGGTAACTACCTTTCTATTGTCTACTTGTATATGTTTGACTATTTTAGATATTCATATACGAGGAATCATGTAGTATTTGTCCTTCTGTGACTGACTTGTGGAGAAATTGGAACTCTCATACACTGTTGGTAGGAATGTAAAATGGTGCAGCCATTATGGAAAATGTATGGTGGGGTCCTCAGAAAATTAAAAGTAAAACTACCATGTAATCTAGCAATCCTGTTTCTGATTATATATATCCAAAAAATTGAAATCAGGATCTTGAAGAGATACCTGCGCTCCCATGTTCATTGCAGCATTATTCACAATAGTCAATTTATGGAAACAACCCAAATATCCATTGACAGATGAGTGGATAAAGAAAATATGGCATATACATATAAAAAGAAAGAAAGCCTACAATTTGTGATAACATGGATGGACCTGGAAGGAAGCTTTACTTTTCTGATATTTCCTAAGTTTCATAAATATTCATTTTAGTTGCATTTTCTCTCTGGCTGTCAGACTGTCCCAATTTTATCTGCCTTGGAGATTCTCTCTAGTCTAGTGGGACTCTCTTTGTGGGACATAGGTCTTTAGTCTTAGAACCCAAGTTGTGTTATCTATTAATTCAACACATAGTTGCTGTGTACCTAAAAGTTCCATGCACTGTATTACTTGCTAAGGATATAATGGAAAATAAAACTGTCATCATCCCTGCCTTAATGGAACTTATATTTTATGTGGAGACGATCTTAGGAGCCCAAGATAAAGAATGCTAGGTGATAACAAATTTTGCCTAATGTGGTGGACACAAGAGGCTTCTCTGAAGAGGTGATGTTGAACCTGAGATCTGAAGAATGAGAATGGTGTGTGGAGAGAAACATTCCAACTGGAGGGATTAACATATATTAAGGTTTAGGGGAGGAGAATATTGTGTGTTTGATGAGGGATGGAAGCCAGTATGACTGAAGTATAGTGAGTAGGGGAGCGAAACAGAGGCAGAAAATAAGGTTTTGGAAAAAAATCCATGTCTGTGGTCTTTGTTCTCAGAGCATTGGAAAGCCAACAAGAGGTTTTAAGCAATCATGATGGGGAGAGAGAGATGCAGTGGGGAAGTGTTTGTGGCATGATCTTCACTTTTAGAAGCTCTTTCTGGCTACTGCATTCAGAACAGAGAAATGGAAGACAAGCATGGTAACAGGAAGGTTGTTGTAATTGTCTAGGTTAGAGTTGATAGTGGACTAGCTAATTCGGTCTTTAATGAAACACTTAACATCTACTTTGTCCCAGGCCTTTTGCTAGGGGTTGACATAGGACAAGATACCATCACTACACATAAAGAACAAATCCTTTAGTAGAGGAGAAAGATTCAAAAACATTTCTTATAGGATTCACACATGCTGTATTAGCGGTATGAAAAATGAGCTGAGGCAACTTAGAGAAGGGAATAATCATCCCTGCTGTAGCTACAATCAGTAGGCTTCACAGAGGAGACAGCAGTAGCTGGGTCATGGTCACCAAGGTTGATACAAGTTTGCAGGTGGCAAAGAGGTATGAAGAACATTCCCTGCTGTTGTGCTCTGTGGTAGGTGATGGGAATTGAGGGCAAGTTCTTAGATCTTGGTTCTGAAGAACTGGAAGCAGGGAGCAAAAGTATGCAAAATACAGCCAGGTGTATATCTTTCACAGCCTAATTCTTATCAGCTTCAAGAGTAACAATTTTTGCCTGCCTTCTGATCTTTTCCAGTTTCCTTGCTTGACATAGTCATTGGCGAAGAGACTACTGCTAATGAAGTGGAGCTGACATCATAACCCCTGATGATTCAGGTGTGCTATTTTATGGCTGAAGTTTTCACTTTGATTGGATGAGACCCAGAACAAAGAGTTGACTACTTCTGGTGATTAAAAGCTCCCTTGACAATTTTTTAAAGGGATTGTTCAAAGCTTTTTGTGCCCCTGAGTAGGGAATTACACTTTGCTTCCCTAAAACTCCTCCAGAAATTGCACATGGACGTGGCAGACTTTCTTTCCCGCTGTCCAACACTGCAGAGAATTTCCTTTTAAGAGTAGTGGCCTTTTAGTAGGAGGTTAAGTGATCCCTGTATATATAATTTATAAGGCACTCTGAGCTTTTTGTATGAAAGCACATTAGAAATGTAAAATTATTATTACTTATATTGTTATTAGCTTATTTTCTCCTGTCCTCATATGAGACATTTGTTTCTGAGCTAAGGATTCAGAGCAGAACTGTTGATCATAAAGATAAGAAGGAATAGATTGGACAAACATGAAAATTAGGGATGAGCAGCCAAAACAGATAAAGATGAGTAGTGTATAACGTTTGTTTTTCCTTGAATGATACTTTTTGATAAGTGTTGCGTAAACATTTTTTCTCAGGGTTTTTTTTAAACATCTTTATTGGCGTAAAAGTGCTTTACAATGGTGTGTTAGCTTCTGCTGTATAACAAAGTGAATCAGCCATACATATACATATATCCCCATATCCCCTCCCTCTTGCATCTCCCTCCTACCCTCCCTATCCCACGCCTCTAGGTGGTCACAAAGCACAGAGCTGATCTCCCTGTGCTATGCAGCTGCTTCCCACTAGCTATCTATTTTACATTTGGTAGTGTATATATGTCCCTGCCACTCTCACTTCATCCCGGCTTACCATTCCCCCTCCCTGTGTCCTCAAATCCATTCTCTACATCTGTGTCTTTATTCCTGTCCTGCCCCTAGGTTCATCAGAGGTCCTGCAAGTGGTGAGTTTCTCTCTCTCTCTCTCTCTCTCTCTCTCTCTCACACACACACACACACACACACACACACAATACCTAAACCTCAAATTATTTGAAACCTCTATTTCACTTCTGCCTCCATGCATCGGACAAATAAACAGCTGAATTACATAATTGGAATTGTAATGCTTTTAATTAAGATACAGAAAAGGAAATATGAATTTTGCCTCTCTGCCTCCCTTCAACGTGCTTGTCCTAGATATTGGTACCTTGTCCAGCTTTAGAAATTTAATATGCTCAGGGGGTAGGAATGAGAATGGGAGCATAATATAAAGTTTGATTAATGTTTCGATCTCTTTAGGATAAAAAAAATCATGGGTTAAATCAGTCTTTTGTTTTCAATTATTGTCATGTTAATTAAAACATTCTAAGGTCTTTTAGATATATATTTTGTATATTTATGTTATTTAGGATTAGATGTGATTGTATACAACAGAAAAACACCAAATAACAGGGACTCAAGTAAGAAAGAAGTTTATTTTTAAATTAGAGTAGTATTGGATGTAGGTAGGACTACAACCCTCCCTAGTTATTAGGGCTTCCTGATTATTAGGGATCCAGGCTCCTTCTATCTTGTTGCTCTGCCATCCGTAGCATCCATTGCCTCCAGGTCCAAAATGGACATCAAAGTTTCAGCCAATATATTAACATTCCTGTTTATATTTCACTGGCCAGAAATTAGTCACATAATGGGGAGCCAGCTGAAAAGGATACTGGGCAATACAGTTTTTCTGACAATGTACCCAGCTAAAAACTTATTTTCTTATATCTAAGGAACATACGGAGACTGTATATCAGAAGCCAGTTTGCAATTTCTGCCATAGTACTTACTTCAGCTTGATTTGAATCATATTTTTTTTCCTGAAGATGGAGAATTTGACTTGGTTTAAATTTGGTTGATTTTATTGGGTGTAAAAGATGCAGTGTGGTGCAGTGGAATGAGTACTGGAGTACTAGATTCTGATTCCAGCCTAATATGACATTTGGCTTCAGTATCTCACACTAAATAAGGGGGTTTGTATTATGGGTCCTCTAAGAATTCTTTCAATTCTTATTCCCTTATCTGGTTCCCAAAGTTTTACAACAAAGGTAGGTGTGTATGTTTATGTACACACATTTATAACTATATGATGCAGAATTTAAAAACCTATTTCTATAGAAATAAAAGATGTACACATATGACCACATTAGCAGAGTGACTTGATTAATATTTTTTCAGTTTTCACATCCCTTGCTCTTAATGAAAGCAATTGAAACCTGCATGGAAGTTGAAAGGCTGAGAGATTGAAGTTGGAATTTAACTGTCCTCTTCCAAACTAGAAGTCAACTTTTCATCCCAAAGAACAGGCCCTTCTTACATTTTTCATGTTTCCATTACTATTGTGTTTCACCCGTCACTATCTGTAGAAACCTATGAGCTGGCAGAATTGGAATTAGTGTCCTTAAATATGTGATGTGACAGAGTCCCTGATACTTTGGAGCGCCTGGGTGTATGAATGCTGGTCTTCTTAGGAAATAATAATGTGGATAATAGCATTCTCTCTGTCTCTTATTTCCTACTTGGTTTCAGTTGATTGTGATTCTTTGTCCTGGGGCAGTTGCTATGCAGCACTAGGTAAACTCTTTCACAGGAAATTGCTTTGTGCTGCTTGGTGGCTACACAAGTCACACAGGTGTCCCCGTTAGGACACCGGATAGCTATGCCCTTTCTAAAGTGTCCCAGTATGTTTCTATCAGAGGGAATAATTCTGATGACACTAATGATTCTAAAGAGAGATAATAGAAAAAGCAAAACAAAACAACAATAACAAATATTACTTGCATTTTCTTCCTAACTGTTGTAATGTTAGGAAGGGGTGGTGGGGAGTGGGGAACCATAGAATGCCATCATCCCTTTCAAATCCTATATGGAATAAGGTGAAGGTACAAACAAAATGAATAAAACTACCTTTCTATGTAGTTGAAGTGAAAAGATGATTGATCAGTTAGGTAGTTTAGATTGAATCATATGAAACTGCTATTTTTGTAGATCCAAAGTGTTCGGATACAGGCAATTTCTAATGGTTCAACCTAGTAGTGGTTTCTATTCTGTCTACACAATAGAAATTACCTTAAAACTAACACCATTTGAAGTTACTCCTTAGCAACATGTCTCCATTGTAAAGGCATCTGGTTATTTGGAGATATTTTTAAATTCAAGGAAATATATATTTATTATTGGTATTAAATTAATGTAATTTAAAAAAATCCATCCATAACCCCGCTGTTCTTAAATAACTATTTTATTATCTATGTTTCTTTCCCAACTTTATCCACATATTATAACTGATATCTTCTAAGGTGAAGAGTTAAAAAATTTAAATCATACTTTCATAAAGACTGCATAGATTTTTTAAAAATCCAAAGAAAGCTTGCCTGATCCTTAAATTTCTAAATCTATAAGTGCACACACAATACAGTGGAGCTGAAACAAAGCCTTTGCATAATGAAATCTGTGACAAACTGTATTGTGGAAAACAACACCCTCTGATAGCCTCCAGTACTCTCCAAAGGCAAAAATATTTTTACAAATTATCTTAATGAGCTGAGGGACATACATTTCCATCAGGAATGACTGAACATCCACACAGTCAAGCCTGAGCTATTTGGGAGGAAACAAGATTCCTTCCCCCTCTCTGCTTGGAGATGACCCACTCCAGTGCCGTTGTTCATGGTCTTGAAGGCCTCAAGCAATTCTTCAGCCTGGGTCACCTCTCTCCAGGGTCAAGGAAGATAAGGGGTACAGTACAAAAAGTGACAGGTAGGGCCAGGATGGAGTAATTGAAGGGCTCATTGTGACTTGTTATTTCTCAACACTCCAGGGAACACTGGCTGTGTCTACCTTGCATGGCCCTGATTTCTTTCGGCTGTAGAGGTACTGAAACCACCAGCTAGCTACCTGCTGGCTCCAGGGGGCTGAAAACTTGTAAGGTAAATGCTAAGTGCCCCAGTTAGCCAACGGCTGACCTGTGTGGTTACTAAGAAACCATCTGCCCAGCTGGTTACTAAGAGATGGAGGAGGAAAGAGAGGAAGAAAATCAGCCTAGGATGCAGAGCCCCTCCCCCCTCACTCTCACTTCATTATGCTTTAAAATTTTAGACTCAGACCTGAGAAGAGAAGCAATTCCCTAAAAACTAGGAATCCTCTGGATGTAAAAAAATGTCCTTAATGGCATTTTAGGGTTTTTTCCTGAATTGATATGCAAATTTCTAATTTACTTAAAGCACACTGTCACGCATTATAATAGTCAATACATGCTTCCATGTAATTAGGCGTAATAACCAGTGATCAGTGGGAGGAGGGAAGGGGAGAGGGAATTGTGTTTCCAGCTGGCCCTCCACACCTGCAAATAACAGACAACTCCTTTCAGTGTAGAGGAAACAAGATAATGACAGTATGATATTAAATACAAACATTAATTCTTAGGAACAAAGCATAAGGAAAAGGTCTGTCAATTAAGATGTGTGATAGTGAGCAACTTAAATTATACTCTGCACCATCTTAAAGAAAAATAAGGACCAAGCAGAATTGAAACCTTGATTTTTTATTTACTGAAATACTCCCAATGCCATTTTTTTGGTTTTCTTTTTAGAAGAAATGTATGTGGGCCAGTCGAATCCTATGTTGAGTCCCACTGTTCATGCTCATTTGGTTTGATTTAAGAATCAAGTTGCAATAATGTTCTGTCTCTCTCTGTCTCTGAAAGGACAAGTCAGACCTTGGAAAAATCTTAGGAGCCCAGTGGGGCCTCAAGTTCTGGGGAAACAAGGCAATATAAGGAAATGCTTTGTGAACAGGAAAGTTCAGATCTAATGTGAGAGACTATTATTGTCCTGGCTGCTGTCAGTGCAGGTTTTGTTATATAGGAGGTGTGTAAAGCCTTTTGCAGAAAGAATTTCTTGACATCTAAACATACATTTTCACGTGTCAGGCAGTTTAACATAGTGGTTAGGATCTTCGTAGTCTTTCCGGCTTGGTTTTCTTCCTATTAGCGGAGTGATGTTGGGTGTGTTATTTAAGCTTCTCTAAGCCTCAGTTTCCACATCTGTAAAATGGGAGTAAAAATAATTCAACCACTCGATGACATTTGAATCAAATGAAATAACGTACCTATTGTATACTAGGCTTAATTCCTGGGGCCCATAGATGTTGCTTGTAAATAAATAATTTATTTGTAAGTAAAGAATCTATTTTCAGGAGTAATCATTTATATCAGAATGCAGGTTCGCCACATTGGTTTATATGCATAAAAAGAAGTGGTGGATCAATAGAATCCATGGGCTGCAAAAGTTTCTGGTAACTGTTTGTATGTATTGTGGTGTACAGTAGTCAAGAATGAGTGTTCACATAGAGCAGGAGAGGAGCCAGGAGTAAAGGGTTTAATTCCAGCCTTTCCACTTACTGTATGGTCTTGGGCAAGTTGGTCAACTTCTCTGGGTTACTCAGAGAAAACTGTCTCTTTGGAATATGTATCTGATATATACAAAATGTATCAGATCCACAAGCTACCTTTTACTTCTCTTCACTTATGTGGGAATGAAAGTACAGTCACCTTCCAGTTCCTGGGACAATAGATAGGTAGTTCCCCTGATTCCATCCCTCCTTAGCCCCACAGAGAGCAGCAGGATCTTTTGTGTCTCTCTCTGGGAGGCCATTACGTTCCACTGGGGGAGAAATATATACCTTTTGGTATTGTAGTGTTGATAAGAGACAGAGAACAGGCATGAAAGGACAAGATGTGGGAAGGTAAAGGGAAGAATGGAGATTTAGAAACTTGAACTCCATAGAGCCAAGTCTCCTAAAGTGCTAAGGCCAGTGGACCATGGATAGTGCTACCAGGAGTGTGTTGTGGGAAGTTCTAGAAATCGTTGGATTTCTGAATGCATCCCATCACAATACCCTGGGGAACAGGTCACTCCAGGAGTAGAATCCTTGCTTGGTTTTAAGTACTTCACTATTAATGCCTTGCCTCTGTGTAAATTTAATCTGTGCTCTGCTTGTGCTTCAAGTCTTACCCTACAAGCCTTTGATGACTGAATGAGGAAACATCTCAGTACCCAGGACACTGGACAGCTTCTGGACATTAAGATACCAAAAGGGATGGGAAAGATTAACTGTGGTAAAATTAGCCCTAGATTAAAGGCTTCTCTAATGTTGCTAAATAAGATTGAAAGCAAGGTTTGAAGAGATCAAATAATTTAAGGGTAACTTGACTGTGTCCCAGAACAAACTTCAAGAATGAAAAAAAAATGACATAACAGAATGTTCATCCTGTTGGAAAATTCACAAAATCTGGCATCCAAAATTATAATCAAATTGCTTAGAACTAGTGATAAAGAGAAAATCTTAAAGCAGCCATAGAAAAAGACATTATGCATAGAAGAACAACTAAGAATAGTAACAGACTCTGCAGTGGTAATAATATGGGCATGAAGGCAGTGCAACAACTGAAAGAAAAACCCTACTAACCTAGAATTCTTACCCAGTGAAAGTATCTTTCAAAAGAGAGAGGGGGAAAAAGACATTTTCAGACATATGAAAAATAAAAGAATTTATCACCAGCAGTCTTGTACTATGAGAAATAGTAAAAAAAATCTTTCACTTCACATCAAAAAGAATAAAATACCTAGGAATAAACCTACCAAAGGAGGTAAAAGATCTGTGTTTGGAAAACTATAAGATACTGATGAAAGAAATTGAAGATAACACAGAGGGAAAGATATACAATGTTCTTGGGTTGGAAGATTAATATTGTTAGAATAACTATACTACCCAAGGCAACCTACAGATTTAATGCAATCCCTATCAAAATACCAATGGTATTTTTCATAGAACTAAAACAAATAATTTAAAAATGTGTAAGGAAACAGAAGAGACCCAAATAGCCAGGACAATCTTGAGGAAGAAGAACAGAGCTGGAGGAATCATGCTCCCAGACTTCAGACTATACTACAAAGCTACAGTAATAAAAACAGTATGGTACAGGTGCAAAACCAGACATAATAGATCAATGAAAAGAATAAAGAACCCAGAAATAAACCCATGCACTTATGGTCAATTAATCTATGACAAAGGAGGCAAGAATATACAATGGAGAAAAGACAGTCTTTTCAATAAGTGGTGCTGGGAAAACTGGACAGCTACATGTAAAAAATGAAATTAGAACATTCTATAGCACCATATACAAAAATAAACTCAAAACAGATTAAAGATCTAAATGTAAGACCAGAAGCCATAAAACCCCTAGAGGAAAACATAGGCAGAACTCTTTGATGTAAATCATGTCAATATTTTTATTTTTGGATCTGTCTCCTAAAGCAAAGGAAATAAAATCAAAAATAAACAAATGGGACCTAATTAAACTTAAAAGCTTTTGAACAGCAAAGGACACCATTGACAAAATGAAAAGACAACCTACAGAATGGGAGAAAATATTTGCAAATATGACTGATAAGGGGTTAATATCCAAAATATACAAACAGCTCATGCAACTCAACATCAAAGGATAAGCAGCCCAATTAAAAAATGGGCAGAAGAACAGAACAGACATTTTTCCAAAGAGGACATGCAGATGGCCAACAGGCACATGAAAATATGCTCAACAGTGCTAATTGTCAGGGAAATGCAAATCAAAACAACAGTGAGATATCACCTTACACCAGTCAAAATGGCTATTATCAAAAAGAACACAAATAACAAATGGTGGTGAGGATGTGGAGAAAAGGGAACACTCGCACACTGTTGGTGGGAATGTAAATTTGTTCAGCCACTGTGGAAAACAGTATGGGAGTTTCTCAAAAAACTAAAGATAAAACTGCCATAAAACCCAGAAATTCCACTCCTGGGTATATAGACAAAAGAAACAAAAACACTAATTTGAAAAGATAAATGCACCCCAGTGTTCATAGCTGCATTATTTACAATTGCTTAGACATGGAAACAACCTAAGTGTCCCTCAACAGATGAATGAATAAAGAAGATGTGGTATGCATAAGTGTGTTTGCGTATATGTGTGTGTGTGTGTGGAATACTACTCAGCCATAAAAAGAATGAAATGTTGCCATTTGCAACAACATGGATGGACTTGGAGGGTATTATGATAAGTGAAATAGGTCAGACAGAGAAAGACAAATACTGTGTAATATCAATTATGTGGAATCTAAAAAATACAACAAACTAGTGACTATAACAAAAAAAGAAACAGACTCACAGATATAGAAATCAAATTAGTGATTACCAATGGGGAGAGGGAAAAGAGGAAGGGCGACATAGAGGTAGGGGATTAAAAGGTACAAACTATTATGTATAAAATAAGCTACAAGGATATATTGTACAACACAGGGAATATATACAATATTCTATAATAACTATAATTGGAGTATAAGCTTTAAAAATTGTGAATCACTGTATTGCACAACTGTAACTTATATAATATTGTACATTAATTATACTTCAATTAAAAAATGAAAGAAAATCTTTCAGGTAGAGGAAAAGTAATATCAACAGAAATCTGTATCTACAAAATGTAATAAAGAGCACCAGAAATGGTAAATATGTCAGTAAGTATATAGCATTTTCTTATATTTTAAATCACTCCAAAAGATAATTGACCATTTGAAGGAAAAATCATTACAATGTATTGCAGTGTTTATAACAAATGTAAAAGTAAAATGTACAACACATTTACAAAATGAGAAAAACTGAAGGAGAAATGGAAATACAGTATTGTAAGGTTATAATACTATGTATGAAGTTACATAATATTATTTAGGTCACATTTAAGTTAAATTTGTATAATAAAACACTAAAACACTACTAAAAAATGTGTAGATTATAAGCCAAAGGGGAGAAAAATGGAATCATAAAAAATACATAGTCAATAGGCTACAAAGAAATAGAGGACAAAGAATAGATGGGACAAATAAAAAATAGATATCAAGATTTTAGATTTAAATACAATTATATCAATAATCACATTAAATGAACTAAACCTTAAAAGGGAAAATTTCAGATTGAATAAAACACAAGACCCAACTATATACTGCCTGCAATATATATACTGTAAATATAAAGACACAAATAAGTTAAAAGAATAATGATGGGGCTTCCCTGGTGGCGCAGTGGTTGAGAGTCCGCCTGCCGATGCAGGGGATGTGGGTTTGTGCCCCGGTCCGGGAAGATCCCACATGCCGCGGAGCGACTGGGCGCGTGAGCCATGGCCGCTGAGCCTACGCGTGTGGAGCCTGTGCTCCGCAACGGGAGAGGCCACAACAGTGAGAGGCCCGCATACCGCAAAAAAAAGAATAATGATGGAAGCAAATATATCAGGCTAAAGTAATCAAAAGAAAGCTGCTTAGTGTTTGACTAAGTAGATTTCAAAGCAAATAGAATGAGCAGAGATAAAGACCTTAGTTTAATAAACATAAAGAGATCAGTTTTTCAAAAGGACATACATATGCTAAACATATTGAGGACATAAATATGCTAAGCATGTTGTGCTTCAAAAACATGAAACAAAAACTGATAAACTATAATAAGAAATAATCAAACTCACAAATATAGTGGAGATTTCAATACCCCTTTCTCAATAATTGACAGATTGCTGCAAATCAGTAAGCATATAGAAGACTTTGTCATCACTATCAACAACTTGATCATATTGACGTTTATAAAATATCACACTCATAAAAGCAGAATATACATCCTTTTCAAGTATACATGGAACATTTACCAAGATAGAATATATTATGGACTGTAAATCCAATCTGAAAAATGTAAATTTATTCAAGTCACATAAAGCATGTTTTCTGACCACATGGACTTTAGAAATCAGTAACACAAAACTCTGGAAAATCCTCAAGTATTTTTATTTTATTAGTTTTTTGGGGAGTAACATTTTTTTTAACATCTTTATTAGAGTATAATTGCTTTACAATGGTGTGTTAATTTCTGCTTTATAACAAAGTGAATCAGCTATATATATACATATATCCCCATATCTCCTCCCTCTTGCATATACATATATCCCCATATCTCCTCCCTCTCACCCTCCCTATCCCACCCCTCTAAGTGGTCACAAAGCACCGAGCTGATCTCCCTGTGCTATGTGGCTGCTTTAAAACCAACGTACTTTAAAATAACTCACAAGCAAAATTAAAAGTATTTTAGACTGAATGAAAATAAGCCCCAACATTTCAAAATTTAGGGAATGCTGATAAAGCAACGATTACAGGGACATTTATAGCAGTAAACATCTATATTAGAGCAGAAATAAATAAAATAGAAATGAGAAAAATTGAGAAAAAAATCACTAAAACCAAAGGATGGTTCTTTGGGAAGATCAATAAAATTGATAAACTCTAGCTAAACTGATAAAGAAAAAAGAGAGAAGACATAAGTCGCCAATATCAGGAATGAGAGGGGGGATATTGGTATAGACACTATGAACAACAAAGGGATAATTAGGGATTATTAACTTTATCCCAATAAATTTGATAAGATAACCAAATTCCTTGAAAGACACAAACTATTCAAGCTTACTCAAAGAGAATTTGATAAAGTTGAATATCCCTATATCTAGGAAATTTTATATTTGTTCTTAAATCTTTCTCTGGAAGAAAACTCAAGCCCAGATGGCTTCATGAGTGAATTTAACTAAACATTCAATTAAGAAATAATAGAAAATCTATGTTAAGTATTCCAAAAAAATTAAGAGGAGGGAACACTTCCTAACACATTCTATGAGGCCGTCATTACCCTGATACCAAAACCAGGTAAAGATATTATGAGAAAGGAAAATCAATATCTCTCATGAACACAGCACATGCAAAAATTCTTAACAAAATGAATCCAGCAATAAATAGAAGGGATAATATATCATGACCAAGTTTTGTTTAATTCAAGAATACAATGCTGGTTCAGTATTCTAAAATCAGTCAATAAAATTCACATCAACAGATTTAAAAAAAACCCTTATGATCATTTAAAAATGCAGAAAAATCATTTAACATAATTCAACATAACATTCATGAAAGAAACTTTAAGCAAACTAGGAATAGAAGGGAATTTCCTTAACCTGATTTAGGACATCTATCTAAAATCTGCAGATAATATATTCAATGTGGAAAGACTGAATGCTTTTCTTCTACGAATAAACAAGGGTAAGCACTCTCTCTGATGCTATTCCACATGGTACTGGAAGTCTTAGCATAATAAGGCAAGAGAAAAATATAATGCTTAGTGATTGGATAGGAAGTTAAGACAGTCTGTATTTGCAGATGACATGATCATTTACATAGAAAAATCTGAAAGAATCTATATAAAAGCTTTCTATAAATAATAAATGAGCTTAGCAAGGACACAGGATATAAAGTCAATATATAAGATCAACTGTATTTCTGTATACTTGTAATGGACTATTGGAAAAAGAAAATTTTTTAAAAGTTCCATTTACAATAGTACCCCCAAACCGTGAAATACTTGGGTACACATCTAGCAGCTTACACAAAAGATCCGATGTTTAAAACCAGAAAAACACCAGAATTTGATAAGCCTATTGAAAAATTTATATAGAAAACTAAAGAAAGTAGAATAGCCAAAATAATATTGAAAAGGAACAAAGTTGGAGGATTCATACTATCTGATTTAATGACTTAGTATAAGGCTACAATAATCAAGAAGGTGTGAATATTAGCAAGAGGATAGATATATTGATTAGTGGAACAAAATAAATATTACAGGGAAACACCCATGCATATGTGGTCAGTTGATTTTCATCACAGGTGAAAAGACAGTTCAATAATAAAGAATAATCTTTTGAATGAATAATGCTGGACTCATTGAATATACACATGTAAAAACAATGACTCAACTACTTGCCGCTTACAAAACTTAACTCAAAATGTATCTCAGACCAAAATGTAAAAAATATAAAATATTTAACTTGTAGAAGAAAACTTAGGGGAAATTCTTTGGGCCTTGAGTTAAGCAAAGGTTGCTTAGATAAGACAACAAAAATATGACTTATAAACAAATTTTTTTTTTTTTTTTTTTTTTGTGGTATGCGGGCCTCTCACTGTTGTGGCCTCTCCCGTTGCGGAGCACAGGCTCCGGACACGCAGGCTCAGCGGCCATGGCTCACGGGCCTAGCCGCTCCGTGGCATGTGGGATCTTCCCGGACCGGGGCACTTTCAACCACTGCACCACCAGGGAAGCCCCTAAAACGAAATATTTTTATATTAGATTTCATTCTGTGCTCTCATAAAAACAGTTTTAAAATAATGACTTAACAAGCCATAGACTGGGAAAAAATATTTGCAAATACCATATTTGATAAAGTTACATTTTTTTTTCAGAATATATAAAGAACTCTAAAATTTCAGTAATAAGAAAACAGATACTTCACCACAAAATATATATGGATTGGGCTTCCCTGGTGGCGCAGTGGTTAAGAATCCTCCTGCCAATGCAGGGGACATGGGTTCAAGCCCTGGTCCGGGAAGATCCCACATGCCACGGAGCAACTAAACCTGTGCGCCACAGCTACTGAGCCTGTGCTCTAGAGCCCACAAGCCACAACTACTGAGCCCACATGCCACAACTACTGAAGCCCGTGAGCCTAGAGCCCGTGCTTTGCAACAAGAGAAGCCACCATAATGAGAAGCCCTCACACCGCAACAAAGAGTAGCCCCCGCTCGCTGCAACTAGGGAAAGCCCGTACACGGCAATGAAGACCCAATGCAGCCAAAAATAAAATAATTTAAAAAATATATATATATATATATGGATATAAAATAAACATATGAAAATCTTCTCAACACCATTAGTCATTAGGGAGATGCAAATTAAAGCCACAATGAGATAATACTATACACCTCGTATAATGGATAAAATTTTAAGAAGAAACTGAAAATGCCAAGTACTGGTGAGGAGTCATTGTTAATTCTGAAATGGGGGTTGTATAAATGATAAGACAATTCCCTCTTTATTAAGAGGGGGAATTAAAGACCGTAATTAAAATTGTTCTATTTGACAAGTAGGGACATGACAGGGCACTGAAAAGAGGTCGCAGCCCTTCTGAGCAAAGTAAGAGTGGGTATCCTGAAAGGCTTTCTTTCTGGAGGAAAAGAGGGTCACTATCACCACTTGCATTTATTAGAAATCTTTCCATCTCCTTCAGTTCTTTAAAATGCCTTGGCTTATTCCTCACTATTAGCCTGAAAGGAAATAAACCTTACACTACCTTTTTCACAGATAGGGAAGATGGACTTCCTTTTTGTCCTTTCATGAAGGCTTCTGTTTCTATTCCATCCAGTATTCATGAGGGAAGCTGCCAGAAACAGCGGAATGATCCTGAAACAGTATGTTGACATTGGTAAAGACTGATTTTGACATATTCTTCTGACAACCTTTTGATTAATTTTCTGCTTCATTAAAACCCTTAATTAAATTAACATGGAGTGTGGCAATATCCTTGACAGATTTTGTTTATTAGCAAACAAGTCCTCCAGTTTCAAAGACAGTGGCAGTGCAGAGCCCCTGAAACCAGGTTAGTAGTTTCTGGGAGCCTGTGGTCATGAACGGACTGAACTTGTTGTTCGTCCAAAAGCCCAGTTGGATTTGGGCAGTGAAGCTGATGAGGACATAGAGGAAGTCCTCTGTGGATTGGTTTCACCATGCTGAGACCCCAGCCTTCCACCGTTGCCTGTCCTCCACCCACCCCTCCCTTGCCTGCGTCTGTTCTACTTCACACAAGGCATTACAGCTGAGTACAGTTAAACTCCTGAGCAGATCATTCCCCCTATACCAAGTTTAATCCTTGATGTGTCCTCTTGAGACTTACAGATATAGCTTTGTAGGCATGCTTTTTAACGTGAGTGTTGAAAATGAAGTGCCAGGACTCATATCTTGAAAAATTCTAAAAATGATAAGTTGATCATTTTTAAAGTTCCTCTTTCACCTCTCCCCATATGTTGGATTTAGCAGCACATATGTTACCGTTGGCATGATAATGATCCCTGCATTGTGTAGAACTTCAAACATGAGGGTGGGGGAAGGTAATAAAAATCAAAAGTATATAAAAGTGCCTAAAATTATTAATACTTATAAATTCATAAATTTATTCCTTAAGTCAAATTATTTTTTAAATGAAATATATTGACATTCAAATTTCATAGAGAAAAATTTTTAATTTTCCAACAGATTTTTTTCTAATACAACTACCTAACAGAGACAGGTTGTGGGTTGTTCACAGTCTCCTATATTCGTGTATGAGTGGGATTAACACCCTTTCTACCATTGTAATCACTGACATAAGCCAGATGCAGGCTTACATATGTTTTGATGAGCAAGAAAAGTTTACCACTTTTCTTCACTCGGTAGCATAAAAACACAATGATATGCTTCCTACCTTTTGGAGGAGCATCACGTGGGTTAGTTTATGAATTTCCATGCGAATGTACCTGTTTTGAATGAGTTTAGTTGAGTTTCATCCACTTGTTCATTCATTCGGCATAGGAGAATTTAATGTCTACTGTGTGTCAAGCATGACCTGGAAATACAGAGACGAAAAACACAGTTTCTGTCCTCAAAAATGTCGCAGGTCAATTCACCAAGTGTAGTGATTGAGGTTAGCACATGGGGATATGGGCATGTTTAGGAAACCAGATTCAGTGGGGCTGGGGATGTGGTCAGCAAAGTCATCCTAGGGTCCCAAGCGCTGATGCTGGTCTTGATGGATGAGAAGAAGGTACTCAAGTTTAAGAGCCTCGGTGAAGTACTGGAGGAGTGTCAGGAAGAGTAGCATCATGCAAAGATGTAGCTATACATCCAAAGCAGAGACATGCGAAGCAGCAAGAACCAGGGATGAAGGACATATCATGCAGTGTGGTCAAGGGCCTGCAGATTAGGAGAATGATTCAAGGTGAAACTAGAGAGGAAAGCAAAAGACAATTCAAGAAGGCTTGTGTGTGTCAAACTAAGAAACGTGAACTTACCTTGGGAACTTTGAGGAGCTACTGGAATATTTTATGGAAGGATCTGATCTGGTTGGATTGTGCTTATCATAAAGGTAGCACTGGTAGCAGTGTAGAAGAAAGGGATAAATTTGAGGTGGAGGGTTAGGGACAGGAGGCAGTGGAACAAGGTAGGAGGAGGCTGGAAAAAAAAAAAAACCAAGTTAGAAACAATGAGAGCTTGAACCAGGAAGAAAGAGAAGAGGGGGGTGTTCAATAAAAGCTGTTGAATTTAATTGAGTGAACAAAAGGAGAGCTGCTGTCAGCACTAGTCAAGGATGTACACCTCATTGAAAGGCTTTTAAAGAACCATATCTCCTAAAGATAAAATATAAAACCATCACCATGGTTACAACACACAGTCTTGTACTGGGTGATCCATATCACTGAACATATTGTTTTACCTTGAACACTTTATTTTTACACACACTAGAGTTGTTTGTCTCGAGAGAGAGCTGCAAAAGGGATCTCAGAATGTTTGGTTCCCATGTGGGAGATGTTAGGTGCTGTGCTAAGTGTGGAGCACTGGGCATTAACTCTTCTAATTTTGACAAAAGTCTTTTGAAGTAGTGCTCTTGTCAAAGCCGTGTAAAATTTAAGGAGACTTGGACACAGAAAGATTTAGTAACTTGACTGAGATCACACAGCTAGCAAGGGGAAGAACCAGAATTCCATCTTAAATCCTCATCTCTTTCTCTTTTTTTTTCACCTTCTCTCATGATACTTTGCTGTCTTTCTCTCATGTTTTTCCACTGGCCTCCTGATTTCATAATTCTATAGCTATTATACAACCTGGATAATAAAACAGATATAAAATCTTTAAGATCTTTCAAGAATCAGCATGGCAGAGTAATTATGAATGAGGGCCCTGGAGCCTGAATACCTGAGTTCATATTCTGCCTCTAGCATTTACTAGCTGTGTAATTTGGGGTTCATGCCTCAGCTAACTCATTTATAAAATGGAAATAACAGTATCTTCATTTTAGGGTTTTGGGGAAGATTAAGTAAGTTTATGGATGTAAAACATCTATAAACACAACAGTGCCTGATGCATAGTAGGTACTTAATAAATATTATCCTTTATTATTCAGCCACTGTTTATTGAACCTAATGAAATAAAGGGTCTCTGGGTTGATACCAAAGAGGACAACTATTTTCCTCTAAGAAAGATGCCTTGAGTGCCAATGGGGTAAACTTGTGTGATCTTACTCTGCATCAGAAGCTCAGCTTCGTGCAATAGGAAGATCAGGAACATGGATGGTATCAGCAACCATGGCTGTTCCCCAAAGGCACTGGGAAAGGTGCTAAGACTCTCTAAGCCTAGGTTTCTTTACCTTTCAAATGATTTGTGAATATATCTTCAATAGCAGTTATAAAGATTCAGACATAGAAAATAAACCTTTGTTATAGAAGTTCCAGAGCCACAAGGGATTCCAGATGTCCTCAGGTGAAATGATTTTTCACTAGGGGTTGAGGGGAGGAAATTTAAAAATGACTTGCGGAGTTTTTCAAAGCTCAGAGACTTTTCCTCCTTCTCTTTGTGTCGCCTCTACCCCCTATAGACCGCTCTCAAAATGAGCCATTGTTTCAGGTAAGAATGTTGTGGATCTCAGGTATGTCAGATTGAAACAAAGGTTGGAAAGCATTGTTTTAGCCCAACACCTTCAGTTTACAGATAAGACAGGAGACCCAGAGAGCTTTAGGAAACTGCACAAGATCGCAGAGCAAGTAAATAATAGATTCGGGGCTGGTAACCAGGTTTTCTTCAAACTTGTTTAATGTTCCACAACATTGTGTTGCGTCTCTCCTTACCATCAATCTCCCTAAAGTTTCTGAATTCAATTGCCTAAGTTTAAAGAGTAAGTTAATGTAGATAAATCATTTTTTGAACATTTGACTGAGAACAAAAGATTAGGGCCAAATTAAAACCCTTAGAAGATTCAAGCTCTGAACTGATTATGCTGTCATGTCCTCCCTAAAGATGATTCAAAAAGAAAATCAATATCAAACCGTAATCTAAATGTACAAAAATCCAAAAAAAAGTTGTAATTTCCGATGATGAATGGCTCCCGTACCTTTTTTTCAAGCATCAATACAAAATTCTTTTAAAAAACAAATCAGGATACTTGGATGTGTTGTTGCTCTAGGTATGTTCATACCTGCAGACTAGATCTATCTCTACCAAAGGAAAGAGACACAATGTCACTTGAACCCAAGACATAGCCTGGATATCATACATGAATTCATCCTGCCTATATTCGCTTACTTCAATGTCTTTCTCTAAAAGTATAGCAAACCAAAAGCATCCAGCCACAGAGCTTCTGATCAATAAATTAAACACACTACCTATTACCTTAAAAGACTGCTTTAGCCAAATTTCTGGGTAACTAATAAAGGGCCACACTCATATAGTTCATTCTCAGAGTGGCAATGTGATCAAAGAAGCATGATTCAGCAGCAAAGAAAGACACTTCAAAGAAACTGATTCCTAACTGCATTTCTCAATCCCCATAAAGAGGCCAGAAGGTACTCTCAAAATCCTTTTATCCTTCTTTCACCTACTTCTCTCACATACCCAGCTGCTCCGGCCCCTCTTTTTCATCTAAGCTTCCTTGAAGACTTCCTATCCAGACTTAGCTTACATACTTGTATCCTTACCCTACACATCACATCCCTACATGATCATTGCAACACAAAATCCAAGAGAAACCCCTCTGGCAAAAAAAGATTATCCTCAGAAGGTGAAGAGGGAAAGAACATTAGCAGAGAAAGAGCTCCTTTTTAGTTTACTTGGAAAGAAAACCTTGGGAGCGCTCAATCATTAATCATGTTTTGTTCCATCCTACTGTTGCCTTCTTTCCTCTTAGATTCACAGCAAGATGTATGATGATAGGGGTTGCTTTTAATTTAATATTAATCTTATTTGTGTTACCTCCTCAGTACCTAACACCAGATTGCTTTTAGGGAGTTCCCAATAGTTGTTCTTAACCACTTGAGGAAAAGAGGTTCTTGAAGAAATCCAGAGATTTTACACACATTTGTCCCTGATTTTGACATTGTCTTCTACAGTCAGACTACATTTTCTAATTTGTCTTTGGCAGACTTTTTCCCCATATCCTGAGGTGAAAGCCAGTGGTGACAAAGTGTAGACCATGAGAAGCTACACCCTTGACTTTGCAAAGAGTGTGAATGCATAGCTTTATTAAGGTATATGTTCTGGATGCTTTGGAAGAGATTTTGGCTCCAGTCTTTGGAGCCAAAGACTTTAGCTTTTCATACTAAGGAACACCTTATTATTGGCAATCTGTTTCTTTGACTAATAATAAGCTGGTAAAAGTTATTCTTATTGACAGGTTGTATTGTTTAGGTCAGGGATACAAACAGCTGAACAGAGGAGCAGTAGATTCAGGGAGACTTCTACTTAGTTTCTGCATTTGGGAAGTTTATTTATTATTATGGAAAAAAAGACCTATATTGTCATGTTTTCAACTTTGGGAAGCATTTAAAAATAGTTTTTGTACTGAGTTTATGGCCTGATCTCTCTATAAATTGACATGTCTTTGTAGATGTTTTTCTGGAGGTTGCATATAATTCAAACTTTAATAAAACAGAATCATTATTAAGTGAATCATTATTACATTCTTTAAAATGGAAACATGCAAATTGTTAAAAAATAGAGATAATGTGTAGGGGTTGAAAGAATTTTTATTAAAAGCAATATCGTGGTCAAGTCATTAATAATGTGACAAAACCCCTAATATTTATCCTCTCCGTAGGCAAAGAGAACTGGGTGCTGAGTCAGAAGACCTCAGCCCCCAAGTAGCCAGGTC
This sequence comes from Lagenorhynchus albirostris, assembly GCF_949774975.1. Classification (NCBI taxonomy): domain Eukaryota; kingdom Metazoa; phylum Chordata; class Mammalia; order Artiodactyla; family Delphinidae; genus Lagenorhynchus; species Lagenorhynchus albirostris. The sequence continues at coordinate 103,011,407 of NC_083098.1, read as the reverse complement.
ATCTTGAGCAAGTCATGGTCTTTTATTTAGTCTAATAAAATTTACAGGACTAGATTCTATAATAAACTGCCCTTAACATTCCTCCAAATCTCTGATCAGAATAAAAGTTCAAGGAATATTGTCCAATAAAATCACTGGAAGAAGCTCGTTGAGGGGTGGAGATGATAGAAAATGGAAAGAATCAGGCAGGAGTACTTTCAAAGTCTATGCCATGTAGTAGCTATGTAGACTCAGACTTGGTTAATTTATTTAATCTCCAAACCTCAGCACAGGGTTCTCTCCCTGAAAACAATAATAACAAAGAAACAAACCCAACGGCCATTCTTTGAGCATCTACTATGTTAGATATGTCCCACAAATATTCTTTCAGAAAAATTCTGGGGAATCTGTATTATTTATATACAAATTTAAAAACTTGAATCTCAGAGTTGTTAAATAATTTGTCCCAGGCAACATAACTAGTAAGCAGCAGGTTGGGGGTTCAAATACAGGTCTGCTTGATTCCAAAGATTATGGTCCTGTTTGGCCACCCCATTCTCCCTCTTGTAAGGAATGAAAGCAGCTCACATTTGTAAACATTTTCAGGAAGAGAAAGCCTAACGCATATATAGAATCATTTCACAAGGGAGAGTGGTAATGCAAGCCACTGGATCACCTCATTGGAGCTCAGGGAAGTCACGAACTGCATAGAACACTAAGTGACCTCACACCTGTGGGAACCAACCACTTAAGACTTTGTAAATGCAGAGATTCCATATCCTGGGGAGGGATCATCTGTTCATTGTTTTGAAGGAGGTGATGATCATTTAAGAATAGGTCAGAGGTGAGCCACCAAACAGACACTCACAGATTCCAGTATCCTTAGTAGAAATTCTTTTCATTTTCTCAGTGAACAAGCTCTTTTGGTCCTCTTGTACCTAAATACGATTCTGAAACTTTCAATTACAATATTATTAAGCACAGAGAATAGTATCCTAGAACCTTGGACTGAGTAGGGTACTTAGACATCACCTAATTCAATATTCTCATTTTGTTGATTAGGACATTGAGGTTCAGAAAGATTAAGGGACTCATCCTGACTTAAACACACAGTTAAAAATACGTATTTTGGCTCAAGTGGCCTAGTTACTGCTATCACCCAATGCCTCCTCCCTGTGATGAGCTGACAAAATACTTGAGGACAGAGACTACACTATAGGCTTTGTTTTAATCTCACAGTCTTGGGCACAGGACTGGATCTACGGTAGATATATAATATAAAGTAGTAGACTCAGATGGAAGACATATATCAGTGAGCGCTTCAGGTCCTCTTTTTTGAGGATAAGCAGGACAAGAAAAAACTATTGCTAAACAAGGAGGGTTACTGTCTCTGCCAAAGCATGTCAGATATGGTTATGTTCTGGTTTAGAGATTAAATGGAGCATGCCTGAGTGTCACCCTAAGAAAAAACAATCTGTATAAAGAGATTTTAACCAGGTTATGTTCTTATTTTAGCTAAATGTCCTGTATCTTTCCTTTCATTCCTTCTTTCTTTTGACACCAGAATGATTCTGTCACCCGTAATATTTATCCAATCAGAATATTTTTATCTCTGATCTGATATCCAAAAATGCTTTTTGTTCCTAGCCCATGTTGTCATAAACTGCAGATGCTTCACTCTGCCCTGTGGCATCGGGCTGTTGTTTTGTTTCTGATTTGACTTCCACAACTTACTCCAACCCTGCTTTGCAGACTAGCCAAGAGAGGGGAGGGCAGCCTTTGTCCCAGGCTGAGCAGTTGAGAAGACTGTAATTAGAAGGGAGTTATCTCTTCTATTAAAACAAACAAACAAACAGCAAGGAACAGCCCAGTAAACTCACCAGAAGGACAGGAATACAAGTAGGGGTGGTATTTTTCATTTAGTTTATTTAATAAATATTTACTGACCCACACAATTATTGTTGGTGATATGTTGGTGGGATTGATAAGAAAGTCCTCTCTCCTCAAGGAGCTCAAAGTAGAGTAAGCAAACAACCACTGTGGCAGGGATTGACTAGATGTTCAGCAATCTTATTTCTGTTCCACGAAACTCAGGAAAACTACACATCTCTGCTTCCTTTATACTATTGAGTTGGGACCATGTGGCTAGTTCTGGCTAATGAAATGTTGACAGACATGATTTTTAGGCCTGGTCTTAAAATACAGCATTCTCTTTACAGTTTATGTGTCTGTTCATGTGATGATGTGATCACATGATCATATGATGATGAATTCACATGATAGGAGGTACTTGGATCCTTGAGTCATTTCTTGGAAGTGAGCTATCCAAGAGGGCCACCCAATTTTATTGGATTGTCACTTGAGTGAGAAGGAAAACTTTGCTGTGTTAAACCAGCAACACAGCTGGTGTGGAATTTGGTTTATTTGTTACTGCAGCATAATCTATACTACACATGATTATAAAACAATAGAGTTGCTTACCATTGAATTTTTTCCCCAATATTATGCTGTCATCAAGAGATCACCTCTGTTATCCTGGGGAATTACTGGATGCTTTTTATAAGAAGAGATGTGCTCGATGATTTGTGATGACCTAGAGGGGTGGGATAGGGAGGATGGGAGGGAAGCTCAAGAGGGAGGGGATATGGGGATATACGTATACACATGGCTGATTCACTTTGTTATACAGCAGAAACTAACAAAACATTGTAAAGCAATTATACTCCAATAAAGATGTAAAAGAAAAAAATTGAAAAATAAAAAAAGAAGAGATATGTAAGATAAGTTTTTTTTGTTTTTGTTTTTGTTTTTAGGACACACAGCATGGCATGTGGCATCTTAGTTCCCTGACCAGAGATTGAACCCGTGCCCCCTGCAATGGAAGCACAGAGTGGAAGCACTTAACCGCTGGACCAGAAGGGAAGTCCCTAAGGTAAGTTTTAAAAGATCTGATTCCCTTCCATTTTCACCTTTCTTTTTTGAATTTTCCCTTTATATATCTGAGTTCCTCTAATTGAAAAAGAAAGAGGAATTTTCAAACTAGGAAAAGATTGCATGTGAATTAATGTTTTGGCATTGTTTCAGGAATGAATTCAGGAAGTCTAAGAGTCCACTTTCATGTGGAAGGAAATTAGGTGATAATTTTTAGATGTAGACAAACATCTGAAAAGGAATGGCATCAGCTAGAACACCTCTGGAAATTATATCTGCTCTTTGGAGCTGGAGTGAAGTTAGGGTAAAAAACCTGTGCTTCAGAAATTTTAAAAATTTGCTCTGAGTCTTATGTGTTTTCCTGAAGAATGTTTATACACAAGGAACAGTTTTAAGTGCACTGGCAACTGGATTCGTTTGATTGGAGCAGACCTCCTGTTATAGCAGTTGGATGGTGCAAGATGGGTGTAGTTTGAATTACTTATTTATTTTTTGAATATAATAAGCCCTGATATTCCAGTTCTAAGCACTTTTCAAATATTAACTTACTTAATACTCATAAATACCCTATGAAGTATTTGTTAGTATAATTCTCATATTGAAGATGAGTAAACTGAGGTATAGAGAGTTTAAGGTTACACGTTTCCCAAGATTACACATCTAGTACGTGGTGGAACCAGGATGTGAACCCAGGTTTTCTGGCTCTAGATCCCAAGCATGTCACTGCTTTGCTATGCTGAATTTCTTTTGCTAATTAATAATAACACCAGCCAACATCCACCATTTATTGAGCTTACTAAATGCCAGGCACTGTTCTAAATTAACTACATGTATTGTCTTTTTAATGCTCAAAACCATACTCTGAGTAGGCAGTACTATTACTGTCACTATACAGATACGGAAATAGGAAGCAAGAAAGAAGAAACCAGGACGTGTTTAGTGACAAGCAGAGGCAGAAGCTGTGCTGGAATTCAGGCAGACTTGAGTCCAGAACCTGAGTACTTTGCTGCTACAACACATATCCTTTCCCTTTCAATAGTTGGGGTGCATGATTTTTCTGGCTTTGGATGCCAGAAAATTCCCTTGAAACCAAGAACCAGAAGTCTTCTACCCTTTCCTCTTTCTCCTTCTAGGCTGGTTAGGAAAGGGTTAAGTCTTTGATATTTTCTTGGTTTAGAGTAATTTTCTCTCTTTCCTCACTCATTGCACCTCTTGACAATTACTGGATTATCAGTACAAGTCCAACTGAAAAGCCAGCTTTCTCAGTGAAAGCATTTTCATTCCCTTAAGTTATAACAATGGATTTCCTTTTTCTCTGATGTCTCATTGGAAATATAACATTGAGAAATTATCAATAATATATTCTTATGGATGCTTTACTAGAACGAATTTTTAATGGCAACATGATATCTCCTTTATTTTTTGCTTTGTTGTCTTGTTTTCTGGGTTTTAGCTCTAGCCACAGGAGACAACTTTAAACAGCTGTTACTGCATAGTAAACATCTGATAATATGTGCAAAACAGAAGACTCTGGTACTCTGGTGATAACTTTTAACCTAGAGATAAGAAGAAAATATTAGAAGTATTATGCACGTAAAATTGGTTAAAATTAAGTCATTGCAGATGGGACATTCATTATGCTGCAGTATAGAAAATACTTTTTTCCTTAGAAATTAGTAATTGCATATATCAGTATTTTTGGTAATTTTACCACATTTTGTTCCTGGAATTTAATAAGAATCTTTGAAACATGCATAGCCTCATCACATACGATAATTGCCTAAAATAAACTAAAGTCAACAAGAGAAAAACACACACAATGAAAACAATTCAAAACACAGCTTACTTTTAAAGAGAACTTGTAGAAACGTCTATGGAACCATTACTCTCATTATAACTATGAATAATTCATTCAGCCTCTCCCAGCCTGTTTTTTAATTCTGTAAAAAGGAGGAAATCATACCCATTTAACAAAGATTAGATGGAATTATTTATATGAAAATATTAAGTAGAATATTACAAAGTAGAAGCTGTATGACAAAGTAGAAGCTGTATTCAACTTCCCTCATTCCCTCCTTCTTCATTTCCTCCCCTTCTCCCATCTTCCCCCTTTTTCTTCTTTTATTCTTCTCTGCACTTTCAAGAAGTCTTCAGCGCACACTGAACAACAAGAAGAAGAAAAAGAGAGGAGGAGAAAGTGAAATGAGGCTTGTTTAGATAGGACTGGAATTATATTGCAAAATGGACTTCTTAAATGGTGATGCTCCTTAGCTGTTTCAGCACCAGGAGGAAGAGTGACAGATCTTACAGAGGAAGCAACACAGTGCTTAGGATTCTGTGCAATGGTGGATTTATTCTCAGCTTAGACTCACAGCATGAAGTAACTTTACTTGGCAAAGAAGATTAAGGCATCCTTCTTCTAACCATAGCAGATATACTAATACTGATAATGCCAGAAGGAAAATACATTGAAATAATGTAGCTGGCTAAGATTAATGAGGTCGAGTACTGGATCCAAAAGCCATTTTTGTTAATAAGTAAAGCAGATAATCAGCAATAAGTACTACATACTGGAAGGTGGCAAATCCTTCCACAGAAATAGTTTAATGAAGACTCAGACCTCAAAAACTACTTTGAACAAGCACATAATCAAAATCATGGACTTTCTGTCATCAATAATAACTAGAGGAAAGTGTGGACACCCTGGCAAATGACAGTGTGGACAATAAGATCAATCCTGGACCAGAAGTGCTGCCTTAACCCCTATATTCATTTTCTATTGCTGTGTAACAAGTAACCACAGATTAGTTGCTTAAAACAACATACATTTATTATCTTGAAGTTTCCCTGGGGTCAAGAGTCTGGGCACAGCTTAGCTGGGTCTTTTGCTCAGTCTCACAAGGCTCCTATCAAGGTATCAGTCAGGCTATATTCTCATACAGAGGCCTGATGGGGGAAGAATCTTCTTATCTCATTTATGTTGTTGGCAGAATTCACTTCTCTGTGGCTTATGACTCAGACCCCATTTTTTGCTGTGTGTAGGATGGAGACTGCCCATGTGGACTTCCTCAACATGGCTGCTTACTTCCTCAAGCTAGCAAGAAGAATCTCTCCCCTGAGGAAGGACCCAGTCTCTCTTATTAGGACTCTCACCTGATTAAGTCAGACCCGCTCAGATAATTTCCCTTTTGATTAACTCCAAATAACTTATCTGGGACTTTAATTACATCTGCAAATCCTTTCATCTTTGCCGTATAATATCACCTAATCAAGGGAGTGACATAGTCCCTTTGACTATAGTCCTTTGGTTAGAGGCATGTGGCAGGTCCCACCCATACCCAAAGAGAAGGGATATGATTTCCAGGGGGCAGGAAACAGAATCTGTCATAGGATCTGTCCACTACAACCAAATTGGTTGAGGTTTATTGCTGGTTAAGAGCAATTAGAGATAGGCATAAGAATTCTTATATTCTCTTCACATTTGTATAACTTCATTCAATAAACTATATAACTTAGGTAATTTCGCTCAACAAACTGTGTCTGGTACAAAATGTAGTATAGGCTTGATCATTACCAATTAACCCTTTCTCATCTTTACATAGACTTAAGTTAATGGAACCCTTCAAGGATCTGTGTGTATTTATTTATTGATCCATTCAACAAATATTTGATGATCATCAAATATGATCTAGACATTATTTAGGTGCTGGGGGTATTACAGCAAACAAAAAGATTTAAAATAATCCATACCTTCATGAACTGTATATGTCAGCGAAGCAGATATACAATAAGCAAGATGAGTTAGTAAAATATACATTATGTTTAGTAGTGGAAAGTGCTAAGACAAGAGAGTGGGTGTGTTGATATTTTCAAAAGTTTGGGCAGGGAAGGTATCTCTAAGAAGGTAACATGTGAGTAAAGACATGAAGAAATAAGGGTAGAAGTCCTGTGAGCATTTGAGGGATGAACATTCCAATCAGGGAGAAGAAGTGCAAGGCTGTGATATTGAAAATGTGCCCCGTGGGTTTGAGGCACAACAAAGAGGCTGGAATGGCTGCAGCTGAGAGAGCCAGGGAAACATTCAGGTGTTGGAGTGAGAGAGGAAAAGGGAGAATGAATCAAGCAGGGTTCTGTAGGTCTTTGTAAGAAATCTGTTGTTTACTCTGGGATGGGAGCCATTGGAGCATTTTGAACAGAGGAGAGACTTGATCTGACCTATGTTTTAACAGGGTCACTCTGGCAGCTGTGTTGAGAATAGACTGAGGGCATCAAGAATGAAACAGGGAAACCATTAAGTAGACTACAGTAGTACAATGATTCAGGTGAGAGATGATGGTGGTTTGAACCAGCGATGGAGGTTGTGAAAATGGCTTCATCTGAAGGTAAAACTGAAAAAATTTGCCAACGCTTCACATGTAGGTTGAAAGAGAAGGGCAGAAGTCAAGGATGACTGTCTATATCCACATCTGTATGTGTATTTATAGCTTACCACTTATCTAACTACTATACATCCTATGTGAATGAATGTATATACATTTGTGTATACTATGGGGATTCATTGAGCTTACGCTAATTCCTTTGTGTTTGGTAAAATAAAGAAACCCAGTAGAATGAAATTTTGTGTACATATTCCTTATATACATTACATACATTATTAAATACATTACACATTCACATACACATGTTACTTCGTTGAGTTAAATACACAAAACAGTGTAAACTGTGCTTTATGGGCAATTTAAGAGATTTATCAAGCACAATTTTTATTACCTGCAATTTTCACCTTTCAAATCGATCTTAGAATCCTACTCCTGAGAGAGAAGTTCCTTTGTCTTGAACTGAGTGGCCCTTCCTTGATTTTAGCATCCACAGTTCTGGTGCCCGGGACTTAACATGTAGTTGAGCAGCGTTTCTTTGAGTATTCTGTCTTCCTGGGGCTTGCTTAGCCCCTCTGTGTGTGCTGCCAAGCTGAGTTGGGATGGAAGGATAATATTCATCAAGAGGAAGGGCCTGCTTTAGAGAACAGGAATCTGGGCAGGTGTTCTGAGGTTTTTGCTAGGACCCTAGCACAGAGTTCTGTGTCATTTTTACCAATTAGCTTTTCATAATAAAATTTGAGAGTTTCACTGTTTCAGCAGTTGTCTTTTTAAAATCTCTGTCTCTCTCTAGTGTTGGTTTTCTATTGCTGCTGCAACAATTTGCCATATATGTACTTAGTGGCTTAAAACAACACAAATTTATTATCTTAAAGTTTTATTGGTCAGAATTCCATCACCCGTCATACTGAGCTGCGATCGAGGTGCTGGCTGGGCTGCATTTCTTTCTGGAGGTTCTAGGGGACAACCTGTTTCTTTACTCATTCAGGTTGTGGGCATAGTCCCATTCCTTGCAGTTGTGCAACTGAGATCCTGTTTTTTTGCTGGCTGTTAGCTGAGGGTGGTTCCCAGCTTTTAGAAGCCATCATGTTCCTTGGCTTGTGGCCCTTTCGTCCATCTTCAAAGCCAGCAACAGCAGGTTTAGTCCTTCTCACACCATATCTCTAACCCAGAGTGGAAAGGGTCTCCAAGCTTAAGGACTTGTGTGATTAGATAGTATCTCCCCGAATAGTCCAGGAAAATCTTACCATTTTAGTGATCAGCTCATAAGCAACAGTAATTTCATCTGCAACTGAACAGATAAAATCATGTAACATGATTTTGCCATGTAACATAACATATTCATAAATTTGGGGACTAGGACGTGGACATCTTGGGGGGCTGTTATTCTTTCTATCCCCCCCACACACAACTGGCTCACATTGATTTTTTATCTCTTTCTCCCTTAACTATTAAAATTATTAATTTCATAAACCAATTCTTAATTTAAAATATGGATGAAACTCTTAGCCAGGAGTTGTTAAAGTGAATTCCTGCTTTGGTACAGTCTCAGTTTCCTTTGATTATTATTCTGGATTGTTATCATTGTAATTTACATAAGCTTTTCTTGAACTAGCCACTAATTATATCAGGAATTACATCCTATTGTAAAAAATGTGAACTGTCTTCTTTCTGTAGTGTCGTAGTTTTGAGAGTGTAAAAATAAATTCTAGGTTAAGTGCTATCTCAAATCATTAAAAACATAAACATTCCAAAGGTGCTTCCCGGCTCACACTGGCAACTGTTCTTCCAAGTTTATCGTGGTTGAGATTTTGCTTTTCAAACTATTTCATGCCTATTTTCGTGTTCACTTTGGCCACATCACTTCCCCTGTTTAGAGCTCTAAATCAACTTTGAATTGCAAATTGCATTCTATCTATTGACTGAGTTAAAGTGCTTACTCAATTGCTTAGGAAAAAATGTTTCTTTGAACTGCTCAAACCCTAATAATCTTTGGCCAATACCCACCATAATTAGCAAGTCTATATATTATGCTTAATATTCATGTTCACTCAAGATAGTGATCAGTAATATTTTGGGGGTGGTACCGTGTGCCATGTATTTTGCATGGACTCTCTGCTTAAATTCCCATAACATCACTACAGGGGTATGTGCTATTGTTAATTCTGTTTTGCAGACAAAGAAATAAAAACAAGGGGGGTGAAGTCACTTGTCCAAGGCCATATAGTTGTGAAGTGTCAGCACTGAAAGTTAGGCTGACTGACAAGAATGTCTCTGCCCTTATTCATTAAGCTGTAAATGCCCCATGAAATGTACTCCCTTTTAAAGTGGCTATTTTACTGTTAGTATGAGGGCATGTGTGGATCAAATATCACTATTGCTTTACTGACAGGAAATTGAGTATTATAGTTGCCCTAGTCAGATGTCTAATAGTCATAATTGCATCCTTCTATTTCCTCCTTCTATAAAAGCTGTATCATGGCAGGTAACCAATTTTTATAGATTATCATAGCCTATACCTTTTGTTTCAGCTAATAGGGTTTATTTTTTTCACCTGTTAGACCACACTTTAGAGTGTCTCCTATGATTGATTAGGGAAAAATGTTTCTCTATTGCCTCCTCAAAATTAGGGATGGCTCTGGGAAATATTTAAGAAGATACATAAATTTAATATGTAAGATAGGCCTTTTTATACTCAAATAAAAATAATCATCTGTGCCACATTCTGGTGTTAGCACCATAGAATACATTTATTTGGAGACAATTTTAAAGCTGAAGGTATCAAAGAAAGTGATAAGAATAAAAAAAATGAGTTCATTTGATTTCCTAAGATTCTTTAGGTAGGCTCTTCCAGTTTTCCTTTATTTTGCAGGTCTTTTCAGCCAAAAATAAGCTATAGTAACATCCTGTGATCCTTCTAAACAATTCCCAGCTCCTGGAAATAGATGCCAAGGCTTTATTATATGTGCAGAAGCAGGGTAGCTGGGAAACTATTACATAATTAATCTGCTAGAGGGTCCCCACCCTGGATTTCACAGTCTGGCATTCAGAATCTCACCCCCACTTGCAGGGAGACACTACAGGCCCTTGCATACCTCAGTCTAGGAGAATAAGAACTAAAAATGTATCATGGAGAAATCATGAGACATGTAAGGAGAACAAGCCCTAGGAAGGAAAGGCACAAATAGAACATACATAAAAGAGGATGTAGAATTAATGGAACACATACAGCAAAGGTTTAAAGTAAACATAGTCTATGCTATCAGAGAGATAACAGAGCATGGGAAACATGAAGTAGACCAGATAGTTATGAAGCAACAGCTGGAGCAATATTGTTCAAATATTTTCAATATTGTTCAAATCCAATTGGATATTCTTGGAATTGGATATTGTTAAACTAAATTACTGCATGGATATGCTGAATAATAAACTTAATATAGCTGAAGAACTAACAAGTGAACTGTACTATCAAGGTGAAGAACTCTCCTGGAAGATGTCAAGAAATGATAAATAATGGAAAGAGTGAAAGAAAGATTAAGAGAGAGGATAGAAATAGAAGTATCAATGGCTAGCTAAAAGGACTTTCAGAAGGAGAGCAAAGAATAAATGGAAGAGAGAAAGTAACAGAAGAAATAATGAATAAGAACTAATGAGTAAGAACTAATGAATAAGAAGAAATAATAAGAATTGGACAAAGATATAAATCCTTAGGGGCTGATAGAATTAAAAAGAAAAAGCTACATTTAGACCCATTATATTGACTTTTGAGGACATAAAAGACAGCAATAGCTTCCAAATGCTTCAGCCAGGAAGAACCAGATACCTACAAAGTAAGTGATGATATCAGTCTTTACAACAGTAACACTGGATGCAAGAAGACAGTAATAAAATATCTCCAAACAATTGATGGAAAATAACTTTGAACCTATGTCCATTGAACGTACTGTTTCAAGTTATCAAGCATATCAAAGTCACACAAAGTTCACTAAACAAGAGGGCCTTAATAAATTCCAAAAACTCAATATCATTCAGAACATGAAATAAGTTCTAAATTTAAGAAAATTGGAAATCAACAACAAAGCCTAAAGTTTAGACAGCATACTAAACACAATATTCATACTATTAAATAAAAAAGAGAAAACAATGAGAGAAACTATAAAATATTTACGTTAAATGGCAATGAAAACACTATATGTTAACATCTTTGGGAGGCAGATGAGAAAGAAATTAATAAATTTGAAACATTTATCAGAAAAAAAGAACGATTAAAATAAATTAGCTCAGAATTCAAATTAAGAAGTGAGGTGAAGAGCAGCAGAGTAAATCCTAAGAAACAAGAAGAAAGGTAAAGGTAGAATTGAATAAAATATTAAGAGAGAGGATTACATAAAAAATTAGAGAGGATGCACAACTCCTGAAACTTGTTCTTTCAAACCATAAATAGGTAAAACAATGTCAGGACCTATCAGAACAAATGATAAGATATTTAAATAAACAAAATGCAGAGTGAAAAGTTGGAGTAAATATACATATAGTACATATTTAATATAAATACTTTATGATGTCACTTATATGTGAAATCTAAAAAAGTCACGCTTGCAGAAACAGAGAGTAGAATGGTGATTACTAGGGGCTGAGGGGTGGGGGAACTGGGGAAATATTTGTCAGAGTACAAACTCTTGGTTAGAGATGAACAAGTTTTGAGGATTTAATGCACAGCAATGTGATTATAATGAGCAATACTCTATTATATAGTTAAAAGCTGCTAAGTGAGTAGATCTTAAATATTCTCACTGCAGGAAAAAATGGTAATTTTGCGACGTGATAGAGGTATTAGCTAACACTACAGTGGTGATTATATAGCAATATGAAAGTATGTTAAATCAACACATTGTATACCTTAAACTTACATGCAATGTTATATGTCAATTATATCTCAGTGAAGCTGAACAATAAAAGAATATTTTGCAAATAATACTTGAATAAATTTTAAAATAAGTAATGTAAGAGACAAGTTTCTCCTCAAGTGGCAAAAAAGACAAAAATAAGATAAAACTAGAATAACCACTAATGTAATTGAAATGGATTTTCAAAATTTCCCTTGTCCCCCAGGCCCTGATAGTTTTACATATGAATTCAATCAAGCTGTCAAGGATGAGATGATTTATTTCTTACACACATTATTGCAGAAAAAAAAAAGTTAAAAGGGAAAGTTTGTGCAACTTTAAGTTAATCAACTTAATAAACTATTAAGTTTATAGGCCAGTTCCACTAATGAACATAGATGTGAATATCCAAAAGAACATATTAGCTAAGCAAATACAGCAGGTCATAAAAACTGTATTATAATGTAATTTTATCTGTCCCCAAAATGCCAGAATGATTCAACTCAGAACAAAATCTATCATCTTGACAGGTGTAGACAGAGAAGTGCATAAATGTCAACAATTATTCATGCTTAAAATGGTTAGAAAACAAGCAATAGAAATTAACTTATTTAACATAAAAAAAGACTATTAAAAAATAACCCTATCTATATATAAAATAGATAACTAATAAGGACCTACTGTATAGCACAAGAAACTCTACTCAATAGTCTGTAATGGCTTATATGGGAAAAGAATCTAAAAAAGGATAGATATATGTATATGTATAACTGATTTACTTTGCTGTACCTGAAACTAACACAACATTGTAAATTATACTCCAATAAAAATTACAAAAAAACCTTATAGGGAATAGGATTTCCTATTTAATGGAAATCATTAGCCACATTACCTTTAATGCAGGGAATAAGATAGTGATTCCCATTCTTTCTGCTACTATTCAACCAGTTCCTACAGGCAAGTAATCAAGTCATCCTGGTTTGCCCAGGATTCTCCCAGATTTAGCACTACAACCTAGGAAACGCCTCAGTCCCGAGAAACCTGAGGGGTTTGGCTGGACAGTTATAGTATTAAAAGTGAAGTAGCTCAGTCCTAGAAACCTTCTCAGACACAGGCAAACTTGGACAATTGGTCAACCTACTACTAGTCTTGACCAAAGCAATAACACAAGAAAAAGATACATGAAATATAAAGATTGGAAAGAAAGATATAGAATTTTTATTATTTAAAAAGATATTATTTACATACAAAACTCAAAAGATTATCGAAGTGCTAAAACCAAGAAAATAATGCAGAAAAATGCTGGATCAAAAATCAGCAATAAAAATCAGTGGGACTCATCAATAAATAACTAGAAATGTAGACTAATACCATTTATAAAAGCAACAAAAATTGTGAAGTATCTAGGGATTGTCTAACAAAGTGTACAAAACAGATTATGGAGAAAATGTTAAAGTTACTTTAAAGGACCTATAAAAAGAATCAAATGGTGAAACATGCCATGTTCATGAAGAAGATGATTTTTCATTTTCAACATACAAATTCCCTTTAAATTAATCAGTAAATTCAAGGCCATTCTAATCAAAATTCTTGCATATTTTGGGGAGGAAGGATGACTTGGAAAATTAAAATTTTACACAGAAGAATAAATTCCTCAAATGGTAAGATGATTTTGAAAAATAAAGAAAAAATAGACAGGTAGACAGGGGGAGACCAGTCCCATATTATAAGATAACATACAGAATTTACACTAACAGAGCTTTTGGGTTCAAGATGGCGGAGTAGAAGGACGTGCACTCACTCCCTCTTGCGAGAGCACCAGAATGACAACTAACTGCTGAACAGTCATTGGCAGGAAGACACTGGAATGCACCAAAAAGGATAACCCACATCCAAAACTAAGGAGAAGCTGCAATAAGATGGTAGGAGGGGTGCAATCACAATAAAATCAAATCCCATAACTGCTGGGTGGGTGACTCACAAACTGGAGAACACTTATACCACAGAAGTCCACCCACTGGAGTGAAGGTCTGAGCCCCATATCAGGCTTCCCAACCTGTGGGTCCGACAACGGGAGGAGGAATTCTTAGAGAATCAGACTTTGAAGTCTAGTGGGATTTGGTTGCAGGACATCGACAGCACTGGGGGAAACAGAGACTCCACTCTTGGAGGGTACACACAAAGTAGTGTGCACATTGGGACACAAGGAAGGGAGCAGTGACCCCATAGGAGACTGAACCAGACCTACCTACTAGTGTTGGAGGGTCTCCTTCAGAGGTGGGGGGTGGCTGTGGCTCACCGTGGGGACAAGGATACTGGCAGCAGAAGTTCTGGGAAATACTCTTGGCATGAGCCCTCCCAGAGTTCGCCATTAGCCCCACCAAAGAGCCGGGTAGGCTCCAGTGCTGGGTTGCCCCAGGCCAAACAACCAACAGGGAGGGAACCTAGCCCCACCCATCAGCAGACAAGCGGTTTAAAGTTTTACTGAGCTCTGCCCATCAGAGCAACACCCAGCTCTACCCATCACCAGTCCCTCCCATCAGGAAACTTGCACAAGCCACTTAGATAGCCTCATCCATGAGAGGGCAGACAGCAGAAGCAAGAAGAACTACAATTCTGCAGCCTGTGGAAGGAAAACCATATTCACAGGAAGTTAGATAAAATGAAAAGGCAGAGGACTATGTACCAGATGAAGGAACAATATAAAACCACAGAAAAACAACTAAATGAAGTGGAGATAGGCAACATTCCAGAAAAAGAATTCAAAATAATGATACTGAAGATGATCCAGGACCTTGGAAAAAGAATGGAGGCAAAGATCAAGAAGATGCAAGAGATGTTTAACAAAGACCTAGAAGAATTAAAGAACAAACACCTAGAAGAATTAAAGAACAAAAAACCAGAGATGAGCAGTGCAATAACTGAAATGGATAATACACTAGAAGGAATCAATAGCAGAATAACTGAGTCAGAAGAATGGATAAGTGACCTGGAACTCCGAATGTTGGAAATCACTGCCACAGAACAGAATAAAGAAAAAAGAATGAAAAGAAATGAAGACACCTCTGGGACAACATTAAATGCGACAACATTAGCATTATAAGGGTTCCAGAAGGAGAAGAGAGAGAGAAACGACCTGAGAAAATATTTGAAGAGATTATAGTAGAAAATTCCCCTAACATGGGAAAGGAAATAGCCACCCAAGTCCAGGAAGCACAGAGAGTCCCAGGCAGAATAAACCCAAGGAGAAACACACTGAGACACATAGAAATCAAACTGACAAAAATTAAAGACAAAGAAATGTTATTGAAAGCAACAAGGGAAAAACGACAAATAACATACAAAGGAACTCCCATACGGTTAACAGCTGATTTCTCAGCAGAAACTCTACAAGCCAGAAGGAGTGACATGATATATTTAAAGTGATGAAAGGGAAGAACCTACAACCAAGATGACTCTACCCCGCAAGGATCTCATTCAGATTCGACAGAGAAATCAAAACCTTTACCGACAAGCAAAAGCTAAGAGAATTCAGCACCACCATACCAGCTGTACAACAAATGCTAAAGGAACTTCTCTAAGTGGGAAACACAAGAGAAGAAAAGGACCTACAAAACAAACCCATAACAATTAAGAAAATGGTAATAGGAGTATACATATTGATAATTACCTTAAATGTGAATGGATTCCAACCAAAAGACACAGACTCGCTGAATGGATACAAAAACAAGATGCACATATATGCTGTCTACAGGAGACCCACTTCAGACCTAGGGACACATACAAACTGAAAGCAAAGGGATTGAAAAAGATATTCCATGCAAATGGAAATCAAAAGAAAGCTGGAGTAGTAATACTCGTATCAGATAAAATAGACTTTAAAATAAAGACTGTTACAAGAGATAATGAGGGACAATAGATAATGATCAAAGGATCAATCCAAGAAGAAGAATTAACAATTACAAATGTATATGCACCCAACATAGGAGCACCTCAATATATAAGGCAACTGCTAACAGTTATAAAAGAGGAAATCGACACTAACACAATAATAGTGGGGGAGTTTAACACCTCACTTACACTAATGGACAGATAATCCAGATGGAAAATTAATAAGGAAACATAAGCTTTAAATGACACAATAGACCAGATAAATTTAATTGATATTTATAGGACATTCCATCCAAAAAGAGCTGATTACACTTTCTTCTCAAGTGCACACGGCACATTCTCCAGGATAGATCACATCTTGGGTCACAAATCAAGCCTCAGTAAATTTAAGAAAATTGAAATCATATCAACCATCTTTTCCAACCACAACATTATGAGATTAGAAATCAATTACAGGGAAAAAAACCATAAAAACACCAACACATGGATGTTAAACAATACGTTACTAAATAACCAAGAGATCACTGAAGAAATCAAAGGGGAAATCAAAAAATACCTAGAGACAAATGACAATGAAAACATGATGATCCAAAACCTGTGAGATGCAGTAAAAGCTGTTCCAAGCGGGAAGTTTACAGCAATACAATCCTACCTCAAGAAACAAGAAAAATCTCAAATAAACAATCTAACCTTACACTTAAAGGAACCAGAGAAGGAAGAACAAACAAAACCCAAAGTTAGTAGAAGGAAAGAAATCATAAACATCAGAGCAGAAATAAGTGAAATAGAAAAAAAGAAAACAATGGCAAAGATCAAAAAAACTAAAAGCTGGCTCTTTGAGAAGATAAACAAAATTGATAAACCTTTAGCCAGACTCATCAAGAAAAAGAGGGAGAGGACTCAAATCAATAAAATTACAAATACAAAGCATCCTAAGAGACTACTACAAGCAAGTCTATGCCAGTAAAATGGACAACCTGGAAGAAATGGACAAATTCTTAGAAAGGTATAACCTTCCAAGATTGAAACAGGAAGAAAGAGAAAGTATGAACAGACCAATCACAAGTAATGAAATTGAAACTGTGATTAAAAATCTTCCAACAAACAAAAGTCCAGGAACAGATGGCTTCACAGGTGAATTCTATCAAACATTTAGAGAAGAGCAAACACCCATTCTTCTCAAACTCTTCCAAAAAATTGCAGAGGAAGGAACACTCCCAAACTCATTCTATAAGGCCACCATCACCCTGATACCAAAACCAAAGATACTACAAAAAAAAAAAAAATTAGAGACCAATATCACTGATGAACATAGATGCAAAAAATCCTCAACAAAATACTAGCAAACAGAATCCAACAGCACATTAAAAGGATCGTACACCATGATCAAGTGGGATTTATCCTAGGGATATAAGGATTTTTCAATATACACAAATCAGTCAATGTGATACACCATATTAACAAACTGAAGAATAAAAACCATATGATCATCTCAAGAGATGCAGAAAAAGGTTTTGACAAAATTCAACACCCGTTTATGATAAAAACTCTCCAGAAAGTGAGCATAGAGGGAACCTACCTCAACATAATAAAGACCATATATGACAGACTCACAGCAAACATCATTCTCAATGGTGAAAAACTAAAACCATTTCCTCTAAGATCAGGAACAAAACAAGGATGTCCACTCTCGCCACTATTATTCAACATAGTTTTGGAAGTCCTAGCCACAACACTCAGAGAAGAAAAAGAAATAAAAGAAATACAAATTGGAAAAGAAGAAATAAAACTGTCACTGTTTGCAGATGACATGATACTATACATAGAGAATCCTAAAGATGCCACCAGAAAACTACTAGAGCTAATCAATGAATCTGGTAAAGTTGCAGGTTACAAAATTAATGCACAGAAATCCCTTGCATTCCTATACACTAACAACAAAAGATCAGAAAGATAAATTAAGGAAACAATCCCATTCACCATTGCAACAAAAAGAATAAAATACCTAGGAATAAACCTACCTGAGGAGGTAAAAGACCTGTACTCAGAAAACTATAAGACACTGATGAAAGAAATCAAAGATAACACAAACAGATGTAGTGATATACCATGTTCTTGGATTGGAAAAATCAATATTGTTAAAATGACTATACTACCCAAAGCCATCTACAGATTCAATGCAATCCCTATCAAATTACCAGTGGCATTTTTTACAGAACTAGAACAAAACATCTTAAAATTTGTATGGAGACACAAAAGACCCCGAATAGCCAAAGCAATCTTGAGGGGAAAAAATGGAGCTGGAGGAATCAGATTCCCTGATTTCAGAGTATACTACAAAGCTACAATAATCAAGACAATATGCTACCGGCACAAAAACAGAAATATAGATCAATGGAACAGGATAGAAAGCCAGAGATAAACCCTGGCACCTATGGTCAGCTAATCTATGACAAAGAGGCAAGGATATGCAGTGGAGAAAAGGCAGTCTCTTCAGTAAGTGGTGCTGGGAAAACTGGACAGCTACATGTAAAAGAATGAAATTAGAACACTCCCTAACACCATACACAAAAATAAACTCAAAATGGATTAAAGACCTAAATGTAAGACCGGACACTATAAAACCCTTAGAGGAAAATATAGGAAGAACACCCTTTGACATAAATCACAGCAAGATCTTTTTTGATCCACCTTCTAGAGTAATGGAAATAAAAACAAAAGTAAACAAATGATACTTAATGAAACTGAAAAGCTTTTGCAAAGCAATGGAAACTACAAACAAGAAGGAAATACAGCCCTCAGAATGGGAGAAGATATTTGCTAATGAATCAATGGACAAAGGATTAATGTCCAAAATATGTAGACAGGTCATGCAGCTCAATATTAAGAAAACAAACAACCCAATCCAAAAATGGGCAGAAGACCTAAATAGACATTTCTCCAAAGAAAACATACAGATGGCCAAGAAGCACATGAAAAGCTGCTCAACATCACTAATTATTAGAGAAATGCAAATCAAAACTACAATGCAGTATCACCTCACACTACTTAGAATGGGAATCATCAGAAAAATCTACTAACAACAAATGCTGGAGAGGGTCTGGAGAAAAGGGAACCCTCTTGCACTGTTTCTGGGAATGTAAATTGATACAACCACTATGGAGAACAGTATGGAGGTTCCTTTTAAAACTAAAATTAGAATTACCATATGACCCAGCAATCCCACTACTGGGCATATACCCACAGAAAACCATAATTCAAAAAGACACATGCACCCCAATGTTCATTGCAGCACTATTTACGATAGCCAGGTCATGGAAGCAACGTAAATGCCCATTGACAGACGAATGGATAAGGAAGATGTGGTTCATATATACAATGGAATATTATTACTCAGCCATAAAAAGGAAGGAAATTGGGTCATTTGTAGAGACATGGTTGGATCTAGAGACTGTCATACAGAGTGAAGTAAGTCAGAAAGAGAAAAACAAATATCGTATATTAACGCATATATATGGAAACTAGAAAAATGGAACGGATGAACTGGTTTGTGGGGCAGAAATAGAGACACAGATGTAGAGAACAAACGTATGGACATCAAGGGGGGAA
Source organism: Lagenorhynchus albirostris (assembly GCF_949774975.1). NCBI lineage: Eukaryota > Metazoa > Chordata > Mammalia > Artiodactyla > Delphinidae > Lagenorhynchus > Lagenorhynchus albirostris. The sequence continues at coordinate 102,991,735 of NC_083098.1, read as the reverse complement.
AGTGGCGGGGAGGGTGGTGGTGGGATGAACTGGGAGATTTTGATTGACATATATACACTAATACGTATAAAATAGATAATTAATAAAAACCTGCTGTATAAAAAATAAAATAAAATTCAAAAAAAATTTACACTAACAAAATAATGTAGTAGTACAGTGACAGACATATAGTCAAAAGAAACAAAACAGACAGCCCAGAGACAAACTCATGTTTAAATAAATTGGTAAGTAATAGTAATGGAAATACAAATATATAGAGAATTGATGAAATAATTGACTATGCTATAGGAAAAAAAATTAGGTTGATTTGCTGTCCTCTACCAAATTTTTTTTTTTTTTCCGAATGCAACACTGAGGATTGTTATTGCTCCAGAGACTCAACTGTCCAGGTACACTAACCCTCCTCATAAGGACAGTTCTCCTCATATGTTCAAGGTGGAATCAAAAGTAAGTAGTTTTTGACTTTCCAATTTATGCCAGTTACCTAAGTAGCCATATATTTGAACAGCAGCAAAAGTATTGAATTAAAAATTAGATAGAGGGCACACATATTAAATTGGTGAAAATCCATAATACTGGCAATACCAATTGCTAATGAGGACACAGAGCTACAAGAACTCTGTTAATTGCCAGTGGGAATGCAAAATCGTACAGTCACTTTAGAAGACAGTACAGCAGTTTCCTACATAGCAACACGTAGTCTCATGATATGATTGAGGTTAAGCAACCATATGTCTAGATATTTGCCCAAGTGATTTGAAAATTTATGTCCACACAGAAACCTGCATGTGAATGTTTACAGCTGCTTTAGCCATAATCATCAGAAACTGGAAACAACTAAGATGTCCTTCATAGGTAAACAGATAAAAAGATTGTGATACATTCATACGAAAGAATAGTATTCCATGATAAGAAATGAACTAGTAACAAGTAGTTACGAATGAATCTTAAACACATATTGCTAAGTGAAAGAAACCAGTCTGAAAAGGCTACATGCTGTGTGATTTCAGTTACATGATAATCTGGAAAGGGCAAAGCTATAAAGATGGTGCAAAAGATCAATGACTACTGTGAGTTTGGGGGGAGGATGGAGGGTTGAATGGGTGAAGCAAAGGGTATTTTTTTAGGTGGTGAAACTATTATATATGATACTATAATGGATACATGACACTATGCATTTGTCAAAACCGATAGAAGTGTACTGCACATTAGTGAACTTTAACGTATACACATTTAAGAATCATTTCAGAGGTTGGGAGATTCCATGATAGAATGCAGAGTATGGCAAAATAGAAAATAGTCTAACTGTATTTCAGATTATAAAACAACCTACTGAAGGGGTAAGGAGGAAAGGTACTGACCTAGGTAACTTTAGAATTGAGTCCAGTCCATAAGATGAAAGGAAAAAGAAGTTGTACATATCACCATATTCTAGTTGATAAAGTAGTTTATGACAAGGGTACAGGTACAGCTATACATTTATATTTGGAGTAAGACAATTAAGTAAATGGTGGGTGGTGGTGGCCAGATTGTTCACTATTGGAATGGGAGTTCACATATAAGCATGAGTAGGAGGCTACTAGAATGATATATATGGTAATGGATTAGGTTTGGAACATTAGTGTAAACTTATGTTTAGCTCAATATTGATACAAATGGCGACAAATAGAAATATTTATATTGTATATACACTAGTTAGTATACACACATATTTCTTGGCTTTGTACACTAAGAAAGTCTAGAGGCAGCAACACCCCAGGAACAATAAGCACCCCTAGAACCCAGAATTTTGTTTCTAATACCATTCTTCAACAAAAGGAACCAGGACTCATTGGAGAAGTGGCTAATTCTAGTACTGAAGCAGGATATACACAAGATGAACCTGGGGCAACTCATAGTGTCAGAAAGTTAGGAAGTGCTCAAAAAACCCCACAAAAATCCACAGTCATTGGAGTATTATGTCAAAGGGATCAAGAGGCAACTGAAAGAGTTCCCAATGCCCAAAGCTGAAAACAATTTAAGCAGCAAATAAAAATTTTAAGCAGCGAAAAAAAAAAGGAATAAAAATAATTGAATTACAATATGGGTATAAAATACATAGTTATGAGTCAATACCAATATAAATAAATGATTGAATAAATAAATAAATGAGGAAGAAGAGAAAAATTCCCCATGCAGAGGAGTTCCAAATGATTTCTGTAGATACTTCACCCTTTTAGAGGTGGAGCATAACTTTCCAATTCTTAAGTGTGGGTGGTGGATGGTAGCATCCTTCTAAATAGTATAATGGAAAGGGAGAAAACAAGGGTAATTTTGCGTGGAGAAAGCTAACAAATATTAACTCAGGCAGTTGATGAAGTTTAATATCAGCTGGGTGATGAAGTAGTAAGTCATGCTGATAGTGTGTGCTCTTGATGTGATGAAAATGGCACTTAACTTCTGTGGTCTTAATCCCCCAAACACATAACCTCATTCTAATCAGAAAAATCATCAGACAAATTCCAACTGAAGGACATTCTACAAAGCAGCAGATCAATACTCCTCAAAACTGTCAAAGTTATCAAAAACAAGGACAGGCTAAGAAACTGTCACAGCCAAGAGGATCTTAAGGAGACATGATGTCTAAATTTAATGTGGTACCCTGGATGGAATCCTGAAACGGAAAAGTAACATTAAGTAAAAAAAAAAAAAAGTAAAAACCCAAAAAAACCAATTAAGGAAATCTGAAAAAAATGTATAAACTTTAGTTAGTGACAATATATTAATATTGGTTCATTAATTGTAACAAATGTACCATAGTAATGTAAGATATTAATAATAGGGGAAACTGGTTGTGGTGGTATATGAGAACTCTTTGTACTGTTTTCACAATTTTCTTGAAAAGCTAAAACTATTCTAAAATAAAACATTCATTAAAATATAAAGTTAATGGTCTTCTTACCACTATCCTGAGAACTTTTACTTGTCAGCTTATGTTCACTGAGTGTGAATCCTGATGTCTTTATCCAGAAGCTTCTTTTAAAGGCTTTTCCTTTTTCTGTGGGCTATTGAGAGTTTATATTAATTTCAGAATTTCAGGGGCATGACAGCTCCCTTAAAGCTTTTGGTAAGCTACTTTTGGGAGAAAGATAAGAACCAGGGCCTATGGATGTAAGTTAAAGGGAGGTAAACTTTAATTTTTTGGAAGAAAATACATACTAGTGATTAGAATGGGATATAGATGAAATGGCCTGCCTAGGTTGGCTTCTCATGTCTGGAAAATTTTTAAACAGAGACCTCTTTTCAGATCTATTATGCATGGAGGTATAGATGAAATGCTGAATAAGAAGGTTAGAAGTCTTTTTTACTATGATATTCTGGGTCTCTACTGAGTTGACAATCTACTCCTGCAACCCAACCTCAGTTTTCACTCACTCATTTATTCATCCAACAAATATTTGTGAATCACCTACCAAATGGCTGATACTTCTCCAAGCCCTAGGTGTATGGCATTGAACAAATAGAAACATGTCCTTCTCTAGTCCACTGAGAGCAAAGTTTTGTTCTGTGGAACAGATCAGGGATGGTTCATAGAAGCCCTTTGTCAGTTAGTTTCAAAGACCACTATTATTCTCTTTAGAGAACCATCTAAAAGGAATAAAATCCTAACAGTTATTGACTATAAACACTATGAAAATACTTCAAGGACATACTTTACTCTTATTAAATTTTTTTGGGTGGAGGCAGGAGGAACCTAGTTTTGTTGGTCAGTATCTTCCTTTGCCTAACCTAGGTCATCATTCTCCCCAAGATACAAGAAACTAAGAACAGCTGTGCTGAAGACAAAAATGTGTATAATTTAAAGAGAAGCGGGTCATTTAAAATTGTCACCTTCCTTGTGCCTATAAAGTATCATATAATTTGGAGAAAATCATTCCTTTTAGTTCTGTTTTGGGGCTAATAATTCTCCTTTACAAATAACCACAGATGTTCTCAAGTGAAACTGTTATATAAAGTTCAAATGAATTTAGGTATTTCAAGAATTTTGCTTAGATATTCATTAATTTAGGGATCAGAAAAGGTCAACCCATATAAAAAAGGGAGGCAATATTTTATCCAGTGCCGACTATGTGAACTTTTCTTTTTTATGATTTACTTCACTACCTACAATAACACTTGGAGGCTCAAAGAGTTTAAATAATTTACTCATTTAGTCTAGCTAACTGAACTGCTAAGTGGAGGAGCTAGGCATCAAGCCTACTTGGAAACCTGAGTTCTCTCCCCAAAACCAGACTTCTGGAAGTGATGAAAGACAGCAGGAACTCTATTTCACAAGGTTGCCTTGGCCTTCTAAGACAGATTTATTTATTTTCTCTACAGATATTTCTTGGAACATCTACCATGTTTCTGATGTTACACTAGATGATTGGGACACATTCCTGAATAAAATAGACATGGTTCTTTCAGTGTGGAACTTAGAGCCTGGTAGTATAGTCAAACAGTAAACAAGTAAATTTAATAAAACTATGTAACAATCAAGAGATAAGGGCTTAAGTAAGATGAACAGGTTGTTATGACAGAAATCAGTGAGGATGGGGAGAAGGTTTCACTTAAATGAGTTGGTGAAAGTCCCTCTGGGCATTGGTATTTAAGCTGGTATTTAAAGATGAGCAATTGTCAGCAGTGAAAGGTCAGGGAACAGAGTATTGTAGGAATATCTGAAGGTCCAAATATGTTTGACATTTTATTCTGTAATACGTTTTGAGTTAAATTTTGTTTAAGGTGTGAGGCTTAGGTTCATTTTTTTCCTATAGATAACCAGTTACTCCAGACCCATTTGAGGAAAAGATTACCTTTCCTCCATTGAATTGCTTTTGCACCAAGTCAGTTGGACTGATTTCTGGGTGTTGCATTGTGTTGAATTGATCTATGTGTCTATGCCCTCACCAATTCCACATAGTCTTGATTACTATAGCTACATAATAAACCTTGATATTGAGTAGACTGATTCCTTCCACTTTATTCTTTTTCAAAATTATTTTAGCGATTCTACTTCCTTTGCCTTTCCATATACATTTTTGAATAATCGTGTCTATATCTACAAAAATACTGCTGGAATTTTAGTGGGAATTGTGTGAAATTTGCATATCAATTTGAAGGAGAATTGATATATTTGTTATATTGAGTCTTCCAATCTATAAACACAGTGTATCTCTCCATTTATTTAGATCTGCTTTGATTTCTTTCATCAACATTTTGTAATTTTCAGCAAACAAATCCTGTACATTTTTTGTTAGATTTATATCTAAGTATTTCCTTTCTTGAGTGATGGTAAATGGTATTGTATTTTAAATTTTGGTTTCCATATGTTCATTGCTAGTATATAGAAATACAATTGAATACAATTTTGTAGATTTCTTTTATCTTGCAACCTTGCTGAACTCATTTGTTAGTTCTAGGAGTATTTTTGTAAACTCCTTGGGTTTTCTACATAGGCTATCATGTCATTTGCAAATAGGGATTATTTTATTCTTCCTTTCTGATAGGCATAAATTTTATTTTCTTGCTTTAATGCATTGGCTAGAACTTCCTGCACAATGTTGAATAAGGGTAGTGAGAGCAAACTTCCTTGCTTTGTTACCCCTCTTAATGGAAAAACATTCAGTCATTTCAGTCATTTACCATTAAGTATAATGTTAGCTGTAGGTTTTCTGTAGATGTTCTTTATCAAGTTGGAGAAGTTTTCTTCTGTTTCTATTTCTCTGAGAGTTTTTTTAAATGAATGGGTATTGAATTTTGTCAAATGTTTTTTCTGCATTAATTGGTGGGATCATGACTTTTTTTCTTTAACCTGTTAATGGTGGATTAAATTGATTGATTTTGTGATATTAAATCAACCTTGCACCCCTTGAATAAATCCCATGTGATCATTGTTTATAATTATTTTTATTTATTGCCGGGTACTATTAGCTAATATTTTAAGAATTTTTGTATCTATATTCTTGAAGGATGTTGATATATAGTTTTCATTTTTAATACTCTCTGCCTGGTTTTGATATCAAGGAATACCTGATACTAGTTTCATAAAATGAGAGTATTCTTTTCTATGTTCTGTTAAAGATTGTGTAGAATTGGAGTTAATTCTTCTTTAGGTGCTTGCTAAATTTTTCTGATGAAATCATCTGGGCCTAGAGATTTCTTTTATGAGAGTTTTAAAGTTATGAATTCAAAGTCCTTAATAGTTACAGGCCTGGGCTTCCCTGGTGGCACAGTGGTTGAGAGTCCGCCTGCCGATGCGGGGGACACGGGTTCATGCCCCGGTCCGGGAAGATCCCACATGCCGTGGAGCGGCTGGGCCTGTGAGCCATGGCCGCTGAGCCTGCGCGTCCGGAGCCTGTCCTCCGCAACGGAAGAGGCCACGACAGTGAGAGGCCCACATACCGCAAAAAAAAAAAAAAAAAGTTACAGGCCTAATTAATATTGGGTGAGTTGTGGTAGATTGTGTGATTTTTTTTGGAGGAATTAGTATATTTCATTTGAGCTATTAATATCATGTAGGTAGAATTCTTCATTGTATTCCCTTATTATCCTATTGTTGCCTAAAGCATCTTTAGGGATATCTCCTCTTTCATTCTTGATATTGGTAATTTGTGTCATCTTCCTTTTTTCTTTGGCAGGCTTTGATTTTCTTTATTTTTCCTGTTTTTAATGTCCTTGATTTCTACTGTTATCTTTATTGTTCCCTTCCTTCTGCTTTCTCTAGGTTTATTTTGCTTTTCTTCTAGGTTCTTGAGGCAAAAGCTTAAACTGTTGATTTAAGACTTTCTAATGTATGAATTTAATGCCACAGATTTCTCTCTCAGCACTAGTTTTGTTCCACAAATTTTGGTACATTATATTTTAATTTTCATTCTATTCAGTATATTTTTGATTTCCTTTGAGACTTCCTCTTTGGCCCATGGATTATTTAGAATTATTTTATTTAGTATTTGAGTATTTGGAGAGTTTCATTTCTTTCCACTTTTATTGATTTCTAATTTGATTCCATTGTGGTCAGCAAACAAACAGTGTATGATTTCAATTCTTTTAAATTTGTTGAGGTTTAATTTATTGCCCAAGATATGGTATCTTGTTATATGTTCTATGGTTATTTGAAAATAATGTATATTCTTTTCTTGTTGGGTGAAGTATTTTATAAATGCTGATTAGACCTTGTTAGTTGGTGTTGTTGAGTTTTATATGCTTGCTGATTTCCTGTAGAGTTGTTCTATCAATTGCTAGGGAGTGTTGAAGACTCCAACTATAATTATAAATTTGTCTATTTGTACTTTCAATTTTTTCAGTGTTTCTTCACATAATTTGCAGCTGTGTTGTTTGGTGCATACACATTTAGGATTGCTATATCTTCTTGGTGTATTGACTCTTATCATTATCTAATGTCCCACTTTGTCTCTGTTAATTTTCCTTGCTGAAGTCTGTCTTACATGATATTACTATAGTAAATCCTGCTTTCCTTTGATTAATGTTTGCATATCTTTTTTATTTTACTTTCAACCTCCCTATATCTTTATGTTTGAATTGAGTTTTTTGTACGTACTATATAGCTTGGTCATGTTTTAAAATATAACCTGTTAATCTGTCATTTAATTTTTGTATTTAGACTATTTTCACTTATTGTAATTATTGATGTCTTAGAGATTAAGCCTGCCATTTGTTTTCATTTTTTAATTTTTTCTCTCTGCTTTTTGTTTCTCTGTTTCTTTTTCCTGGTTTCTTAGTGTTTACTTGGAACAATTTTTAGAATTTATCTTGATTTATCTATAGCGTTTTTGAGTGTATCCCTTTGTATAACTTTTTTAGTGGTTACTCTAGGTATCATATACACAAAATTTATGGGGTGATCATTTAATTAGTTTGGGTGGGGTCTAGAATCTGACCTCCCTTTATGTCCCTTTAGTGTCTCCTTTTAACTGTCTTAAATAATTCCTCTACATATATTTGGGACTACATTAGTGTTATATTTTTGCTTCAAAGGACAAACATAATTTAGAAAAGTCAAAAAATGACTATTATATTTTCCCATGTTTTTGTTTATTATTTTCCCCTTTCCTTCCTTCCTACCAGTCTTCCTTCTGTCATTCCCTTCTTCCTTTTTGGTGTTCCAAGGTTTATTCTTTAATAATTTCCTTTCTGTTTAGAGAATTTCTTTAACCATTATATTAGGGTAGGTCTGCTGCCAACAAATTCTCTTAATTTTTCATAATTTGAGAATGTCTTCATTTCCTCTTCTTTCTCAAAGTGTACTTTTGCTGGATATAGGATTCTGGTTTGACAGTTTTATATTTCATCACTGGAAAAATGCTCTGCTACTTCCTTCTGGCCTCCAAGCTTTCTCATGAAAAATCTGCCATCATTTAAATTTCTTTCTCTTTATAGGTAAAGTTTCATTTCTTTCTTGATCTTTTCAAGTCTTTTTCTGTGTCTTTATCTTTTGGAATTTTGACTTTGATGTGTCTTGCTGTGATTTACTTGAGTTAATACTCTTTGGAATTTTCTTAACTTCTTAAATCTGTAGGTTAATGACTTTTTTCAAATTTGGGACGTTTCAGCCATTACTTTTTCAAGTATCTTTCCAGTTCTGCTCTCTTTCTTCTCTCCTTCTGTAAATCTGATGACAAAAATGTTAAATATTTTGTCATAGTCCCAAAAGGCCCTGAGGCTCTGTTTATTTTCTTTCTCTCTATTGTTTAGATTGGATCATTTTTATTGTTCTATCTTCACATTCACTGATTCTTTCCTCTGTCACTCCATTCTGTTACTGAGCTCACCCACTGAGGGTTTTTTGTTTTTAATATACTGATCAATGTATTTTTCACTTTTAAAATTTTGATTTGGTTCTTCTATACATTCTATTTTTTTACTGAGATTTTTTAAAATTTGTTTGAAGAATATTCATAATTGCTCATTGAAGCCTTTTTTTCTGACTGCTTTAAAATATTTGTTAGTTAATTCTAACATTTCTGTCTTCTCAGGGTTGGCATGTATTGATTGTCATTTTTCATTCAGTGAGTGGTCTTCTCAGTTCTTGGTATAATTAGTGATTTTGGTTTGAAACGTGGCCATTTTGGATATTATGTTATAAGACTCTGGATCTTATTTAAGGATCTATTTTAGCTAGTTTTGTTGTATACTGCTTTGGGAAGCAAAGGGTGGGGGGATCTGCTTCATTATCATCAAGTGATGGTAGAATTCCAGGTTCCTATTGATACATCTGAAGGTGAGGACTCCTTATTACTGCTCGGTGGGGTGGGAGTTCTGGCTCCCCAGTAAGCCTCCATTGATGTCTCTCTGGCTTGGAGGGTCTGGGGTACCTTGTTACTAATTCCCATGTGGCCTCTATTGACACCATGGTGGGGGTAATAACTTCATGGCTGGGTTGTGATAAAAATCCTGAGTGTTCACTAGGTCTCTTTAGACACACCCTCCCCCAGTGGAGAGGGTGAGGAATGCCTTATTAATGCCTAATTAAGTTTGGACTTCCAACAGGTCCATATGCAAAAATGAACTTTGATCTCTACATACCTCACATCATATACTAAAAGTAACTCAAAAATGGATCAAAGACTTAAATGTAAGTACTAAGATTATAAAATTTCTAGAAGAAAAGTGATATAGTTTGTTTATAGCATTTATCACTATCTAAAGTTACTTTATTATCTATTTCCATGCTTCCTTATCTATTAATTTTCTACTTATTATTGAATGTCTCTTTCCTAGTGAAATGTACATTCCATATACATATAGATCCAATAAAACATCTCAAGCAGGAAGCTTTCAATAAATATTTCTTGAGTGAATGAATGGAACTCAGACCAAAAGGAGCTGTCTCCTAAGAAGCAATGCTGTATGCAGATGAAGCAAACTGGAAGGGAGCTGATGCAGGCTAAAGAAAAAAGGCACTCGTAGTCAACATTTTCATTTAAAATTAAATGATCAAAACTAAATGGCTTTTATAAAAAGCTCACTTTAATCACATGTGTAGAAAATGAACAAGTAGCAAACTCACATACCCCAGTGCAGGTGCCTTTCAAATCACCCGATATTCAACTTTTAGCTTTAAAAATACTTTGCTATGTCAAAAGGTTTAGTACCAAATAAATTTGTCAGATTCTTGGTTTTCTATGGCTTTGCTGTCAAATTGGCTCTATTCTCATTCAACTGTGTTTACTTTTACTGCAGAGGTGTTATCAGGTTGACTAACCATTTACACATATTTGTGTTTGTATACATGGCATGTGTATATCTGTGTGTCCTCTCTCATCAGAAAAATCTCTTCTAGGTGGCTGAGGCAGAATTTCTAACTATATAAGACAACAACATTAATTGGAATGCCAATAGGGTAAATGATTTTTGCATGTAGATGCTAATTGTATAGTGATATTTTTCTACTCTAGTGGGATCATGAATTATATTTCCTCCCTCTAAACTACTGTATTTAATTAAAAGTAATTTCTTCTCTCTTTTTGGTCTCTTACTCCCCTCTTCACACCTTACATTTAGTCTAAGATAGAAGAAATCACAACCCTTTTCCCTCATATACCCATTGTTCTGAGGCCAGAAAATGACTGAGTGTACAGGGACACAGAAAGGAGCTATTTTGTGATATTTTCCTTCTGTTCTTAATGATTAATGGAACATCCCTTTGAAGAAAACATATAAACTTATAGTATGTTAGAGCCAGAGAAAAAAACTTTTAAATTATACTATTATTACTACAACTATGCTTTATGCTATATACATTGTACATATGATGTACATAAATTACTGCATTTAATACTCACAACAATTTGCACAAGAATTATCCTTATTTTACAGATGAGGATACTGAAGCTCAGAGGGGTTAAGTAATTGCCCAAGGTCATACTGTGGATGGAGCATTTGACCCTTATCTCCCTGGTCCCAAATTCCATAGTCTTAATCTTTATACTATACCACTTCACCAATTCCTTTACCTTTACTTAAAAATATGGGGAAGGGACTTCCCTGGTGGTGCAGTGGTTAAGAATATGCCTGCCAATGCAGGGGACAGGGGTTCGATCCCCGATCTGGGAAGATCTCACATGCTGTAGAGCAACTAAGCCCGTGCACCACAACTACTGAGCCTGTGCTCTAGAGCCTGCAAGCCACAACTACGGAGTCCGAGTGCTGCAACTACTGAAGCCCGTGTGCCTAGAGCCTGTGCTCCACAAAAGAGAAGCCACCACAATGAGAAGCCTGTGCACCTCAACAAAGAGTAGCTCTCGCTCCCACAACTAGAAAAAAGCCTGTGCGAATCAATGAAGACCCAATGCAGCCAAAATAAATAAATAAATAAGGGGAAACTGATACATGGAGATAGAGGCTGAGTTATCCAAGGCCACAGGAACATTTCATTCATTTATTTATTTAATAAATGTTTAATGCAAACACTGTTTGCAACAGATGGTGTTAATCACTGAAATGTATGTAGGCAAAGAGGAATAAATTATAGTCTTGCTCTCCCTGTCTAAACGCTAACATAATTTTATTGGGAGAGGTGAATACATACAAAATTAGGGAAAGGAAATGAATAAAGTGGGAGGAGTGGAGAATAAAGCGGGTGTGGGGTGAATACAGCAATAACCCAAATTTTAAAATGCGAAAAGTGGGCCATTGCATGTTCCATGATTTAATTCTCATCACAATGGTGTCACTGTGGCAGTCTTAAAAGTCACTCAGGTTGAAGTCAGCTAAGCCTACAGACTAAGGGGCTTGCTCTTATATCTGTTCTTAGTAGCCCAGTTGGCTGTAGACATTAGTTAGCAGGCAACTGTAACCTCAATAAGAGCTTGAGAAAGCCTTAGACATATCTTCCAAATCATACTAAAGAAAACCTACAAAATTGTTGATCATTTAAAGGCATGGGAAAATACCTTTGTGGGTAGCAAGATAATAAAGAGATATTTCCTTTGGAGGGATATTGGTGACCACACTCATCTCTACTAACAGTTGCTGAGCAAAAATGTTCTATCTCTCAGATTACAAACTCTTTTTATCCTAGTTGAAAGAATAAAAAATTTAGGTATCATAGCAAAAAAGAGGACATAGTTTTGAAGGGAGATTTGTTTTCGTTAGGAGTTTAATTCTATCCATCAAACCCATTATCCAACCTTCAGATGCTTTGCTGTATGCGTGTTCTTTGAGTAGCTATACTTGATTCTGTACAAGTATTAAAACAGCTCAATTTTTAATTATATTAAGAGCCAATTCTTCTGACTCCAGATCTCATGCTCTGCCCACTTTGCCACATTGTCTCATCTCATAACTGAGTAGGAGTTCTTCCCACTTTTCGCATTCCATCTTTGTGGGTCTACTGAAGGCACAAAAAGATTTTTGTTGGAGCACAGCTCTCTCCTAGTCCAGCTTATTTGTGGTACTATTTGCTATGGCCAAAAGGCTGTTTTCCAACAAAAATCGATAAGAAAGTGTTTGAAAAGTCAACCTTATGAATAATTCCATTTTTTTTTGTGCTGATGGGGCTCGTGGCATTTCTGTGCAAAGTGTCAGTGGCTGACCTTACTTCCATTTCCTGCAAATTTATCTTGTCTACAGTATTTTGATCTTTTTAGCCTGAATAGAAAAAAATCTTCATAGCAAAACACTATAACACTAGAGGCTGATTTGATTTCAGGTTCTTGTGAAGGTTTTTTACCTCTTTATTGATGGAGGCCTTTGTTGGCATTTACAGGCAGTTTTACAATCCTTGCTTAGCACGGAAAGTAGGTGATCTAAAAAAAATATTTAAAAAAAACCTTTTTGAAGTTAATGCTTCCTTAACTTTATGTTTCTTAACAGAAAAAAAAAATATTTACAGAGACTTAATCAAGAGGTAACACTGGAAGATTTAAGGTAACTGGCAATCAAACAGGCATTCAGGTTTCCAGGCAGAGTCCTTTGAAAGTTGGCCTGCATAACATCCATGTAATTTGAGTCCCAGCTCTGCCATATACCAACTGTATGACCTTGAGCAAATCACTTCATTCCTCTGAGCCTAGGGAAAATTTGAGATAGAAGTATTGCCTGACCAATCTCAGGGGGTAGCTGAGAGATTCAGATGAGATAATAAATGTGAAAATGCCTAGCTGACTATAAATTGCCTTGAAAATAAACAGGCCAAGATTAATAATAAAATTTAAATATAAATATATCAGATGTATTAATATGAGACCTGAATAGAAGAGGTTAGTTTTGCTCACAATGATTATAACTTCATCAGAATAATAATATTGGGTTGGACATTATGGAGGCAATAATAAAATGTCTCCCTCTGTTTTACTATTGTTCCTTGTCAAGTGAATCCTTTAAAAAGTGATATTTTCTTTTGTATGTGAATGACTTTGTACCTCTCCTGACTCAAACCTTGATTGTTCTTAAAGATGTGGCGGGGTGAACAAAGCATGATCTTGAGACTGAAGCAGAGGCAGGAAGAGGAGAAGTCAGGAGCAGGTGACTGGGGAAGAGAGTGGACCCAGGCTCCAGTGTTTTCATTATAACTAAACAAACATAAATGACACCTCTCAAATGAATTTAAACATTAACAGAAAAGACAGGTGTTTCAATTTGATAAGCAACAGAACAGATAAGTTAACTATTAGCCTGAGAAAACCTTTTAATATTTTGAGCCATACCAACCTCCAACAGCTGATTTATAGGCAACTTAACTGCTCCCCTCCAAATTACAATAATAATTTTTAAATATGTATAACCTCTGCAATTTTCAAAACACTTTCACATGCTTATCTTGCTTGTTTTTCACAACACTGTAAGGTGGGCATGGGGAACAGGAACGGGGCAGAAGCTTGTCTGAAGTCACATAGAAGACAGATATCCTATGGTATTTCCAAAGAAAAAAACATGTATTGGATTCTTGATCCAAGAAAGGTATAAGGATAGCATATATCTAAATATTTTTACTTGACCTGACTTTGTCTTCAAAAAAATGGAAGTTCTAAGTTATAAAAATCACCACAGTAAGGAAATTTCACAAACACCATAAATTGAAAACTCAAAAAGTTTTGTTACCAAATCCATTGACATGAAATCTCAATTATATATAAATTTACTAAAATTTCAGTGCAGATATTTGCTTCCTACAAATGAATCTCCCACCTCTTTCCTAGTTATTCTGAATCCAGCTTAATTCAACAGTTCAAGTATACTTACATCTGCTGTATGTGAGAGAACACACTAGGTTTTATGGATTACAATTGACTAGATTTTGAAAGAAGACTCTACATCAGTGCTGTCCAATACAACTTTTTATGACAATAACAATCTGTTTATCTTTAGGTCTGTGCTGTCCAATATGGTAGCCACTAGATGCATGTAGCTATTGGGTGCTTGACAACTATAGTCAGGAGTTAGGAACCGAATTTTAATTTTTTTAAAATTTTAGTTAATTTACATTTAGATTAAATAGTTGCATGTGGCTAGTGGTATCATATTGGGCTCTGTAGCTCTAGATCTTTATCTAGATCTAGATAAAGACTGTGCTGGTGATGTTTTCTATGGGAAGCCTTAAAGAAATTTCATTTTTAGATACATTTTATATGGAAGTGAGGGCACTGCAAAACATTTTACCCACCTTTTTCTCTAACATACATATCCTTGTTTTTACTTTGTTATTGCGGTTCTTCCTCCCCTCCTCCTTCTCCTTTTCCAAATCAGCTTTGAATGTCTGCTGATCTAGTTTGGCATTACCATCACAGTTGTCCTGCTCTCTCCTCATTAATTACCTGAGTTCAGAGCTTCTTGTAGGTGGATTATTTGTACTTCATGGGAACACAGTGAAGAAACATCCTATGTAAGATTCTACTGAAATCCATCTTTTAACACAATTTCATTCATTTCTTTTGCGGTACGCGGGCCTCTCACTCTTGTGGCCTCTCCCGTTGCAGAGCACAGGCTCCGGACGCGCAGGCTCAGTGGCCATGGCTCAGGGGCCCAGCCGCTCCGCGCCTTGTGGGATCTTCCCAGACTGCGGCACGAACCCGCATCCCCTGCACCGGCAGGCGGACTCTCAACCACTGCGCCACCAGGGAAGCCCACAATTTCATTCTTTCCGTGATACTTCCTCTTCTTCTTTTGGTGATGTATTAACAACTTGACTTTATTGATCTTTTTCTGATTCCTCTGTGAGAATCATCCCTTTCCAACATGAGAGCACAATGGCTGTTATAATAATAAAATCCATAATCATATCTTGGCCCCCATGGTTTTGCATAGTTTGGTATGTGACTGGGGAAAGCTGACATTTAGCTCCTGTTCTTCTACTTCTTATCTAGGTGACCTTGGCCCAATTGAATTGGGCCAAGGTCATCCTAGGTTTGTTTTGGGGATTAGGGGCCATCCTTGGCCTGAAGGGCCCTCAGTGAATGTTTCCTCCTATCTTCCCTTCCTCTGTTTAACATACCCCTTCAACCAGGAAGAAGATAAGTTTTGCAATAATTGAGTGAGACTCCAAATACTCATAACTCTACTGAAATGCATTTTTGTCAGAGTAAATTGAGGGCTTACCCTGTTTCACATAGAGGCATTTATGTTTGAAATGGAAGACTGTATTTTGGCTGGCACATTTCAACTCTTAGAAAATGGGAGTATTTACCAGGGATATGGGGGTTCCCAGAGCTTAGTGATGATTTAATATTAGGAGATGTAAATGTTTTGTGAGGTCGAAGCAGCAAAAGGTGGGTATCTCTGTCTTATCCCTTAGGTTTCAGGGAATTGAACTAAACACTGACGCTACCTCTTGAATTCTTGGACAGATGTTTCATGCTAAAACAAGATGTTATTTTTTCGAATAAACTCTTTCTCCCCTTAGAGATGTGGGCTTATAATGCTTAAATCTCCATCAAAGAGGAAGAATCAGTTTTACATAATAAATGTAGAGAGAACATAATACAGCAGTCCTCCCTTATTCATGGGAATACATTTCTAAGACCCCCAGTGGATACCTAAAGCCACAGATAGTACTTGACCCTATATAGTATGTTTTTTCCTATAAATATATACCTATAATAATGTTTAATTTACACATTTGGCACAGTAAGAGATTAACAGCAATTACTACTAATAAAATAGAACATAAACTGTAATAAAATTTATGTGAATGTGGTCTTTCCCTCTCTCAAACTATCTTACTGTACTCCTCCTTTTTCTTCTTGTGATGACATGAAGTGATAAAATTCCTAAATGATGAGATGAAGTGAAGTGAATGACATAGGCATTGTGACATAGCATTAGGCTACTACTGACCTTCTGACCATACATCAGAGAAAGGATCAGCTGCTTTGGGTGATCCTGGATCATTGAGACATGATGAGGTCGATGACTGGATGTAAGGAGCAGATGATTTTGACAGTTGGGGATCCCAGGCTGGATGGAGCTGGATGGCTCAAGATTTTCATCATGCTACTCAGAACAGCACATAATTTAAAACTTATGGATTGTTTATTTCTGGGATATTTCCATGTAATATTTTTGGACCATTCCATTTCTGGTTCTGCTCTCAATCTATTGTAGAGATTTACCAGAAATTATTCAATCGGTTCCCCATTTTAGAGTTATTTCAATTGCTTACAAATTTCAAGGTTACTTTAATTCTTAAAGGTGTATATTAATTTTGTGAAATCTTGAGGACAGTGGTCTTGTCCTGTTTATTCATTTTATCCAGTGCAGTAGCTATTAAAATACCCTTTTGACAGATGAGAAAACTGAAACTCTGAGGAATTAAGGAATTTGCCAATAGTCATACGGTTGGAAAATAGTTGAACTGAACACTAAACCCAAGTATGACTGAAAATTCTGTTGCTTCAGTTACATCTGCATTTGATGGGTGAACAGAAAATGATTTTCCCCTTAACTCCCTCTGTCTTTTCAATATGATTTTTAATACTATTTCAACACCAAGTCTACCTGGGCTGGGCCCACCTTCAGAGGCCAGGCTTAATTTCCAGGCTTATTCAGCCTCACCCTCAGCAGAGTAGTGAAAGAGTGCTGGGTTCAGGGGGCAATGAGCTACTCCTTGTGTATGGGCTATCTGGGAAGAGATAAGAACTCAACCTGTAGCTGTTGTTTGAACATGCAGAGGTATCTGGAAGATTATGCTTACGGTGTTTGTAAATTGACCTCCTGGTTGAGGGGCATGCATGGTTCATTAGTTTACACGTGGAGTTCTAATGGGGGATCCAAGTAGGCTGGGCGCCTAATTGCTGTGCTTTGAGATACTCAAATCTCCAGAGTATAGAAAGTGTTATTTCACTCACACACACTTACACAAACTCTGAGGCCTTTGTTGCATACTGATTAAATAAATAGTCCTCCTTATGTTTCAAGGCTACCCTTTATATATGTTGGGTTTGATTGTCTTTTAATTAATTTTTATTTTACTGACCATAAATTAAAAAAAAAATTTTGACTATTCTTATAAATAGTGCCTTAATGGAAGACTCAGCTTTTTAGCCAAGTCGACCCGGTCAAGTTACTTAGAGCCTTTGAGTCCTAGATTGCTCCTGTAGCAAATGGAGATAATATACTTAACATTTGCTGTGATGGGAAAATAAATGCACATAAATGCTGACTTATAAGAGGCACTCAATAGTACCATTATTGGTGTTATTTCAGTAGAAGCCCTCTTGTGCTGTGATATCAGGACTAGAAGGAGATGGCTTATTGGTTTATTGGCATTTTCATTCATTATTCTTCTATTCAACATATATTTATTTAACATTTTCTGTGTGCCAAATTCATTGAGCTTGTGCTCTGTGAGGAGACACATATTAGTTTTCAATGGTTGCTGTAAGAAATTACCACAGCCTCAGTACCTTAAAATAACTCAGGTTTATTAGCCTAAGATCTGTAAGTCATAAGTGTAAAATGGGGATCACTGGGCTAAAATCAGGATGCCAAGCAGGACTACATTACTTACCAGCAGCTCCATGGAAGAGTCCACTTCCATGTCTTTTCCATCATCTAGAGGCTGCTCCCATTCCTTGGCTCATGGCCTACTTCCATCTTCCAAGCCAGCAATGTTTCATTTTCTGACTATTCTTCCATTGCACATCTCTTATGCAGACCTCAGTCAGAAAAGTTTCTTTTAAGGGCTCATGTGATTAAGTTAGGCCCACATGGGTACTCTCCCCATCTCAAAGTCTTTAACCTTAATCACATCAAACAACATGAGTGAATAAATGTGAATTTGGAGTGTGATTTATTGATAAATGTTAAGGACTAACATTTATCAATATATGTTGATATATATGGATGATATATATGGATGTAGTGAAGAGTGAGGGTATAATAGGTGATGGCTCATTTTATGGAGGAAATGGGGAGAAGAATTGTTTTATCTAATGTCTTAATTAAGTGGTGATCTTTTAAGAAAGCTCCTATGGTCTTACTAAGTTGAATTCAGTCAGGCATAATATCCTGTAAGGTCATAATTCTAAATTTATGGTAAGACTGTTTAGTAAGTATTAGAGTTAGAGATAAAGAGTTTTTGTAGTTTAAAGCTAGATGAAGCCACAGAATTAGATTCTTTCAATATATATTCCAAGAAAATTTCTATTGAAGTGGTTTAGCTGATGCCCAATGTGACTAGATTGCCTAGATTAATATCCTGGCTCTCACACTGAATCACTGAGCTCAGTGCAAGTTACTCTCTGTTGCTCAGTTTTCTTATCTGGTAATTGGGAATAACAACAGAACTTATCTCATAGGGTTGTTGTGACTCTCAAGTAGGTTAATTCCTATAAAAAGCTTAGAAAAGTACATGGCATATAGTAACCCAGCACCGAGTGTTAGCTATTATTATTAATTAAAGTGACATTACAAAATATTTGGGTGACTGGAACTGTGAAAAATATGGTGAACATAGAGACCAAACAAAAAGGTCTGTCTACTTAGTTCAGTTACAGTCGAGTGCTGTGTTTGTAATTAAGATCTTGTGGATATTACAGAGCATGGGAATCATCTGAGAAGTTCCAGGAAAATACAGACATTATCCACTTGAGAGTACTGGTTTGATAGGAGTGGAGGAGGGTATAAGAAACATTATTTCTACCAAGCATTCCAGGTGGTCAGAGGGCTACTCTTGAGAAACACCAATCCATAGATTAATGTTGAACACTTTAACATCATGTTCATTTAAAAATTTTTTTATTTAATATTGGAGTATAGTTGATTAACAATGTTGTATTAGTTTTAGGTGTACAGCAAAGTGATTCAGTTATACAGATACATATATCCATTCTTTTTCAAATTCTTTTCCTATTTAGGTTATTTCAGAGTACTGAGTAGAGTTCCCTGTGCTATACAGTAAGTTTTTGTTGGTCATCATGCTCATTTTGAATGAATATATATTTATACTTCTCTGTGGGATGTGGTTACTAGTGCAGTCTGAAGTCCCCAGTATAACTGGAAATTTTTTTAAAAAACAATTTTAATTTAAAAGAAAAACTTTAGGACTTCCCTGGTGGCGCAGTGGTTGAGAGTCCACCTGCCGGTGCAGGGGACGCGGGTTCATGCCGCAGTCCAGGAAGACCCCACATGCCGCGGAGCGGCTGGGCCCGTGAGCCATGACCGCTGAGCCTGCGCATCTGGAGCCTGTGCTCCGCAACGGGAGAGGCCACAACAGTGAGAGGCTCGCGCACCGCAAAAAAAAAAAAGGAAAACTTTAAAGATATCAGAGATTAGAGGAACAACTGAGGAATAAATGAACTGAAATTCCAGAGGGGGATAATTATTCCAAGGTAAGATGACCTGTTTTTCCCTTGGAGTGTTTGCCAGTTCTGGATGTGTGAGGAGGATCAGGCTGGTCAGACAGCCTTTGTTGGGGAAAGAGAAGCTAGTCTGGATTTTAGGGTCATGAAGGACAGAGGTGATGAATTGGGACCTGGAACATCTACTGAACTGTAAGGTCTTGTGGATGGCTGGAGGAATGGGGCATGAAAGTAAGGCCAAAAGTTTGTAAAGGCGGAATGGAATTTTCCATAGTATTGCAGTCCTTAGGAGAGATCCTGTCCCCAATACATAAATCATCTCCCCCTTAGGAACTGCTTGGTAGGGGGAATAACATCTCTAGAGAGCAGAATTATTTCTTATCCAGTTTTTTTTGAGAGTGAGAGAGAGAGGAAGAGAGATGGAATTATCAGAAAGATTTAAAAATACACTTTAACACAGAAAGATTAAAAGTAAGATGATCAAAAAGATAGAACCTGCAAACACTAACCAAAGGAAAGATGATATAACTCTGAAAATATTAAAATAAACTGTAGGCAAGAAGCACTATTAGAGATAAGAATATTTCAAAATGAAAAGGGAGTCAATTCAACAGTATGGTATCTGAGTCATAAATCTGTATACACCAATAATAGAGCTTTAAAATACATGAAACAAAAGTTAATACAATAGAGAAATCCATAGTCATAATTGAGATTTTAACAGACATCTCTCAATAGTTGATTTAAAACAACAAACAAGGGCTTCCCTGGTGGTGCAGTGGTTGAGAGTCCGCCTGCCGATGCAGGGGACACAGGTTCGTGCCCCGGTCCGGGAAGATCCCACATGCCGCAGAGCGGCTGGGCCCGTGAGCCATGGCCGCTGAGCCTGCGCGTCCGGAGCCTGTGCTCCGCAACGGGAGAGGCCACAACAGTGAGAGGTCCGCGTACCGCAAAAAAAAAACAACAAACAAAAATCCGTACCCTACTTTGTTTTCAGTTTTCAGTGTAGAATTATGTTATATGGTCATTCAGATTCTTATTAAATACTTTTTTATGACATTCATTACTTTTTGAGGTAGTCCAATCCATTTCCAGAGAGCTCTGATCTATCTAATGACTCCAATATTATTAGTAGTAGTTTCTGGAAACTAATGCACAACAATAATATGTGTCCTGCTTGAGAACATCCAGTTACTTAGTGGCAGGTCTGGGTCATGAATCCTTGTCTCAAGGCTCAAATTTTTTTCAAAATAAATGATAAATCTTATCTGACTGTGTTGAAAACTTGAGGGTGGGGACTTTCTCTTGCCCTTTTTACAATATATATCTTTAGAAAACCCACACGTCACTGAAGGCATGGGTGTTGGTGGTGAGGGAGTATCAGGTCAAAAACCACTGCCTTTGTACCCAGGGGGCATTCAAAGTGCTGCTTATTCACTGTGTAGTCTGGAGAAACCTACCCAAATTTTCTGAGCCTGGCTTTTCTCAACTTAAATGTGGATAATTCATGGTGAATTGTATTCTGAGGCTGAAAAGCTATGCTGTATTTAAAGAGCTGGTATGGTATAGGAATGCAATGTGTGTTAAATATGCAGTGCTCGATTAGTACTTAATGTTTAAGTAAGAGGCCCATGAAAGGTTACTGATTTAGTTATCAAACAAAAAAGGCTTTGAAACCTTTCAATGAGGAAGATTGTACAAGCCTATGTAGCAGACTAAACTATACTAATTCAACACCATTATTATTTATTAGAAAACAGCATCCAGTTTCATAGCAGTAGCCCATTATGAACACAATGTATTTTTTACCTAAATGATTTTTAGGCTGACCGTTATTCATTTATTCTTTAATGCTGTAAAATTTTCCTCATACTTATTCAAAGTTTGAATGGCTCACAATGAAACTATTAATAAACTCCCTCTGTTAGAGTGATTTTTCAGCTCTTCCTGTCCAGAAAGCAGAGACAGATAGGATAATAAGTGGGAACACAAACATATTCTCTTTGTGACATATCTCTGGTCATAGGACAGGCTCATTAATGTTGTCATGGCAACCATGCCCTCACAGGTTACATGCTTGTAAGTTTCTACTAAGATGCAAATCTAGTTTAAACAAAGCAAGCTTCTGAAGTGGCATTTCAACTTTCAAGGGGGAGGGTGGTGCTCCCAAGGATTTTATTTTTTCCATATTCAGTGTACTATTTAAAGAGCTTACTTCCTTGCTTTGTCTTACACAGTAATTTTTATTTTGTCCAAAAGAGAAAAGATAAATTAAAATGGAATCTAAATAAAAGCTCTCCTTTCACATTTATTTGCTTCCTGACATCACCTGCCTTATCATCCCTTGATGAGTCAAGGCAGATTGCAATGTCCAGAAGTCAGTCAAAAAATATTCAACCTGGGCTTCCCTGGTGGCGCAATGGTTGAGAGTCTGCCTGCCAGTGCAGGGGACACGGGTTTGAGCCCTGGTCTGGAAGGATCCCACATGCCGCGGAGCAACTAGGCCCGTGAGCCACAACTACTGAGCCTGCACGTCTGGAGCCTGTGCTCCACAACAAGAGAGGCTGCGATAGTGAGAGGCCCATGCACCGCGATGAAGAGTGGCCCCTGCTTGCTGCAACTAGAGAAAGCCCTCGCACAGAAATGAAGACCCAACACAGCCAAAAATAAATAATAAATAAATTAATTAATTAAAAAAATATTCAACCTAAATTCACTCTGGAAGCCTTCTTCTCATCTTGGATCCTTTTTCTTTTTTTCCCCGCACACAGTGTCTCTGCTGCCTACAGTTCTAT
This sequence comes from Lagenorhynchus albirostris, assembly GCF_949774975.1. NCBI lineage: Eukaryota > Metazoa > Chordata > Mammalia > Artiodactyla > Delphinidae > Lagenorhynchus > Lagenorhynchus albirostris. Next base: position 102,969,165 of record NC_083098.1, on the reverse strand, counting down.
TACTAGCATTATACTCCCCAAAGTGAAGAAGTTAGGATGAGAAAACCTACTTTGAGTCAGTTCCTTGGTGTTGGAGGGATATAGAAATTGATAGAAATTGAAGAGAAAGCTCTATAAGCCAGCTCTCTCTTTTAATCTATACAGCTTGGCCCTGGCCCACAGATGTTGATGCATCTCTTCCCTCTCCTCGTAGAGGAGTATTGGAGGGAACGCTTTACTTATTTTTTTTTCCCAAGAAAAGAGAAACAGCTAATTCATTTAGTCACACCTGATCTTCATTGGGATTATCTCCCTAGTTGGTGTCTTTGATGTGACTCTAAAGCAAAGCCATGCCTTGCCTCACACTTCCCCTTTCATTTCCCCCTCGAGATGAGGTGTGGAAGGCATTCGTCCTTTCCTGCTCCTTCACTTCCTCTCTCCAAGTGTAGCAGGTTGCTCTCCAACTGATTCTTGTCTTTATTCAGTCCAGTCAGTGTTCCCAGGTAGATGCCTGTACCTGGCTTTCTAACTAGCTTTTTCTGTCCTAAATGTGGCAGAGTATATAAGGCAGGCCTGTGCTCTTCATCTGTGAAGCTGATTCAGCTGCGCTGAAAGCTTGATATTTGGCATCAAGATAAAGCCATATGCTTGAACACAACTTAATAAACTGGAGAGTCAGCAAATATTTGATTGCCTATTAAGAGAGACAGTGTTCTAGGCACAGGGCATATCCTAGTGAACAGACAGTGATTGCCTTCAAAGAACTTGTATTCTAGTCAGGAGAGAAATGAACATGAAAATTTTAAAAATAGTTAAATTTCAGAAGTAATAGGTGTTGTATCAGTCAGTATAGGCAAGGTTATGTTTTGGTAATAAAGACTTCCCTAAATCACAGAGGCTTTAAACCACAAAAGCTTATCTCTGGAGGGGAAGATGGAGTTATATCATGTTGGACCTTGTAGGATATGGTAAAGAATTTGGAATGTAATGAAAAGCCATTTGTGATATTTAAGCATGTGAGTAGTATGATCTGAGTTACACTTTTGAAAGGTCTCTAGGTCTAGTGTCTAAGTGGAAGATGCATTACAGGTAAGCAAATTGATAGAAATTGAAGAGAAAGCTCTATAAGTCAGCTTTCTTGTATATTTATAAATGTGATAAATACATGAGAACACCTGTTATTGCATTAGTTTACTGTATTATTTATTATGATCCTAGTGGATGGCCTAAATAAACACTTTTTTTTTCTTTAAAAAAAATGAAGAGGTTAATGCAGTGGTCTAGGCAATGTAAGATATTGGCTTGGATTACCAGTAAAGATGAAGAGAAGTAGGCAGATTTTGGATATATTTTGGAAGGTGAGTCAATAGTGTTGCTATTGGACAATAAGTGGGTGGTGAGTGAAAAAGAACATCAAAGATGTTCCTTGGACTTTGTACTAAGTGACTTGGTGGATGGTCGTAATACATTCTAAAATAGGGAAGGCTTAGAAGAGGAGCAGATTTGGGGGAATAAGTAATTGTTCTATTTTGATCATATTATGTTTAAGATTTCTGTTATATATTCAAATAGAGAAGTTGAAAGCAGTTATATATGAGATCCTGGAGCTCACAGAAAAGCCTGAGCCTATAGATATTAATTTGAAAGTCATCCATGTACAGAGGATCTTTTTAAAAATTGGTTTTTTTTTTTTTTTTTTTTTTTTGCTATAGAGAACGTCCATTTCAAATATACACAAAAGTAGATACACTAGTATATTTGTTTGCTAGGGCTGTCATGACAAAATACCACAGATTGGGTGGTTTAAACAACAGAAATCATTTTCTCATAGTACTTGAACGTGGAAGTCTAAGATCAAGGTGTTGACAGGTTTGGTTTCTTCTGAGGCCTTTCTCCTTGGCTTGTGAAGACTGCCTTTTTGCTGAATCCTTGTATGAATTTTTCTCTGTTAGCACATGTTCTTGGAGTCTCTCTCTTCTTATAAGGGCACCAGTTCCATAGAACTATAGCCCCCATCTTTATGATCTCATTTAACTTTAATCACTTTCTTAAAGGCCCCATTTGCAAATACAGTCACATTGGGGATAGGGCTTCAACCTATGGATTTGGGGAGCACAATGTAGTTCATAACTAATGGTCTAGAGAAGAAAGTGTTCCATAGAGAAAGTGAGGTCAACAGTGAGAATTTGGGTAAGATGAGGTCAGAGAATTGGCCGCTGGTTATGGTAATACATGGGTCATAATAACCTTTGATGAGAGTCATTTCAGTGGAGTCATAGAGATGAAAGTCTGATTTGAATAAGACTTTACTGAGGAGAGAATGATAGGTGAGGAAGTGAAGACAGTGAATATAGATATCTCTTTTTAAGAGTTGTGCTGGACGTAGAAAACAAACTTATGGTTACCAAAGGGGAAGGGGGGGGAGGGATAAATTAGGAATTTGAGGTTAACAGATATACACTACTCTATATAAAATAGATTAAACAGCAAGGACTTGCCATATAGCACTGGGAACTATATTCAATATCTTGTAATAACCTATAATGGAAAAGAACCTGAAAAAGAAAATGTGAGTGTGTGTGTGTGTGTGTGTGCCTGTGTGTGTGTGTTTGTAACTGAATCACTTTGTTGCACACCTGAAACATTGTAAATCAACTATACTTCAATTTAAAACAAAGAGAGTTGGGCTGCGAGAAGAAGCAAGATAATGGAATAGTAGTTGGAGGAAATGTGGGGTACAAAGAATTTTTTGATGAGAGATTTTAAGGCACACTTGTGTTCTGCTGGGAATGAGCCAGTGTAAAAGAAGAAATCAATAATGCTGGAGAGATGGGAAATAATTGCAGAAGTACGGACTTTGAGATGGTGAGGGGGGATGGGACCCAGGCACATTGACAAGGGGATTTAATAGGAGTAGGGATGTTTTCTTCATTTCAATATGAAGGGAGGCAGATTCAGGTAGGAATAATGGAGAAAAAATTAGGGTACTTGTTAGTGTTTATTTGCTCTATAAAAATTTGCAAGTCATTTCAAGAGAATAATAATGTGGGAGAGTTATTGGGGATTTGAGAAGAAAGAAGGTGGAAAAAGTGATGCTGCAAAGTGGGGAATTGAAATCATGAGAGGAGCACAGCAGATACGGGCAATACTGAGGGTTCATTTGAGACTCATGTCCATAAATTTGACGTGAGCTTGGTCAGTAATGGTGTGTTTTCTCCAACAAATTTTTGCCAGTCAGGTGAAGACACAGCTAGAAGATCCAAGTAGGGTTGTAGTTTTGGCAGTTTAGTGTGATTCAAGGTTCCAGTGCGGTAAAAGAAAAGTTTGAGTTAATTACTACAAGGAATGAGTTGAAAAGATAAGAAGTGCTGTTTGAAGAGTGGATGTTGAGATTGAGTTTATGGAGGGGGTGCAGTTTTTGGTAAGCACACAGTCAAGAATGTACAGATGGGAGTAGACAGCTGAAGTGGAATGTGGTAATAGAGCAAATCAGGTCAAAGAACTTGACAAGAGCCTTTTATAGATACGTTACACCATTGTTGAGGTTTCGAAATCTAAAAATAGAAGTTAGTGACAGAAAGGGAGATAGTAAGCCAGATGCTGAAGTCAACAATAAATTAAGGGAAGTGGTTGGGTATCAGGAGAGCACAAAGAAGGGTATCAAGTGGGAAAATGGAAAGATATGCTTCAAAGGAGATCGGTTTTGTGAAGGAAGGTAGGAGAGACAGTTATAATGAGGCAAAGGGAAGCAAGATGAACATTTCTCTGACCTCTAGTCCAGCTCTCAGAAGGGAATCATTTAGAACATCATGAGGATAGATGATGATAGATGATCTGGGGTACTTGGTCCTCTGATGGAGACTGAGATGACAGCTACATGTGGTGGGCTGCGTGGAGATCTCAGGTGGGACTCACCTGAGGCTGGGTGTGTTGTGGTAGTCTAGAACATACAGTCATTGAACTTCTGAGGATGCTTGCTCTTGCCTGAGAATGGGATACATATGATATTGTAAGGTTTGCTTTGTGGAGGTTTATACAGTTTTTGCCAGTTGTGTGTTTTTCATTGCCAGAATCCTAAAAGGGAATGAGTGCTGTATGGTAAATCTTGGCATCCTGTATCCAAACTCTTTTTTACTGATGTGACCTTGTGTCATTTAATTGTTATAATCCTCAGGGAATATAATATCCCTCATTTCACAGGTGAAGAAACCGAAGATCAAAAAATTAAATAACCCAAGTCCAGGTAATTTAAAAGATTTAGGAATTTCTATTATGCCACAGTATTTTACAATCATTAGTAACTACCTTTAATATTATTAAGCCAGATAACTCTTACCCTTCCTTTCCTAAATCCATCTTTCACTCCCCTAAATTAATGTTATTGGAACTCTGCTTTATTTACAGCATTCCAAAGCAAATGAACATTAAATATACCTCATTTTGTTTCAATGCTGTTCGGTTCAGTTCATCTCATTAACCAGGCATGTAGTGCCTCTATGTACAAGGCACTCACTAGGTACTGGGGTTAAACAGAGCTGAATGAGATTTGTATCCTGATCTTAAATCTTATAATCTAGTGGAAGAAATGGAACTTCAGGTAACTAAGTAATCAACAAATATTGCCCCCATTTGACAAAAAAACTAAAGCTTAGAGAATTAAATGCTCCAGGTCACCCACTCCTGTATGAATTGCCCTACCTCCTTTTAGTAGAGAGTTTTAGCCAACAGAACATTAGACTGAAAATCAGAATATCTAGGTCTTAGATCCTTGTCTATTGTAATTAATTAAATGAGTGACCTTTGGCAAAAAAAGTCTTCTCTTTGCCTTAGTTTCTTTACCTATACTATGGAGATAATAATTTATGCTGCGCCTCTCATATAAATTCAGAGAATCAAATATTGATGCGTGTGAGAGTGCTTTGGAAATAAATTCCTAATGAGGTGGTATAATCATCTTGTTTCTCTCTATTCATCGGATGAGCATTATGAGTAATATCTGCTTTTGTTCATATGCTTCATGAATAACTGCCATCCACATCACGTTTGGAATATTGTATTGACCAAATGACACATTGTTAGCTATTGTTTTGGGGACATTAGTCTGGTGGTAAAGGTTTTAAAGACACAATATCATGTAAGATCTCCAAAAAAGAAGACCAGATTTGAGGGCAGAAGACCTGAGTTTGTAGTCCACCTCTGCAAGTCATTTAATTTCTTTGCACCTCAGTTTATTTGCCTGTGAAGTAGATGTTAATACCTTCTCTGCCTTTCTTGTAGGAATATTGTGAAAACCAAATATAATGGATATGAAAGTTTTTTTGTGAACAATGAAAAAACCCATTTCTACTGGAATCTAATGAGGTCCAGAGCTAGAAGCCATGACTGATTCATTTTATAACCTTAGTCACTAATAGGCAGCTTGTTACACAGCAGGAGTTCAATAGGTTCCTGTAGAAATGAATCCTGACTCTGACTTGGTATTTGAGTTCCTCTTCTTTCTCTGTTTCCAGAGAAAGACAGGCTTAGCTCCAGGTCCAATCACAAAATCTACAATGTGAACTTCATTCTGCTTCAAGACCTTTGTACTCTCCAAAGCTATTCTTCACTTGCCTCCCTTCTTTCTCCACCCTTACCCTGCCATTCTCACACTTCAAGGCCCAAATGAAGTTGGGACTCTTTATCCAATGTCACTCTCAAAATATCCTAATTATGATCACATCACTGAAAACGTCTGCTGAGACCTTCTTATCCCATTGTAAATGTGTGATGAATTGATACTAAAAGGACTGGCAGGAGATGGGCCTAATTCCCAAGGTGGATTTCATTTCTTTAAATCAATTTTTAAACATCCTTTCTGTTAAATATTATCCCCAAAGTTATTTGGTTTGGATAAGATACTTATATGGAGAGAGATTTTTGCAATTTTAATCTCTGTATTAGAGGTATATTTTTGATCAAAAAGGGGATTTTCCCCCTATAAAATCAATAGAAAATACAGTAGCTACAAGCAGATTTTGTCCTGTCTAAACCTCTTTGAAGAAAAGTGCTGTTTTGAGTTCACTCTAGGAAAGGAAATACAGAGGCACATATCAGGAGGTGAACTGGGGAAGGGAAGTGAACCTTTTTCACATGACAAAAGTTACGTCTGTATACGAGCAAGTGTCACTTACCTAGAGGGTGGAGGAGGGAAGCCAAGGTTACAAATGGGAACATGTGAAAAGCAACATGTGGGAGATG